>NC_067244.2:230433717-231058717 GCF_019359855.2 Lolium perenne | reverse complement strand
ATAGTTTTTGGAATAAACAGGAATATAGTATTTTTCTGGAAAATACCCTTTTTCAAAAGAAATGACTTGGAATAGTAGAATTTCATTTTGAAATGTTTGAAAATAAGTATTTGAACTTATTTGAGATTTTTCCTTGAATTTTAATTACAAGGAAATAATAATTTTAAATTCCAAGTTATTATTTAAATTCTTATAATTCATAATTTTGAATTTGTTTCATAAATTCCATTTCATATTTTATTCTTGTTAAGATTTATTTTTCATTCATAAATCCAATTTTTATTGGATTTTTAGAGTTGTTTATGATTTATTAAAATTTGGTAAAGTTCTGGCCTTTTATTAAATGTTAAAAGACCAAAATACCCCTCTGGACCCATATTGGGCCCAGCCCAATAACTTAAACCCAGGGACGGCCCAATAAGGCTGGTCCCCTTTTGGGTTCGGTGGCGCCGAAGCGGCCCACCTCACTCACTCTCACTCGGCCCACTCACTCACTCGACCTAACCCTAATCTCTGGCGACTCCCGTGGCGATGGCGTCACCGCCATGGCCGCCGCCCTGCTCCGGCCATCGCCGTGCTCCTCCGCCGTAGCCACCTACCGATCCTGAACCGCCGCGAGCAGATCTATCGATCTGTCCGCGCAGTTTTCCCCTTCTCGTCCTCTCCTGGCGAATCGCCTCCGATCTGGATCTCGTGGAGAATCGCCTCGACGAACTCCGGCGAGATCTCGTCCTTGCCGACGATGGGTACGTGCCTGGGGTTGACCTGGCGCGGGTGCTGCTTGCAGTACTCGTGCCGTCGCCTCAGGTGCTGCTACGGTGGTGCTGGTTCGTGTCTGGGTTCGTGTCTGGTTCGCCGGCGTAACGTCGGCGCCTACCCTGGACTTGCAGCTGTTAGGGCCGCGCGAGCACTGCCTCGCCATGCCCTAGCCTCTGCTTCCAGGCGCAAGTAAGTGTGCATCCCTCTTCTCTTCTGTGCGCCTCCCCTCGTTACTGTTCTTCTTCCTCCTCATGCTCTGCTGCTCTCTGGTGATCCTATGATCACACAGAGCCATGCTATTCCTACGCAATTTGCCTGTGCTTCTGTTAATTGCAAGTTTATGGCCCAATTACCATTTACTGGTACTGGCACATGCTGCTATGCTTGCTGTTCATGCTGTGCTTACATCCCTGCTGCTCCTAGCATGCTCTACACTTGCCATGCTCTACTGTGCTTGCTCAAGAGCTAACTATGCCATGCTATGATTGGTTATGACTTGCTTATGCTTACTGGACTATCATGCTTGCTTGTCCAGGTGTACTTGTGTTGCATCTGTGACACTTGTGTGTGTGCCAGTGGTGCCTGTGATATGCTTCAGTACTACCTCTGCAAGCTAATGATCCATTGGATCATTCCTTGCTTGTTGGCTAACCTCCCTGTGTAGCTTGGCTTGCTATAATTGATCATTTGATCAATTGATTGTCAGTGATAGCTTACTGGCTAATACTGTGGCTAAATGATTCAATTATCTGGTGATGCTGATGCTCAAGCATCACTGTGCTGTTGCTTACTTGTGCTGTTGCTTAGTTTTAGCTATCTAGACTTGCTCTAGTGGCTATGAATTAAATTGTGTTGCTTAACAGTATGCTACTGTCATGCTTAGCATGGATCTGTGATAAATTCATGCTTGTATTACTTAAATTATGATGAACTGCTTATGCAGTGATGATTTAAATGACTTGCTTGTATATGAATTTGCTGTTCATGATTCTTTTACAAGCAATTAGAGTCTGAATCCATTTCTGGATAGTGATGTGATCTATTTGGCTTTCTTTTAATTGGTGCTAAGTGTGATGTGACCTCAGTAGCCTTGCTACTGACTGGTTGCTCACCTATTTGGTTGGATCTTGTGGCTACTCAACTTTGCTTGCATATTTGGGGATCATACTAACTATGAATGCCAATATGCTTGCCTGTGATGAAATCTAGGGTTTTACTGATGGTTATGTGCCTAGGATTTTCTGTGTAGTCTATACTAGCTGCTATTTATTGCAATACATCTACTGGTGCTATCTGTGCATCAGATCTTGCTTCTGTGCACAAGATCTGTATCTGGATGGTTTCTATTTTGGTGGCTTTTTAGACTAGCAGTGATCCTTGGTGAAAACCAAGTGATGATTCACCCTGTTGAGCATCTGCTCAACCCCATGACTATGTTCATGCATATGATGGATTAGATCCATTGGATCTTTTCCAGGAACTAGGTCTACCTTGTTCCAGCTCCTAGAAAGAAATGTTTTGTTGATGCAGACTTGGTTTGTGTCACAGCCCTTCACCTCCAGATCTTGGATGATCTTCTCAGGTCACCATGATTTCTGGTGGCTTAAGTGGTTGTGTGGTTTGGTTCTGTTCTTGCTCAAGAACTGGATGAACTGAGCTTGTTCTTGCTTCACCCTTACCTGGTGAATCTTATCTGGTCGACTGGTTATGATTTCTAGGGTTTGTATCCCTTTTATATGAACCCTGCTTCTATCCTTGCATTGACACACAAGCCTGGCTTGCTTGGTGACTAAGCTGATGCATGGCCTTGTCGTTGCTGCCCAAAGACACTTGAGCTGTGTGCTCTCATATGCTGAAACTTGAGCCCCGGTGTGTGCTCGTGTTTGGTCTGCTGCTGCCCTTATCTTGTGCTGTCCTTGGTTTTGGACAAGCACAAGTGTGCTGTGACAGTTTGCACTGTCCAAACTGAATCTTGTGTTATTGCTAACTGTCCAAACTGAATATGATTACACTTGTATTCTGGCTAGGATTTGTTCTTTGTTTTGCAGGTTTTGAAGATGAATATGACCATGAAGATATACTTCAAGTCATTTAGTCTAGGTTTTTAGTTTAGGAGCAATATTGTAATCTTTATTTATTTCTGTTTATTATTCATCCATTCTTGTATCAAGAATATTGTAAAGACTTTGTAATCTGTGTTGTGATATCAATAAAGCTCAAGTTTTTGTTTATGAGCTTTTACTTTATGTAATATTTATATTCTGAATTAAATATTGTATTTATTATTCACTTTGAAATTCAAAGTTGTTTGAATTCCTAAGTTGTGTTTTAAATTATGAATTCTATTTTTATATTGTTCAATGCTTATTGTTAAATGTATTAACACTTGTCAAATGAAATCAATTTCCCAAATCAACAAGATACAAAAGAGATCATGTCGAAATTTCCCTAACTCACATTGCCTAACCCTAAGTGCAAAATGAGAGAGAACCTCGATCCCTCTTAGGTTTAGTTGCAATAAAGCGCGAAAATTTCCCCCGTTTTGCAATGAAATACACATCCCATTTCTAAATCTACCCTTCGTTGTTCCTATGTTCTGGGTTATTACAGCCTCTCCCCCTTAACAGAAACTTCATCCCGAAGTTAAGATTGGTACCTGAACATCTCGGGGTAAGACTTCCTTAATCCTTCTTCCGTCTCCCAAGTTGCTTCTCGCTCAGGATGATGTTGCCATTGCACTTTACAGTACTTGATTGCCCTGTTCCTTAACTTCTTCCACTGTACTTCTAAAATCTTTTCCGGTCTTTCCACATAAGTTAGGTCAGATTGCAATTCAATTTCTTCATATGTGATGGGATCATCCGGTGCCTTCAAACACTTTCTGAGTTGTGATACATGAAATACATTATGAACTTGACTTAGTTGTGCCGGTAACTCCAACTCAAAAGCTGTTCCTCGATTCTGACTGATTATCTTAAATGGTCCGATATATCGAGGGCTTAACTTTCCTTTCACTCCGAACCTCTTAAGTCCTTTCATTGGGCTAACCTTCAGATAAACCATGTCTCCCACTTTCGGTTCCCAATCTCTTCTCTTTAAGTCAGCGTAACTCTTCTGACGACTCTGGGCTATTTTGAGTCTATCCCGGATCACCTCGATGACGTCTTGTCTCTCCTTGATGTAGTCCGGTGTAAATTCCTTGTTCTCTCCGGTTTCATACCAACAAATTGGTGATCTACACTTCCTTCCGTACAATGCTTCGTACGGTGCCATCTGGATGCTACTCTGATAACTATTGTTATATGAGAACTCCGCTAAAGGTAAATGGTCCTCCCATGAGCCTCCAAAGTTCAGAGCACAAGCTCTAAGCATGTCCTCAAGTATCTGATTGGTTCTTTCGGTTTGTCCTCCGGTTTGTGGATGGTATGCTGTACTGAAATCCAACTTGGATCCCAAAGATTCTTGTAGTTGTTTTCAGAATGCTGATGTGAAAATCGAACCTCTATCTGAGACTATCTTCTTTGGTACTCCATGTTTACTCACAATTTCCTTCACATAAATATCCACAAGTTTTTCTGCAGTATCCTTTGTGTTTACGGCTATGAAATGAGCACTCTTGGTAAGTCTGTCCACTATTACCCATATCATATCCTTCCTCTTACTAGTCATTGGTAAACCAGTAACAAAATCCATTCCTATTTCATCCCATTTCCATTCCGGTATCTCTAGTGGTTTGAGTAATCCCGCAGGACTCTGATGCTCTGCCTTTACTCGTTGACATGTATGACATTCCGAGACATATTGTGCTATTTCTCTTTTCATGTTGTTCCACCAGAACATCTCCTTCAAATCCATATACATCTTAGTACTTCCCGGATGTATTGAATAAGGGGTTTCATGTGCTTCCTTTAATATGATTGACTTCACTTCTGGATCATCTGGTACACAGATCCTTTTCTGGAAGTATAATGAATCAAAATCCCTTAGATGGAATTCCGATGGTCTTCCTTCGCCAATCCTCTTGATTTCCTCTTGGATGAACAAATCATCCGCTTGCTTTCGGATAATCTCATATTTCAAGTCTGAGTACATCTCATCCACAATCCTCATGGTTGCTATACTTCCTTTGGCATCACCTTGAATAAACAGAATCTGAGCATCTTCTAACTCCTTCCGAAGTTCCTTTGGAATCTCCCATTCCGTAGGTTGACTCTCCGTACTCTTCCTACTTAGGGCATCTGCTACTACATTAGCTTTGCCTGGTGTATAGTTGATCTTAAGGTCGTAATCCTTAATCAACTCTAACCATCTCTTCTGCCTCATGTTTAATTCCTTCTGAGTGAAGAAATATTTCAATATTTTGTGATCAGTGTATAACTCACACTTGGATCCATATAGAAATTGTCTCCAACTCTTCAAAGCATACACAACTGCCGCTAACTCGAGATCATGTACTGGGTAGTTATGTTCATGTGGTTTTAACTGCCTTGATCCATAAGCTATTACTTTCCGATCTTGCATAAGAACACATCCAAGTCCATTCTTGGAAGCATCACAATACACCGTGTAATCCTTTCCAGGTTCAGGAACTGCTAACACCGGTGTTGTGGTTAACTTATCTCTGAGTGTTTGGAAACTGACTTCACACTCATCAATCCACACAAATGGAGTATTTTTCTTGAGTAACTTGGTCATTGGTCCTGCAATCTTCGAAAATCCCTCTATGAATCTTCGATAATAGCCTGCCATACCAAGAAATCCTCGTATTTCTTTAGCATTTTTAGGTGATTTCCATTCCAATACGGACTGAACCTTGCTTGGATTCACCGCTATGCCTTCTTTGGTTATAACATGTCCAAGAAATTCAACACTATCTAACCAAAATTTGTACTTGCTAAACTTCGCATATAGCTGATGTTCTCTCAAAGTTTGCAGAACTATCTTCAAATGCTTGGCATGTTCTTCTTTATCTTTGGAATAGATTAGAATATCATCTATGAACACTATCACAAACTTGTCCAAGTACTTCATGAATATCTTGTTCATCAAATTCATGAAAATGGCTGGTGCATTTGTTAGTCCAAATGGTACAACCAAGTATTCATGGTGTCCATACCTTGATACAAACGCTGTTTTTGGTACATCTTCCTTCTTGATCTTGATTTGATGGTATCCTGACCTTAAATCTATCTTTGAGAAGACTCCTGCTCCTTGAACTTGATCAAAAAGATCTTGAATTCTAGGTAAAGGATACTTGTTCTTGATAGTTACATTGTTCAGATTTCTGTAATCTCCACACATCCTCTTTCCTCCATCTCTTTTATCCACAAAAATAACTGGTGTACCCCATGGTGACACACTTTCTTGAATGAATCCCTTCTGTTCTAACTCATCAATCTGAGCTTTCAGTTCCACTAACTCCTTTGGCCCCATCTTATATGGTGGTTGTGCTATTGGTGCTGTGCCTGGAATCAGATCGATTGTGAATTCTATCTCTCTATCGGGTGGCATTCCCGGTAGTTCCTTAGGAAATACATCCTTAAACTCATTTACTACAGGAATATCTTCAATTCTCACTTCCTGCAGGCTATTGAGTTCCAATCCGATCTCCAACTCACTGTACTTATCTCCTTGGAACACTATTCGACCTCCTATGGAATTACGAAATGATACTGTTTTGTCTCCACAGTTAATCACCGCTCCATTTTCTGTCAACCAATCCATCCCTAGGATGACTGATATGTCTTTCATGGGTATGATAAATAGGTCCGCGAAATACACACAGTCACATATGGTTAGGACTTGTGCTTCTTTCACGTGGGTTATTAGGATCGTTCCCCCCGCGGATAGAACAGTTATAGGGGTTTCTAACTTAGAACATCTAAGCCCGAATTTTTCCACAAATTCCAATGCAAGAAATGATGTGGTTGCTCCAGTATCAAATAATACTTTGCCAGGATGAGTAAGAATGCTTAGCGTACCTAAGACTGTTTGATCCGACTCTTCCGCTTGTTCCAAAGATGTGCAATTCAGCTTTCCATAAGGCTTTCCCCTCTTATTGTTGTTGTTGTTGTAGTTGCGGTTGTTGTTGTTGTTGTTGTTGTTGCGGTTGCTGTTGTTGTTTCCACCTCGTCCTCCAGAGCTCTGTCCGCTCCAGGATGACTTGTTTGGACACTCCGGCTTGATGTGTCCTTCCTTCCCACAACCATAGCAGATGATTCTGGGTTTCTGACAATCCTTCTGCAAATGACCCTTTAGGCCACAATTGTTGCAGATGATCTGGTTAATTGGGTTCTGACTCTGACCTCCCCGGTTGTATTGATTACCAGTAGTAGGTCGGTATCGGGGTTTGAAACTCCGATCAGGTATTGGTTTACTGATTGGGTACTTCCTTGGCTCTATACGAGCCCTCTTCCTTCTGTCCTCCTGGACTTGCCGGTAATCATCCTCGAAAGTGATTGCCGAGTCAATCAGTTCCTGGAATTCGGCAGTCCGTGCCAACCTTAGTTGCATCTTCATGTATGGATTCATTCCTTTCATGAACCGCTTCTTCCTCTTCTCCTCTGTATCTACATCCTCAGGTGCATACCTAGATAACCTATTGAAATCCCGAACATACTGCATGATTGGTGCAGTATTCTGTCTCAGTTCTTCAAACTCCCTCTTCTTTAGCTCCACCACACTGTCCGGAACATGAGCATCCCGAAACTTCTTCTTGAACTCCTCCCAGGTAAATACCTTATCTGGAGGGTGTACTGCTACAAGGTTCTCCCACCATGATGCTGCTGGTCCTGACAACAGATAAGTGGTATATCTAATCTTCTCCTCATCGTTGCAACCAACGGTCTTCAATTTCCGTTCAGTATCCATGAGCCAATCTTCAGCGTCCATTGGTTCTGGAGCTGATGTAAATGGTAGTGGTCTTGCATTTTGGAAGTCCGATAGAGTTACTCCCTTGCCTTCATTACCCCTATCATTGATGACGTGGGTGAAGAAATCTTGCATGTTCTTGCTCTGGCTTTCCTGGTAACGCCTCCTATCTTCCTCCATTGACCTCATATACTGTTGGAAGTCTGGGTGCAACATTGGATGTGGTGGTGGTGGTGCATTCTCTGCTCGAGCTGCTGCATCTGCCTCCTCTTTCTCTCTTTCTTCCCGCTCTCTGCGAGCCTCTTCGGTTTCTACTAACGCCATTTCCCCCTAGTCCTGTAACAAAGAGCGATTACTCATAATTACACCATGCAAATGTTTTCTGAGCTCAACTCATTGCCCAGAACTAGTCACACAATGAAATCAAGAAGCAAATCCAAAACAAACATTTATTATGTATATACACCGTATAATACATAACACACTCACAAACTTATATTACATGTGGTACATATAAACCACTTATTTGGCTCCAAGCCCAAGCCAACGGAAATTTAAAATACGTTCTATTACAATACCACCTAGATTACTTTATTCTTCCTTGGAGCTCTACTCCTCATCGTCTTCATTCGCCTCCGCATACATTCCTGGGGTCCATCCGGTACAGCGACTTGTCTTTCGGACACCGTCCGGAACAAAGGTCCTTCCAGTAGGTATGTAATCTGAATCGGACGAAGTGCCGAGACAGAGATCAGTCATGCCTAAGTAGCTAGACAATGACTCGTACATATCCCTAGTAGGATACATACCTCCTTCTTCCGTTATCCATGAAGGATTTCTATTCACCTGACCCCTCATCTTCTTCTTCTTCTTTTTCTTGGTTCCAGAACTCTCACCTACTACGTACTGTGATGGTTTAGATAATCCCATCTCCAAATCTAAAGAAATGGAATCAGTACCTTTCTCTTCCTGCCCGTAGTGTTGGTTAACCCCACCACTCTCATCTCCTGTATCACATGGAATTGGCTCCTCCTCATCACCGAAAGGTTCCCCGAAACGCCAACCCGTCGAGTTTTCGATCGGCGACTCCGAGCAGTTTATGTTCCATGAGTGATCTCCCCCATATCCAGTATCATACGATGCTGACACGTGTGGATAGTGCGGGACAAAGTTAGGTGTAAGTGGATCTTTCTTGGGCAACTGGTCACTCAAATCTACATAGCTGTCTAGGCTAAAGAACGGTGTAGTATGTTGTGGTTGTGCCCTCAAATCATGCATCCGAGCTTGGACTTTATCAGGGTCCGTGAACTCAGCTAGCATGTGGTCAATCTCACCTCTCATCTTCATGTGTAAAAGGTACATCGTAGTCAATAAAGACTTACAGCTATCCATGTCTTTGTCTGCGACTTCAGGACTTCTGTGTGCTAACACCAAATGATTAAGAGTGGGATCCTCATCTTCCTCGGCATGAGGTATATGAGAAAACTCTGAACATAGGAGTTCTACTGACTTGTGCTGCCTTATCTCAAGGATTGCCTTGAATAGGCCCATATGGTAGGCTTTGGTGATAGTTTTGGCTTCTCCGTATGGCATTATACGACTCATCAACAGTTTTTCCGGTAGTTGGACCGATACTCTGCACTTGGCTAGGATTTCCCCATCATAGTAGGTATACTTGATAACAGGTATCCGTGGATCACAATGAAGTTCCTTTAGCATCCCACACAGGAGAGCTGTTATTGGTCCATCATAATCATCGAGCCAACCCTCAACCTTCCTCAAAGTCCTCTTAGGAAACGTGTACGCCATTATGGCTGTATACAAAAGCAGAATATTAGTAGTGATACTGCATCATAATAGCTATAATAAAGAATTATCGCACTAAAATATATGGTTTTGCTATTCTCAAGTGAATAATCACCATACTTCTAGAGAATCCTTTACTATTTCTACTAGACTCCTACAGGTTTCTTCCCTATACTAGGTTTTTCCAACCTAAGGTCGCAACATTTGCTCTGATACCAGCTGCGGTGACCCAGCATACCACTGCATGTTGTAGTATACAAGTCGTTGATATGATCTTTGTGAAGGGACTTCTTCACAAGTTGCCATATCCCTCAGAGTGGTACAACAGAAACATTGCAGGTCATAACACTCCATACTTTATTACAAACATTGTCTTAACAAGTTGGTATTCTCACAGGTCCTATGAGAACACCCTAAGATACTACTAAAGTACAATTACAACTCATACTAAAGATGAAAGAGCTCAACAGCTTATTTAGGTAAGCTCTACGCTGCTCGGCTCTATGATGCTAGGGTATGTCACTACTCCTCCACCTCCGTGTCATCTGGTCCGTAGACTATCCCATAGTCTACGCCTTCCACTCCGCCGGTAAGATCAGGTTCTTCGTAGACCAGCTCGTAGCTTCCTTCTGGTGCTCCATCGTTGATAGCCTCCACTTCCGGATCACAGTCTAGCAAGGGTGTCGAAAGAAAGTGAGTACAGAGGTACTCAGCAAGTTCTAAAAGAGTAAAAAGGTGTTTGATGCACTAGCTACGACCATTGATCAGGAAATCGCAGGTCAATGCATGTTTTGAAAACATTTCTTCAAAAGGTTGCTTTTATTATGAAAACTATGCCCGTCAGTCTTCACAGGTTGACCAGAACTTCGTGGAGTTCCTTTCCTGCCGCGTTCGCAGTTCCCTTCCCGGAACAAGGAGTGACAGCCACAATTTGATACACTCTGCAGAGGTGCATTACTTTTCCCACAAGAGATCTCACCCTTTTTGCCATCCGCGAGGACTTGCCCCGTTCACACTTCCTTTGGTGTGAGGCCAGGTATAAAGATCCAAGCCCACACCGCCTTCTCCGCGACTGCAAACCCACCCTTTTGTCCACCCGCACACCTCCAGTAGACTTCCCCCGATAATACGGCTTTACTCATAGTGTACTTTGGACAATCCTTCATAGATCGTAGAGCCATCATCACTAATGGATGGGGATTTAAAAGGCTATCCCAACCTACGGCAGTGCCTCCAGCACCCCGCCGGCTCTACCAATCCGTTGGCGTGCAGAAGGGAAAAGATACAGCTGGCTTTTCCAGAGCCATTATAGATCTCATGGTTAACGCGGTTTGTACGGCGCTAGAATCACTGGACGGCATTGGTAATTTAATCCTAGGGTGATATAACCCATTGCAATGGAACCTCCACCATATCAACACATACCATGGTTCCATTGCCAGCCACATAGTCATATTCATAGTTGGAAAATAACATTTCATTTGCGATGCAGGAATGATAAGTATATAGCTTTGCATTAAAGTAGTAGAAAATAATCAAGTTGACATGAGCAAGGGTGAACTTGCCTGTGGACTGCGAGATAGTGCAGTTCAATGCAGTTGATGGAACCTGGACCTCGGGTTCTGTAAGAAGCATCATTGTCCGGTAAGGACAATGTTTTAAAATCCAAATAATGCAATCATGGATGTATTATTTTATGTTGAATCCCTTTACCCCAATGAGTTATTACAATTTAGGGTTGTATTTAAGATTTATGTCTTTGACGGTAATTTACAATTGATTTAAAAGTATTAATCATTGTAATTCACACAAAGTACAACAATTCAAAGTAAAATGATTTTACTTAATGATTACCTTAGTCATTCCAAAAATAATTTGAAATTATAGAGTAACCTCTATAGTTTTTGGAATAAACAGGAATATAGTATTTTTCTGGAAAATACCCTTTTTCAAAAGAAATGACTTGGAATAGTAGAATTTCATTTTGAAATGTTTGAAAATAAGTATTTGAACTTATTTGAGATTTTTCCTTGAATTTTAATTACAAGGAAATAATAATTTTAAATTCCAAGTTATTATTTAAATTCTTATAATTCATAATTTTGAATTTGTTTCATAAATTCCATTTCATATTTTATTCTTGTTAAGATTTATTTTTCATTCATAAATCCAATTTTTATTGGATTTTTAGAGTTGTTTATGATTTATTAAAATTTGGTAAAGTTCTGGCCTTTTATTAAATGTTAAAAGACCAAAATACCCCTCTGGACCCATATTGGGCCCAGCCCAATAACTTAAACCCAGGGACGGCCCAATAAGGCTGGTCCCCTTTTGGGTTCGGTGGCGCCGAAGCGGCCCACCTCACTCACTCTCACTCGGCCCTCTCACTCACTCGACCTAACCCTAATCTCTGGCGACTCCCGTGGCGATGGCGTCGCCGCCATGGCCGCCGCCCTGCTCCGGCCATCGCCGTGCTCCTCCGCCGTAGCCACCTACCGATCCTGAACCGCCGCGAGCAGATCTATCGATCTGTCCGCGCAGTTTTCCCCTTCTCGTCCTCTCCTGGCGAATCGCCTCCGATCTGGATCTCGTGGAGAATCGCCTCGACGAACTCCGGCGAGATCTCGTCCTTGCCGACGATGGGTACGTGCCTGGGGTTGACCTGGCGCGGGTGCTGCTTGCAGTACTTGTGCCGTCGCCTCAGGTGCTGCTACGGTGGGGCAGGTGCTGCTACGGTGGTGCTGGTTCGTGTCTGGGTTCGTGTCTGGTTCGCCGGCGTAACGTCGGCGCCTACCCTGGACTTGCAGCTGTTAGGGCCGCGCGAGCACTGCCTCGCCATGCCCTAGCCTCTGCTTCCAGGCGCAAGTAAGTGTGCATCCCTCTTCTCTTCTGTGCGCCTCCCCTCGTTACTGTTCTTCTTCCTCCTCATGCTCTGCTGCTCTCTGGTGATCCTATGATCACACAGAGCCATGCTATTCCTACGCAATTTGCCTGTGCTTCTGTTAATTGCAAGTTTATGGCCCAATTACCATTTACTGCATCTTGGCACATCTTTGCTATGCTTGCTGTTCATGCTGTGCTTACATCCCTGCTGCTCCTAGCATGCTCTACACTTGCCATGCTCTACTGTGCTTGCTCAAGAGCTAACTATGCCATGCTATGATTGGTTATGACTTGCTTATGCTTACTGGACTATCATGCTTGCTTGTCTAGGTGTACTTGTGTTGCATCTGTGACACTTGTGTGTGTGCCAGTGGTGCCTGTGATATGCTTCAGTACTACCTCTGCAAGCTAATGATCCATTGGATCATTCCTTGCTTGTTGGCTAACCTCCCTGTGTAGCTTGGCTTGCTATAATTGATCATTTGATCAATTGATTGTCAGTGATAGCTTACTGGCTAATACTGTGGCTAAATGATTCAATTATCTGGTGATGCTGATGCTCAAGCATCCTTTGTCTTTGTTGCTTACTTGTGCTGTTGCTTATTTTTAGCTATCTAGACTTGCTCTAGTGGCTATGAATTAAATTGTGTTGCTTAACAGTATGCTACTGTCATGCTTAGCATGGATCTGTGATAAATTCATGCTTGTATTACTTAAATTATGATGAACTGCTTATGCAGTGATGATTTAAATGACTTGCTTGTATATGAATTTGCTGTTCATGATTCTTTTACAAGCAATTAGAGTCTGAATCCATTTCTGGATAGTGATGTGATCTATTTGGCTTTCTTTTAATTGGTGCTAAGTGTGATGTGACCTCAGTAGCCTTGCTACTGACTGGTTGCTCACCTATTTGGTTGGATCTTGTGGCTACTCAACTTTGCTTGCATATTTGGGGATCATACTAACTATGAATGCCAATATGCTTGCCTGTGATGAAATCTAGGGTTTTACTGATGGTTATGTGCCTAGGATTTTCTGTGTAGTCTATACTAGCTGCTATTTATTGCAATACATCTACTGGTGCTATCTGTGCATCAGATCTTGCTTCTGTGCACAAGATCTGTATCTGGATGGTTTCTATTTTGGTGGCTTTTTAGACTAGCAGTGATCCTTGGTGAAAACCAAGTGATGATTCACCATGTTGAGCATCTGCTCAACCCCATGACTATGTTCATGCATATGATGGATTAGATCCATTGGATCTTTTTCAGGAACTAGGTATACCTTGTTCCAGCTCCTAGAAAGAAATGTTTTGTTGATGCAGACTTGGTTTGTGTCACAGCCCTTCACCTCCAGATCTTGGATGATCTTCTCAGGTCACCATGATTTCTGGTGGCTTAAGTGGTTGTGTGGTTTGGTTCTGTTCTTGCTCAAGAACTGGATGAACTGAGCTTGTTCTTGCTTCACCCTTACCTGGTGAATCTTATCTGGTCGACTGGTTATGATTTCTAGGGTTTGTATCCCTTTTATATGAACCCTGCTTCTATCCTTGCATTGACACACAAGCCTGGCTTGCTTGGTGACTAAGCTGATGCATGGCCTTGCTGTTGCTGCCCAGCACACTTGAGCTGTGTGCTCTCATATGCTGAAACTTGAGCCCCTGGTGTGTGCTCAGGTTTGGTCTGCTGCTGCCCTTATCTTGTGCTGTCCTTGGTTTTGGACAAGCACAAGTGTGCTGTGACAGTTTGCACTGTCCAAACTGAATCTTGTGTTATTGCTAACTGTCCAAACTGAATATGATTACACTTGTATTCTGGCTAGGATTTGTTCTTTGTTTTGCAGGTTTTGAAGATGAATATGACCATGAAGATATACTTCAAGTCATTTAGTCTAGGTTTTTAGTTTAGGAGCAATATTGTAATCTTTATTTATTTCTGTTTATTATTCATCCATTCTTGTATCAAGAATATTGTAAAGACTTTGTAATCTGTGTTGTGATATCAATAAAGCTCAAGTTTTTGTTTATGAGCTTTTACTTTATGTAATATTTATATTCTGAATTAAATATTGTATTTATTATTCACTTTGAAATTCAAAGTTGTTTGAATTCCTAAGTTGTGTTTTAAATTATGAATTCTATTTTTATATTGTTCAATGCTTATTGTTAAATGTATTAACACTTGTCAAATGAAATCAATTCCCCAAATCAACAAGATACAAAAGAGATCATGTCGAAATTTCCCTAACTCACATTGCCTAACCCTAAGTGCAAAATGAGAGAGAACCTCGATCCCTCTTAGGTTTAGTTGCAATAAAGCGCAAAAATTTCCCCCGTTTTGCAATGAAATACACATCCCATTTCTAAATCTACCCTTCGTTGTTCCTATGTTCTGGGTTATTACAGTATGGTGGACACAAATGGCATAGTGGTTGGCTCAAGGATTTTGGATGCATGAGAAGTATTCCCTCTCGATACAAGGTTTAGGCTAGCAAGATTATTTGAAACAAACACAAGGATGAACCGGTGCAGCAAAACTCACATAAAAGACATATTGTAAACATTATAAGACTCTACACCGTCTTCCTTGTTGTTCAAAACTCAATACTAGAAATTATCTAGACTTTAGAGAGACCAAACATGCAAACCAAATTTTAGCAAGCTCTATGTATTTCTTCATTAATGGGTGCAAAGTATATGATGCAAGAGCTTAAACATGAGCACAACAATTGCCAAGTATCACATTATCCAAGACATTTTACCAATTACTACATGTAGCATTTCCCGTTTCCAACCATATAACAATTAACGAAGCAGTTTCAACCTTCGCCATGAACATTAAAAGCTAAGAACACATGTGTTCATATGAACCAGTGGAGCGTGTCTCTCTCCCACACAAGGATGAACTTATTCAAACATAAACAAAAACAAACAGACGCTCCAAGTAAAGTACATAAGATGTGACCGAATAAAAATATAGTTTCAAGAGAGGAAACCTGATAATGTTGTTGATGAAGAAGGGGATGCCTTGGGCATCCCCAAGCTTAGATGCTTGGGTATTCTTGAAATATGCAGGGATGAACCACGGGGGCATCCCCAAGCTTAGACTCTTCACTCTTCTCGATCATAGTATATCATCCTCCTCTCTTGACCCTTGAAAACTTCCTCCACACCAAACTCGAAACAAACTCATTAGAGGGTTAGTGCATAATTAAAAATTCACATGTTCAGAGGTGACACAATCATTCTTAACACTTCTGGACATTGCCCAAAGCTACTGGAAGTTAATGGAACAAAGAAATCCATCCAACACAGCAAAAGAGGCAATGCGAAATAAAAGGCAGAATCTGTCAAAACAGAACAGTCCGTAAAGACGAATTTTAAAGTGGCACCAGACTTGCTCAGATGAAAATGCCTAAATTGAATAAAAGTTGCGTACATATCTGAGGATCACGCACGTAAATTGGCATATTTTTCTAAGTTACCTACAGAGAATTATGCCCAGATTCGTGACAGACAGAAATCTGTTTCTGCGCAGTAATCCAAATCTAGTATCAACCTTTCTATCAAAGACTTTACTTGGCACAACAATGCAATAAAATAAGATAAGGAGAGGTTGCTACAGTAGTAACAACTTCCAAGACTCAAATATAAAACAAAAGTACTGTAGTAAAATAAACACATGGGTTATCTCCCAAGAAGTTCTTTCTTTATAGCCATTAAGATGGGCTCAGTAATTTCAATGATGCACTCCCAAGAAATAAGAGTTGAAACAAAAGAGAGCATCAAGAGGCAAATTCAAAACAAATTTAAGCCTAACATGCTTCCTATGCATAGGAATCTTGTAAATAAACAAGTTCATGAAGAGGAAAGTAACAAAAGCATAGGAAGATAAAACCAGTGTAACTTCAAAAATTTCAGCATATAGAGAGGTGTTTTAGTAACATGAAAATTTCTACAACCATATTTTCCTCTCTCATAATAATTTTCAGAGGCATCATGAACGAACTCAACAATATAAGTATCACATAAAGCATTCTTATTCACATGCATAAAAGTATCATTACCCTCCACATAAGCATAGTCAATTTTATTGGTAATAGTGGGAGCAAATTCAACAAAGTAGCTATCATTATTATTCTCATCATCAAATATAGGAGGCATATTGTAATCATAATCAAATTTATCCTCCATAACAGGCGGTGCTAAAAGACCAATATCATTATAATCATCATAAATAGGAGGCAAAGTATCATCAAAGTAAATTTTCTCCTCAATGCTTGGGGGACTAAAAATATCATGCTCATCAAAGCCAGCTTCCCCAAGCTTAGAATTTTCCATATCATTAGCAACAATGGTGTTCAAAGCGTTCATACTAATATGTTCCATAGGTTTTTTAATTTTCGCATCAAACCATCCATGTCTTAAATCAGGAAATAGAATAAGAAGCTCATTGTTGTCCATTATGCCTAACTAGTGTAAACAAGAAACAAAAAGATGCAATTGCAGGATCTAAAGGAAATAGCTTCGAGCACACACACAACGGCAACAGAAAAGTACTTAGTTACCTGGGACCGGAGTATGAGTGCCTTTTACCTTTCCTCCCCGGCAACGGCGCCAGAAAAGTGCTTGATGTCTACGGGTGCTTCTATTCTTGTAGACAGTGTTGGGCCTCCAAGAGCAGAGGTTTGTAGAACAGCAGCAAGTTTCCCTTAAGTGCATCACCCAAGGTTTATCGAACTCAGGGAGGAAGAGGTCAAAGATATCCCTCTCATGCAACCCTGCAACCACAAAGCAAGAAGTCTCTTGTGTCCCCAACACACCTAATAGGTGCACTAGTTCGGCAAAGAGATAGTGAAATACAAGTGGTATGAATGAATATGAGCAGTAGTACGGCGCCAGAAAAGTGCTTGCTGGCGTGCAGTTGATGGTAGTAATATTGCAGGAAGTAAAGATGCAGTAAAACAGTAAACAAGCAGCGATAGGATTACACGAACCCTCAATGCCGGAGTTAACAAGCTCCACAATATTCAATGTTCATATTTAAATAACCTTAGAGTGCATGACAGATCAACATAACCAAACCAAGTACTAACATAGCATGCACACTGTCACCTTCACACTACGAAAGGAGGAATATATCACATCAATACTATCATAGCAATAGTTAACTTCATAATCTACAAGAGATCACAATCATAGCCTACGCCAAGTACTACACGATGCACACACTGTCACCATTACACCGTGCAGGAGGAATAAACTACTTTAATAACATCACTATAGTAGCACACAGATAAATTGTGATACAAAACACATTGCAATCATAAAGAGATATAAATAAGCACTTCACTATGCCATTCATAACAGTGAATAAGTATTCTGTGAAATATAGCCTAAGAGACCCACACGGTGCACACACTGTCACCTTTACACACGTGGGACAAGGAGTCTCCGGAGATCACATAAGTAAAACCCACTTGACTAGCATAATGACATCTAGATTACAAGCATCATCATATGAATCTCAATCATGTAAGGCAGCTCATGAGATTATTGTATTGAAGCACATAGGAGAGAGATTAACCACATAGCTACCGGTACAGCCCCGAGCCTCGATGGAGAACTACTCCCTCCTCATGGGAGACAGCAGCGGTGATGAAGATGGCGGTGGTGTTGATGGAGAAGCCTTCCGGGGGCACTTCCCCGTCCCGGCGGCGTGCCGGAACAGAGACTCCTGTCCCCCAGATCTTGGCTTCGCGATGGCGGCGGCTCTGGAAGGTTTTCTCTGGTTTCGTCGAACGTGGTAGGGTTTTCGCAACGGAGACTTTAAGTAGGCGGAAGGGCAAGGTCGGTGGAGTCCTGGTGGGGCCACACACTAGGCCGGCGCGGCCAGGGCTTGGGCCGCGCCGCCCTACTGTGTCCCCACCTCGTGGCCCCACTTCGTTTCCCCTTCGGACTTCTGGAAGCTTCGTGGAAAAATAGGACCCTCGGCGTTGATTTCGTCCGATTACGAGAATATTTCCTTACTAGGATTTCTGAAACCAAAAACAGCAGAAAGCAGCAACTGGCCCTTCGGCATCTCGTCAATAGGTTAGTTCTGGAAAACGCATAATAATGACATAAAGTATGCATAAAACATGTAGATATCATCAATAATGTGGCATGGAACATAAGAAATTATCGATACGTCGGAGACGTATCACACGTCATTAAGTTCAACTTGTTATAAGCTTCCGATACATAGTTACCTAGTCCTTCGACCATGAGATCATGTAAATCACTTATACCGGAAGGGTAATTTGATTACATCAAACGCCACTGCGTAAATGGGTGGTTATAAAGATGGGATTAAGTATTCGGAAAGTGTGATTTGAGGCATATGGATCAAGAGTGGGATTTGTCCATCCCGATGACGGATAGATATACTCTGGGCCCTCTCGGTGGAATGTCATTGATACGTCTCCAACGTATCTATAATTTCTTATGTTCCATGATAGTTTTATGACAATACCTACATGTTTTATTCACACTTTATAATGTTTTTATGCATTTTCTGGGACTAACCTATTAACAAGATGCCACAGTGCCAGTTTCTGTTTATTATGTCTGTTTATTGCAGAAAAGGCCCAAAAACCAAAGTGCTCGGAAAAATCCAGAAAAATTACAGAAATTCTATTTCGCCAGAACACCCACGGAGCCAGAAGGGCCAGGCCAGAGGAGGCCCACGGCCTCCTCCCCATCCACTAGCGCGACCAGGAGGGGGGCGACGCCGCCCTATGGGGTGGGCCCCTCGGGCACCCCCTCGCGCCGCCCTTTCGCCTATTTCTTCCTTCGTCCCCGAAAACCCTAGTACGATCGACGATTTCTCCAGAAGAGTTCCGTAGCTCCGCCGCCACCAAAAACCCTAATTCGGGGGGACAAAAGTCTCTGTTTCGGCACCCTGCTGGGACGGGGAATTGCCCACGGGGCCATCTCCATCGACTCCATCGCCATCTTCATCGCCGTTGCTGTCTCCCATGATGAGGAGGGAGTAGTTCTCCCCCGAGGCTGAGGGCTCTACCGGTAGCTATGTGGTTCATCTCTCTCTCCCATGGTGTGATCTTTATGTGATCATGAGCTTTGTAATCTAGTTGAATATGTAGATGTTACTCTTGTCTATTATGCACTCTAGAGGTTACTTTAATATGAACTCCGGAGTCACTCTCCACGGTGTGATGGTGACAGTGTGCGCATCGTGTGTGATTCCTTTATGACGTTGTGGAGCTTTTTTACTCCGGTTTGAGGTGTGCTTTTGCAGCCCTACACAATGAATGGTGTTTGTTATCCAACAAGAGAGTGTTTGAGAGTAGCATTTATTTATTCAATTATGTGATCATTGTTAAGAGTGTCCACTAGTGAAAGTATGATCCCTAGGCCTTGTTTCTAAGCATTGAAACACCGTTTCCAACAAGTTCTGCTACATGTTCGCTTGCTGCCATTTTTATTTCAGATTGTAATTACTACTTATAATGATCCATATTACTTGTATTTCACTATCTCTTCGCCGAACTAGTGCACATATACATCTGACAAGTGTATTAGGTGTGTTGGGGACACAAGAGACTACTTGTATCTTAATTGCAGGGTTGCTTAAGAGGGATATCTTTGACCTCTACCTCCCTGAGTTCGATAAACCTTGGGTGATTCACTTAAGGGAAACTTGCTGCTGTTCTACGAACCTCTGCTCTTGGAGGCCCAACACTGTCTACAGGAATAGAAGCGTGCGTAGACATCAAGCTATTTTTTGGCGCCATTTCCGGGGAGGTAAGGTAAAAGGTATTCACATCCTCCGACTACTAAGCTATTTCCTAGCACTGTTGCCGGTGTGTGAGTGCTCGAAGCTATTTACTTTAGATTCTGCAATTATATCTTTTTGTTTCTTGTTTTTATTTCACTAGTTAGGCTTAATGGAAAACAACAAAAAAATTAGAGATCTTTATGAAATTTATATTGAATTAGGACATGATGCTTTTGAAGAGAAAATTAAAAAACCTATGGAAGTTTGTCTGCATAATAGTGGTAGTAATGTTATTAGTATAAATTCTTTGTACACCATTATTTTTAATTCTATGGAAAAACCCAAGCTTGGGGAAGCTAGTTTATATAAAAATAATCTTTTTTGCTCCTCAGCTTTGGATGAAGTATTTTGCCTTGATAATGCTTTGTCTCCAATATGTGGTAATTCGAATGATGCTTGTGATATTCCAAATCCACCTGTTGAAAGTAGTCCTTTTAAAATACCCATGAAAATTGTTGAAAGGGTTATGAATGATCAGTATGTAGGGGATGGATCAGTCCATCCAAGTGTTCACTTTTCTAAACTTACAGAACTTTGTGAGTTATTTGAGATTACAGGTTTATCAAGAGAAAATGTTATGAGGAAACTATTTCCATTGTCACTTAAGGACAAAGCAAACACTACTAGGAAAAGGCCTAGCCGTAAGATTGCTATTAGTGGCGCACCACTACACAGGTGCGCCACTGCTATATAGTAGTGGCGCACCAAAAAGTGGTGCTCCACTAGTAGTTAATTACCAATGGCGCACTACTATAGTCGTGCGCCACTACTAAGTGTAAAACTAGGTTATAGATTGGTCTAGGGTTAGTAGTGGCGCACCAAATATAGGTGCGCCATTGCTATTTAAATAGCAGTGGCGCACCAAAAAAGTGGTGCTCCACTAATACTCAATTACCAATAGCGCACGTATACGGTGCGCCACTGTCCTCATCAGATATTAATAGGGCAGTAAAGCTGTGCGCCACCGGCCACGACACATGCATGCCGCGCGCGAGTTCCCACAGCACATGCATTTTCCATTGTCTGCTTCGTGCAGAGAGTTCTCTAGGGTCGCGCTGAGAATCCTCCGGAGGTTGCCAACCATGGAACCTCCGGGTCCCCTGCCGTTAGATCCTTGCAGGTCTACGGTCAGAATTAGTTGTTGACTGGTCGCCGAGCCACGTCATCTTCACCGAACAAAGGAAAAAAAAAGATAGGAGTAGGACATAGGAAAAAGGTACGACAACATCAGCATATGCTCCCCTGCTCGCGTCCCGTCGTGGAACGAAGCTCCAGGCGTCGGCGTCGCTCGTCACAGCAGTTCGCCGGCAAAGGAAGTTCCGCCTCCGGCTTGCAGCGGCGGCCGCCGCTTCGTAGCATGAGCCTCCCCCCCACGAAACGATCCCTAAAAGCTTCATAGGAAAAAGTTTCGCGTCGGCCCATCTTCTCCGAGAACCATGGCCGTCGTCGGAGAAGACGCCAGTCGTAGCATTACACGGCCGCTCACTTGCAGCTACGGCAGCAGCCATTTGCAGCTTCGGCGCTCAGAGATTGCAGCACCGCCGCTCGCTAATTGCAGCTCTGCCGCCAGGCGCTTCCAGCACCGCCACCGCTACTTCGAGCTCCGTCGACGGGCACTTGCAACACCGCCGCCCCTGGTTACAGCTTCGCCGGCAGTCGATTGCCGCTCCACCACCCACTGCTTGTAGTTCCCCGGCAGGTGATTGCAGCTCCGACGGCAGGCGATTAAAGCTCCACCGCCTGCTGGTTGCAGCTCCGCCGCCCGCTGGTTGCAGCTCCACCGCTCGCTGGTTGCAGCTCCACCGGCATGCGATTGCAGCTCCGCCGCCCAATGGTTGCAGCTCCGCCGGCATGCGATTGCAGCTCCGCCGCCCGCAGGTTGCAGCTCCACCGGAGTCGGCCGCACAAACTTGATGGTCTCAACACTGCCAGCCATGGCTCATATCGTCGTCGTCACCGTAGTGGGGTCCTCCGTAAAAGAGCTTGGAGATTGGGAGCTGCAAGATGGCGCAGCCAGACGCCGGCGTGGCTGGGGTCAATGGCTGCGAGAGGAGCAGAGGCGGAGCACAGCCGCGAGAGGAACGGCGGCGGAGTGCAGGCGCGACATAAACAGAGGCGGAGCAGGAATCTCTCTCGGTGAGGAAGAAAGAAGGAAAGTAGGAGGAAGAAAGGAGAGGTGGAGAAGAGCATGTACGAGATAAGGTGGCCCCCACAGGACACGCGGCGAACGCTCCATCCGGAGATTGCTATCGACGCAGCCTCCGACTGTTTATAATTCTTTTCCAGTTCTCTATGCTTGGGCCCACCCACGTGCGAATGCCTCCCGTGTGAACGTCTGCTAATATTTCCCATCTCTTTACCAATCCACGATGCAAACCATCAGGCCTTGTTTGGTACTAGAGTTTTAGTGGGGATTAACGGGGATAATCCGCTCCAAACTTCAAATCCCCACTTATCCTCAATACATGTTTGGTGCTAGAGTATGAACGAGTTTAATCCCCACTTATCCCCACTTTTCTCCAAATTTTAGTGTAATTTTTTCAATCCCCAATACTCTACCCCTACCTAGTGGATTGGGGTTGGGGTTTTGTGGGAATTGGATGACAAAAGTGATTCACCGAATACTTTAGAGTATTATCCCCACTAATCCCCACTAAAACACTAGCACCAAACAAGGCCTCAGAGAGACACAACGCACGGGAGACCCAAGCGTCTAGGTAGGCAAGACCCAATTTGGCAGCGGAATCGGAGCGGAAATGAATCGCCGCCTGAAGCAGCCAATCCCTAGACGTTGCCTACCAGAGAGTGCGGCGGCGCTGTAGCCTCGTCTGCTCTGCTCAGGCCGCTGTTCATGGAGATGGAGGCGGGCAGATCTGGCTCGAAGAAAAGGAGGCCAACGTCGTCACTTGAAAAGAGAGCCGGCGGCGACCGAGCGCCGCTGACCGAAGACGAAGGAGGGGCCGACGACCGCATCAGCAACCTCCCCGACGGCAGCCTCGGTGAGATCGTCTCCCTCCTCAATCCCTTGCGCCAAGATCCACTTTCTCTCTCCCCAAACCCACCCGCTTTTCCTCACATCTCTCTGCAGATCCCCGACCCGGCGAGCATCTCAGACCTCCCCGACACCTCCTCCCTCAGCCTCTGCTTCCCGGCCGCCAGCGGGTCCAAGGACATGCAGCTCCTCCTCGACGGTGGGCCCGGCGGCCACGGCGCGCTCAGGGGCCACCGCCACGCGGGCGTCCTCACTCTGTGTCGATGGTGGCCTCGGGCGTCCACCGGCAGGCAGCAGAAGCTCAGCGACGCGGTTCTAGGGGCGGCGAGCCGGCGACGAGGGCCTAGGGGCGGCGAGCAGGCGACGTGCTCCTCTGCTAGGACTTGATTGCTTTTTATTTTTATTTTTAGGGTGTTTTATGTAAATTTGCTCTATACTGTTATTGCAAATGCTCTGTATGTTTATTTTAACTGCGCTGTAACTGCCCCAAAAAAATTGCTCTGTAACTGCACACCTTGCCAGTTGGACTGCACTTTTTTTTTGTGTCCTATGATGGCTAGCTGTGGCGCACTTTAATCCTACATGTATGGCGCACTGTCCTTTTTTTATATCCTAAGATGGTAGTTGTGGCGCACCATAACACTCTGTATGGCACACTCTTCTTCTCTTCTGTGTCCGGGGATGGTTAGCTGTGGCGCACTGTAATATTAGCAGTGGCGCACTGTATAGTGCTCCACTGGTATGTGTCCTACTAGTGGCGCATAGGAGGTGCGCCACTGCTAAAAGTTAGCAGTGGCGTGATATTAGTGGCGCACCACTAGTGCGCCACTGATAGCTAAAAGTGGTGCGCCACTGATAAGGCTTTTCCTAGTAGTGAAAGGAATGGTATATGCTGCTGGATGAACAACCATCGAATTGGAAACAGCTTGAATCTCTCTTTTACTCTAAATTTGGATTTGGATACTAGATTTGGATTTCTGCGCAGAAACAGATTTTTAGCTGTCACAAATTTGAGTTTTTCTCTTTGTAGAAAAGTCTAAAAATTCTGAAAAAATTCATGAGTAATCCTCAGATATGTGCGCAACTTTAATTCAACTAGAGCTTTTCCATCTGAGCATGTTAAGTGCCTCGAAAAAATTCGTCTTTACGGACTGTTCTGTTTTTTTATAGATTCTGCCTTTTATTTTGCATTGCCTCTTTTACTGTGTTTGAGTGGATTTCTTTGCTCCATTAAATTTCAGTAGCCTTGGGCAATGTCCAGAAGTGTTGGGAATGATTGTGTCCTTGCTGAACATGTGATATTTTGATTATGCACTAACCCTCTAATGAGATTGCTTTGAGTTTGGTGTGAAGGAAGTTTTGAAGGATCAAGAGAGGAGGATGATATAATATGATCAAGAAGAGTGAAAAGTCTAAGCTTGGGGATGCCCCCCGTGGTTCATCCCTGCATATTTCGAGAAGACTCAAGCGTCTAAGCTTGGGGATGCCCAAGGCATCCCCTTCTTCATCAACAACTTATCAGGTCACCTCTAGTGAAACTATATTTTAATTCCGTCACATCTTATGTGCTTTACTTGGAGCGTCTGTGTGCTTTTATTTTCGTTTTGTTATCTTAGTTCTCGGAGTAAATCGGATCCTAACATGCTTGTGTGGGAGAGAGACATGCTCCGCTTTTTCATTTAAACACTTGTGTTCTTCGTTTTACTTTAATATTCATGGCGAAAGCTGAAAGCCGCATCACTTATTGTTATTTGGTTGGAAACAGAAAATGCTTCATGTGGTAGTTGGTATATTGTCTTGAATAATTTGATACTTGGCAATTGTTTTGAGCTCTCAAGTAGATCATGTTTAAGCTCTTGCATCATGTAGTTTAAACCTATTAGTGGAGAACTACCGTAGAGCTTGTTGAAATTTGGTTTGCATGATTGGTCTCTCTAAGGTCTAGATATTTTCTGGTAAAAGTGTTTGAGTAACAAGGAAGACAGTGTAGAGTCTTATAATGCTTGCAATATGTTTTTATGTAAGTCTTGCTGTACCGGTTTATACTTGTGTTTGTTTCAAACAACCTTGCTAGTCAAAGCCTTGTAGTGAGAGGGAATGCTTCTCGTGCATCCAAATCCTTGAGCCAAAACCTATGCCATTTGTGTCCACCATAACTACCTAATATGTGGTATTTTTCTGCCATTCCAAGTAAATACTTCATGTGCTACCTTTAAACAATTCAAAACTTTATTACTCCTTATTTGTGTCAATGTTTTATAGCTCATGAGGAAGTATGTGGTATTTTATCTTTCAATCTTGTTGGGCAGACTTTCAACAATGGACTAGTGGCATATAAAACATTGACACAATAATTTTGCAAAAAGAGCTGGCAACGGGGTGCCCAACCCCAATTAATTAACTTTCATTAATAATTATCTTCACATGTTTTGCCCTGATTTATCAGTAAGCAACTTATTTTTGCAATAGACACTCCTCCATGGTATGTGAAATGTTGGAAGGAACCCGAGGATTCGGTTAGCCATGGCTTGTGAAAGCAAAAGGTTGGGAGGAGTGTCATCTATAAATAAAACTAAAATACATGTGTAAACAAAAGAGAAGAGGGATGATCTAGCTTGCTGGTAGAGATAACGTCCTTCATGGGAGCCGCTCTTTGAAAGTCTGTTTGACAAGGGGGTTAGAGTGCCCACTACCATTCGTTGACAACAACAAACACCTCTCAAAACTTTATTTTTATGCTCTCTTTATGATTTCAAAACTTAAAAAGCTCTAGCACATGATTTAATCCCTGCTTCCCTCTGCGAAGGGCCTATCTTTTACTTTATGTTGAGTCAGTTTACCTACTTCTTTCTATCTTAGAAGCAAACACTTGTGTCAATTGTGTGCATTGATTCTTACATGCTTGCTTATTGCACTCATCATATTACTTTGTGTTGACAATTATCCATGAGATATACATGTTAAAAGTTGAAAGCAATTGCTGAAACTTAAATCTTCCTTTGTGTCGCTTCAAAACCTTTTATTAAGAATCTATTGCTTTATGAGTTAACTCTTATGCAAGACTTTTTGATGCTTGTCTTGAAAGTACTATGCATGAAAAGTTTTTGCTATATGATTCAGTTGTCTAGTCATTATCTTTTTGTTAGCAAACTATAGACCATTGCTTTGAGTCACTTCATTCATCTCATATGCTTTACAATAGTATTGATCAAGATTATGTTGGTAGCATGTCACTTCAGAAATTATTCTTTTTATCGTTTACCTACTCGAGGGCGAGTAGGAACTAAGTTTGGGGATGCTTGATACGTCTCCAACGTATCTATAATTTCTTATGTTCCATGCTAGTTTTATGACAATACCTACATATTTTATTCACACTTTATAATGTTTTTATGCATTTTCTGGGACTAACCTATTAACAAGATGCCATAGTGCCAGTTTCTGTTTATTATGTCTGTTTATTGCAGAAAAGGCCCAAAAACCAAAGTGCTCGGAAAAATCCAGAAAAATTACAGAAATTCTATTTCGCCAGAAGACCCACGGAGCCAGAAGGGCCAAGCCAGAGGAGGCCCACGGCCTCCTCCCCATCCAATGGCGCGGCCAGGAGGAGGGCGGCGCCGCCCTATGGGGTGGGCCCCTCGGGCACCCCCTCGCGCCGCCCTTTCACCTATTTATTCCTTCGTCCCCGAAAACCCTAGTACGATCGACGATTTTTCCAGAAGAGTTCCGTAGCTCCGCCGCCACCAAAAACCCTAATTCGGGGGGCAGAAGTCTTTGTTTCGGCACCCTGCCGGGACGGGGAATTGCCCCCGGAGCCATCTCCATCGACTCCATCGCCATCTTCATCGCCGTTGCTGTCTCCCATGATGAGGAGGGAGTAGTTCTCCCCCGAGGCTGAGGGCTCTACCGGTAGCTATGTGGTTCATCTCTCTCTCTCCCATGGTGTGATTTTTATGTGATCATGAGCTTTGTAATCTAGTTGAATATGTAGATGTTACTCTTGTCTATTATGCACTCTAGAGGTTACTTTAATATGAACTCCGGAGTCACTCTCCACGGTGTGATGGTGACAGTGTGTGCATCGTGTGTGATTCCTTTATGACGTTGTGGAGCTTGTTTACTCCGGTTTGAGGTGTGCTTTTGCAGCGCTACACAATGAATGGTGTTTGTTATCCAACAAGAGAGTGTTTGAGAGTAGCATTTATTTATTCAATTATGTAATCATTGTTGAGAGTGTCCACTAGTGAAAGTATGATCCCTAGGCCTTGTTTCTAAGCATTGAAACACCGTTTCCAACAAGTTCTGCTACATGTTCGCTTTCTGCCATTTTTATTTTAGATTGCAATTACTACTTATAATCATCCATATTACTTGTATTTCACTATCTCTTCGCCGAACTAGTGCACCTATACATCTGACAAGTGTATTAGGTGTGTTGGGGACACAAGAGACTTCTTGTATCTTAATTGCAGGGTTGCTTAAGAGGGATATCTTTGACCTCTACCTCCCTGAGTTCGATAAACCTTGGGTGATTCACTTAAGGGAAACTTGCTGCTGTTCTACGAACCTCTGCTCTTGGAGGCCCAACACTGTCTACAGGAATAGAAGCGTGCGTAGACATCAGTCATCTGATTAGCTTGCAAGCATGTGACTAGGTCACAAGAGATGACATACCACGGTACGAGTAAAGAGTACTTGTCGGTAACGAGGTTGAACAAGGTATAGAGATACCAATGATCGAACCTCGGACAAGTAAAGTATCGTGTGACAAAGGGAATCGGTATCGTATGTAAATGGTTCAATCGATCACTAAGTTATCGTTGAATGTGTGGGAGCCATTATGGATCTCCAGATCCTGCTATTGGTTATTGGTCGGAGAGGAGTCTCGACCATGTCTGCATAGTCCACGAACCGTAGGGTGACACACTTAAGGTTTGATGTCGTTTTAAGTAGATATGGAATATCGAATGGAGTTCGAATTTTGTTCGGAGTCTCAGATGAGATCCAGGACATCACGAGGAGGTACGAAATGGTCCGGAGAATTAGATTCATATATAGGAAGTCACTTTCCAAGTTTGGAAATGATCCGGTGCATTTATGGAAGACGCTAGAATGTTCTAGAACCTTCCGGAAGAAATCACCATGGAAGGTGGAGTCCCGGTTGGACTCCACCAACCCTAACCAGCCAACCAAGAGGGAAGGTGGAGTCCATGGTGGACTCCACCATCTTGGCCGGCCAAGAAGGGGGGAAAGGGAGGAGTCCATGTCCCTCTAGGTTTCGTCCATATGGAAGGTTTTGAATTGGGGTCTAATTCAAACTTTTGGGCAAACCCTAGGAATTCCACCTATATAAAGAGGAGGAGAGGGAGGGGGCCGGCCACACCAAAGCCCGCCGCACCACCCAGGGCTCCCAGGCCGGCGCCCCCTCTCCCAAATCCTAGCCGCCCCCTCCTCCCACTTCTCTCGTAGAGCTTAGGCGAAGCCCTGCCGGAGATCTCCACTGCCACCGACACCACGCCGTCGTGCTGTCGGGATTCCGAGGAGGATCTACTACTTCCGCTGCCCGCTGGAACGGGGAGAAGGACGTCGTCATCAACACCGAACGTGTGACCAAGTACGGAGGTGCTACCCGACTGTGGCACCGTCAAGATCTTCTACGCGCTTTTGAAAGCGGCAAGTGATCATCTACAGCAACAACGAGATCTAATCTCGTAGGATTTGGAAATCTTCGAGGGTTAATCTCATGATCTTCTCGTTGCTATCATCTTCTGGATTGGATCTTGGCTTGTTGTTCGTTCTTGCGGTAGGAAATTTTTTGTTTTCTATGCTACGAATCCCATCACTATATTTATTTGTCCCAATTATAGTCATGATTTTGTTCTAGATAGTCAAAAAAGTCTAAGTCGGTCGCACGCGCAAGCCACATGTGGTTGGCGACGATAGGCTCGCATATATAGAGGATGTGAGGTTGAAAGAGATAGAAGATGATGTGCAATTGCCAAACGGGGGGGGGGGGGGGGGGGTTGACGACTAGTGGCCCGCTGCTGTTGACGCCCTTCCTCCAGGCCAGCGCAAGGATGCCAACTCCCTCATCATGCTAGTTATCCCCTCACTTTGGCTTGCGTAATGCCAGGGTTTTTGATGGGAAGTCGTCCACATCAGTGGTGGTGCAGACCCTGATCTTAGACACGTGGAATTCTTGCCTCGTTTGTACAGGTAGACGGATTAGAGACGTTCACTGTGGTAGCACGATGCTCTGCGCTTCATAGCCAGCGCCAGTTGTGGCACTCTCTGTTGTATGGGCTCTTTGCCCTTACTATCATGCTTAATATAATACGCGCAGATCTCCTGCGGGTTCATAAAAATAGTGGTTCACTGAGTACGAGTTGACAGATGCGCATGTGTATTCCATCCCAATCTATTCCACTAAGCATGCTGGCTACCGCGTGGAAAACTAGTTAGATTTTCTGGTTTTTCACCTTCAACGGCATGAGAAGTGAGCCTTAGAAAGCAACTCCATTGATTTTTTATAAACATGCATTACTACTAGCCATTAATATATTCCCTTTATCTAAAAAAATGCATTACTACTAGCCAGAAATAATGTGTACCTAGCTAGCCTCTGGCGAGGCACGGGTAGGGCCACCTTCCCCTAGCTTATTCATGTTGAGACTTGGAGTGATCCATAAATTGTAATAGTCTCGAAAAGTCATATTGGAACATGGGCACCAGTGCTCTCACCATATTAAAAAATTCGAAAATTATATTTATATGTTTAAAATAATTATGTACCAAAATTCTAAAAGTACATAATGATGTACCCCACTAACCTACAAAATCTTAATTTCAAATGTTTTGTTTTTTGACCTATACAAAAATGACAAAATCTGTTTTCTTTTTGTAGATTTGAATCATTACCCTCAGATCTATGCATTTGTTATTTTTGTGCAGCCTAAAATACACATGATTTTCAGTTGAAAATTTACACGATTATGGGATACAATACCAGCTATATCATAATTTATTTTCAGATTTTTGTGAAGCTTAGAAATATGATTTTTAATTTATTTTTTGAAGTGAGATCACTGGTGCTCATGTGCACCAAATCTCTGTCCTAATAGTCTCTAATACTTTCTATTAATGCAACAGAGGCAGCGCCCTGCCTTGTTCCAAAAAAAAAATGATGGCCATCGCGATAAACCTGCCAGCCCAGGAAGAATTTTTGACAAAAGAGATCACATGGCCGAGTGAATTGCCAAAAAGGATCATCTCAAAAAATTATTTTCAAAAAGGACCACCTACACCGTGGCGGCACGCGTACCAAGCGACACGTGTCGCCTGCCGCCACAGCAGGAGGCGGCAGGGCTGCCACCATTGCCCGTGGCGGCACGTCCACACTGATCAATGAATAGTGCCCTGATCGATGAACGGTGCACGTTAGCTACAAAATTTGTTGATTTTATCTTTTTTGCTGAGCCCGAATTTTTGCACAATTGTAGTGCATAGAGTTAGCTACATGGAGGTATTTTCGTATTTTTTGAGATGTTTAAAAAAAATTAAAATGGGCTACTGGTCATCGATCAGGACATTGTGGACATGCCGCCGTTGGCCGTGGCGGCAGGCAACACGTGCGCCTAGCACGCGTGCCGCCACGGCGCATGTGGTCCTCTTTGACAATAATTTTCGGAGGTGGTTCTTTTTAACAATTCACTTGGTCAGATGGTCTCTTTTATCAAAAATTCGCCCAGGAAAGGTCAAAAGTCCACTGTCAGCATGCTGCATTGGGCGTTTTCCCAGCGAAGTCGTTTGCTTTTGAATCGGATGAAGTCAACCCATCGCCCATGTGATCTGTGTCCCAACTTGCCTAGGTAAGTATGCTACTTCCACCTCTTTACACGAACTGATAGCTTGCAATGCATGTGCTGTCAGATTAGTGATTTGTCTTATCGGTTTTCGCTGGGATATACTACCATATGAGCCATCTAGAGTTAGGGATCATTGTAGGTGCTGGGATATAGTACATGCGCGATGGTAGGACCATGGCCGAGATCAGGAATGGCGGCGCCGGGGCTGCCGTTGCTTCTTCTTCTCGTCTTCGCCGGCGTTGTCCTTCCAGTCCATGGCCAGGCCGATAACTTAGGTGGGCACATCATACACATGCTTTGATCTTCAAATCTAATTCGGCTGAAGATGCTTATTGTCTATATGTGGCTGCGTCCCAATATGCAGGTTTCGTAAGCATCGACTGCGGCCTGCCGGTGAGCGCCTCCGGCTACTTGGACAACGCCACCAAGCTGAGCTTCGTCTCGGACGCCGGCTTCATCGACGCCGGCACCAACTACAACATGTCGGCCGAGTACATCACGCCGTCCATGGGCAGGAGCTGGCACACCGTGCGCAGCTTCGCCGGTGCCAGCGCGCGGAACTGCTACACCCTCCGATCCCTCGTGTCTGGGCTCAAGTATCTCATCCGTGCCACGTTCATGTACGGAAACTATGACGGCGTCAATAGGGTGCCCGTCTTCGATCTACACGTCGGCGTCAACTACTGGACCACCGTGAACATCACCGACGCCGACACGCCGGTCATGGTGGAGATTATCACCCTCATCGCCGGCGACCGGCCGGCGCAGGTGTGCCTCGTCAACACCGGATCCGGCACGCCATTCATCTCCGGCCTGGGCCTGAGGCCGCTCAAGGACTCGCTCTACCCGATGGCCAATGCGACGCAGGGCCTCGTCCTCCTCTCCAGGTCCAACCTCGGCACAGGTGACAGTAAAGTCATCAGGTGAAAACAAGGCATCAACCTGTCTCCGTCACCACCAATCTTGTTGTGCAAATCCGTTATAAACGTGGGTACGTCCGTGCAGGTTCCCCGACGACCCACACGACCGCTTCTGGTTCCCGGAGAGCAAGCCGACGGAGTGGTCGGAGATCGCGACGCCGTTGAAGGTGCAGCACTACGACAACGACAACTTCGACGTGCCGTCGGCAGTGATGCAGACGGCCGTCACGCCCATCAACGCCTCGAAGCCCATCGAGTACAGCTGGGACGCCGAGCCAAGTGCTAAGAACCCGGCGCCCGGGTACATGTGCATCCTCCATTTCTCCGAGCTGCAGCTGCTCCCGCCTGGCGCCGCGCGACAGTTCTACGTCAACATCAACGGCATCCTCGCGCTCGACAACGGCTTCACGCCAGACTACCTCTACTCCGACCCCGTCCACAGCACCCGCGCGTTCGACGGCTTCCACCAGTACACCGTCTCGCTCAACGCGACGCCCAACTCCACGCTCCCGCCCGTCCTCAACGCCATAGAGATCTTCTCCGTCCTGCCCACCACCGGCGTACCCACCGCCGCCCAGGACGGTAAGAAATCGATAATTTGATGCACATGTATGTGATGGATGAAGCGAATTGTATATCTCAGCTGATAGAATTTTGTGCTCCTGCTGCTGCTGTAAAATGCAACAGTTTCTGCCATCACGGCGATCAGAGGCAAGTACCAGGTGAAGAAGAACTGGATGGGAGATCCGTGTGTGCCTAAAACTTTCGCATGGAACGGATTGGGTTGCAGCTATGCTGTTTCCAGCCCACCGAGTGTCACAGGCTTGTGAGTAGTAAAATTCTGAATGTTTTTTCCTTTTTTTTAAACGAGGGCAAAAGGCTTGACCTATTCGATTAGTTAAGAGAGAAGTTTTACAATATTGCAAATAGTACTACTACCTGGAATGATCTCAGATGCTGATGTATATGTGTCTATATGTTGTAGGAATCTATCTTCCAGTGGTCTGACTGGCAACATGTCAGCTTCTTTCGCCAGCCTCAAAGGTCTACAATACTTGTAAGAAGGAGATACTCAATGTTCATTTTTACAATACTCAATGTTCATTTTTACAAGCTATAAATTGTTCTTTATGCGCCACTTTTCTAATTTGCAGGGATTTGTCGCGCAATAATCTGACGGGTTCAATCCCTGGCATCCTTTCGCAATTGTCTTCACTCACATTTTTGTAAGGAAATTCATTGTGCTTAATTTTTCAGTACATTCCCTTGTAATGAACTATTGATTTGATATATGAATTTTTTTTGTTTCCTTAAGAGATTTGACGGCCAATCAGCTTAGTGGATCCATTCCTTCTGGACTTCTGAAAAGAATGCAAGACGGCTCTCTAACACTTAGGTTTCTACTACACCATAAAATTTTCAAATTATGGTTCTATAATCTTAATTGTCCTATTTTTCTTTCGCTAGATTTGGTAACAATCCCGACCTCTGCAGCAATGGTGAATCCTGTCAGCCTCCGAATAAGAAGAAAACCTCACAGGTTGCCATCTATGTTGTTGTTCCGATAGTGGCAGTTTTGATTATTGTGCTTTTGTTAGTACTACTCATTTGCATACTAAAGAAAAAGAAAGGAAGAGCAGCAAGAAACAGCGTTAGGCCGCAAAACGAGGCGAGCATCGCACTGTCGCGCACTCGGGGAAGCAATGGACACAGCCTGGTGTGCCTCGAGAATCGCCGGTTCACGTATGCTGAGCTGGAGGCCTTTACAGATGGTTTCCGCCGAGAGATCGGCCGAGGAGGTTTTGGGAAAGTTTACGATGGCTTCTTGGAGGATGGAACACAAGTGGCTGTCAAACTGCGGTCTGAATCTTCAGATCAAGGTGTACAAGAATTCCTTGCAGAGGTGAGATCTCCTCAACTGTAGCTGATGCAGAGAAAGTTCTAGATTCAGTTTTCTGATGAATTGATCTTGTTGGGTTAGTGCAGGCTCAGACCTTGGCTAAGATCCATCATAAGAATCTCGTGTCCTTGATTGGATACTGCAAGGACAGGGAGTACATGGCCCTTGTGTACGAGTACATGTCTGAAGGTGCCCTACATGAACATCTTAGAGGTATGCAAATTATTCAGATAATTAAACTTACAATCTTTAAGGTCATTCATATATAATCTACATACAGAACTGAAAAGTATCTGACAAACGAAACTACCAGAGCATGCTAGTAATCTGACAATCTTTTACATTGCAGGAAAAGAGAATAGTATGAGATGTTTAACATGGGGGCAAAGACTTCATATCGCCCTGGAATCCGCACAAGGTGAACTTTTGATTCTTGATTTTATTCTCGTCAATACATTTATCAGTGCAAATCCTGAAGGTGATCTGATCGTACTTCGACTTTAGGACTTGAGTATCTTCACAAAGGGTGCAACCCACCCCTCATCCACAGGGATGTGAAGACGTCAAATATCCTGCTAAATGCAAACCTGGAGGCCAAGATAGCCGATTTTGGCTTACTCAAGGCTTTTGATAGCGGCGGTGATACCCATGTTTCCACAGCTAGGGTAGTTGGCACACGTGGTTACCTTGCACCCGAGTAAGCCTTCCAAAAATTTGATGATCATTATGCTCTATATCAAACATCTTGCCAATTATTAACATCTGAAGTGATTTACCATCCCATACAAATACTTATGTGCATGTATAGAATTCATTTGATACCTTATTATCCTAGGAGGAACAAATTCAACCCTTGCATGGCCCCTAATTTTTCAAACTAACATAGAAAGTTAGTAACTTCATTCTGCATGAATCCAATTATCCAATTCTTCTTCGTGAAATATCTAAAAATTTCCGTGAATCAATGATGTTCTAAAGAACTCAGGTTGCACAACTGTTCTTGTTTAAACTCAGATTCTCATATCCATACCAAACATTTCTAGGTACCTAGCAACATATCAGCTGACCAGCAAAAGTGACGTGTTCAGCTTCGGCGTAGTGCTACTGGAGATAGTCACAGGGCAATCTCATCTCCTAAATGACCCGGAGCAGACCAGCATAATCCAATGGGTGCAACAACGTCTCGCCCGTGGAAACATCGAGAGTGTGGTCGACGCCCGCATGAGTAGCGACTATGATGTCAACGGTGTTTGGAAAGTCGCCGACACGGCGCTTAAATGTACTGCTCAGTCGCCGGAGCATCGACCCAACATGACTGACGTTGTGGCACAGCTGCAAGAGTGCATTGACCTCGAGGCCGCCCGATGTGACGCGAATGGCCGGTTTTACTCGGCAGGGAGCGGCGGCAACCCAAACAGATGTAGTGGATATAACACTGATATTTCCAGTGAAGTGAGTCAGAGAAGTATTGCATTTGAGATGGAGCGTTTGGGTAGAATGCCAACAATGTCTAATGGTCCAGATGTGAGGTGAGGAAGAGGTTTTGGAAAATCGATTTGCATCCGCCACTGGTCTACTGGTTTCTTTGATTTGTTGTCTCTTCACGGAATTCAACATAGTTTTTTATGTTCTTATTAGAAGAAATGCAAATGTACAAAGTGCAACAAATGTTCATACATTTAACAGGTACTGTTGAATTTTCTCAATGTTTCGAGCAACACTGATATAGAAATTCTAGGAATAAGATCTATATTTATCTTCTGCTTTCCCAACAATTTTATGCAAATGTAAGGCTCGTGATGTAGATCGTAAGCTCAAACATATGGAGGGCGCATATTGATTCTAAGTGGTGCCTTTTTCGGTCCGTGCTGCATGGTGAGATCTCCAATGGGGACATGCTCGTCGTCTTGGGGTTTTTTTTCGAAATGGGCATTAAAACCCTGGCTTCTGCATCATGATGATGCACACGATCTTTTATTGAACAGTTACGAGTACAAAGTTTTAGAGCATCTCAAGCATCGCCCAAGATTGATACAAGAATCAACAAGCAAAAGAAACAAAGCAAAAAAAGACTACGCATCAATGTAGGCCTAGTGTGTCGCCAACCAGCCTAGCATAAGATATCCTGAGCGATCATCTGGAGCCGTGTGCAGCCAGTAGCCATAGCATCCCGCTGCCCCTCTAGTGACAGCAGAGCCCACAGCTGAACCCAATGTGCCACCATATGGATAACATGCAAAAAGTGAAAAGATTGTTTTTTGTTAAAAATAATATCATTTCTCGCCATTCATATAGACCAACATAAGGCAGACACCCCAGTACGGATGAATGCCTTAGATTATCTATCAACTCCATTTAACCAATTACCAAACATATTCGTAATATTGGTTGGAGGAGGAAGATCAAATGTGAAATTGACCGTACGCCCAAAGTAGTTTAGCTAAAGGACAAGTTATGAAGAGGTGTTCAATAGTCTCCTGCTCTCTGCAAAAAAGACATTTCGTACACCCATTTCATCGATGTTTAGCTAAATTATCTTTAGTAAGCAAAACCTTATTACTCAGAAACCACATAAATATTTTTATCTTAAGTGAGACTTTAACTTTCCATAGGTATTTTCTCAAGAAAGGTGTGTGGTCATTCATAAGATCTTCATACATAGGGTATTTGACCGTAAACAAGCCATTAGTTGCCAAACTCCAGACAAATCGATCGTTTTCCTCATTTAGATTAACCGCCATAAGTTTTTGGCATAACTCTAATCACAAAGTCCATTTGTTACCCACCAACAGCCTATATTCAGAGGTGTTTAAGCTAACACATGGGCTATCGTTACATTCTTGTGATGCACAATATTATATAAAGATGGATATTGTTGGGATAATGGTAATTTTCCTAACCAAGTATCTTCCCAAAAACGAGTTTTTGCTCCATTGCCAACTTTGAAAAAACCTCTACTAAAGAAATCATCCTTAACCCCATCAATCTCTTCCACAAAGGAGAGTCAGTAGGCTTAGCTGTGACCTCAGATAAGGTTCTTTGTCTTAAGTATTTATTATGTAGCAGTTCTTGCCACATCCCATCCTCATTAAGAAGTTTATGAAGCCACTTACTCAACTGACATCTTTTTTTGAGTTCGAGAACCTCAATCTCTAACCCCCCTTGATCTTTGGGTCGGCAGACAATATTCCATTTTGTAAGTCTATATTTTCTCTTTTTTTCATTGGACTGCCAAAAAAATCTCGACCTATAGAAGTCTAGTCTTTTCCTTCCCCCAACAGGTATCTCTAGAAAGGACAACATAAACATAGGTAAGCTTGTTAAAACTGAATTGATAAGAACAAGTCTATCCCCATAGGACAGTAATTTGCCTTTCCTGCACCCCAATTTGCTTTCAAATCGGATCTCCACTGGATTCCAATTAGAATTCCTGAGTTTTCTATAATGAATAGGAAGACCTAAGTATCGAAAATGTAAGGAGCCAGCATCGCATCCAAAAATTTGCTTGTACTGATCAACCCCATCCTTTGCCTTACCAAAACAAAAAATTTCACTTTTGTGGAAATTTATTTTAAGTCCTGAGAGCTCTTCAAACAGACTGTTGCGGTCAGAAACCCACCGGCGAGCAACGACGGGCAACACAGGAGAGCCGGGAGCAACTTAGGGCTGCGGCTGGCCCTGGTCCCTTCGAGCGACGGCCCGCAAAGACTCCGGCACGCACGTCCGATGCTGGTGCAAGGGCGTGCCACCTGACCTATACCTGGTCAGGAAGGTGATGAAGATGCCTCGCTTAGTTTCCTGCATGGCATACACGTAAACATTAAATACGAGCCTCGATCGGCTCTCAGGTTATCCTGTGAATCGGCTCAAAGAGCCGATCCACCCATGATTCGCACGAGGTGTACGAATATATGGTGGTCCTGCTTGATCAAGATAAAGCTAAAACGATCTACGACGATTTAGGGTTTTCACCGCATAATCGGATCATCCTACTCGTGATTGGGCCTCGCGGTCACGCACGGTGATCGTAAGCCGATCCTAGACAAGGCCTAAAAACCAACACGAGGTTGATCCCCGGAACATCCTGTCTAGGGCTAGCAAACTACACCCTACGCGCCGCTGGATCCTCCAACCCTTTGTAAGGCCTAACTATGCAGATATTAAACTAATCCTTGAAGAACAAGGAGCAACCATAACGGATCGGATCTACTAAATAATAATCAAGCGGGGTGCCGCCCCTACACCTAAGATAGGTGTAAGGGCGGCTAGATGTCTAAGGGTTGCACTACGACAGCATATGATACGAAGAACAATGCTAACCCTAACACATCTAAGATAACTACGTTGCTCGCCATCAAAAAGGCTTCAGTACGAGCAACGCATGAACAACGAATAAACTTGTACTGCCTAGGCAGCATGATGCTTACCCGGAAGAAACCCTCGAGACAAGGGAGTTGGCGATGCGCCTAGATTGATTTGTGGTGAACGTGATTGTTGTTTATTTCATAAACCCTAGATATATATTTATAGTCCGTAGACTTTCTAACGTGGGAATAATCCCAACCGTGCACGAGCCAAACTCTATCGTATCCTACTATATTACAGATACATGGGCAAACTAGCCCAAACTTTGTATAAAAGGCCGATTCACATATATTCTTCCATGTATAATCTTCAAGCTCATCATGATCGCGGCCCACCTCTAACTCGGTCAAATTCTGGTGATAACACATGCCCCCCTGGTTTTGGAATTGATAATTCCAAAATCACTCTGATTCTCTTCGTCGGGTCATGTCGTGGCAGAGCAGAACCGTCGCAGCACCCTTCATCATGACGCCCTACCTTCTCAATTTCTCCGCGTGATTTGACCGTTGTTTTCTTTTCTTCTTTTTTTGGGCACCGCCTCCTCGGAAACTGCTGTGGCATTGAATCTCTACTATATCCCCTTTATTTAACTGCTCTGAACAGTTCGCCACTTCATCCCCTTGCTTTGCTCTGTCCATCGGCACCCAAAAATCCTCCATCTCCCATAGCCATGTCTTCTTCTTCTTCCTCCTCCGCCTCGTCGGATCTTTCTTCCCAGTCCTTTTCCTCTTTGTCCTCCTCCACGTCGTCAGCCTTCTCTGACTCTTCCTCATCTCGCGAGCCGACGCCGGAGTGGGGCTCGCTGGCGGCGCACGACATACTCGTCGCATCGGAGTGGGACAAGGAGGAACATGATTCCTCCATCTGGTCCGAGGATGACAAATCCTTGACCGATGGAGAGGACGACCATCAGTTCCTCGTCGAGGGGGAGGAGGAGGCGGAGAGCGAGGACGACCGCTTCTCCTGGGATGATTTCACCTCCTCCGAAGAAGAGGCGGAGGAGGACGACGACGACTCCCTCGAAGGCTACCCACCGGCGAAGCGCCTCCGCGTCTGGTGGGACGACGACAGCGATGACGAGGAGGAGGAAGATGAAGCTCCCGTAGAAGGTTACGGGAGCTCCGATGAGGAGCCTATCAGCAGCTGCGCCGGCGGCAGCGACGACGACGACGAAGGCAGCAACGGCCCTTAGATTAGGGACTAGTAGTAGTAGTCGGCTTTTGTCCTTTCTTCCCTGAGCAATCGGCTCTTTCTTTGTAAGAAATACCGCTATTAATGAAGAAAATATTCCTCAATTAATTTTGCTTTCTTGTCAATTTCACCGATCGTCGAACGAAGTCACTGTACGGAGAGCCGATGGCAAGGCATCGGCTTGCACTATCAACGCAATTTGAGGTCAAGCCGTCGCCTATTCACGCGGACCAACAGGTCTAACTCACATCCAAACCATCCTCCAACCTTAAACGCGCAGACTGAACTCCTCAGCAACCCACTAGGAGATTCATCCCAAATATCATGATTTCTGGTCTGAACCGATTCGTTAACCTGCTTAATTGAGCTTATTCCTCTAGAGTCGATAGCAATGTATCGGCTTTATTATTCTGAAGTCGATGCCCGTGCATCGGCTGTAGTCGCGTACTGTTGTCTCCGTATGTTTTCTCAAGTCGATGTCTGCGCATCGGCTGTGATTTTTTTTTTACTGGCCGATTTAAAATCGGCCTCCATACCTTACTGCCCATCATCCCACATGCTTGGGAAATACTTCTTGAGGTGTTGACCATTGACGCCATCGGGAACTTAACGCCGTCCAACTGTTCCAGCATGTATGCATTACCCTTCAAGGCCTGGACGACTTTGTACGGACCGTGCCAATTAGGAGACCATTTGCCATATGCCTTGTCCCTAGTTCCTAACGGCAACACAGCTTCCCATACTAGATCACCAACTTGAAACTCCTTTGGTCTAACCTTCTTATTGTAGGCACGAGCTACCCTGGCTTTGTTCTCTTTAATCTTCTCCAACGACCAAAGCCTAAGTTCCGTTGCGTCCTCAATAGTGTCACTCATCAAAGCTGCATGTTCTTCAGCCGTTAGATCATTTTGAAACGTGACACGTCTTGATCCAGCCGTAATTTTCCAAGGTAATACGGCTTCCTGTCCATAGACGAGCTGGTACGGCGAAGTTTTTATAGCTCCATGGCACGACATGCGGTAGGCCCACAAAGCTTCTGATAACTTTTCATGCCAATCCCTAGGGTTCTCGTCAATTTTTCTCTTGATCAGCTTGATCAAGCTCTGATTGGACGCTTCAGCTTGCCCATTGGCTTGAGCATAGTATGGAGATGATCGGATCAGCTTAATCCCCATATCATCGCAGAACTTTCTGAATTCTTTAGAAATAAAGACCGAACCTCCATCGGTCGTGATAGTTTGGGGAATCCCGAACCTATGAATGACGTGTTCTTTCACAAACTTGATCACATCTTCTGATTTCACCTTCTTCATAGGGACGGCTTCCACCCACTTGGTGAAGTAATCTGTGATAACCAAAATCCATTCATGTTTTTTACTCGACGCCGGATGGATTTTGCCGATCATATCCATGCCCCACCCTCGAAACGGCCAAGGCTTGATGATAGGGTTCATTGCTGATGCGGGTACCATCTGAATCTTCCCGAACATCTGGCACGCTTGGCACCCCTTGTAGTAATTGAAGCAATCTTCAAGCATGGTGGGCCAATAAAACCCTGATCGCCTAATTAGCCACTTCATCTTATGAGCCGACTGATGAGTTCCACAGGCGCCCTCATGCACCTCATGTAAGAGCCGATTAGAATCAGTTGGTCCCAGGCACTTGAGTAGTAACCCTTCCAACGTCCTGTAGAACATGTCGTCTCCTATGAGGACATACTTCATGGCTTTGTATCTTATCCGTTTAGGTGCCCCCCGAGCCGAATCTTTTAAGTAATTGAAGATTTCGGCTCTCCAATCATCCTGTTCCAGGAACTGCACCTGAACTTCTGACCCGTCAGATATGTCTATATAGCCTGACTCCATTTGTGCGAGATTGTTGGCCTCAGTGTTTTGGGATCTTGGGATCCAATTAAAGTTGATGTACCGAAACCGTGTCATCAACTCACGGCATTCCACCCAATATGGGAAAAGCGATTCACTCTCGCACTTATATTCATCCGTGAGCTGGTTAATCACCAACTTGGAGTCTCCAAAAAGCTCTCATCGTCGCTCCGGCTTCCAATAACAACTCCATTCCCTTACGCACTGCCTCATATTCCGTGACATTGTTGGTGCAAGGGGTAGATAGTCTGATGGAAAAGGAGTATGCTGCCCCCCGAGGCGACACGAGCAGAATGCCGATGCCACAACCATCGTCGCAAGTCGATCCATCGAAGAACATAGCCCATGCACGTATAGACAGTGCTGCTATATTGGTACTGATCCGTTCAGCTATGAGATCGGCCAACGCTTGCCCCTTGACTGCTTTTGCAGGCTGATACCGAAGATCGAACTCTGACAACGCAAACATCCACTTACCAAGTCGGCCTTTCAAAACAGGGGCCGACAGCATGTGCTTGACAACGTCTGACTTGCATATGACGATGATCTCTGCCGTCAAAAGGATGTGATGAAGCTTGGTGCAGGTGAAGAACAGGCAGAGGCAAAGCTTCTCGACCTCAGGATACCTTGTCTCCGCGTCCAACATCCTTCTGCTGAGGTAGAAAACGACCTTTTCAACACCCTCGTAAAGTTGCACCACCACCGAAGCGATGGACGTGTCAGCTACTGACAAGTAGATGTAGAACGGCCTGTCTTGTTGGGGCGGAACTAGCACAGGCGGCGTCATCAGATACCGCTTAATCTCATCAAACGCCTGCTGCTGTTCTGCCCCCCAGTGAAACTCGTCATCAGATTTAGTTTTCACCAGTGCCATGAACGGCTCGATTCGTCCTGACAGATTAGAGATGAATCGTCGGACAAAATTGATCTTGCCGATGAGACGTTGGAGTTCCTTCTTCGTGGTGGGCGGCTGCATGGTACGCACCGCCTCTTGACTTTTCAGGCCGATCTCAATTCCCCGTTCATGAACCAGAAAACCTAGGAACTGACCAGCCGTCACACCAAAAGCACACTTCTTCGGATTCATTCTCAGTCCGAACTTCCGAGTTCGGTCTAGGACGCGCCGTAAATCATCCAAGTGTCCCTCCATGGAGACAGAGTTGACTACCACGTCGTCGATGTAGATTTCCACCAACTTGCCGATCAGATCGTGAAAAATATAATTCATGGCTCGTTGGTACGTTGCACCAGCATTCTTCAACCCAAAGGTCATGACTACATATTCAAACAAGCCTACTGCCCCTGGTACTCTGAATGCGGTCTTGTGTATATCTTCTGGAGCCATGAAGATTTGGTTATAGCCGGCGTTGCCATCCATGAAGCTCAATACCTTGTGGCCAGCAGCTGCATTGATCAATGTTTCTGCCACAGGCATCGGATATTCATCTTTTGGAGTGGCTCTGTTGAGATCTCGGAAATCGATGGCCACCCGCCATCAGCCGTCCTTCTTCTCTACAGGAACGATACCGGAGATCCACTCAGCATACCTGCATGGCCTGATGAACCCGGCGGCCAACATCTTCTCGATCTCTTTCTTGACTTCTTCCAGAATTTCGGCCCTCATCTGACGTGCTCGTTGTTGGAACAGCCGAAATCCTTTCTTAAGGGGGAGCCGATGTTCAATGATGCTCCTGTCTAACCCAGGCATCTCTGTGTAATCCCATGCAAAGCAATCTAGGTATTCTTTCAACAGAGCTATCATCTGACCCCTGAGCTGTGGATCTAACTTCCTGCTGATAAAAGTTGGTCGCGGCTTATCCCCAGGACCGATGTCGACTTCCTCTAGCTCATCAGCCGATGTAAACCCATACCCTAACTTCCCGTCACCTGTGAGGTCGACACCAAATGCAGGGAGATCGTGTGGCACGGATAGTACGGGCTGATTGCTGGAATCGGCCTTCCTCTTGATCGTAACCAGGATTTTCTGGAAGTGTCGGGACCGATCGCGTGGAACGGCTCCCTCCTTGTCCTCGCCATGAGAGCAGCTGCCCTCATCTCCGTCCTTACCAGGGTGGCGCCCAAGTCCTACCATGTTGATGTTGAACGAGAATCTTGGCTGGTACCTCCCGGGGTATGTGCACTCCACCATGTCGACGGCGTATGCCGGCGAATTCGGCACTTCCGGTGTTGTCAATGTGAATGGCGACGGTGGACGGGATTGGAGCGGCATCTCTCCTTGGTAGGTCCCGAGAGCTGGTCCTGACGGAGAGCACTGATGCCTCATGATTTCCTGGATCATCCGAAAAGCGACACGCTCCAAAGTGTTCACCAGGCTCTCAAAATGGCGGTGCAGCGAGTGAGCCACCATGTAGCTAATCTCCTGACGCAGGGATCTGGTGCGTTCTTCTGACGGGGCGGACAGGTCCACTCCATCGAGCGCGCCTTCAGGTGAGAACCCTTTCCACCTGACGCCATGTGAGCGGGTTCTGTGAAAAGAGCCGATGAGGTCGGCTTCGAGGATAGCTTTGACCTCGTCATACTTCTTCTTGAGCTCCTCGGTCAGATCCTCGTACGTGACTGGGGTGCCGTCCGCCATCTCAGATGTAGATGGCGATGTGGTTGATGTCGATGATTATCCCACCGGGCGTGCCAGAATGTGTTGCGGTCAGAAATCCACCGGCGAGCAACGACGGGCAACACAGGAGAGCCGGGAGCAACTTAGGGCTGCGGCTGGCCCTGGTCCCTCCGAGCGACGGCCCGCAAAGACTCCGGCACGCACGTCCAATGCTGGTGCAAGGGCGTGCCACCTGACCTATACCTGGTCAGGAAGGTGATGAAGATGCCTCGCTTAGTTTCCTGCATGGCATACACGTAAACATTAAATACGAGCCTCGATCGGCTCTCAGGTTATCCTGTGAATCGGCTCAAAGAGCCGATCCACCCATGATTCGCACGAGGTGTACGAATATATGGTGGTCCTGCTTGATCAAGATAAAGCTAAAACGATCTACGACGATTTAGGGTTTTCACCGCATAATCGGATCATCCTACTCGTGATTGGGCCTCGCGGTCACGCACGGTGATCGTAAGCCGATCCTAGACAAGGCCTAAAAACCAACACGAGGTTGATCCCCGGAACATCCTGTCTAGGGCTAGCAAACTACACCCTACGCGCCGCTGGATCCTCCAACCCTTTGTAAGGCCTAACTATGCAGATATTAAACTAATCCTTGAAGAACAAGGAGCAACCATAACGGATCGGATCTACTAAATAATAATCAAGCGGGGTGCCGCCCCTACACCTAAGATAGGTGTAAGGGCGGCTAGATGTCTAAGGGTTGCACTACGACAGCATATGATACGAAGAACAATGCTAACCCTAACACATCTAAGATAACTACGTTGCTCGCCATCAAAAAGGCTTCAGTACGAGCAACGCATGAACAACGAATAAACTTGTACTGCCTAGATCGCAAGATGCGATCTAGGCAGCATGATGCTTACCCGGAAGAAACCCTCGAGACAAGGGAGTTGGCGATGCGCCTAGATTGATTTGTGGTGAACGTGATTGTTGTTTATTTCATAAACCCTAGATACATATTTATAGTCCGTAGACTTTCTAACGTGGGAATAATCCCAACCGTGCACGAGCCAAACTCTATCGTATCCTACTATATTACAGATACATGGGCAAACTAGCCCAAACTTTGTATAAAAGGCCGATTCACATATATTCTTCCATGTATAATCTTCAATCCCATCATGATCGCGGCCCACCTCTGACTCGGTCAAATTCTGGTGATAACACAGACATAGAATTAATTTCATATTAACCGCTTTCAAGAGGTCATGCTCCAAAAAAAGTATTGTATCATCAGCACATTGTAATCTAGAGATGCCACCCTCAACAAGATGAGGAATAAGCCCCCCAACTTGACCATCACCCTTCGCTCGTTTAATTATGATGGCTAGCATATCAACTACAATATTAAAGAGAATTGGAGAAAACGGATCTTCTTGCCTCAAACCCTTTTTTGTCTGAAAATAATGACCAATATCATCATTTACCTTTTGATACGTCTCCAACGTATCTATAATTTCTGATGTTCCATGCTAGTTTTATGACAATACCTACATGTTTTGCTCGCACTTTATAATGATTTCATGCATTTTCCGGAACTAACCTATTAACAAGATGCCGAAGTGCCAGTTCCTGTTTTCTGTTGTTTTTGGTTCCAGAAAGGCTGTTCGGGCAATATTATCGGAATTCGACGAAACAAAGACCAAATATCTTATTTTCCCCGGAAGGTTCCAGAACACCGAAGGAGAGTCGGAGGCGGGCAGCAGGGGCCCACACCATATGGCGGCGCGGGTGGCCCCTGGCCGCGCCAGCCTATGGGGAGGGGGCCCCGTGGCCCCTCCAACTCCGCCTCTTCGCCTATAAAGTCCCTCGCGACCTAAAACTCGATACGAATTGATGAAACTCCAGAAAGACTCCAGGGGCGCCACCGCCATCGCGAAACTCCAATTCGGGGGACAGAATCTCTGTTCCGGCACGCCCCCGGGACGGGGAAGTGCCCCCGGAAGCCATCTCCATCGACGCCACCGCCTCCATCATGCTCCGTGAGTAGTTCCCCCATGGACTACGTGTTCTAACAGTAGCTAGTTGGTACTCTCTCTCTCACATGTACTTCAATACAATGATCTCATGAGCTGCCTTACATGATTGAGATCCATCTGATGTAATCGGTGTTGTGTTTGTTGGGATCCGATGAATTGTTACATTATGATTAGTCTATCTATAAAGTTTGTGAAGTTATTGTTGCTGCAATCTTGTTGTGTTTAATGCTTGTCACTAGTGCACGAGTGGCATGATCTTAGATTTAAGCTCTATAATTATTGCTTAGATTGTATCTACAAGTTGTTTGCACATATTTCTGTCCGGAACCCGAGGCCCCAAAGTGACAGAAATTGGGACAACCGGAGGGGAAGGCTGTGATATGAGGATCACATGTTTTCACCAAGTGTTAATGCTTTGCTCTGGTGCTCTATTAAAAGGAGTACCTTAATTGCCAGTAGATTCCCTTGAGGCCCGGCTGCCACCGGCTGGTAGGACAAAAGATGTTATGCAAGTTTCTCATTGCGAGCACGTATGACTATATATGGAAAACATGCCTACATGATTAATAATCTTGATGTTCTGTCTTAATGCTATTTCAATCCTATCAATTGCCCAACTGTAATTTGTTCACCCAACACTTGTCACTTGTTATTGGAGAGGTACCACTAGTGTAGATCGCTGGGAATCCCGATCCATCTCTCATCATCATATACTCGTTCCTATATGACATTGGAAGTAGTATCAACTATTTTCTGGTGCCATTGCATCTGTGTTACTGTTACTACTGCTGAGTTACTGTTACTATTGCTCTCATATTACTGCGAATTTCACATCACCCCTGTTACTAGTGCTTTTCCAGGTGCAGGTGAATTGACAACTCAGTTGTTAAGGATTATAAGTATTCTTTACCTCCCCTTGTGTCGAATCAATAAATTTGGGTTTTTACTTGCCTCGAAGACTGTTGCGATCCCCTATACTTGTGGGTTATCAAGACTATTTTCTGGCGCCGTTACCGGGGAGGCATAGCTCTACTCATAAGTTCACCTGGGGAGTACACTCTACCTCTCTCTCTGTTTTTATTTTATTTTATTTTGTTTTGCTTAGTTTACTTTTGTCTAGTTTATTTGTGCTTAGTTTATTTCTGCCTAGTATTATTTTGCTTAGTTTACTTTTGTCTAGTTTATTTTTTGTCTTGTTTTATTTTTCTCGTATACCCAAAAATCCATAAAAATTTGAAAAACCGAAAAATTAAAAACTGTTGCTATGGGAGAACCCACAACCTATTTGGAGCTTATAGAATTATATAATAATTATAGAGAATCAAGAACGGGTAAAGTCATGAGTGCTGTGATAGAAAAATTGAATACAATTGCTAAAATCTTGCTTAAACGCCATGATATAAACTGTTGCTCTAAACAGGATACTAAACATCTGAAATTCCAATGTGGCTTTAGTGAAGAAGTTTTAATTAAGAACTATAATTGGAATAACTATATTCTTTTTGGGTTCGAAGAGGTAGAACAATTTGTCTTATTTATGGGAGCTTCTGAGATAGAATCCTTCATGGCTAAAAATTATGAAACTTGTATTGTTTGTAAGGACCTTAAAGATTATGTCTCTTCTATCCTTAATTTTTGCGTAGAAAGTTACAGCGGTAATCCTTATATCATTTATTATAAAGAGAGACTCATTAATGCACAAGAATGCACTCACAATTTGCAGGAACCTGTAAAAGAAGAAATTGATGAACCTGAAAGCTCATTGGATGAAAAAGAGGAGGAAATTGATGAACCTGAAAGCTCATTGGATGGAAAAGAGGAGGAGAGTGATGAACAAAAGGAGGAAGAATGGATTAGCTACCCATGCCAACCTTCTAATGAGAGTAACTCTTTATCTCTTACACTATTTGATTGTCCTTCATGCTTACCAAAGGAGGATGAATGTTATGTTCCTGTGGATTCTCTTGAAATATTCCCTATGAGTAAAACTTGTGAGAATAATTATGCTACTGTTATCTATGATAATCCATGCTATTTTGATAAATCTTATGATAATGCTTTGTTTGTGCCTGATATCGAAATGCATGGTACTAAAGAGTTTTGCTTAGCAAATGTTTATGATAAAGCTCTAGATGATGGTCCTATGTTACTTGATAATATTAATTGTACTACTAATGAGAATGGGATTGAAGAAGTCTTGACTTTATCTAGGAGTCCCATATCTCTTGAGATTGATCAATCATCTTGTTATATTATTGATTGATACGTCTCAAACGTATCTATAATTTCTTATGTTCCATGCTACTTTATTGACAATACCTACATGTTTTATACACACTTTATGTCATATTTATGCATTTTCCGGCACTAACCTATTAACGAGATGCCGAAGAGCCAGTTGCTGTTTTCTGCTGTTTTTGGTTTCAGAAATCCTAGTAAGGAAATATTCTCGGAATTGGACGAAATCAACGCCCAGGATCTAATTTTTCCATGAAGCTTCCAGAACACCGGAGGAGATACGAAGTGGGGAGACGAGGCGACGCCACGCTAGGGCGGTGCGGCCCAGGCCTTGGCTGCACGGCCCTACTGTGTGGGTCCCTCGCGTCGCCCCCTGACCTACCCTTCCGCCTACATAAGCCTTTGTCGATAATAGTTCCAGTACCGAGAGCCACGATACGGAAAACCTTCCAGAGACGCCACCGCCGCCGCCAATCCCATCTCGGGGGATTCAGGAGATCGCCTCCGGCACCCTGCCGGAGAGGGGAATCATCCCCCGGAGGACTCTTCACCACCATGGTCGCCTCCGGAGTGATGTGTGAGTAGTTCAGCCCAGGACTATGGGTCCATAGCAGTAGCTAGATGGTCGTCTTCTCCTAATTGTGCTATCATTGTTGGATCTTGTGAGCTGCCTAACATGATCAAGATCATCTATTTGTAATGCTACATGTTGCGTTTGTTGGGATCCGATGAATAATGAATGCTATGTTATGTTGATTATCAATCTATCATCTATGTGTTGTTTATGATCTTGCATGCTCTCCGTTATTAGTAGAGGCTCTGGCCAAGTCGTTACTTGTAACTCCAAGAGGGAGTATTTATGCTCGATAGTGGGTTCATGCCTCCATTAAATCTGGGACAGTGACAGAAAGTTCTAAGGTTGTGGATGTGATGTTGCCACTAGGGATAAAACATCAATACTATGTCTAAGGATGTATTTGTTGATTACATTACGCACCATACTTAATGCAATTGTCTGTTGTTTGCAACTTAATACTGGAAGGGGTTCGGATGATAACCTGAAGGTGGAATTTTTAGGCATAGATGCATGCTGGATAGCGGTCTATGTACTTTGTCGTAATGCCCAATTGAATTTCACACTACTCATCATAACATGTATGTGCATTGTCATGCTATCTTTATTTGTCAAGTGCCCAACTGTAATTTGTTCACCCAACATGCTATTTATCTAATGGGAGAGACACCACTAGTGAACTGTGGACCCCGGTCCATTCTTTTACATCGAATACAATCTACTGCAATACTCGTTCTACTGTTTTCTGCAAACATCATCATCCACACTATACATCTAATCCTTTGTTACAGCAAGCCGGTGAGATTGACAACCTCACTGTTAAGTTGGGGCAAAGTATCTTGGTTGTGTTGTGCAGGTTCCACGTTGGCGCCGGAATCCCTGGTGTTGCGCCGCACTACACTCCGCCGCCATCAACCTTCAACGTGCTTCTTGACTCCTACTGGTTCGATAACCTTGGTTTCTTACTGACGGAAACTTGCTGCTGTACGCATCACACCTTCCACTTGGGGTTCCCAATGGGCGTGTGCTTTACGCGTAAACAACCTAAATTTCTGGCGCCGTTGCCGGGGAGATCAAGACACGCTGCAAGGGGAGTCTCCACTTCCAATCTCTTTACTTTGTTTTTGTCTTGCTTTACTTTATTTTATTTACTGCTTTGTTTGCTTTTTTATATCAAAAACACAAAAATATTAGTTACTTGTTTTACTTTACTTAATTCCATGCATGTTTTTATTTCACTAGTTAGGCTTAATGGAAAACAACAAAAATATTAGAGATCTTTATAGTATTTATCTTGAGTTAGGACATGAGGTGTTTGAAGAGAAATTAAAAAACCTATGGAACTTTATATGCGTGCTAATGGCGATGTTATTAGTATGAATGCTTTGAACACCATTGTTGCTAATGCTATGGAAAATTCTAAGCTTGGGGAAGCTGGTTTTGATAAGTATGATATTTTTAGTCCCCCAAGCATGGAGGAGAAAATTTACTTTGATGATACCTTACCTCCTATATATGATGATTACAATGATGACTATCATCTACCTACTATTGAGGAGAAAATTAATTATGATTATACTATGCCTCCTATATTTGATGATTATGGTGATAATGATAGCTACCTTGTTGAATTTGCTCCCACTACAATTAATTGTAATGACTATGCTTATGTTGGGAGTACTAATTATTTTATGCATGAGACTCATGATAAGAATGCTTTATGTGATAGTTATATTGTTGAGTTTGTTCATGATGCTACTAAAAATCTTTATGAGAGAGGAAAATATGGCTGTAGAAATTTTCATGTTACTAAAACACCTCTCTTTATGTTGAGAATCTTGAAGTTGCACTTGTTTTGTCTTCCTATGCTATCCACTTTGTTCTTCATTGACTTGTTTATTTACAAGATTCCTTTTCATAGGAAGTGGGTTAGACTTAAATTTGTTCATACTTGCTTTTTGATGCTCTCTTTACTTCAATTCTCATCCTTATGTGAGCATCATTAAATTTACTGAGCCCATCTTAATGGCTATAAAGAAAACACTTCTTGGGAGATAACCCATGTTTTTATTTTACTACAGCAATTTTGTTTTATACTTGAGTCTTGGAAGTTATTATTACTATAGCAACCTCTCCTTATCTTTATTTTATAGCATTTTTGTGCCAAGTAAAGTCTTTGATAGTAAGGTTCATACTAGATTTGGATTACTGCGCAGAAACAGATTTCTTTCTGTCACGAATTTGGGCAGTGTTCTCTGTAGGTAACTCAGAAAAATCTGCCAATTTACGTAAGTAATCCTCAGATATGTACGCAACTTTCATTCAATTTGAGAATTTTCATTTGAGCAAGTCTGGTGCACCTAAAAAATTCGTCTTTACGGACGGTTCTGTTTTGACAGATTCTGCCTTTTATTTCGCATTGCCTGTTTTGCTATGTTTGATGGATTTCTTTATTCCATTAACTTTCAGTAGCTTTGTGCAATGTCCAGAAGTGTTAAGAATGATTATGTCACCTCTGAACATGTGAATTTTTGATTATGCACTAACCCTCTAATGAGTTGTTTTGAGTTTGGTGTGGAGGAAGTTTTCAAGGATCAGGAGAGGAGGATGATACAATATGATCAAGGAGAGTGAAAGCTCTAAGCTTGGGGATGCCCCCGGTGGTTCATCCCTGCATATTTCAAGAAGACTCAAGCATCTAAGCTTGGGGATGCCCAAGGCATCCCCTTCTTCATCGACAACATTATCAGGTTCCTCTAGTGAAACTATATTTTTATTCCATCACATCTTATGTGCTTTACTTGGAGCGTCTGTTTATTTTTGTTTTTATTTTGTTTGAATAAAGTTGGATCCTAGCATTCATTGTGTGGGAGAGAGACACGCTCCGCTGTTGCATATGGACAAATATGTCATTGGCTTTACTCATAATGTTCATGGCGAAAGTTGAAACTGCTTCGTTAATTGTTATATGGTTGGAAATGGGAAATGCTACATGTAGTAATTGGTAGAATGTCTTGAATAATTTGATACTTGGCAATTGTTGTGCTCATATGGATCATGTTTAAGCTCTTGCATCATATACTTTGCACCTATTAGTGAAGAAATACATAGAGCTTTCTAAAATTTGGTTTGCATGATTGGTCTCTGATACGTCCAATTTGCATCACTATTTTATATCATAATTTGCTGTTATTCATTGATATATTTCATATTGGAACACAATACTTATGTTATTTCATCTATTTTGCATGTTTCATCATTATTGGAGGATCAAGCACCGGAGCCAGGATTCTGCTGGAAAAAGCACCGTCAGAACGCAATATTTCGGAAGATCAGCTGTGGAAGGAAATTATACCAAAAATCCTATTTTTCAAGATGACGAAGGAAGCCAGAAGGAGGAGCCAGGAGGACCCAGGGTGGGCCCACACCCTAGGGCGGCGCGGCCCATGGCCTGGCCGCGCCGCCATGTGGTGTGGGGGGCCCACAGCCCCTTTCGCCTCCTTTTCTTCGCGAAATCCTTCGTCCCGAAAACCTAAGCCACAGAGGGTACCTCGCGAAGAGTTACAGCCGCCTCTGCGGGGCGGAGAAGACCAGAGAGAAAAGAGCTCTCCGGCGGGCAGGAATCCGCCGGGGAAATTCCCTCCGGGAGGAGGAAATCGACGCCATCGTCACCGTCATCGAGCTGGACATCATCTCCATCACCATCATCATCATCTCCACCATCATCACCGCCGTCTCCACCGCTGGACACCGTCACCGCCGTAGCAATTTGGGTTTGATCTTGATTGTTTGATAGGGGAAACTCTCCCGGTATCGATCTCTACTTGTTGTTGATGCTATTGAGTGAAACCATTGAACCAAGTTTATGTTCAGATTGTTATTCATCATCATATCACCTCTGATCATGTTCCATATGATGTCTCGTGAGTAGTTCGTTTAGTTCTTGAGGACATGGGTGAAGTCTAAATGTTAGTAGTGAACTATGGTTGAGTAATATTCAATGGTATGATATTTAAGTTGTGGTGTTATTCTTCTAGTGGTGTCATGTGAACGTCGACTACATGACACTTCACCATTTATGGGCCTAGGGGGATGCATCTTGTACTCGTTTGCCAATTGCGGGGTTGCCGGAGTGACAGAAACCTAAACCCCCGTTGGTATATCGATGCAGGAGGGATAGCAGGATCTCAGAGTTTAAGGCTGTGGTTAGATTTATTCTTAATTACTTTCTTGTAGTTGCGGATGCTTGCAAGGGGTATAATCAAAAGTATGTATTAGTCCTAAGAAGGGCGGTACATTAGCATAGGTTCACCCACACAACACTTATCATAACAATGAAGATTATTTAGCCGTATGTAGCGAAAGCACTAGACTAAAATCCCGTGTGTCCTCGAGAACGTTTGGTCATTATAAGTAAACAAACCGGCTTGTCCTTTGTGCTAAAAAGGATTGGGCCACTCGCTGCAATTGTTACTCTCGCACTTTACTTACTCGTACTTTATTCAACTGTTACATCAAAACCCCCCGAATACTTGTCTGTGAGCATTTACAGGGAATTCTTCATCGAAACTGCTTGTCAACACCTTCTGCTCCTCGTTGGGATCGACATTCTTACTTATCAAAAATACTACGATACACCCCCTATACTTGTGGGTCATTAAGACTATTTTCTGGCGCCGTTGCCGGGGAGTGAAGCGCTATTGGTAAGTGGAATTGGTAAGGAAAACCTTTACTGTTGTGCTGATTTTATTTCTGCATGCTGCTATAAGTCATTATGGAGAGATCTTCTCTTCAATTTTTATTTGGGAAATCTACTACTACTGCAACGGTAGTGGATGAGGCGCCAGGTGAGGAAGTGATACCATATAAAATACCTATGAAAATTATTGAACGTGTTATGGATAACCGCTATGAAGGGGATGGAACTGTCCACCCTGGAGATCATTTACTGTTCTTACATGAATTATGCGGTTTATTCAAGTGTGCAGGTATTGCTATGGATGAAGTGAGGAAGAAACTATTCTCTTTATCGCTGTCTGGTAAAGCAGCGCATTGGTATAAATTACTGGATAATGGGGACTCTCTTGAATGGAATGATATTGTGCCCCGGTTTTATTCTAAGTTCTATCCTCCAAGTGAAATTCACAAGGATCGGAACCGCATATATAATTTTTGGCCTCATGATGGAGAGAGTATTGCCCAAGCTTGGGGGAGATTGAAGTCTTTAATGCTCAAATGCCCCATTCATGAGCTTCCTGGTAATGTTATTATTGATAATTTCTATGCAAGACTTTCTTTTCAAGACAAGACCTTGCTGGATACTTCTTGTTCTGGATCATTTACACGCAACAAAGAAGAGTTTAAAAGGGACCTTCTTGATCGGATCCAAGAAAATACTGAAGGTTGGGAGAACGACAAGGACAGAGAATCAGGTATAATTTATGATTATAAATGCATTGAAGCTTTTATGGATACTGATAAATTTCGTAATATGAGTGCTACATATGGTCTTGATTCTCAAGTTGCTGTAAATCTTTATAAAGCTTTTGCCTCTCATTATGAATTGCCAAAGAAGAATTTTGATAAGTATCATGAACCGTATAAAGATAAAATTGATTCATCTATTAATAAATGCGTTGTAGTTGAAACTGCTGATCATGTTATTCCTGAAGCTTATATTGAAAAAACTCCTTTCCCTGCCAAAATGAAGGAGTACTCTGTTATAAATAGTGCGGTTCATAAAAGTGAAAAGAAACCTGTAGAACCTGAAGAACAAATAAAAGTTGAACCTGCTGTTGCAATAGTTAAAGATCTTGTAACTGAAAATGTGTAGGATGGTCATATTATTTTCTGTGAAGATGCTTCTAATATTGTTTCACATCCTAATAAACCCAAACAAGCTAGTGTTCCTATGCTATCTGTTAGAATTGGTGATCATTGCTATTATGGATTATGTGATATTGGTGCAAGTGTTAGTGCTATTCCTTATGAGCTTTACACGGAGATTATGCACGAAATTGATTCTTGTGAACTTGAAGATATTGATGTGGTTATTCAGCTGGCTAATAGAGAAACTATTTCTCCAATTGGTATTGTTCGAGATGTGGAAGTTTTATGCGGTAAGATTAAATATCCTGCTGACTTTTTGGTACTTGGTTCTGCTGCTAGTGATTATTGTCCTATTATTTTTGTTAGACCTTTTCTAAATACTTGTGGAGCTATTATAGATTGCAAGAAAGAGAAAATTTTGACTAAATTTGCTGGTGAATCTTATGAGTTTAACTTCTCTAAATTTACCAAAACTCCTTATAAAGCTGATTTGCCTAGTAATGATTTTAAAATGGAGCAATGTGCATCTATTGTTCTTGTTCCTAACAATCCTTTGCAGCAACATTTGGAGGATAGCGAGAGTGAAGTTTTTAGGAAAGAAAGAGATGAGCTTGAGGAAATTTTTCTTCGCCAACCTATTCTCAAGCATGATTTACCGGTGGAAGATTTGGGTACAACACCGCCACCAAAGGAAGATCCTGTTTTTGATTTAAAGCCTTTGCCTGATAATCTTAAATATGCTCATATTGATGATAAGAAAATATATCCTGTTATTATTAGTTCTAAGCTTTCAGAGATTGAGGAAGAAAGGTTATTGGAAATATTGAAGAAGCACCGAGGAGCTATTGGCTACACTCTTGATGATTTGAAAGGGATTTCTCCTTCTATTTGCCAACATGCTATTAATATGGAAAATGATGCGAAGCCTGTTGTTGAACATCAGCGTCGTCTAATTCCGAAGATGAAGGAAGTGGTAAGGAATGAGGTATTAAGACTTCTTGAAGCTGGTATTATATATCCTATTGCTGATAGTAGATGGGTTAGTCCTGTGCATTGCGTTCCCAAGAAAGGAGGAATGATCGTTGTGCCTAATGATAATGATGAGCTCATCCCTCAAAGAGTAGTTGTAGGGTATAGAATGTGCATTGATTTTCGAAAAGTTAATAAAGTTACTAAGAAAGATCATTACCCTTTACCATTTATTGATCAAATGCTAGAAAGATTATCTAAAAATACTCATTTTTGTTTTCTTGATGGTTATTCTGGGTTTTCACAAATTGCTGTTAAAGCTAAAGATCAAGAGAAAACTACTTTTACTTGTCCCTATGGAACTTATGCTTACAGACGTATGCCTTTTGGTTTATGTAATGCTCCTGCTACTTTTCAAAGATGCATGTCTGCTATTTTTCATGGTTTTTGCGAGAGTATTGTAGAGGTATTCATGGATGATTTTTCCGTCTATGGGAATTCTTTTGATAGTTGCTTGCGAAACCTTGATAAAGTTTTGCAGAGATGTGAAGAAACTAACCTTGTTCTTAATTGGGAGAAATGCCACTTTATGGTTAATGAAGGAATTGTATTGGGACAGAAAATTTCTGAGAGAGGTATTGAAGTTGATAGAGCTAAAGTTGAAGCAATTGAGAAGATGCCCTATCCTAGGGATGTTAAAGGTATTCGTAGTGTTCTTGGTCATGCTGGGTTTTATAGGAGATTTATTAAAGATTTCTCCAAGATTTCAAAGCCTCTTACTAATCTTCTTCAAAAAGATGTACCATTTGTTTTTGATGATGATTGTAAGGAAGCTTTTGAAACTCTAAAGAAAGCCTTAACAACTGCTCCTATAGTTGAACCTCCTGATTGGAATTTACCCTTTGAGATTATGTGTGATGCTAGTGATTTTGCTGTAGGCGCTGTTCTTGGACAGCGAGTAGATAAAAAACTGAATGTTATTCATTATGCTAGTAAAACTCTTGATGCTGCTCAAAGAAATTATGCTACAACTGAAAAAGAATTATTAGCTGTAGTCTTTGCTTGCGATAAATTTAGATCTTATATTGTTGATTCAAAAGTTACTATTCATACTGATCATGCTGCAATTAGATACCTTATGACAAAGAAAGATGCTAAGCCGAGGCTTATTAGATGGGTACTTCTTTTGCAAGAATTTGATTTACATATTGTAGATAGGAAAGGTGCTGATAATCCTGTTGCTGATAATTTGTCTAGATTGGAAAATATTGCTTATGATCCTGTTCCTGTTAATGATAGTTTTCCAAATGAACAATTGGCTGTAATAAAGGTAAGCTCGCGAGACAGTCCTTGGTACGCTGATTATGCTAACTTTATTGTTTCCAAGTACTTGCCTCCAACCTTTGCAGCTCAGCAAAGGAGGAAATTCTTTTATGACTTGAGGCATTATTTCTGGGATGACCCACACTTATATAAAGAAGGAGTGGATGGTATTATGCGAAGATGTGTTCCCGAATATGAACAACAAGAGATATTGAGTAAATGTCATGGTAGTGCTTATGGAGGACATCACGCCGGAGAAAGAACCGCGCAAAAGGTTCTACAATCAGGTTTTTATTGGCCAACTCTCTTCAAGGATGCGAGAAAATTTATTTTATCTTGTGATGAATGCCAAAGGGTTGGTAATATCTCCAGACGTAATGAAATGCCTATGAATTATACTCTTGTTATTGAACCGTTTGATTGTTGGGGATTTGACTTCATGGGACCTTTTCCGTCTTCAGAAGGTAACACTCACATACTTGTTGCTGTTGATTATGTTACTAAATGGGTGGAAGCTATACCTACAAAAAGTGCTGATGGTGAGACCTCTTTAAGAATGCTTTTAGACATTATTTTTCCTAGATTTGGAGTGCCTAGATATATTATGACTGATGGAGGTTCTCATTTTATTCATGGAGGTTTTAGAAAAACTCTTGCTAAGTATGGTATTAATCATAGAATTGCTTCCGCTTATCATCCTCAAACTAGTGGTCAAGTAGAATTATCAAATAGAGAGATTAAATCTATTTTGGGAAAGACAGTTAATAAAACTAGAAAGAATTGGGCTAGTAAATTGAAGGATGCACTATGGGCTTATAGAACTGCTTATAAAAATCCCATGGGAATGTCACCTTATAAAATGGTTTATGGGAAAGCTTGTCATTTACCTTTAGAACTAGAGCACAAAGCTTATTGGGCTGTTAGAGAATTAAATAAAGATCCTAAACTTGCCGGTGATAAGAGGTTGTTGCAATTAAGTTCTCTAGATGAATGGAGAAATGAAGCTTATGAAAATGCTAAACTCTTTAAAGAGAAAGTTAAAAAATGGCATGATAGAAGGATTATCAAAAGAGAATTTAATATTGGGGATAAAGTCCTATTGTATCGGTCTCGTCTCAGATTCTTTGCAGGGAAATTACTCTCGAAATGGGAAGGACCATATGTTGTCGAGGAGGTGTATCGTTCAGGAGCAATAAAAATTAGCTCTCTCCAAGGCAATGCTACGCAAGTGGTGAATGGACAAAGACTCAAGCATTATATCTCAGGTGATTCTTATAATGTTGATGTTGATATTATTCAAGTGGAAACACCGGAGGCTTTCATCAAAGGGCAAATTGACAAATCCGCTTAACTCGACTTTGAATAGGTAACAGTACTGGTAATGAAAAGTACGCAATTTACTTTCCGAACAATATTTTTGCTGTTTTTGGAAAATATGAAAAATTACGAGTTCGAAACGGAGTGGAAAGGACGCACGAGGGGGCACCACCATAGGCCGGCGCGGCCTGACCTGGGCCCGCGCCGCCCTATGGTTTGGCCGCCTCGTCGCCCCTTTCCGACTCTGGTTCGATCTGGTACTTTCCGTTTGTCGTGAAATTTTTTGCTATATAATCCCCCGGACCCCTGGAGGTCCGTATATCGTGTTCTCGACGTGTTTTGTTTCGAGCTGTTTCTGCCAGGATCTGTTTTCGGTCTAGAAGCACCATGGCCTCCAACAACAAGGGCAAGGAGTTCCCGGATGAAGATGATCGAGATCTTGGGTGGAAAGAGGAAGACAAGGACGTCAAAGAAGAGGATGAAGAAGAGGTGGAGGAAGATTCGCGCGCACACCCGCGTGCTACCATCGCAAGCATCAAGGTGGTGGACAACCCTTTTAGTGCAAACAAGAGCGCAAGAATTCGCACTGGAGGAGCGGTTCCACGTCATTACCTAGCTCCGAAGTCATCCTTATCAGGCACTCATCACCCCTTCCACAATCTAATTTTCAATAATCAAATTGAAGGGACTCCCAAGGCAGCATTGCCTAGCCAGTGGGATATAGATCGTTCTAACGCTGCAGGAGAGAAGGAGCCTGAGGCTGAAGAGTGGGGAAATAACTCCAAGAGCTGGGACTCGCCGTCGGGCAGACTCCTTAACCGCGTCGAGCACAATTCAGAGAAGATTCGCAATCTCATATACAGGATTGATGAGCTTCAGGAGCTTATTGAGAAGCTTGTCAGGAGTTCATCACCACCATCGCCAAAGGAGTAATTCATCATCGGTATTGGCATCCCCTTGGTTTGTTCCAAGCTTGGGGGAGTGCCGCGGTATCACATCATCACTACCTTTTACTTTTATTGTCAAGTAGTGTCATATCATGAGTAGGGAAGTTATCATATAAGATGGGTTGCAGTTTGGAAGTATCTCTCCTTTAGTTGGTTATCTATGTATCCCTTGGTGTGAGTTATCGTTATGGAATATTAATGAGAAGTCTTATCATTTACATATTGCACATCTTATTCTAGTTTGCAATCTCTATCATATGATTTACCTTGTTGTTAGTATTGGTATCACTTTGGGAGCATTGAATAAATCTATTTGGTTTTGGCAAACTTAGCATTGGTCAATAGCAACAACACTTTGAGGTTTAAGTAGGAAAGAGAAATACATGTAGTTGTTTCATATCTTTCTTTCTTGTTAGCTCATAGCTTATTATTCTGAAGTTAAAATTGTTTGTGCTTACAAGGAAGATGCATGATTGTTTCTATCACATGTATATTTGTTTGTTTCCCTCGACTCTTATGCTTGCTAATTAACCTTGCTAGCCAAAGACCTGTACTGAGAGGGAATACTTCTCGTGCATCCAAACCTTAACCCAAACCTATGTCATTTGTGTCCACCATACCTGCCTACTACATGGTATTTTCTGCCATTCCAAGTAAATACTTCATGTGCTACCTTTAAACAATTCAAAACTTGGTATCTCTTATTTGTGTCAATGTTTCATAGCTCATGAGGAAGTATGTGGTGTTTTATCTTTCAATCTTGTTGGGCAACTTTCACCAATGGACTAGTGGCTTCATCTGCTTATCCAATAATTTTGCAAAAAGAGCTGGCAATGGGATTCCCAGTCCCAAATTAATTAAACTAAACAGACACTCCTCCGTGGTATGTGATTGATGGATGGCACCCGAAGGATTCGGTTAGCCATGGCTTGTGTAAGCAAAGGTTGGGGGGAGTGTCATCATCATAATAAAACTAAAATAAAAGGGGCACTCCTTCATGGTATGAGATTGTTGGCAGGCACCCGAGGATTCGGTTAGCCATGGTTTGTGAAAGAAAAGGTTGGAAGGAGTGCCACACAAAATCAAAATAATATGGGAGCCGCTCTTTGAAGGTTTGTCTGGCAAGGGGGTTAGAGTACCCGCTACCAGTCGTTGACAACAACAAACACCTCTCAAAATGTTACTTTTATTCTCTTTATATGATTGCAAAACTGAAAAAGCTCTAGCACATGATTTAATCCCTGCTTCCCTCTGCGAAGGGCCTGTCTTTTACTTTATGTTGAGTCAGTAAACCTATTTCCCTCCATCTCGAGCAAGCATTTGAGTAGTTGCGATCAAACCATTATATTGTGATTTGCTTCATCATGTCTTTTATTCTTCCTTGTTTACTACAAGTTTTATCTGAATGAATATAGCTATGCAAGTTATCAATGATCATGAAAAGACCATTATGATTGAGTATGCAAGTTGTGCCTTATAAACTTTAACATGAGAGCGCTGCTCAATGAGATAAATATAATCTATTAATTGTTCTCTGACCAAGAACGAAGTTTGCCATCACCAATTATGATTTCTTATGCACCTTTATTTGTGATTACCTTATACTTGTTTCAAGTTGAGTTATAAGAGGTTGTTTACTATAATGTCTTGTGTGAATGAATATGATGCTTCTTGTCCGTATTTTATTTATCGACTCTTCGCTCCATAAACATGTGGTCCTGTCTATCGAGCTCAGTTTCGCTTGGGGACAAGCGAAGTCTAAGCTTGGGGGGAGTTGATACGACCAATTTGCATCACTATTTTATATCATAATTTGCTGTTATTCATTGATATATTTCATATTGGGACACAATACTTATGTTATTTCATCTATTTTGCATGTTTCATCATTATTGGAGGATCAAGCACCGGAGCCAGGATTCTGCTGGAAAAAGCACCGTCAGAACGCAATATTTCGGAAGATCAACTGTGGAAGGAAATTATACCAAAAATCCTATTTTTCAAGATGACGAAGGAAGCCAGAAGGAGGAGCCAGGAGGACCTGTGGTGGGCCCACACCCTAGGGCGGCGCGGCCCATGGCCTGGCCGCGCCGCCATGTGGTGTGGGGGGCCCATAGCCCCTTTCGCCTCCTTTTCTTCGCGAAATCCTTCGTCCCGAAAACCTAAGCCACAGAGGGTACCTCGCGAAGAGTTACAGCCGCCTCTGCGGGGCGGAGAAGACCAGAGAGAAAAGAGCTCTCCGGCGGGCAGGAATCCGCCGGGGAAATTCCCTCCGGGAGGGGGAAATCGACGCCATCGTCACCGTCATCGAGCTGGACATCATCTCCATCACCATCATCATCATCTCCACCATCATCACCGCCGTCTCCACCGCTGGACACCGTCACCGCCGTAGCAATTTGGGTTTGATCTTGATTGTTTGATAGGGGAAACTCTCCCGGTATCGATCTCTACTTGTTGTTGATGCTATTGAGTGAAACCATTGAACCAAGTTTATGTTCAGATTGTTATTCATCATCATATCACCTCTGATCATGTTCCATATGATGTCTCGTGAGTAGTTCGTTTAGTTCTTGAGGACATGGGTGAAGTCTAAATGTTAGTAGTGAACTATGGTTGAGTAATATTCAATGGTATGATATTTAAGTTGTGGTGTTATTCTTCTAGTGGTGTCATGTGAACGTCGACTACATGACACTTCACCATTTATGGGCCTAGGGGGATGCATCTTGTACTCGTTTGCCAATTGCGGGGTTGCCGGAGTGACAGAAACCTAAACCCCCGTTGGTATATCGATGCAGGAGGGATAGCAGGATCTCAGAGTTTAAGGCTGTGGTTAGATTTATTCTTAATTACTTTCTTGTAGTTGCGGATGCTTGCAAGGGTTATAATCACAAGTATGTATTAGTCCTAGGAAGGGCGGTACATTAGCATAGGTTCACCCACACAACACTTATCATAACAATGAAGATTATTTAGCCGTATGTAGCGAAAGCACTAGACTAAAATCCCGTGTGTCCTCGAGAACGTTTGGTCATTATAAGTAAACAAACCGGCTTGTCCTTTGTGCTAAAAAGGATTGGGCCACTCGCTGCAATTGTTACTCTCGCACTTTACTTACTCGTACTTTATTCAACTGTTACATCAAAACCCCCCGAATACTTGTCTGTGAGCATTTAAAGGGAATTCTTCATCGAAACTGCTTGTCAACACCTTCTGCTCCTCGTTGGGATCGACATTCTTACTTATCGAAAATACTACGATACACCCCCTATACTTGTGGGTCATCAGTCTCTCTAAGGTCTAGATATTTTCTAGTAAGGATTTGAACAACAAGGAAGACGGTGTAGAGTCTTATAATGCTTGCAATATGTTCTTATGTAAGTTTTGCCGTACCGGTTCATACTTGTGTTTGTTTCAAATAACCTTGCTAGCCTAAGCCTTGTCTTGAGAGGGAATACTTCTCGTGCATCCAAATCCTTGAGCCAAAAACTATGCCATTTGTGTCCACCATACCTACCTACTACATGGTATTTCTCCGCCATTCCAAAGTAAATTGCTTGAGTGCTATCTTTAAACACTTCAAAAGTTATTACCTCTTATTTGTGTCAATGTTTTATAGCTCATGAGGAAGTATGTGGTGTTTATCTTTCAATCTTGTTGGGAAACTTTCACCAATGGACTAGTGGCTTCATCCGCTTATCCAATAATTTTGCAAAAAGAGCTGGCAATGGGATTCCCAGTCCCAAATTAATTAACTCTCATAATTTTACAAAAAAATAGACACTCCTCCATGGTATGTGATTGTTGGACGGCACCCGAGGATTCGGTTAGCCATGGCTTGAGAAAGCAAAGGTGGGGAGGAGTGTCATCTAAACAAAACTAAAATAAAAAGGCACTTCTTCATGGTATGAGATTGTTGGCAGGCACCCGAGGATTCGGTTAGCCATGGTTTGTGAAAGCAAAGGTTGGAAGGAGTGTCACCCAAAAATAAAAATGTTTCATGGGAGCCGCTCTTCGAAGGTTTGTCTGGCAAGGGGGTTAGAGTGCCCATTACCATTCGTTGACAACAACAAACACCTCTCAAAACTTTACTTTTATGCTCTCTTTATGTTTTCAAAATAAAAGCTCTAGCACAAATATAGCAATCAATGCTTCCCTCTGCGAAGGGCCATTCTTCTACTTTTATGTTGAGTCAGTTTACCCACTTCCTTCCATCTTAGAAGCAAACACTTGTGTTAACTGTGCATTGATTCCTACATACTTGCTTATTACATTTATTATATTACTTTATGTTGACAATATCCATGAGATATACATGTTACAAATTGAAAGCAACCGCTGAAACTTAATCTTCATTTGTGTTGCTTCAATGCCTTTACTTTGAATTTATTGCTTTATGAGGTAACTCTTATGCAAGACTTATTGATGCTTGTCTTGAAAGTACTATTCATGAAAAGTCTTTGCTATATGATTTAATTGTTTAACCATTATCTTTACCATTTCTTCGAATCGCTGCATTCATTACATGTGCTTACAATAGTATTGATCAAGATTATGATAGCATGTCACTTCAGAAATTATCTTTGTTATCGTTTACCTACTCGGGACGAGTAGGAACTAAGCTTGGGGATGCTTGATACGTCTCAAACGTATCTATAATTTCTTATGTTCCATGCTACTTTATTGACAATACCTACATGTTTTATACACACTTTATGTCATATTTATGCATTTTCCGGCACTAACCTATTAACGAGATGCCGAAGAGCCAGTTGCTGTTTTCTGCTGTTTTTGGTTTCAGAAATCCTAGTAAGGAAATATTCTCGGAATTGGACGAAATCAACGCCCAGGATTTTATTTTTCCACGAAGCTTCCAGAACACCGGAGGAGATACGAAGTGGGGTGACGAGGCGACACCACGCTAGGGCGGTGCGACCCAGGCCTTGGCCGCGCGGCCCTACTGTGTGGGTCCCTCGCGTCGCCCCTGACCTACCCTTCCGCCTACATAAGCCTTCGTCGATAATAGTTCCAGTACCGAGAGCCACGATACGGAAAACCTTCCAGAGATGCCGCCGCCGCCGCCAATCCCATCTCGGGGGATTCAGGAGATCGCCTCCGGCACCCTGCCGGAGAGGGGAATCATCTCCCGGAGGACTCTTCACCGCCATGGTCGCCTCCGGAGTGATGTGTGAGTAGTTCACCCCAGGACTATGGGTCCATAGTAGTAGCTAGATGGTCGTCTTCTCCTAATTGTGCTATCATTGTTGGATCTTGTGAGCTGCCTAACATGATCAAGATCATCTATTTGTAATGCTACATGTTGCGTTTGTTGGGATCCGATGAATAATGAATGCTATGTTATGTTGATTATCAATCTATCATCTATGTGTTGTTTATGATCTTGCATGCTCTCCGTTATTAGTAGAGGCTCTGGCCAAGTCGTTACTTGTAACTCCAAGAGGGAGTATTTATGCTCGATAGTGGGTTCATGCCTCCATTAAATCTGGGACAGTGACAGAAAGTTCTAAGGTTGTGGATGTGCTGTTGCCACTAGGGATAAAACATCAATGCTATGTCTAAGGATGTATTTTTTGATTACATTACGCACCATATTTAATGCAATTGTCTGTTGTTTGCAACTTAATACTGGAAGGGGTTCGGATGATAACCTGAAGATGGACTTTTTAGGCATAGATGCATGCTGGATAGCGGTCTATGTACTTTGTCGTAATGCCCAATTAAATTTCACACTAACATGTATGTGCATTGTCATGCTATGTTTATTTGTCAATTGCCCAACTGTAATTTTTTCACCCAACATGCTATTTATCTTATGGGAGAGACACCACTAGTGAACTGTGGACCCCAGTCCATTCTTTTACATCGAATACAATCTAATGCAATACTCGTTCTACTGTTTTCTGCAAACATCATCATCCACACTATACATCTAATCCTTTGTTACAGCAAGCCGGTGAGATTGACAACCTCACTGTTAAGTTGGGGCAAAGTATCTTGGTTGTGTTGTGCAGGTTCCACGTTGGCGCCGGAATCCCTGGTGTTGCGCCGCACTACACTCCGCCGCCATCAACCTTCAACGTGCTTCTTGACTCCTACTGGTTCGATAACCTTGGTTTCTTACTGAGGGAAACTTGCTGCTGTACGCATCACACCTTCTAGTTGGGGTCCCAACGGGCGTGTGCTTTACGCGTCAACATTGATAAAAGTGGGTTTGAAAGTTTTAATCCCATTATTTTTAGCTTGATAAAAATTATGTGATTGTGGATCATGAAAAACATGCTTTATGTGATAGTTATATTGCTGAGTTTATCCATGAAGCTACTGGAAATTATTATGAGAGAGGAAAATATGGTTGTAGAAATCTGCATGGTACTAAAACAGCTCTCTATATGCTGAAACTTTTGAAGTTACTCTTGTTTTATCTTCCTGTGCTTGTCACTTTGTTCTTCATGAATTTATTTGTGTACAAGATTCCTATGCATAGGAAGTGGGTTAGACTTAAATGTGTTTTGAATTTGCTTCTTGATGCTCCTTTTGCTTCATTTTCTATTTTCCATGTGAGCATCATTAAAATTGCTGAGCCCATCTTAATGGCTATAAAGAAAGAACTTCTTGGGAGATAACCCATGTTTTTATTTTACTACTGTTTTGTTGTGTCTTGGAAGTTGTTACTACTGTAGCAACCTCTCCTTATCTTTATTTTATTGCATTGTTGTACCAAGTAAAGTCTCTAATAGGAAGTTGATACTAGATTTGGATTTCTGCCCAGAAACAGATTTCTTGCTGTCACGAATTTGAGTAGCCCCCTCTTAACTCAGAAAAATCTGCCAATTTTTGTGCGTTTTCCTCAGATATGTATGCAACTTTCATTAGTTTTGAGTTTTCTGATTTGAGCAACGGAAGTACCTCTGAAAAATTCGTCTTTACTGGCTGTTCTGTTTTGGCAGATTCTGTCTCTATTTTTTTGCATTGTCTCTTGTGGACTTTAAGCAAGCCTTTCTAGATGTGGAGAGCTGTAGCTAATGTTTTATTGAGTTCTTGCAATGTGTCACTACAGGACTAAAGTGGATTAAAGTTTTTTGAGTACTAACCCCTCTAATGAAGTTTACGAGAAGTTTGGTGTGAAGGAAGTTTTCAAGGGTCAAGAGAGGAGGATGATATATGATCAAGAAGAGTGAAAAGTCTAAGCTTGGAGATGCCCCCATGGTTCGTCCCTGCATATTTCAAGAAGACTCACGCGTCTAAGCTTGGGGATGCCCAAGGCATCCCCTTCTTCATCAACAACTTATCAGGTCACCTCTAGTGAAACTATATTTTTATTCGGTCACATCTTATGTGCTTTACTTGGAGCGTCTTTTTTTTATATTTTTGTTTTTGTTTGAATAAGATCGGATCCTAGCAATCCTTGTGTGGGAGAGAGACACGCTCCGCTTTTTCATATGAACACTGTGTTGCGATCAAAACCCACCGGCCGGCAGCGACGGACAACACAGTAGAGCCGGGAACAACTTAGGGCTGCGGCTGGCCCTGGTCCCTCCGAGCGACGGCCCGCAAAGCCTCTGGTACACACGTCCGATGCTGATGCAAGGGCGTGCCACCTGACCTATACCTGGTCAGGAAGGTGATGGAGATGCCTCGCTTAGTTTCCTGCATGGCATACACGTAAACATTAAATACGAGCCTCGATCGGCTCTCAGGTTATCCTGTGAATCGGCTCAAGGAGCCGATCCACCCATGATTCGTACGAGGTGCACGAATATATGGTGGTCCTGCTTGATCAAGATAAAGCTAAAACGATCTACGACGATTTAGGGTTTTCACCGCATAATCGGATCATCCTACTCACGATTGGGCCTCGCGGCCACGCACGGTGATCGTAAGCCGATCCTAGACAAAGCCTAAAAACCAACACGAGGTTGATCCCCTGAACATCCTGTCTAGGACTAGCAAACGACACCCTACGTGCCGCTGGATCCTCCAACCCTTTGTAAGGCCTAACTATTGCAGATATTAAACTAATCCTTGAAGAACAAGGAGCAACCGTAACGGATCGGATCTACTAAATAATGATCAAGCGGGGTGCCGCCCCTACACCTAAAATAGGTGTAAGGGCGGCTAGATATGCAAGGGTTGCACTACGATAGCATATGATACGAAGAACAATGCTAACCCTAACATATCTAAGATAACTACGTTGCTCGCCATCAAAAAGGCTTCAGTACGAGCAACGCATGAACAACGTAAATAAGCTTATGCTGCCTAGATCGCAAGATGCGATCTAGGCAGCATGATGCTTACCGGTAGAAACCCTCGAGACGAAGGAGTTGGCGATGCGCCGAGATTGATTTGTGGTTGAACGTTGGTTGTTGTTTATTCCATAAACCCTAGATACATATTTATAGTCCAGGTGACTTTCTAATTCATGGCGTGCACCTAACCGTGCACGGGTCGAACTCTATTTTCTAATCTAAGATGCGATCTACTATATTACAGATACAAGGGCAAACTAGCCCAAACTTTACATATAAGGCCGATTCACGTATTTCTTCCATGTATATTCTTCAAATCCATCTTGATCGCGGCCCACCTCTGACTCGGTCAAATCCTGGTGATAACACATGCCCCCCTGGTTTTGATAATGATAATTTCAAAACCACTCTGTCTTTTCTACGAAGGGTCATGTCGTGGCAGAGCAGAACCGTTGCAGTATTCTTCATCATGATGATCTGCCTTCTCAACTTCCCTGCACGATTTGACAACTTTGGCTCCACCTCCTCGGAAACTGCTCGAGCAATAAATTTCTATCCCATCCCCCTTTATTTACAGCATCGAACAGTTCACCTCTTCATCCCTCTGCTCCAAACCAGCCGTCAGCCAAAAAACCCTTTCCTTTCATAGCCATGTCGTCTTCTTCCTCCTCTTCCGTTTCTCTCCAATCCTCTTCCTCAAACGAGTCGATTCCAGAGCACAACCAGATGGAGGCGTACAACCGTCATGCTCCCAAGCGTTGGGACAAGCGGGAGTGGGACTTCAATTTCGTGCCAGAGGGCGAGGACCTCGTCTGGTCAGATAGGGCCATGCCCCTAACCGACGGGGAAGATGACCTCCGGTACCTGGTTGACGGAGCACTAGAGGCGGAGCGCGACGACGACGACCCTCCCTTCAAGGGTAAATTCACCTCCGTCACCAAAGAAGAAGAAGAGGATGACGCAGATGAAGACATCTCCTCCGACCTGAAGAAGGAACAGGAGGACGACACCTCCTCCGACGAACCACCGCCAAAGCGCATCCGGGGCTGGGCTTGGTCAGACGAGGACGATGATGATGACGAGGAAGAAGCCTCTGCTGAAGGTCACAGTAGCAGCAACGAGGAACTCGTCAACAGCAGCAATGACGGCAGCTACCCCAGCGACGGCGAAGACAGCAACAGCCCTTAGAGCAGGGATTTACTAGCATAGGGTTAGCAGTAGTAATCTGTTCCCTTTTGTTGAACAATCGGTTTCTCTTTGTAAGAAATCTTATTATTAATGAAAACTTTGATTTTGCCGATGTCCTCTATGCTGATTCAGCCGATTTTTCCTCATCTGACTTTGCCCACCGTTAGCCTGATCAATGCTCAATGACTGACGGCAACGCATCGGTCTCTAACGATAATCTGCGAGACAGGCCGATGACGACAGCATTTGGCACAGCCGATCGCAGCAGGCCTGCGACTTGGTCTTGAGCAGGCGTCTTTAAGAGAACCCTGGAACTGTCGCTGAATCAGCTTGGATGCTGAAACTGATAATTTTGTAACAAAAGCACCACTCTTCAGGACAATTGCGACGTAGAGCCAGCCGATTCCAACCAAATTGGCTCTCCAGGGCCAAGAACCTTTCGGGCGAGTTGCCTCCCAAGCCTCATCCAAGGCGAGAACAGCGACGAATCAGCCAAATGTGTTACCATCGGCCTCCAAGTTATAATGCAGAACCAGCCGATTCCAACCAAATCGGCTCTCCAGAGCAAAGATTTTTCAGGGCGAGCTGCCCCCCGAGCCTCTTCAGCTCCCATCAAAACGTGGCAAGGAAGCTTACGCCTAAAGAAACGACGCACTGAAAGGGTTCGGCGAGATCAGCCAGTTCGTACCTTGAACTTACGAAGCCTTAACGTAATGGCTTTCTGATTCCTCCTAGTTCAATCCTTTGCGCCTCGCTGATCAGCTCGGCTCCTCATCTTTAGCAGACTGATGCAACTTCCGGTGAGGATGTTTTGAATTTCTGATACCCTCCAAGACTCTGGACGCAACAACCTCTGAAAGTGACATCGATCAAGCCGCCACCTTAATCCACGCCAGGCAAAAATGCCGTAGCCGCTTGATTCGTTATCGACTGTGCTCATGCTGCTAGGATAGGTATGCTCCCTTTGTTGGACTTACCCTTAACCTGATCTGCATGCTTACACTGGCACTGCTGAACTTGAAGTTTTGCAGAAGGAGTTGGAGGTCTTGAGAAGGAATTCATCTAGTAGAGCCTCTCCATGTAACTCAACAACTGATCCATCGGGCTTCTGCTCATATCAGCTGTACCTTAGTTCTAAAGTCGATGCCCTTGCAACGGCTAAAAAAATTTTTTTTTTACTGGCCGATTTTTCTATCGGCCCCCAATATTTCAATGCATATATGTTCATCTGCACATGTTCATCTGATTAGGTGCCCCCCGAGCCGAAGCTGACAGGTAACTGCAGATATCGGCTCTGTAGTCTAGCCAAGGCACCGTATTTGCACGTTGGCTTTGGTAGGACCAATGTTGATTTTCCCTGGCTCATCAACCGACGTGAACCGCTGCCCAGTAGATCGACGTTGCATGTAAGCAGAACATGTGGTGAAGATAATTTTAGCCGATTGCTGGAATCGGCCTCCATATTGATTGAAGCGTTCAATGAAGGCATTGTGCTTTTCCTTCATATACCTTTGGGGGCCGATCCCAAGGATCGGCCTCGCCGCATTTGCTTATCGGTTTGCTTTTGCTACTCGGTCAAGCCAGTGGATAGGACCAGCCCAACCTCATCCTTTGTCATGTTGATGCACTCGTTGTCGTCCACCTTGAGTGTGTCGTTTAATCCTGGAGCACTAAGCTCCGTCGGAAGGACGAGCACCATGTTTGTGCCAGCCGATGTATCACCATCGGCTTTCCTTTGCTTGGGGCGCCACTCCATTTCCTGTGGTCGACCCTCTTCATCCAGGGTTCGCTGAACTTTCGCAGCCAGATCAGGTCGCGCCTTCCTTAGCGTATGCAGGTATAACCTTTCGGCTTCCTCCAAGCCGCGCAATCGCTGAACCCTGCGCTTTTGGGAACGGCTGAGTCCGTCAGGGCACCACCTTGGCCGGTGGTACCTGTCTTCTTCTTCTTCTCCCTCGTCTTCTGAATCCTCGAGACCTTCCAACCGAGGGGACTCAGCGCGTTTGCTTTGTGGTGGGAGAGGCCCTAGACGTTTGAACACGGACACGTTGGTTGCCTCCTTCTTCTTCTGGTTGCATTCTGGGCAATTGCCGATTGTGGGCAATCGGCTCATTCCTGAATCCCAGCAGTGTCTGAAGAAGGGGCAATCCCAATGCCTATCTTCGTCGCCTTGCTCCCTTGTCTTTTCCTTGGCACGGCGCTCGCACTCCTCCTCATCGCGATCATGCCGACGATGTCTTCTAGCTTCTCTAGCCAGACGATCTCTTTCATCATCATCGCTGGATCGTCGGCGTTGGTCATACTGACTCACATACTTGTTGAGGAGGTGATCAGAGAGGGGTCGCTGATATCTTATGTTCTTCACTTCTCCCTCTGTGACGTAGCGCTTGCCATCATGACGGAGCCGATCGCGTGGAGCGGCCTCCTCTGTGTCCTTGCTACGAGAGCAGCTGCCCTCGTCTCCATCCTTGCCAGAGTGGTGCCCAGGTCCTACCATGTTGATACTGAACGAGGATCCTGGCTGGCAACCTTCAGGGTAAGTGCACTCCACCATGTTAACGGCGGGGAAGGGGTGGGTGTCGACCTTCATGGCGTACTGGTTGAAAATCAGACGTCCTTGTTCTATCGCCATTTGGATCTGCTGACGCCACACCCTGCAGTCGTTGGTGGCATGGGAGAGCGAATTATGCCATTTGCAGTATGGCTTTCCATTCAGCTCCTGAACCGTGGGGAATTTGAGACCTTCGGGTATCTTCAACTGCTTCTCCTTGAGCAGGAGGTCGAAGATTTGCTCAGTTTTGGTCACGTCAAAATCAAACCCTCTGGGCGGACCTGGTGGCTTAACCCATTTGCAGGACACGGGGGTTGCCCCCCGAGTCCATTCAGCCACTGCTACCTCTTGATCTCCCGCAGCAACTTCGTCTTCCTCTGCTTCGACCAGGACTACTGCACGCTTGAATTTGTCCTGGTATAAGTCCGGGTGGCGCTGTTCATATGCTGACAGTTTCTGAACCATGTGCGCCAGCGAAGGATAGTCTGCTTGGGAGGCCATGTCCTTGATTTGTGAGGCAAGGCCCACCACTGCCAATTCGACTGCTTCTTTTTCAGTCACACGAGCCGAATAACATCGGTTCCTTAGATTTCTGAAGCGCTGGATGTATTCTGCCACAGTTTCTCCACGCTTCTGACGTATTTGTGCCAGATCGGCAAGGCCAGACTCGGAAGCTTCTGAGTGAAACTGCATGTGGAACTGCTCTTCCAACTGCTTCCAAGTTCGGATCGAGTCTGGTGGCAACGAAGTGTACCACCCGAAAGCCGATCCCGTGAGGGACTGAGCGAAGAACCTCACGCGTAGTGGATCCAACGCTGAGGCCGTTCCTAGCTGTGCCAAATATCGGCTCACATGCTCGATGGAGCTGGAACCATCTGATCCACTGAACTTGGAGAAGTCAGGGAGCCGATACTTGGGTGGTAGCGGGACCAACTCGTATTCATCGGGGTACGGCTTGGAATAGCCGATTGTCCTCCATTTCGGCACCATGCCGAACTGGTCCCTGAGGATCGTGCTGATCTGATCCGCGGTGCTGGCTGCAGGAGTAGAACTCTGAAGATTCGCCGGGGTGGCGTACTTAGCCAGCCATGCTTGCTTTTCCAGCTCTGAGCCAACTGCAGGAGCTGTGCTCTGGAGGTTCGTCGGGGTGGCATATTTAGCTAACCACGTCTGCTTCTCAAGATCTGTTGCTGACGTTCCTCCTGCTTTCCCAGAAGTCCCTGATGTTGCGGCCTGGTTCGTGAGCGCCCAGTTACCGCAGTCTGGCACGTATGTGCACATGTACCCGTGAGGGATCTCCTTAGGCGCCTCATGCAAGAACTGGCAGTCACTAGGGTCACCACCGATCTTGTAGACGACGAATGCCGGTGAATTCGGCACTTCTGGTGCTGCCAACGCAAATGGTAGCGGTGGACGGGACTGGAGTGGCATCTCTCCTTGGTGTGTCCCGAGAGCTGGTCCTGACGGAGAGTACTGGTGCCTCATGATCTCCTGGATCACCCGGAGAGCGACACGCTCCAGAGTGTTCACCAGGTTCTCAGAGTGGCAGTGCAGCGAGTGAGCCACCAGGTAGTTGATCTCCTGACGTAGGGACCTGGTGCGTTCTTCTGACGGGGCAGAGAGGTCTATCCCATCGAGTGCACCATTAGGCGAGAACCCCTTCCACCTGATGCCATGTGAACGGGTTCTGTGGAAAGAGCCGATGAGGTCGGCCTCGAGGATTGCTTTGACCTCGTCATACTTCTTCTTGAGCTCGTCGGTCAGATCCTCGTACGTGACTGGAGTGCCGTCCGCCATCTCAGATGTAGATGGCGCCGTGGTTGATGACGAAGCTTGTCCCACCGGGCGTGCCAGAATGTGTTGCGGTCAAAACCCACCGGCGGGCAGCGACGGGCAACACAGTAGAGCCGGGAACAACTTAGGGCTGCGGCTGGCCCTGGTCCCTCCGAGCGACGGCCCGCAAAGCTCTCGGTACACACGTCCGATGCCGATGCAGGCGTGCCACCTGACCTATACCTGGTCAGGAAGGTGATGGAGATGCCTCGCTTAGTTTCCTGCATGGCATACACGTAAACATTAAATACGAGCCTCGATCGGCTCTCAGGTTATCCTGTGAATCGGCTCAAGGAGCCGATCCACCCATGATTCGTACGAGGTGCACGAATATATGGTGGTCCTGCTTGATCAAGATAAAGCTAAAACGATCTACGACGATTTAGGGTTTTCACCGCATAATCGGATCATCCTACTCACGATTGGGCCTCGCGGCCACGCACGGTGATCGTAAGCCGATCCTAGACAAAGCCTAAAAACCAACACGAGGTTGATCCCCGGAACATCCTGTCTAGGACTAGCAAACGACACCCTACGTGCCGCTGGATCCTCCAACCCTTTGTAAGGCCTAACTATTGCAGATATTAAACTAATCCTTGAAGAACAAGAAGCAACCCTAACGGATCGGATCTACTAAATAATGATCAAGCGGGGTGCCGCCCCTACACCTAAGATAGGTGTAAGGGCGGCTAGATATGCAAGGGTTGCACTACGATAGCATATGATACGAAGAACAATGCTAACCCTAACATATCTAAGATAACTACGTTGCTCGCCATCAAAAAGGCTTCAGTACGAGCAACGCATGAACAAAGTAAATAAGCTTATGCTGCCTAGATCGCAAGATGCGATCTAGGCAGCATGATGCTTACCGGTAGAAACCCTCGAGACGAAGGAGTTGGCGATGCGCCGAGATTGATTTGTGGTTGAACGTTGGTTGTTGTTTATTCCATAAACCCTAGATACATATTTATAGTCCAGGGGACTTTCTAATTCATGGCGTGCACCTAACCGTGCACGGGTCGAACTCTATTTTCTAATCTAAGATGCGATCTACTATATTACAGATACAAGGGCAAACTAGCCCAAACTTTACATATAAGGCCGATTCACGTATTTCTTCCATGTATATTCTTCAAATCCATCTTGATCACGGCCCACCTCTGACTCGGTCAAATCCTGGTGATAACACACTGGTGTTCTTCGTTTTACTTTTAATGTTCATGACAAAAGTTGGAAGCTATTGCACTTATTGTTATTTGGTTGGAAAGAGAAAAAATGCCGCATATTGTCTTGGATAATTTGATACTTGGCAATTGTTTTGAGCTCTCAAGTAGATCATGATTAAGCTCTTGCACCATGTAGTTTGAACCTATTAGTGGAGAACTACCGTAGAGCTGGTTGAAATTGGTTTGCATGATTGGTCTCTCTAAAGGTCTAGATATTTTCTGGTAAAGTGTTTGAGCAACAAGGAAGACAGTGTAGAGTCTTATAATGCTTGCAATATGTTCTTATGTGAGTTTTGCTGTACCGGTTCATACTTGTGTTTGCTTCAAACAACCTTGCTAGCCAAAGCCTTGTACTGAGAGGGAATGCTTCTCGTGCATCCAAAACCTTGAGCCAAAACCTATGCCATGTGTGTCCACCATAACTACCTACTATGTGGTATTTCTTTGCCATTCCAAGTAAATACTTCATGCGCTACCTTTAAACAATTCAAAAGTTATTATCTCTTATTTGTGTCAATGTTTTATAGCTCATGAGGAAGTATGTGGTGTTTTATCTTTCAATGTTGTTGGGCAAACTCTCACCAATGGACTAGTGGCTTCATCCGCTTATCCAATAATTTTGCAAAAAGAGCTGGCAATGGGGTTTCCAGCCCCAATTAATTAACTTTCATTAATAATTCTCTTCACATGTTTTGCCCTGATTCATCAATAAGCAACTTAATTTTGCAAATAGACACTCCTTCATGGTATGTGAATGTTGGAAGGCACCCGAGGATTCGGTTAGCCGTGGCTTGTGAAAGCAAAAGGTTGGGAGGAGTGTCATCCATAAACAAAAACTAAAGTACATGTGTAAACAAAAGAGAAGAGGGATGATCTACCTTGCTGGTAGAGATAACGTCCTTCATGGGAGCCGCTCTTTGAAAGTCTGTTTGATGAGGGGGTTAGAGTGCCCACTACCATTCGTTGACAACAACAAACACCTCTCAAAACTTTACTTTTATGCTCTCTATATGATTTCAAAACTTGAAAAGCTCTAGCACATGATTTAATCCCTGCTTCCCTCTGCGAAGGGCCTTTCTTTTACTTTATGTTGAGTCAGTTTACCTACTTCCTTCCATCTTAGAAGCAAACACTTGTGTCAACTGTGCATTGATTCTTACATACTTGCTTATTGCACTTATTATTTTACTTTGTGTTGACAATTATCCATGAGATATGCATGTTGAAAGTTGAAAGCAATTGCTGAAACTTAATCATCATTTGTGTTGCTTCAATGCCTTTACATTGAATTTATTGCTTTATAAGTTAACTCTTATGCAAGACTTTTTGATGCCTGTCTTGAAAGTACTATTCATGAAATGTTTTGCTATATGTTATCTATTTGATTAGCAAACTATAGATCATTGCCTTGAGTCACTGCATTCATCTCATATGCTTTACAATAGTATGATCAATATTATGTACGTAGCATGTCACTACAGAAATTATTCTTTTTATCGTTTACCTACTCGAGGGCGAGTAGGAACTAAGCTTGGGGATGCTTGATACGTCTCCAACGTATCTATAATTTCCGATGTTCCATGCTAGTTTTATGACAATACCTACATGTTTTGCTCGCACTTTATAATGATTTCATGCATTTTCCGGAACTAAACTATTAACAAGATGCCGAAGTGCCAGTTCCTGTTTTTTGTTGTTTTTGGTTCCAGAAAGGCTGTTCGGGCAATATTCTCGGAATTCGACGAAACAAAGACCAAATATCTTATTTTCCCCGGAAGGTTCCAGAACACCGAAGGAGATTCGGAGGCGGGCAGCAGGGGCCCACACCATATGGCGGCGCGGGTGGCCCCTGGCCGCGCCAGCCTATGGGGAGGGGGCCCCGTGGCCCCTCCGACTCCGCCTCTTCGCATATAAAGTCCCTCGCGACCTAAAAACTCGATACGAATTGACGAAACTCCAGAAAGACTCCAGGGGCGCCGCCGCCATCGCGAAACTCCAATTCGGGGGACAGAATCTCTGTTCCAGCACGCCGCCGGGACGGGGAAGTGCCCCCGGAAGCCATCTCCATCGACGCCACCGCCTCCATCATGCTCCGTGAGTAGTTCCCTCATGGACTACGGGTTCTAGCAGTAGCTAGTTGGTACTCTCTCTCCCTTGTACTTCAATACAATGATCTCATGAGCTGCCTTACATGATTGAGATCCATCTGATGTAATCGGTGTTGTGTTTGTTGGGATCCGATGAATTGTTACATTATGATTAGTCTATCTATAAAGTTTGTGAAGTTATTGTTGCTGCAATCTTGTTGTGTTTAATGCTTGTCACTAGTGCACGAGTGGCATGATCTTAGATTTAAGCTCTATAATTATTGCTTAGATTGTATCTACAAGTTGTTTTCACATATTGCTGTCCGGAACCCGAGGCCCCAAAGTGACAGAAATTGGGACAACCCGAGGGGAAGGCTGTGATATGAGGATCACATGTTTTCACCAAGTGTTAATGCTTTGCTCCGGTGCTCTATTAAAAGGAGTACCTTAATTGCCAGTAGATTCCCTTGAGGCCCGGCTGCCACCGGCTGGTAGGACAAAAGATGTTATGCAAGTTTCTCATTGCGAGCACGTATGACTATATATGGAAAACATGCCTACATGATTAATAATCTTGATGTTCTGTCTTAATGCTATTTCAATCCTATCAATTGCCCAACTGTAATTTGTTCACCCAACACTTGTCACTTGTTATTGGAGAGTTACCACTAGTGTAGATCGCTGGGAACCCCGGTCCATCTCTCATCATCATATACTCGTTCCTATATGACATTGGAAGTAGTATCAACTATTTTCTGGTGCCATTGCCTCTGTGTTACTGTTACTGCTGCTGAGTTACTGTTACTATTGCTCTCATATTACTGCTACTTTCACATCACCCCTGTTACTAGTGCTTTTTCAGGTGCAGCTGAATTGACAACTCAGTTGTTAAGGCTTATAAGTATTCTTTACCTCCCCTTCTGTTGAATCAATAAATTTGGGTTTTACTTCCCTCGAAGACTGTTGCGATCCTCTATACTTGTGGGTTATCACCTTTACACCTACACTCCCCCTTGAACAAATTGTTGAACCATTGTACACCATTCTGGAGCAAATCCCTTCATTCTTAAAGTCTGTTGTAAGAAGAGCCATTTTAATTTATCGTACGCTTTTTCAAAATCAATCTTGAATAAAACTCCATCCATTTTATTACTATGTAACTCATGAATAGTTTCATGCAGAATGACCACCCCTTCTAATAGCTCTTGGGGCAATACCCATTATACGATTTGTACCCGCTTTAGTAAAGAAATTGAAACACACATTTAATAAACAAAAAAAAATCATCGGAATGCCAAATTGGTTGTACTTCCTCCTTCCTAAAATGAGATGCATATAAGTTTTGGTTAAAGTGAGTAATTTTAAATTTTGACCAACCGTATAAAATATATATGAACATCTATAATGTCAAATGGATATGATATAAAAATATATTTCATGATGGTTCTAACTATATTGATTTAAGGTTATAAATGTCAACACTTATTTATAGTCCATCGAACTTTTAAAAAAAATTACGAAAAACTATTGGCATCCTATTTTGGAAAGAACGAGTATTTTAAGAAAGGACCACACGATGATTTATTTTAAGGGTTTTATCTAAAAAAGATGGCATTTAATAATTTTGGGCTCATGCATGCATGAGATTGGACCAAAATATTTTCTACATATAATCACGTGCAAGAGTTGTATCTTAGATAAGATTAACAATAATCACTTTTATTATTAACTATGTTTCCACATCAATATTTTACCTATTATACCTTCCTAAGACACTACCATCGGGGGAGATATTATAGAACCTTCTCCACACTTTGCTGACGAGTCTATCGTCAAGCAAGTACCCTGGAACATCTTCCATCTTGGATGGATGGACACCAGACTCTTATGAACAATTAATATAGGAATCTAATATGGAGCAGACATTCTGCAGAGAGAACACATCCAGGAGTTGCCACATGGAAATGGTCCAGACCAACAAATATCATCCACCATGGATAAAAAAATCTAATGGCTCACAAATTATTCACTCCATGTGCTAAAATCTGAACATTTGCTCTCTATAATTTTACTTCATTTGTACGATGTTGAATGTCTAGAAGGAGAGGAGTCTTCACATGCTAGCGACTAAATTATTTTGAAGTCGACATCCTTCTGTAGAAGGACATCCACAGTTTGAACTACTCCAAGGGAGGTGCAGCCACACATATATAACCTTATAATAGAACAGCTCCTTAGGTATCCCACCAATTTTGATCCAAACAGAGTTCCATTTTGAAATAGAGACTGACAACCCTGCCCCTTTCTGTTGCGGCCAGAAACCCACCGGCGAGCAACGACGGGCAACACAGGAGAGCCGGGAACTTAGGGCTGCGGCTGGCCCTGGTCCCTTCGAGCGACGGCCCGCAAAGACTCCGGCACGCACGTCCGATGCTGGTGCAAGGGCGTGCCACCTGACCTATACCTGGTCAGGAAGGTGATGGAGATGCCTCGCTTAGTTTCCTGCATGGCATACACGTAAACATTAAATACGAGCCTCGATCGGCTCTCAGGTTGTCCTGTGAATCGGCTCAAAGAGCCGATCCACCCATGATTCGCACGAGGTGTACGAATATATGGTGGTCCTGCTTGATCAAGATAAAGCTAAAATGATCTACGACGATTTAGGGTTTTCACCGCATAATCGGAACGTCCTACTCGTGATTGAGCCTCGCGGCCACGCACGGTGATCGTAAGCCGATCGTAGACAGGGCCTAAAAACCAACACGAGGTTGATCCCGGAACATCCTGTCTAGGGCTAGCAAACTACACCCTACGCGCCGCTGGATCCTTCAACCCTTTGTAAGGCCTAACTATGCAGATATTAAACTAATCCTTGAAGAACAAGGAGCAACCATAACGGATCGGATCTACTAAATAACGATCAAGCGGGGTGCCGCCCCTACGCCTAAGATAGGCGTAAGGGCGGCTAGATGTCTAAGGGTTGCACGACGATAGCATATGATACGAAGAACAATGCTAACCCTAACACATCTAAGATAACTACGTTGCTCGCCATCAAAAAGGCTTCAGTACGAGCAACGCATGAACGACGAATAAACTTGTACTGCCTAGATCGCAAGATGCGATCTAGGCAGCATGATGCTTACCCGGAAGAAACCCTCGAGACAAGGGAGTTGGCGATGCGCCTAGATTGATTTGTGGTGAACGTGATTGTTGTTTATTTCATAAACCCTAGATACATATTTATAGTCCGTAGACTTTCTAACGTGGGAATAATCCCAACCGTGCACGAGCCAAACTCTATCTAATCGATACGTATCTTACTATATTACAGATACACGGGCCAACTAGCCCAAACTTTGCATATAAGGCCGATTCACGTATATTCTTCCATGTATATTTTTCAAGCCCATCTTGATCGCGGCCCACCTCTAATTCGGTCAAATTCTGGTGATAACACATGCCCCCCTGGTTTTGGAATTGACAATTCCAAAATCACTCTGCTTTTCTTCGTCGGGTCATGTCGTGGCAGAACCGTCGCAGTACCCTTCATCATGATGCCTTGCCTTCTCAACTTCTCCGCGTGACCTGGCAATTTTTTTTTTAGGCACCACTTCCTCGGAAACTGCTGTGGCATTGAATTTCCACTATATCCCCTTTTATTTAACCGCTCCAAACAGTTCGCTTCCGCATCCCCTTCGCATTAGCACTCCAAAAGCCCTCCTGCGCAACCATGTCTTCTTCCTCCTCTGCCTCATCGGATCTTTCGACCCAACCCTCCTCCTCCCGCGAGCCGACGCCGGAGTGGAACCCGGAGGAGGCCCATGCGGCCAACATCCGCCGCACCATCGAGGCCGGGGAGGAATCCAGCCATGATTTCTCCGTCTGGTCTGAGGACGACAAGTCCTCGACCGACGGGGAAAGTGACCTCCGCTTCCTCGCCGACGGGGAAACGGAGGAGGAGAGCGATGACGATCGCTTCTCCTGCGATGACTTCACCTCCCCCGAGGAGGAGGAGGAGAAGGAGGAGGAGGAGGATGACACCTCCTCCGACGAGCCGCCGGCCAAGCGCTTCTGCCCCTGGCCGGGGAACCTCAGCGACTTCGACAGCGATGACGATGACGCTGATGAGGAGGATGAGGACAACGAAGGCCCGGCCAGCGGCCGCTGGAGCAGCGACGACGAGCCCGCCGGGAGTAGCGCCGACAGCGGCGACGACGGCGACGACGAGGGCAGCGACGGCCCGTAGATAGGAACTTTTAGCATAGGATCGGTAGTAGTAGATGGGGCAATGTACCCCCTAGTACTTCCTTTTGAGAGCAATCAGCTCTTCATGTAAGAAACCCTGCTTATCAATGAAGAATTTCCCCCAATTTGATTTTTCCGATTTCCTTCAAGCTAATTTAGCCGATCTCCCTTCATACTGATTTTACCGATTTGTCCCCTTAGCCAATGCTTAATGAGCCAATAGCAACGCATCGGTCCTTCACAAACCATCCTTCAATTCTTCAGCTGATGTCCTTGAGATCTGGTGGATAATGTAGAGTTTTCAAGAGAGCCCTTAAATTTCTCCCACCAGCTCCAGCGATCCTCTTCTGCGAGCACTCATCATTTTGTGAAGAAGGTTGCGACGAAGGATCAGCCGATGATACTCCAATCGGCTTCTAAAAAACAGAGCATCTACCAGGCTAGCTGCCCCCCGAGCCTCAGTCATGGCGAGAATATTGGTGAGGATGCACAGATCAGACCAAGGGCTTTGAACTCAGGTAACTCTGAGACAGCCACCATGCCGAACCAGCCGAACTTGCCCCCATCGATTGCCTCTTCCTCCGTTGAAAGCCGATATTGTAGACGAAACACCAACGGCTTAACGAGCAAAAGGCTGCCTTGCACGCCAAAACTGACTTCTGACAGTACTGCTGCAATCGGCTCATTGCAGCTGAGGAAGCTCTCATTGTTTGCCCCCTCGAAGAAGTAGAGGGCCTCACAGATGAACTGGACTTGGTGAAAATCCGCGTCTTGAACACGCAGCAGGTAGATCCTGTGTAATTGTACTAGAGTCGATGGCTGTGCATCGGCTTTGTTTCTTAGTTCTAAAGTCGATGTCCGTGCATCGGCTATATATCGTGATGCTGATTTTTTTTACTGGCCGATTTTTCTATCGGCCCCCAACATTTCACTGCACACATGTTCATCTGCACATATTCATCTGATTAGGTGCCCCCCGAGCCGAATCTGTCAGGTAACTGCAGATATCGGCTCTGTAGTTAGCCAAGGCACTGTATTTGCACGTCGGCTCCGGTAGGACCAATGTTGATTTTTCCTAACTCATCAGCCGACGTAAAACCGCTGCCCAGTAGATCGATGTTGAACACAAGCAGAACATGTGGTGAGGATAATTTTGGCCGATTGCTGGAATCGGCCTCCATATTGATCGAAGCGCTCAATGAAGGTTTTGCAATGTCCCTCCATATATCTTTGGGGCCGATCCCAAGGATCGGCCTCGCCACGTTTGTCCATAGGTTGGTTCTTGCTACACAGTTAGGCCGGTGGATAGGACCAGCCTAACCCCGTTCTTCGTCACGTCGATGCGCTCGCAGTCGTCCAAATTGATACCTGAGAGTGGCTCTTGGCCTGCTGTTTCCCAAGCGTTCATGCCAGCCGTTGAAATCTTGGCTGAGTCATCGGCCTGGACGACCTCTACCTCATCTCCATCCCACTGTATTACGCATTGGTGCATCGTGGAGGGAATGCAACAGTTGGCGTGGATCCAATCTCTTCCTAGCAGAACAGCATAGGTGCTCTTGCTATCGACGATGAAGAACGTCATAGGGATGGTTTTCCTTCCTATGGTCAGATCCACGTTCAGAACACCTTGTGCGTCAGACGCTTGGCCGTTGAAATCGCTCAATGTCACGTTGGTCTTGATCAGATCCGAGCTAGAGCGTCCCAACCGACGTAGCATAGAGTATGGCATAATGTTGACTGCCGCTCCGGTGTCCACCAGCATCTTGTTGACAGGCCTCCCATCGATATAACCTCGCAAGTACAGGGCCTTCAGATGTCTGTAGCTTCTTTCTCGTGGCTTCTCAAAGATAACCGGCCGTGGGCCGTAGTCAAGTTGTGCTACAAGTGCCTCATCTAATCCTGGAGCGCTAAACTCCGTCGGAAGGATAAACACCATGTTTGTGCCAGCCGATGCCTCATCATCGGCTTTCTTTTGCTTGGGGCGCCACTCCATTTTTTGTGGTCGACCCTCTTCATCCAGGGTTCGTTGAATTTTCGCGGCCAGGTCGGGCCGCGCCTTCCTTAGCGTGTGCAGGTACAACCTTTCGGCTTCCTCCAAGCCACGCAGTCGCTGAACCCTAGCTTTTGGGAACGGCTGAGTCCATCAGGGCACCACCTTGGCCGGTGGTACCTGTCTCCTTCTTCTTCATCATCGTCTTCCAAATCCTCGAGATCTTCCACCTGAGGGGACTCAGCGTGCTTGCTCCGAGGTGGGAGAGGCCCTAGACGTTTGAACACGGACACGTTAGCTGCATCCTTCCTCTTCTGTCTACACTCTGGGCAGTTGCCGATTGTAGGCAATCGGCTCATTCCTGAATCCCAGCAGTGTCTGAAGAAGGGGCAGTCCCAGTGCCTATCCTCGTCGTCTTGCTCCCTCGATTCTTCCTTGGCACGGCGCTCGTACTCCTCCTCATCGCGATCATGCCGACGATGTCTCCTGGCGTCCCTAGCCAGACGGTCTCTATCATCATCGTCGCTGGATCGTCGGCGTTGGCTATATTGACTCACGTACTTGTTGAGGAGGTGATCGGAGAGAGGTCGCTGATATCTTACATTCTTCACTTCTCCCTCTGTGATGTAGCGCTTGCCATCGTGACGGAGCCGATCGCGTGGAGAGGCCTCCTCTGTGTCCTTGCTACGAGAGCAGCTGCCCTCGTCTCCGTCCTTACCAGAGTGGTGTCCAGGTCCTACCATGTTGATGTTGAACGAGAATCCTGGCTGGCACCCTTCAGGGTAAGTGCACTCCACCATGTTAATGGCGGGGAAGGGGTGGGTGTCGACCTTCATGGCGTACTGGTTGAAAATTAGACGTCCTTGTTCTATCGCCATTTGGATCTGCTGACGCCACACCCTGCAGTCGTTGGTGGTATGGGAGAACGAGTTATGCCATTTGCAGTATGGCTTTCCGTTCAGCTCCTGTACCGTGGGGATTTTGAGGCCTTCGGGTAACTTCAACTGCTTCTCCTTAAGTAAGAGGTCGAAGATTTGCTTAGTTTTAGTCACGTCAAAATCAAACCCTCTGGGCGGACCTGGTGGCTTAACCCATTTGCAGGACACGGGGGTTGCCCCCCGAGTCCATTCAGCCACTGCTACCTCTTGATCTCCCGCAGAACCTTCGTCTTCATCTGCCTCAACCAGGACTACCGCACGCTTGAATTTGTCCTGGTACAAGTCCAGGTGGCGCTGTTGATGACCCACAAGTATAGGGGATCGCAACAGTCTTCGAGGGAAGTAAAACCCAATTTATTGATTCGACACAAGGGGAGACAAAGAACACTTGGAAGCCTTAACAGCGGAGTTGTCAATTCAGCTGCACCTGGAAACAGACTTGCTCGCAAGAGTTTATCAGTAGTAACAGTTTTATAGCAAAGTATGAGTGAAATAACAGTAGCAGAGTAACAGAGACAGCAGTAGTGATTTTAGTAAACAACAGGATTAAAATACTGTAGGCACGGGGACGGATGACGGGCGTTGCATGGATGAGAGAAACTCATGTAACAATCATAGCAGGGCATTTGCAGATAATATTAAAACGGTGTCCAAGTACAAAGCAATCAATAGGCATGTGTTCCATATATAGTCGTGCGTGCTCGCAATGAGAAACTTGCACAACATCTTTTGTCCTACCAGCCGGTGGCAGCCGGGCCTCAAGGGAAACTACTGGATATTAAGGTACTCCTTTTAATAGAGTACCGGAGCAAAGCATTAACACTCCGTGAACACATGTGATCCTCACATCGCTACCATTCCCTCCGGTTGTCCCGATTTCTGTCACTTCGGGGCCATCGGTTCCGGACAGCGACATGTGTATACAACTAATAGGTAAGACCATAAACAATGAATATCATGATGAAACAATAACATGTTCAGATCTGAGATCATGGCACTCGGGCCCTAGTGACAAGCATTAAGCATAACAAGTTGCAACAATATCATCAAAGTACCAATTACGGACACTAGGCACTATGCCCTAACAATCTTATGCTATTACATGACCAATCTCATCCAATCCCTACCATCCCCTTCGGCCTACAGCGGGGGAATTACTCACACATGGATGGGGGAAACATGGCTGGTTGATGTAGAGGCGTTGGCGGTGATGGCGGCGATGATCTCCTCCAATTCCCCGTCCCGGCGGAGTGCCAGAACGGAGACTTCTGGCTCCCGCGACGGAGTTTCGCGATGTGGCGGTGTCTGAGGGTTTTCTGGCGACTTCGACTTCTTCCCGTGCGTTTTTAGGTCGAGGCCGATAAATAGTCCGAAGGAGGGCGTCGGAGGCCGGCCGAGGGGGCCACACCACAGGGCCGCGCGGGCCCCCGGGCCGCGCCGCCTATGGTGTGGGGCCCTCGGGCCTCCACCTTAATTGTCCTTCTGGCTCCGTCATTATTCTGGGAAAATAGGGCCTTCTGCATAAATTCCGAGGATTTTCCCGAAAGTTGGATTTCTGCACAAAAACGAGACACCAGAACAGTTCTGCTGAAAACAACATTAGTCCATGTTAGTTGCATCAAAAATACACAAATTAGAGGCAAAACAATAGCAAAAGTGTTCGGGAAAGTAGATACGTTTTGGACGTATCAACTCCCCCCAAGCTTAGCTTATTGCTTGTCCTCAAGCAATTCAGTTAACAACTAAGCGATAAAAGAACTTTCACGAACACATTTGCTCATATGATGTATATATTCTCATGCTATGGCTAATACTTAAGCAATTCATAATGAGATACATGTAAATAAGATCATCTAACAGCTATGTCAATCATGGAGAGGTACCAACAATTAATAATAAGCATCATGAATCATGTATATAAGCAGGATTGCAATGTTCATAAGAGAGTATGATAAAGTGGTATCTCGCTTGCCTGTATTTGGTTGGCAAAACATAAATGCCCGGGCACCTCTGGAGTTCATAGAAAGACTAGAAGTAGTGATTGTCAAAAGATAAATGCATCAAAGTTATACCACAATCAATCATATTTTGAGACAAGCATATTATACTAAGAATGACAGTTGTGCTCTCAAGATAGTGCTCAAAGAAATAATGGAGACACAACATAAAAGTAAAAGATTGACCCTTCGCAGAGGGAAGCAGGGATTAACATGCGCTAGAGCTTTTCATTTTTGAAATCAGGAGTAAAATTATTTTGAGAGGTGTTTGTTGTTGTCAACGAATGGTAATGGGTACACTAACTACCTCGCCAACCGGACTTTCAAGAGCGGCTCCCATGAATTATTGCATATTTATTTGGCACTCCTTCCAACCTTTCTTACACAAACCATGGCTAACCGAATCCTCGGGTGCCTGCCAACAATCTCATACCATGAAGGAGTGCCCTTTTATTTTATTTTCATTATGATGATGACACTCCCCCCAACCTTTGCTTACACAAGCCATGGCTAACCGAATCCTTCGGGTGCCGTCCAACAATCACAAACCATGGAGGAGTGTCTATTTAAGTTAATTAATTCGGGACTGGGAATCCCATTGCCAGCTCTTTTTGCAAAATTATTGGATAAGCGGATGTGCCACTAGTCCATATGAGAGTCCGTCAAAAGTAAATGACAAGGTTGAAAGCTAAACACCACATACTTCCTCATGAGCTATGAAACATAAACACAAATTGAGAAGCATTTTGAAGGTTTTAAAGGTAGCGCATGAGAATTTACTTGGAATGGTTTGAAATGCCATGCATAGGTATTTATGGTGGACACTTTTGGAACAACTTGGTTTTCAGGTGTTTGGAAGTACGAGCAGCATTCCCGCTCCGTACAAGTGAAGGCTAGCAATAGACTAGGGAGCGACAAATCAAGAGAGCAGTAACTGTCATAATCATGCTTGCGGCAAAATAAATTAACGGAGGCATAAAAGTGATACAAGAACTCTGAAGCAATATAAATCATCGAGGCTTAATTGACTTTTTGTTCAGTCATATGCATGCGTGAGCATGTGCCAAGTCGATATAAATGAATTATTCAGAGGAGGATACCACAATGCCATACTTACTTATGAATAAAACAATGCAAGCAAACATCCATGACATGCTACTCATATTAATAGATTGGAGCTAATCATGAGAGATCATAAACTACTAGACTTTCTCAAATAACATATACCTCACATGAACCAACTAAGCATGCTCACATGGATGAGTATATGTACAAAAATGAAAACAAATAGAGTTCATACCAGCCTCTCACCACAATCCAATTGTCGTAGATCGTCATTATTGCCTTTTCACTTGTGTAGCTTGGATAATATGAAATGAAAACCATGCTCCGGCCACCGAAGACCATTGAACTCAAGATGAACTTTACAAACCAAAGAAGAACAGCAAATATTTTTGGTGTTTTCGAATTAGAAACAAGAACAAAAGGAAACAAACAAACAAAGCAAAATCTTTTTGGGTTTTCTTATAGCAAACTGGCAATAGCAAATAAAGTGAAACAAATGCAAGAAACCAAAGCAAACAAATGGTGAAGAGAAACAACAGAAATATTTTTGGTCTTTTTGTGTTTTGGGAAGGAAATAAAACAAAAACAAGAAATAGCAAACTAGAAGAAACACAGAAAAGCGAGATGGCAGAAATCTGCCAAAACCTGACAGCAGTACAGAAATCGATTTTTACGAAAATCTTACGTTGCTCAGTTCGAAAAGTGTTCAACTAATGAAAGTTAGATAACAATCTGGGGAAACTGCACAAAAATTGGCAGCTCAAAATGACGCTCTGGCTATTTTTGAGAATTTTTACGGTAACATTCCAGAATCTGTTTTCAGGCAGCACTTCCCCAAATATCATCTCCCTCTCATTAGAAAACCACTCAAACGAACAAAACAAGTATGTACAAGTATCCAGCAACCATAATATGCAAAGAATGAGTGATGCCGGTATACCTCCCCCCAAGCTTAGGCTTTTGACCTAAGTGGAGTTCAACCCCAACGAGGGTCGTTGTTCCTCGCCGGTGGGTAGTCCATGGAGTAGTCATAGTAAAGTTCCTGTGCAGAAGAAAAGCGTGGAGGCTCCGCATATCCACCATGTTGATGCGAGGAACTTGCTGCATCGGATAATGAGTCGAGGTGCTCCTCGACCTCCGTGTCGTCTCTTGCATGTTGACCTCCTCTCTCTATGTGTGCATCCAGTGCACCTTCTGTGACCGACCAATCTCCCCTGGAATCAAGGTTAGACAAAACAGGCGCAGGCAATCTTACTAGTTTCTCAGTTTTCTTAGTTATTCTCCAGACTTTCTTATAAAATGTCATCTTGTAAAACAGGTTACCCAAGTTGGAGGAATCAGAAACGAATTCATGTTTAATCATAGAGGCTATGTCAAGTTTTTCTATGGGGAATGGAATATCAAAATGATGAGGTTCTACATTATGAAAAGCTAGTAAACGAGAGGCGATGAGACCTCCACAAATTCCACCTTTCTCACGGTTAGTAGCAAGTCTATAAGCTATCAATGCCCCCAAATTATAAGTTTTATTATTTTGCAGTGCCGCAGCTATAAAAGCCAAATCCGGGATAGAAAGTTTACCACCAATCTTTTTAGCAAGAACGCATTTGGTAATAAAATAGGCAAAGTAGCGGATAGCCGGGAGCTGAATACTAGTGATTTTACCATTGTCCCCTAAGAAACTCCTTCCATCGCAAATCATCTTGAAGAGGTCCAAGAGTTCTTGCGGCGATCCCCTTATCTTCTCACATGACCCCCATTGCGGTACTCTAATTGCTGCACAAAAAACACTAAATGGCAAGTTGACAGCTTTATTGTAAATTTTATACTGGACCGTGGGGTTAGATCGCGACCAATTGAATTTGAAGTCCTGCACAAAAGACATAGTTAATTTTACATATTGTCTCGGCTCTCCTTCAACAAAGTCACTCAGCCCTGCACGAGAAATTAGACTTTGAACATCTTCAAGTATTCCCGCGCTTCTCATGAAATCCGCGCACGGGTAGTAAGAGGGGTATACTCCCTCTTCACGATTGACTCTCATAACTTGTTGGACTTCCAATTCTTGCTGGTTCAAGTGATATCTATTCCACTCCATTTTCTGAAATTTCAACAAATGATATAAAAATTTGATTTGGTGACATATAATTGAGGGAAACTACCATAGGAACTTGCTAGAGTACTAATCATGCATCAAAACTAGTTTCTACCACTTAGAACAAGCATGCAAGCTCACTAAACATGTTACCTACAGCAGCAAAATATTCAAGATATACTCAACCAAACAAAATTCTACTTGGATGGGTGGAGGAGTCACATACCAAGGAGCAAATGTGCTAAATTTCAGCAGGAAATCTGGGCTGAGCAAAGAGATCGAGAAATCTGGAGCTCTGGAGCAAAAACGCGAGAGAGAGGAACTTGGTACGAGTTTTTTCGGGAGAGAGAAGGTGCTGGGAGAAAGAGATGACAAAGTGGGGCAAAGGGGGGCCCACACCACATGGTGGCGCGGCCACCTCCTTGGCCGCGCCGGCCTGTGGTTTGGCGCCCTCTGGTGCCCCACAGGTCATCCTCTGGTGCTCCCAGGTGCCTCGTCGAAAAATAGGACCAACGGTATAATTTTTGTGAATTTTTGAAAACTTTGAAAAATGCACATTTCTGGGTATTTAGTTTATTATTACTGGCCAGGAAAATTTTTGAAATCTTCAAATAACTAAGGAACTTTGCAAACTAAAAGTGCTACAGCAACTAGAGCAAGTGGAGGAAGAAAGATATGTTGTTTACCTCCTCTATGCATATGAAAAGTATTCGTTAACAAGGTTGATCAAGTCTTGTCACCAAATAACTTTTTCATAGCATAAGAAGAAATAAACCTCAAATCAATCATGTTACCTTGAATTGTATTGATATGGATCCAATCACGAGAGTTTGATATTCTTCTTTAGGCTCATATATAGGACAATCAATAGTTCCCACTTTGATAGTTCTCACATTAGAAATAGTATTAACTCCACACGCTTTCTCGATCCTCTTGGGAAAATAAACGGTATGCTCCCTATCATCAACATTGAAAGTAACCTTTCCTTTATTGCAATCAATAACAGCCCCTGCGGTGTTAAGAAAAGGTCTCCCAAGAATAATAGACATATTATCATCTTCAGGCATTTCCAACACAACAAAATCAGTTAATATCAAGCAGTTAGTAGTAACTTGAACAGGAACATTCTCACATATACCAACAGGAATAGCAGTAGATTTATCAGCCATTTGCAAAGATATATCAGTAGGTATCAACTTGTCTAAGTAAAGTCTCTTATAAAGAGAAAAAGGCATAACACTAACACCGGCTCCCAAGTCACATAGAGCAGTTTTAACATAATTATTCTTAATAGAACAAGGAATAGTAGGTATACCTGGGTCGCCCAACTTCTTTGGAATTTTGCCATTGAAAGAGTAATTAGCAAGCATAGTGGAAATTTCCTCATTGGGGATTTTCCTTTTGTTAGTAACAATATCTTTCATATACTTTGAATAAGGAGGCAATTTAATAGCATCAGTCAAAGGGATTTGCAAGAATAAAGGTTTCATCCAATCGCAAAATTTATTATAGTGTTCTTCTTCCTTTGATTTTAGTTTCTTAGCAGGAAAAGGCATTTGCTTTTGCACCCAAGGTTCTCTTTCATTACCATGTTTCTCAGCAATAAAATCTTCTTTAGTGTACTTTTTATTTTTAGCATGCTTTTCGGGTTCTTCTTCAACCTCTTCTTTATCAGGAATATCATTCTTATCATTATCTTTATCATTATCATGTTCATTACCACTTTCAGTTTCAGCATCAGAAATAGAAATACTATTAGGATCATTAATAGGTTCAGAGGATTCTACAACATTTTTATGTTTCTTCTTCTTTTTCTTCCTAGAATGAGCACTAGGTTCAATGCGTTGAGAATCTTGTTCAATTCTTTTGGGATGCCCTTCAGGATATAGAGGATCCTGGGTAGAGACACCACCTCTAGTTGTTACTTCACAAGCATGTTTCTCTTTAGAATTATTCCCCAACAAGTCATTTTGCACTTTAGTGAGTTGATCAATTTGAGTTTGAATCATATGAAAATGTTTAACAAGCATCTTAACATCATTGGAGGTTCTCTCTACAATATCATGCAATTCACTAATAGCTCGAGAATTTTCCATTAAATGATTCTCTACTCTCATATTAAAATTTTCTTGCTTAACAATATAATTATCAAACTCATCTAAGCATTGTGCAGGAGGTTTTGAATACGGAATATCTTCCCTAGTAAAGCGTTGAAGGGAGTTTACCTCAATCATGGATGAAGGGGGAATTATCTCACATATATCTTCTATGGGAGGAAGATTCTTCACATCTTCGTATTTAATACCTTTCTCCTTGAGAGACTTCTTGGCTTCCCTCATATCTTCATCATTCAATTTAATTAAACCCCTCTTCTTCAATATTGGCGTTGGAGTTGGTTCAAAGCGTAGTCCAATCATCATGATTCCGGCTTATTTTAGCCAATAATTCTTCAGCGTCATCCGGAGTTCTTTTCCTGAAAACACAACCAGCACAACTATCCAGGTATGCCCTAGACTCAATGGTTAGTCCACTATAAAATATATCAAGTAAATCATGCTTTTCCAAATCATGATCAAAGCCGAGCTCTAATAAGAGAGCAAAATCTCGCCCAAGCCTCAGGCAATTTCTCTTCATCTCCTTGGTCAAAATTATAAATTCTCTGCAAAGCAATATGTTGAGCACTAGCAGGAAAGTATTTGCGGAAGAAAACATCAAGCAATTCTTTCGGACTTTTAATAGAATTAGGTGGCAAATTATTATACCAAGTTTTAGCGTCATCCTTTAATGAGAATGGAAAGATTTTAGCAACAAAGTAAGTACGCATCTTGACATCATCAGAAAACAAGCTACTTAGAGTAGATAACTCAGTCATGTGTTCAACAGCACTTTCTTTTTCAGTACCACAAAAGGGTGTTTTCTCAACAATAGCTATATGAGATAGATCAAGAGAAAAATCATAATCTTTATCCTTAATGTTTATAGGAGATGTGGCAAACTTAGGATCGGAGACAGTTTATATCTAACGGCATGTTACGCAAGCAACTTTTTAATTTTCCTTGCATCAGTAGTAGCATTGCATTTTTCAATAAAATCATCATTAAGCTCCACATAATCTTCATCAGGATCATCACTAAAATAATCAAGTTCAGGTGAATTAACAGGTGTAGTAGCATTAGGAGTTTCAGTATTTTCAATTTGTCTAGACCTAGCAATTGTAGCATCTAGAAAGGATCCCAAAGAACCACTATCATCAAGCACAGCAGAAACATTATCAATATTATGAGAGTTTTCAGATTCAGCAGAAGTACCCGCATTTGAAGCATGCGGCGGTGAAACAAGTTTATCAATCACAGATGGTGAATCAAGAGCAGCAGAGGTATTCAGAATTGTACCTTTTCTTGTAGTGGATGGTAATATGGCGATCTTAGTATCGCGAGGTTTACCCATGATGGAGAATTTGCAGCGAACAGTATTAATCCAAGTGAACTTTCAAATAAAGCTATGCTCCCCGGCAGCGGCGCCAGAAAATAGTCTTGATGACCCACAAGTATAGGGGATCGCAACAGTCTTCGAGGGAAGTAAAACCCAATTTATTGATTCGACACAAGGGGAGACAAAGAACACTTGGAAGCCTTAACAGCGGAGTTGTCAATTCAGCTGCACACTGAAACAAGACTTGCTCGCAAGAGTTTATCAAGAGTAACAGCTTTATAGCAGTAGCAGTAGTGAAATAACAAGAGTAGTAACAGAGACAGCAGTAGTGATTTTAGTAAACAGCAGGATTAAAATACTGTAGGCACGGGGACGGATGACGGGCGTTGCATGGATGAGAGAAACTCATGTAACAATCATAGCAGGGTATTTGCAGATAATATTAAAACGGTGTCCAAGTACAAAGAAATCAATAGGCATGTGTTCCATATATAGTCGTGCGTGCTCGCAATGAGAAACTTGCACAACATCTTTTGTCCTACCAGCCGGTGGCAGCCGGGCCTCAAGGGAAACTACTGGATATTAAGGTACTCCTTTTAATAGAGTACCGGAGCAAAGCATTAACACTCCGTGAACACATGTGATCCTCACATCGCTACCATTCCCTCCGGTTGTCCCGATTTCTGTCACTTCGGGGCCATCGGTTCCGGACAGCGACATGTGTATACAACTTATAGGTAAGACCATAAACAATGAATATCATGATGAAACAATAACATGTTCAGATCTGAGATCATGGCACTCGGGCCCTAGTGATAAGCATTAAGCATAACAAGTTGCAACAATATCATCAAAGTACCAATTACGGACACTAGGCACTATGCCCTAACAATCTTATGCTATTACATGACCAATCTCATCCAATCCCTACCATCCCCTTCGGCCTACAGCGGGGGAATTACTCACACATGGATGGGGGAAACATGGCTGGTTGATGTAGAGGCGTTGGCGGTGATGGCGGCGATGATCTCCTCCAATTCCCCGTCCCGGCGGAGTGCCAGAACGGAGACTTCTGGCTCCCGCGACGGAGTTTCGCGATGTGGCGGCGTTCTGGAGGGTTTCTGGCGACTTCGACTTCTTCCCGTGCGTTTTTAGGTCGAGGCCGATAAATAGTCCGAAGGAGGGCATCGGAGGCCGGCCGAGGGGGCCACACCACAGGGCCGCGCGGCCCCCCCTGGGCCGCGCCGCCCTATGGTGTGGGGCCCTCGGGCCTCCACCTTAATTGTCCTTCTGGCTCCGTCATTATTCTGGGAAAATAGGGCCTTCTGCATAAATTCCGAGGATTTTCCCGAAAGTTGGATTTCTGCACAAAAACGAGACACCAGAACAGTTCTGCTGAAAACAGCGTTAGTCCGTGTTAGTTGCATCCAAAATACACAAATTAGAGGCAAAACAATAGCAAAAGTGTTCGGGAAAGTAGATACGTTTTGGACGTATCAGCTGTTCATATAACGACAGTTTCTGAACCATGTGCGCCAGTGAAGGGTAGTCTGCTTGGGAGGCCATATCCTTGATTTGTGATGCAAGGCCCACCACTGCCAACTCGACTGCTTCTTTTTCAGTCACACGAGCCGAATAACATCGGTTCCTAAGATTTCTGAAGCGCTGGACGTATTCTGCCACAGTTTCCCCGCGCTTCTGACGTACTTGAGCTAGATCGGCAATGCCGGCCTCGGAAGCCTCTGAGTGATACTGCATGTGGAACTGTTCTTCCAACTGCTTCCAAGTCCGGATCGAGTCTGGTGGTAACGAAGTGTACCACCCGAAAGCCGATCCTGTGAGGGACTGTGCGAAGAACCTCACGCGTAGTGGATCCGATGCTGAGACCGTTCCTAGCTGTGCCAAATATCGGCTCACATGCTCGATGGAGCTGGAACCATCTGATCCGTTGAACTTGGAGAAATCAGGGAGCCGATATTTGGGTGGTAGCGGGATCAACTCGTACTCGTTGGGGTACGGCTTGGAATAGCCGATTGTCCTCCTTTTCGGCACCATGCCGAACTGGTCTCTCAGGATGGTACTGATCTGATCCGCGGTACTGGCTGCAGGAGTCGAACTCTGAAGATTCGCCGGAGTGGCATACTTAGCCAGCCATGCTTGCTTTTCCAGCTCTGAGCCAACTGCGGGAGCTGAGCTCTGGAGGTTTGTCGGAGTGGCATACTTAGCTAGCCACGTCTGCTTCTCAAGATCCGTTCCCGAAGTTCCTCCTGTTGTTCCAGGAGTCCCTGCTGTTGCGGCCTGGCTTGTGAGCGCCCAGTTACCGCAGTCTGGCACGTATGTGCACGTGTACCCGTGAGGGATCTCCTTAGGCGCCTCATACAAGAACTGGTAGTCACTAGGGTCACCACCGATCTTGTAGACGATGTATGCCGGTGAATTCGGCACTTCTGGTGCTGCCAACGCGAATGGCAGCGGCGGACGGGACTGGAGTGGCATCTCTCCTTGGTATGTCCCGAGAGCTGGTCCTGACGGAGAGTACTGGTGCCTCATGATTTCCTGGATCACCCGAAGAGCGACACGCTCCAAAGTGTTCACAAGGTTCTCAGAGTGGCGGTGTAGCGAATGAGCTACCAGGAAGTTTATCTCCTGACGCAGGGACCTGGTGCGTTCCTCAGACGGGGCGGACAGGTCCACTCCATCGAGCGCACCTTCAGGTGAGAACCCTTTCCACCTGATGCCATGTGAGCGGGTTCTGTGAAAGGAGCCGATGAGGTCGGCTTCGAGGATCGCTTTGACCTCGTCATACTTCTTCTTGAGCTCCTCGGTCAGATCCTCGTACGTGACTGGGGCGCCGTCCGCCATCTCAGATGTAGATGGCGATGTGGTTGATGTAGAAGAGTGTCCCACCGGGCGTGCCAGAATATGTTGCGGTCAGAAACCCACCAGCGAGCAACGACGGGCAACACAGGAGAGCCGGGAGCAACTTAGGGCTGCGGCTGGCCCTGGTCCCTCCGAGCGACGGCCCGCAAAGACTCCGGCACGCACGTCCGATGCTGGTGCAAGGGCGTGCCACCTGACCTATACCTGGTCAGGAAGGTGATGGAGATGCCTCGCTTAGTTTCCTGCATGGCATACACGTAAACATTAAATACGAGCCTCGATCGGCTCTCAGGTTGTCCTGTGAATCGGCTCAAAGAGCCGATCCACCCATGATTCGCACGAGGTGTACGGATATATGGTGGTCCTGCTTGATCAAGATAAAGCTAAAACGATCTACGACGATTTAGGGTTTTCACCGCATAATCGGAACGTCCTACTCGTGATTGATCCTCGCGGCCACGCACGGTGATCGTAAGCCGATCCTAGACAGGGCCTAAAAACCAACACGAGGTTGATCCCCGGAACATCCTGTCTAGGGCTAGCAAACTACACCCTACGCGCCGCTGGATCCTTCAACCCTTTGTAAGGCCTAACTATGCAGATATTAAACTAATCCTTGAAGAACAAGGAGCAACCATAACGGATCGGATCTACTAAATAACGATCAAGCGAGGTGCCGCCCCTACGCCTAAGATAGGCGTAAGGGCGGCTAGATGTCTAAGGGTTGCACGACGATAGCATATGATACGAAGAACAATGCTAACCCTAACACATCTAAGATAACTACGTTGCTCGCCATCAAAAAGGCTTCAGTACGAGCAACGCATGAACGACGAATAAACTTGTACTGCCTAGATCGCAAGATGCGATCTAGGCAGCATGATGCTTACCCGGAAGAAACCCTCGAGACAAGGGAGTTGGCGATGCGCCTAGATTGGTTTGTGGTGAACGTGATTGTTGTTTATTTCATAAACCCTAGATACATATTTATAGTCCGTAGACTTTCTAACGTGGGAATAATCCCAACCGTGCACGAGCCAAACTCTATCTAATCGATACGTATCTTACTATATTACAGATACACGGGCCAACTAGCCCAAACTTTGCATATAAGGCCGATTCACGTATATTCTTCCATGTATATTTTTCAAGCCCATCTTGATCGCGGCCCACCTCTAATTCGGTCAAATTCTGGTGATAACACTTTCATGGTGAATTCCTCGAAGCTTAGCACCCTCTATAGAACTTACATTTATGGGAATTTAATTGTAAATTTCTTATTGGCAATTCCTTTACTTTCCATACCCAATTAACGTGAAATGATCTTCCCAAACCAGCCTCTAGCTTTGCCAATATAGGCATACCTTTATTGACATGTAGCGTGGTCATACTATGTGATGAGGGATTGCTATTGGTCTTCTTGATGCTTTGAGCATAAAATAATCCCAAACCGTTAGCAGTAAACCGCACCAGTTGGATTATTGGTTTAGGCTGCGATGGAAAAAATGCATGCATCTTTTTTTTGAAAAAAAGGCAAAAGATTTGTCTTAATTCATTGATAAAGAAGAGCAAAGAACAAGCAAGGTTTCAGCTTTACAGCCCGTAGGCAACAACCCCTAGGGGGTAACAACCAAAAGTACACTAATCTCCTGGCAGAAGATCTAGCTTCAAAGGACTAAGATCTAGCTTCAAACTTGATGTGGCATAAGTAGTTTTTTTCCATATTCTCCTTGCATCCCTAGTGGTATGCTCTGTGCTTGTACATTTCTGATAGTAGACCTTCTTTCCGGATTGACCAATAGATTTAGCAGCAGTAGCCATACCTACATAGCATGAGATGTAATCACAAGGGTACCCGACGGAGTAGCTGTGGTTGAAGTTCATGGAGTTGTTGGTGTTGTGCCATTAGCACCACTACCCCTAGAGGCAGCTCTTGTGAACATATTTTATGGTTGTACAAATGACACGGTCAGTTGTGAGCGGACCAGGATCGTGCGCTAGGACGTGACTCTGGTTTGTGTTGCCTAGCTAGAGTTTCCTGAGACGCTCTATATAAATTCTTGCCTGGCTACCACCAAAAAGATATCTTACACACGAGTTATAGTTTTGCCATCTCTCTTTGCTCGCGCTGTTACTGTAGCATACTCCATCCCGCCTGTCGGCGTGTACCGACGTATGGGAGAGCTTGTCTCCAGAACCACCCACCTTTGTGATCTTGCACGGGAGTTGGAGAATTAGGTTTTTAAGAAGCGTTCTGCGTGACTGCTCAATGTCTTCATCATGGGTCGTTTATCGGACAAGTTGGACAGTGCTGCATACGATCATCTCCGTCACCATCTGTGTTGACTCGTCTTCGACAACTTTCTTGTCAACAATGTTACCGATGCATCTACAGCAACTACACCTACACCCGATCGGTACGTGCAGCGTGATCCAATCCTTGTTATAGTCATGGATGTTGCATTGTATGCAATATTGTTCTTGATGTTGATTAGCACATTAAGTATCTACAAGGTTCACATGATAGCAGTAGTTATCACCATGATAAATCTTCTGAAAATAATCTTGGTTATATTGCTTGATTATCCAACATAAGTATAGTTTTTCCCAATCTTTGCCCATCTAACATGGGAAACGGGACAACCCTACGTTTCAATTGAACCCTTTACAACAACGACCGGCTTCGGGTGACTGGTTGCTATCTCCTTTGTTGATGAGGGTTTAGACCCATGCCCATAGTGTCGCTCTGTACTGGTGTTAGCTACATGCTTGTGACATGTCTCATATATATCTACATGACACTAATAGCTGACATAGTAGTGGAGTTGAGGGAGCTTAGATATGCCACTAGTTAGTTTTTTAGGACAAAAAATATGGCAACAACGTATTTTACTGTCGTGGCAAATGTTTTTTCCGATGTCGTGGAAACGAGTGCATCCTTCCCAACTCCATGGCTGCTCATCTCTTGCCCTACGAACTTTGAGTAATCTTCGTTTGCCTCCCCTCTAGCCTCAAACCATCTATAGCAATTGTTGTTGTAACCGTTCACTTGTTCATGGTACGTCCGTCATGTGATGTAGAGTCATGGAACCCTCCCTGAGTACACCACATACCTTCATCTAGCAAGACAGAAGAACAAAATTTCAACAAATGCATCGTACTCAAGCGCAAGATACACAACATAAGAAAGTTCACAAGAACAGTGCATCATAAGCAAAAGTTTACAAAATCGTACAGAACATAAGCATGCATGATTCATATAGAAAAGCATCACAAATTCATCATACCAACTAGGGAGTGATCCTACGATCACTTTAACTACTATGGTGTCATCCTACCACCACATTAAAAGACTGTATAATCCACGTCATCAACATTACACGAGGACGGAGTTAGGTCAGGTGCCGCTACCTAAAGAAGAGGCCACGTCGGGGTCTTTTCTCGGACATCTTCAAACTAAAGATTAAATTCTTACATAATATTTAATTTTCTAAAAATCTCTAAAAAAATGTATAAAAACAACATAAAATTTTGAGTTCTTAGCACGATTGTTCCAGTGTGTCTCCTACAACAAGTTGTACTACGACATACTTTCACTAACTTCGTTGATACAAGGACAAGGACAGCGGCGCTCCTTTAGCTCGTGCTAGTGTCTATAGACATTTCTAGGTGGTAGAATGACTTATTTATTATTACTTAAAAATATGTAGAGTTTTTTTAAAAGGGAGATGGGCCTCGAAGGACCCCGAAGATACATTCATTATATCATCGGTGGATACAATTTACAGACTGGACCTTGAAATAAAGGCGAAAATACAACACAATAAAGCAAACTTGCAATAAGGACCCTGAAAGAAAGAAAGAAAACACAATCAACTGTAGGATCCTCTCCACTAGATGCAAGCCTCCATCACCGGCCATCTTAACACCGATGGGCACAAAACACTTGGCAGCGAGAAGCCGTTGGATTCCGATGAGAAGCTTCGAAAAGGACCTCCGCACTGGAGGTTGAAGAATTGCCCGATCGACGCTTGGAGAGGCCGCCTTTTTGGTCACAGATCACGGTGGCAAGCATGGGCACCGCATGATTCTCTCTGAGCTGCAGGAAAGATCTTCCGTTGCACCTTGCAGATATGCAGATCGACGCGCTGCTTTTCCTCTTCTCCTCGCCATCGTGGCCGTAAAGAAGAAGTTTGACAGTACCTCGGTTTCACGTGGAGAGGTGGCAATGAGCCTCAACTTTGTTGAAGATGCCCTTCTTCCTCGCTCTCAGCTCCAGCCTCTTGAGCAGGCACTAGCTAGCGCCAATATAGGTAGTAGTGGCACACATTGCATCAGCCCCCCACCCCCCCCCCCCCCCTCCATGGATCGTCTTATTAGTTTTTAAAAAAAATCGTTTTAGCTAGCTATGTGTTACTAGTTGTTAGAAAAATTAACAAACATCAATTTTGATTTTTTTTGCAAAATGGCACCATGTTTCGATAAAACGGCTTTTTCTGGTTGCATACGACCTCCGATGAAAAAGTTTTCTCATCTCAAAATGTATGTACAGAAAATTTTACATCCGATTTCAACTCCCCATGACTGTTTAGCGATTTTGCATATTTCTCAAAATTAAAAAGGAAATAGGAGTTTTTTCAACTTCTAGATTTCAGTAATGTTTTTTAAATAAATTGCACCCTATGTTGGATAGCCCCAAATCCGGCTGCATGATCCAGTGTCTCCAGACGTGTGTAAACAAACACACGATCTGTGTGCTTCTTGTTCCTGCGTTCTGATTGGTCAAGGTTGTTTACTCTTTTCCAGCCGCACATCACTTATCTTGCCTCCTTCCTTCTCTCCTCCATCCTCCCTCACTTCTCTTCATCCATCTCCAGCAAGAGGCAACCTAGTCCGGCCATCTCCTCTGCCGGCCAGCTTACCTCCTCCGACCATCTTCACCACTGGTAATGATCACATATATGCAGGGTGCCGACCAACTTACCTCCTCCGATGGCCACAGGTGCATCACTGATGCCCAAAATAGGTGCGCCACTGGTAGATGGTTTCCTACTAGTGAGTAGAACAATGACGAGGAACCCTAGCCAACACCAGATCTGGCCGAACAGATAGAGTGCTCTGATCTAATGGCATAGCACCAGTCTGCACCTGGGTAAACAACCTACAACTACTCCTATGCACAGAGGGAGGCTGGGCTCCTCTCCCCATCCTCTCCGTCCAGCAAGGCCATCGGAGAAGAGGAGGACTCACAACGAGAGAGATGTTGAGAAACAAAGAGGAGAGGGGAAAGGAGCCGTGCTAAAACTGTTTATACTGTTGATGATTATCATTATTGGGTTTGGTTCCAGCCGGGTATGGCATGGTCAATTGCTCTTTTAGGAGATAGACCGTTGAACTATTGACAAAAAAAGATAGATATGTCATTCATATTCTTAAAAAATGAATTTTCTGAATAGTTTTTTTTTTGCGAGAAATCCACCGATCTATTAATAATCATCAACAGTAGTACAAATAGCCCAAAAAGTAAAAGCTGAATAGTTGCACAAGAAAAAGTCAGAATTCCACCATTTGATGCTTCGGGCATCCACGGCGCCATCCAAGACGTTGACTCAATGGCATAATAGATCAACCTATATGTCCCACGTGATTTGCCCCGGCGATCGATGCAAATATTGACGTTCCTTTACGTATAGTAGTAATGAACTGTTTAGCATGGTAATTAATAATGTGGCAAGTTGTTACTACTAGTGAGTAGTACTGTAGTAGTGTAGGGTGTAGCAGCTGGCACATGCGCGAAGAAGAGACGACTGCCGAGAGGAAGAGAAATGGCTGGGCTGTTGTTGCTCCTGCTCGTCCTCGCTGCCGGCGGTGGCGTTGTTCAAGTCCATGGCCAGCTCGATAACTTAGGTGCGCATATCCTACTACATGCCTTCATATTTTCATGGCACTACGTGCATACATGTCATTAGGCGCACACATAATATATAGGTTTCATAAGCATCGACTGCGGCCTACCGGAGAATGCAGCTGGGTACGTCGACAGCGGCACCAAGCTGCGTTTCACCTCTGACGCCGGTTTCATCAACTCCGGCACAAACCACAACATGTCGGCCGAGTATATCACGCCGTCCATGGAGAGGAGCTGGCACAACGTTCGCAGCTTCGCCGTCGGCGCCCGGAATTGCTACACGCTCCGGTCCCTCGTGGCCGGGCTCAAGTACCTCATCCGGGCCACGTTCATGTACGGCAACTACGACGATCTCAACAGAGCACCAGTGTTCGACCTCCACCTAGGTGTCAACTACTGGACAAAGGTGAACATCTCCGATGCCAACACGCCAGAAATCTATGAGATCATCGCCGTCGTTCCGGGCGAGTCCGCGCAGGTCTGCCTCGTGAATACCGGCTCCGGGACGCCGTTCATCTCCAGCCTGAGCCTGAGGCCCTTTAAGGACGGGCTCTACCCGATGCACTAGTAGAAAAAGAGGCTTCCAGACGCCCCCTTTAGTCGCGGAAATATTCGAACCGCGACTAAAGGGGTCTTTAGTCGCGGTTCGGGAGGCGACCCGCGACCGAAGGTCTGGTCCCAGCGGGCTCGGTCGACAGCTGGCGGACGGAAGGGGCTTTAGTCGCGGTTGGCCAGGCCAACCGCGACTAAAGGTCCTCAGGCCTGGCCGAAGGCCTTTAGTCGCGGTTGGCCACCCTTTAGTCGCGGTTGGTGTCCCCAACCGGGACTAAAGGTTTTCCGAGTTTTTTTACTCCCACGCACCCTGCACCCCCCCCCGTGGATCGCCTTTTTTTGGTTTGTAAAATACAAAAGAAAATGATAGAAAATTCAAAAAAAAAATTGTTTTCAGATTCTTGTATGTTATGCAACCTACTATTCGGAGAAATTAAGAAATTCGAATTTTCACTTTTTTTGCAAAAAAAGTTTAAAAAATGGTAAAACTGCAATAACTTTTGCATACGACGTCGGAAAAAAACGTATAATATATCAAAAAAATCCTGGAAAAAAGTTACATCCGAATTCACCAGGGTTTACCCGGTTAGCCAATTTTTAGATTCTCAAAATTCCAAATGAAAATATGAAAGCAGGAAGATTTTAGTTTTTGCCAGAAATTCAGTATTTTATATTTTTTTTAAATTTTAAATTAATAATTGCATCTTGCATAAAGATTACTATTACTTAACCATAAAGTTAGCCAATTTTTAGATTTTCAAATTTTCAGGTTTTAGGTTTGACAAAAAAAATATTTAAAAAATTATAAAATTAAAAAAATAATTATAATATAAATTTAAAAAGTTAATATTTATTTATTTATTCAAGATTATTATTACATCATTACTTTTGTTTATTAAAATAATTATTTGAAATTCAAACAATAAAGAAGTGTGACATCGACCCAACATGTTAATAGGATTGATATGATACTAGTATCAACAACATGCGCGCGAAGCACTTGGAAGGAGGATGGGAAAGGAACTTGGAAGTTAAGCGTGCTAGTGCTGGAGTAGTGGGAGGATGGGTGACCGAGCGGGAAGTTTGACCACAGGTAAGGAATTTGACTAGAGATTAAGTGTAGTTAGTGACTAAACTTGGCCAATAAGTGAAATACTAGAAATTGTGGAAAAAAAAAAGAAAAAAAAGGAGTGAAAATAATTAGAAAACCAAATAGATTAAAAAAATTAACCCGCGGAGGCCTTTAGTCGCGGTTGGCCAGGCGAACCGCGACTAAAGGTCCTCCGCCCCGACGGACGCCTGGCGCCCACGTGGACGGGCCTTTAGTCGCGGTTCGTAAGCAACCGCGACTAAAGGGGGGGGGCTTTAGTCGCGCTTATTTAGTCGCGGTTGCGCAACCGCGACTAATGGCAGTTGCGAACCGCGACTAAAGGGCATTTTTCTACCAGTGATGGCCAACGCGACGCAGGGCCTGGTCCTTGTCTCCAGGGTTAACTTTGGCCCGTCCGACGGCGTGGTCGTCCGGTTTCCTGACGATCCGCATGACCGTATATGGATGCCGCTGAGCAAGCCGACGGAGTGGTCGGAGATCTCGACGACGAAGAAGGTCCAGAACATGAACGCTGACAGCTTCGAAGCGCCGTCCGCCGTGATGCAGACCGCCATCACACCCATCAACGCCACAAGCCCCATCGAGTTCTCTTGGGATGCTCAACCCAACGTCAACGATCCATCGCCAGGGTACGTCTTATACTTCAGTAAAGATGGTTGCGTGTAGGAGATTCCTTCAGGAAAAAAGAAGTGTCACTCATATCATATCCAAGTGACTCACTTCTTAGACGACTTTCTCGTTCATAAGCACCGCATCATTTCTTTACGAATATTATAATTCCTATTATCCCGCTAACTCCGTTCAAAATAAGTATCGTCATTACGTGTCTAGATATATATTTTAAGAGAAAACCCCCAATTAGTCTATGAATTATCCCGGATGTGTGTTTTGGTCATGAACTTGCAAATCATGAAATCTAGGTCACGAAGTTGCCCCACGCGAGTGTTTTGGTTACTCCGTCAGGGCGACCGTTAGTTTGCTGATGTGCGCAATTATTATTTTTTAACAAATTGTCCCTTAAATTTTTGTTTTTATTTATTTTCTAGCCCTTGTTTTGACTTTTTAAGAGGCAATTTGCAAAAAAATTAATTGGCAGCATCAGCATACTAACAGTGCCCGTGATGTAATAACCAAAACACTCGCACGGAGCAACTTCTTGACCCACAGTTCACGGTTTGCAAGTTCCTGGCCAATGTCACTACTAGGAAAATGCCTAGCCGTAAGATGGGTGTTAGTGGCGTACCAGGAGGGCAGTGCGCCACTACTACTTAGCAGTGGCGCACCGAAAAGTGGTGGGCCACTATTAAAAATGTAGTAGTAGCGCACCTCTCCTGTGGTGCGCCACCACTAAGTTTGATCATGGGTTTGCCCCAGCCTTATACATAGCAATGGCGCACCGTGCAGAGGTGCGCCACATAGCAGTGGCGCACCTCTAAATGGTGCGCTATTGCTATGTATAAGGGGATGATGGACATGTTTAGGCATCACTTAGTAGTGGCGCACCAAGCACCCCCCCCCCCCCCCCCCCACCACCGTGGATCGCCTTTTCGAGTTTGGAAAAAAAAAATTGATAGAAAATTCAAAAAATAAATGCCCATGTATTATGTAATCTAGCTTTCATCAAAATTTGAAAAAATGAATTTCAATATATTATGCAAAATGGCGTCATCTTTCGGTAAAACGGGTTTTCTGGTTGCATACGACCTCCGATGAAAAACTTTTTTTTATATCAAAATCGATCTACGCAAAATTTCCTATTCGAATTCAACGGCCTACGGCCATTTGGAGAAAAAAGGATTCGTCAAATTCAAGAAACAGGACTTTTTTCAGATTTTAGATTTTGGGCAAAAAATAGGAAAAAATTAGCGGTGGCGCACCCATGCCTTGGTGCGCCACTGCTAAGCTTCCCGCCCACGAATTTCAAAATGGGATTCAAAATGGGAGGAGCCGGCCACTTACCCCCTCCTCCCTCCTCCCTCCCTTCCCCTCCACACATTCTCCTGCTCTCATTCTCCTCTCCTCCTCCTGCTCTCCTCCTCTCCTCCTCTCCTCTCCTCCTCCCTTTCATCCTTTTCTTCTACTTCTCCTTTCACTCCGGCGACCTTTCTCCACTATGTCAACCTCCGTTGAACTTACTTTCCGGCGAGCTCCTCCACTATGGTGACCTCCGGTGACCTTACTCTCCGACGACCCTACGACAACCCTACGACGACCCTTCGGCGACCCTCTTGCCTCCATTACCTCTGGCCTTCGTCCTCTTGTTCATCCTCTCCTACATCCTCCATCTCCTCACCTCTCTTCACCTCTCCTACCTCCCTCATCCATCCTCACCGGCGGCTAGGCTACGAAAAATGAGAATGAACATTGCACAAATAATTCTAGCAACAAGAACGAGAAAAAATAACGAGCCAAACAAATTCGAAATAAAATATGCCAGATCCAGATCCAGATCCAGATCCGGATCCAGATCTAGAAATTTCAAATTTTAGTAGTGGCGCACCTTGTTTCTGTCCAGTGGCGCACCTCAGACATTTAGGAGTGGCGCACCATGAAGCTAGTAGTGGCGCACTACCTGGTGCGCCACTGCTAAGCCAAATAGCAATGGCGCACCACTAGTGCGCCACTACTAAAAGGTAGCAGTGGCGTGATAGCAGTGGCGCACCACTAGTGCGCCACTGATGGGTATAAGTGGTGCGCCACTAATTGCCCTTTTCCTAGTAGTGTGTTCACACCCGGAGCAAATGTATATACCACATTGGATATTTCTTGTTATTTTAATGTGTAGATACAACTATTGTAGAAAAAATTAGTACCCTTATTTTAATACGTGGAGATCGAGCCTACTTGGCTATATTAATTTCCTGGCAGGAGAGAAAGCGAACCATTTTAAAAACTATTTGGCATGAAAACCCGCCGCTGATTAAACACTGGGATTTCAGCCATACCTGGCCAATGGGCCGGCCCGGCACTGGCCTGGCTCTAGCTTCACGTGCCTGGTCCGGCCCGGTACGCAGGCAGCCCGTGAGCTAGCGGGCCATGCCGGGCTGGCACCTCACATGCCGGGCTGGATCCGTGACGGGCATTGTTGGCGTTCTACACGGGCCGATCGCGTGCCCTCACGGGTCATATGCCTAACGGCACCTTAGTTTGGCACGCGTGCCCCACCCCCGGCCCAAGCACGGCACCTTAGTTTGATGCGCCCGGCACCTCACGGGCCGGGCTGGATCTATGACGAGCTTTTTTAGCGTGCTGCGGGCCGGCGGCCAAAGCCCGGCCCATTGGCCAGATATGATTTCAACCAAAGTGCAGCCCGTCTACAGCATTGCCAGACATGTTAAACGTTGACCAACGGGAGAATGATCCCTCCTTTGGCTATACATTGTTAGGTAGAAATGAGACTCCCCGCGGATGGACGCTAGTATGATAACCCGATTAAAGTTCGCCCCTCCCGCGAAATTACCGCGAGATGGAGATTCAAACCCGGGTGAGCTGGCTGCGCACTCGTCTTGCCTTGCCACTGAGCTAGAACTCAGTTCTCAGCACTACCAGACATGTTGCAGTACTAGTGTAGTACCTGGCCGAGTTATGACTTATGAGCTTGCTCGACATGGATGCCTCAGAATATTTTTCATTATGAACACATATGGGGACTGATTAATTAATTACCGCGTCTTAAATGAAATTGCATATGCAGGTACATCTGTGTCTTGCACCTGTCGGAGCTACAGATCCTCTCTGGCAATGCCGTGCGGCAGTTCTACATAACAGTCAACGGCGAATTCTGGGATCCACGGGGCTTCACTCCCCAGTACCTATACACCAATGCTGCCTACAACACCGACCCCAACCACCAGTTCCACCAGTACAATGTCTCGCTCAACGCCACCGCCAACTCCACGCTCCCGCCCATTCTCAATGCCCTTGAGGTCTTCTCCGTCTTGAGTACCACCGGCATAACCACGGCCCCTACAGACGGTAAGTGAGCCCTCAGGAAAAATAGAAATGAAGCAAAGGAATCTCATCTGACATAATTTTTGCGGCTGCTGAGAGATGCAAACAGTTTCTGCTATGACGGCGGTGAGAGACAAGTACCAGCTGGTGAAGGACTGGATGGGGGATCCTTGCTTGCCCAAGAATTTCGCGTGGAAAGGATTAGGTTGCAGCTATGCTGTTTCAAGCCCAGCAACTGTAACAGGCTTGTGGGTTACATGTTTATATATGATTCTTTTTCGTTTGACGTTAAAAGTAGCACTGGTATCTTGAATCATCTAAGCTGATGTTGTACATTATGTTTCAGGAACCTATCTTCCAGTGGTCTCAGTGGCAACATATCGCCTTTCTTTAGCAGTCTCAAAGGTTTACAATACTTGTAAGTTAAAGATGATTGTGAGCCACTCTTCATAACTACTTTCCTTTAGTCTGACACTTTACTGATTTGCAGGGATTTGTCACGCAATAATCTGACGGGCACAATTCCTAACAACCTATCGCAGTTGGCTGCGCTCACACTTATGTAAGTATCCGAGAGATATTTTTCACATCAATTCTCTAACACATACATAAGTTAGATTGACGTGGAAAACTACTTCCGTTCTTTCAGAGATTTGACAGGGAATAACCTCAGCGGATCAATTCCTTCTGGGCTTCTAAAGAGAATTCAAGATGGCTCTCTAACACTTAGGTTAGTATATGATAAACATTCCCACTTTCCTAGAGTCAGAATTTTCAAAGTATAGAAATAATCAAGATTGATCAATACCATTTTCTCATCATTATCCTTTCTTTTGTTAGATACGGTAACAACCCAAATATCTGCAGCGATGGCAACTCTTGTCAGATTCTAGAAAAGAAGAAAAGCTCTATGGTTGCCATCTATGTTACTGTTCCAATAGTTGTACTGATGGTGATTGTGCTTTTAGTAGTACTGTTCATGTGCATGCGGAGAAAGCAACGTGAGAGGCTATGCAAAATACAAATTTGTACTCACCAATGCCAGGATGAAGTGCTTACTAACACTAGGTTGGGTGCTTGGTTTCTAAAGGAGCGACAAGCAAAAATTTGATGCCGCGGAACAGGAGGAGTAGCATGCACACATCGCTGCAGGTCAATAATCGCCGGTTCACATACAACGAACTAGTGGTTGTAACGAGCGGTTTCCAGCGAGTGATTGGCCAGGGAGGTTTTGGGAAAGTCTACGATGGCTTCTTGGAAGATGGCACCCAAGTGGCTGTGAAACTGCGGTCTGAATCTTCAGATCAAGGTGTAGCCGAATTCCTGGCAGAGGTGAGATATACTTAATACTTAAGTGTAACTGATTCTCTAACGAACAAGTTTCTGGATCCATTTTGGTAATGCAGTGATGTTGTTGGGTTAGTGCAGGCTCAGATCTTGGCTAAGATCCATCATAAGAATCTTGTCTGCTTGATTGGCTACTGCAAGGACAGGGAGTACATGGCTCTTGTATATGAGTACATGTCTGAAGGAGCCCTACATGAACATCTTAGAGGTATGCAAAGTACTCAAATAGTCGAACTTCATGAATATTTAATTTATATATGTAGAGGTAGGAACCAACTGACAATAAAATGAGAGCATGCTTTTCATATGATGATTTTTGTAGCGAGAGAAAACACTCTAAGGTGTTTAACCTGGACGCAAAGACTCTGTATAGCATTGGAATCCGCGCAAGGTTAGTTTTTGGATCATGTTGTAACATAATCACATATTGAGAAGGGGATGTGGTGGAGGATATGATGTCGATGCATGCAGGGCTTGAGTATCTACACAAGGGGTGCAGCCCACCCCTTATTCACAGGGATGTGAAGACGTCTAACATCCTGCTGAATGCAAACTTGGAGGCAAAGATCGCCGATTTTGGCCTACTCAAGGCTTTCAGTAGTAACTATGATACCCATGTGTCCACAGGAAGGGTGGTTGGAACTCCTGGTTACCTTGCCCCAGAGTAAGTGTATTGCTTTAACCAAAGTTTTAAATAGTGGGTTAGCTATTTAGAGACATCTTTTCGACACAAAAGCTACAACAAACATGACTTCATGCTCAACCGGAGCCATCATGCGTAGCACCTGCTGACAGCAGGCATGCCGCCTCCACTGAAACGTGTGTAGCACCTGTCAGAAACAAGCATGACTTGACGCCTCCGACATAAACACTGCACATAGCACCTGTCGAGGTGGAGGGTGCATCCCGTACCACCGCCGGTCTCTAAAGGCAGCCATGGAAGCACGCCAGTAGACTAGGGTTTTATATTTCTAGTTTTTTTCAGCCCTATGTAAACTGCTTCCTATCAAGTAAAATTATCACTACGCCACACCCAAATAAACATATCAGCCAAAGCGCCCAATTTTGTGTCCAATGCCCGGTACAAAAGGACACCAACGGACGTTTTTGGTGTCCAGTTTGCTTTGGATCGCTGGTGATGCCCTAACATCGAAGATCCAAGGCTGCCAACCCAAGTGCTGAACTGCTCTGCCGCAAAAGGGTGATGTTGCAGCAAGTAGATCATTGCCAGACCACCGCCACTTGTCGGCTGCAGACTACCGAGTTGCCACGGAGTAGCAGCTGCATACAACCAACACTATCGCTCGGTAAGTCGTTGTAGTTTGTGCTCTGTAGCCTCGTCGACCTGAAAAAAAACTTAACCACCATGACATCGGCAGCACCGCAAGGCCAAATCCATCAGCCAAATGCCACTCCAATGGCGGCAGCAGCTTATACTAGATCGGCGACCTCACCACAAAAAGTAGACTAGGAAGCCACCATTCCACCCTATCTCGCCATGCAGGAAGAGACATGCCGACGCCGCTGCATTGGGTGGATGGCCAAGGACTGCCAGCTATGTGATGTGCTTTCCTTGAAATAGGCTTTCGCCCTGCTATATTAATATAGCAAACACCCGATACACCAATGCAACCATAGCTGCGGCAAACAGCACACGAGCACGCCCAAGAGAAAACATAAAAGAAAGAAAAGAGAAAGGAATGTCAAAAAGGCCGGATCAACGAAAAAAATGAAGATGTCTTGCAGCCCACCGAAGATTTCCACCACGCTCCTAGCACTCTGAAGCGCCGCGTACCAACCAACACCTTCAGGAAGGGATGCGGCGACGACGATGCTGCTGCCCGGATGGATCCTAGGGCTTCCCCTGATATGCACACGGGTAAGAGGGAGGAAGGCTTCACCCCACGCCCTTCAGGAAGATACGGTGGCGCCCGCGGATGCCACTGCGTTGGCGTCGGTCAAACCGACAGGGATGGACGGCGGGAGCGCAGCGGAAATGCCAAACACCGGGAAGCAGCGCTAGCCGAGGCACTAGCCGAGCCTCCCCAATCTAGATCTTACTCATTTGGGGAGTTGCTCGCATAAGGGGACAACCCGCCACCTTTGTTCGCCACCTGGGCTTACCCTATCGGTTTTGTCCGGCAGCAACTGCGCGGTGGGCATAGTAGGGGAGGGGGTGGTGGCGGGGTGGGATAGGGCTAGAGAATTAGGTACATCTGTGATAAGGAAATCCCCTTGTCCATGGGGCGCGAAATGGTTTTATGTGAATTTTCTCCACAATCTTACAAACTTCGTTTCCAATGTAGATATTTTTAAAAAGTCAAGCTGCATGATTGCTGAAATTTTGACACTAGACCTTGTAATATCTTTCTATACTTTTCTAGGTACCAAGCTACACACCAGCTCACCAATAAGACTGATGTGTTCAGTTATGGCGTAGTACTACTAGAGATAGTCACAGGGCAACCACACATCCCGAATGACCCTGAGCCGACGGGCATCGTCCTGTGGGTGAGGCGGCGGCTCGTCAGTGGTAACATTGAGGGCATTGTGGATGCACGCATGTGCGGCGATCACGACGTCAACAGCGTCTGGAAAATTACAGACACCGCGCTCAAGTGCACCTCCCAAACTCCAGAGGAGCGACCCTCCATGACCGACGTGGTAGCGCTGCTCAAGGAGTGCCTTGAGCTCGAAGCTGCGCGCGTCATCTCTAATGCAGGGTATTACACGGCCGAAAGCGGTGTGAACCCGAACAGCAACGCCATTTGAGTTGGAGCATTTGGACAGGGTGCCAGCATAGTCTACTAGTCCAGCTCTAACGTGAGGAGAGGAATTGGACAATGAATAGCCCTCGCCTCTTGTCTACGGATTTCTTTGTTTTTTCTCTGGACGGAACTGAAAAAGTCGTCCCTTTGTACTCAGATTCTCAGAATAGTAGTAATAAGAATGTGAGATATCCAGATTTTTTGTAGTTTAGAACATGGCTTGATGTGGATGAAGATTCCCAGTACTTCAGTGAACTCTGCAACATCCAGTTTACCACTTCGATTCGAATGATGTGGGCGCGGGCGTATTCACTGTGAAAGTGCGATTTTTTTTTTTACTGTAACTGCGGCGGGCGTGAGCCAGCCTAAACATATATTCAGTTAAGTCGTCTATGAAGCTTTTAAGTTTCTACAAGATGGGTTCAAATGAACCAGAGTACACAAATGTTACGAGGAAGAAGAAGAAAGGAAAAAAACGCACACCACCAACACACAAGACTAAGAAGAGAAAAACAAAGTGGCCACCCCTCAATCTGGGACGGTTGACCGATGAGAATTGTCATCGCGACCCAGACACATCAATCACGAGGAAAAGCCCCAAGGACATGAAGGAGGGACAACCCAGCTCGAGGACTCGCCTGAGTAGTCGAATGGCCTTGGTCCGCCGACACCCAGAACCGGCACTGCACCATCAACGTAATCGAATGGTAGCGCGCATCCGAGACTACACTACGCACCGACACCACCTGTGTCGAGGGTGTGGCCGAAAGGTCGCTCGCGGCCGAGACGACGCCACGACACATGTGTGCCACCGGCTGGAGTCGAAGGGCATCAAAGGCAGAGACACCCATAGATTACTCTCGCATGGAGCACCCGCCGCGCACCGAAGAACCCCACCAAGAACCTGACACCGGAGCCCAGCAACCGGCAAGAAGACGCCACCACCACCACTGCCACGGCTCGCCTCACAACAGAGAGGAGACCGCACCCATGGCTGCCATCTGCATCACCCTGGGGCACACCAGCACAGACGGAAACAACGTCCTCTGTAACTGATGGCAAGACAGAGGGGCTCCACACCCAGCCACGATGGCCCCCCGCATGGGAAGCGCGTCACCACACCATGGCCGCCACTGCGAAACCATGGCACTTGTCAGCCTAGCGGCGAACTGCTGCAGGCTGATGGCTGAGAAAGAGGCGACGACCCTCGCAGCCACACCACCGACCAGAAGCCGGCACACCGCAAGCAGGCACACGCCGCCCGACACCACACCAGCCAGCGGGGCCTAGGATTGGTGCCACCCTGCCACCGAGGCAGGAAACGACAACCACCACCTCAGAATAGCCGAACCAGAAGGCCGAGATGCCACCCACCACGGGCCCGCCTGGCCCGTGGCAGGCCTAGCTCTGGCCCGAAACGGAGCGCCACCCTGCAACCGCTCCCTCCGCCGAGGCTCGTCGCCAAGAGCCGCCAAAGCGCCGCCCGGAGGCCACCTTGCCCGCCAGGAAGCAGAAGCTTCACTGCGCCGCCACGAGTCCGACCACAAGTTGCCGGCACCCCGCAAGCAGCCTCTCCGCTGCCCAACACCACACTGGCCAGTGAGGAGGCCAACTCACGTCCCCTGCCGCCAAGACGGACGAACGCCGGAGCCTGGGGGGCCGCCGCCCTACCACCAATGCAGGAGACGGCAACCACCCCAGTAGATCTGGGCAGAGCCAAACCCCGGAAGCAGTCGGACGCCTCCATCGCGAGCGCCCAGCAGCAGCACCTCGAGGCCCTCCACGCCGGCACACGCACCTGCAGCTCTGCCGCCAGTGGCCGCCGCCGCCGCTCAAGGTCGGCCGCCCGCGCCGCCACCACCCGAGCGGGGGGAGAAAGGGGCCCGCCGCCGCCGACGCTGACCGGGCTTTGCCCGCCAGCGCGCCCCGGCGACGGCGAGGAGGGGAAGGGAGGAGGTGGGGGCGCGAGTGGCGGCACTAGGGTTTCCCCCCGGTCGCTCACGGGAGCGACGCTGGAGGGGTCCAAATGAAACAGCCCGTCACCTCCCGGCATGTTGAAAGTGCGATTTAATTTGCTAGCTGAAAATACATCAAGATACTCATTCACTGTGAAATAGAAAATTTCCGGTTGCTTCATTCAAGGCTGATTTCGCATTATTTGTGGGTGCTGCTTTTCCTGGCTTAAATGAGGATGAAGAATTGAAGATTATCAGTTCGGTGAACTCCTTTCATTATTGAAATGGGCAATTTCACGTTGCTTCATTCAAGGCTGACTGTTTGTGGGTGGTGGTTTTCCTGAGTGATTATAGTGGAATATTGCCCCTGGCAAAACTGGTTCGTAATCCATGAAAGTCAGAAGAACGGAGGACCTCACTCGACCAGTTCGTGCGCCTCTTTCAACATAAAAAGTGGCCATGAGACCAGTTCGAAGGCAATGTCAACTCTTAGCCCAGTCCCAGCTCATATTTTTTTAGTTTTGTTGAGCCGATCAAAAGTCGTGTGGGGCAAGTACGGCAGTAGCACGCGATGAGGCGACGATCGTACCTCGCCGTACCTGGTGCCGGCGGACGTTAAGCTCAGACGCACGCCGCTGAAAATATCCTTAGATTAAGGCTGCCCAGGTTGTCTTTCTTTTATAAGTTGATGAAGATGCGCATGTCAAACAAACATATCCTTGCGTGTGCAATGAAGCAATTAACACGGGGACCAATGTCGGCCACGCCGTGGCTGCTGCTTCTCTGTCTCGCTGGCGCCGCCGGTGGAGGCGTGCTGCAAGCTCGCGCCCAGCCTGACAGCAAAGGTATGCGTTCGCGCCTAATCACCAAGGCGATCAAACGTAATTGAATCGATCGATCATGTGATTCATGTGCCGTTTGCGCTGCAGGATTCATAACCATAGACTGCGGCCTCGAGGGGGAGTCGGGCTACGAGGGCGAGACAACCAAGCTCTCCTACGCCCCGGACAACGGCGACTTTACCGACGACGCCGGCACCTGCCACAACATCTCGGCCGAGAATATCACGCCGTCGATGGGCACGACCTGGTACAACGTGCGCAGCTTCCCCGCCGGCGCCCGGAACTGCTACACGCTCCGCTCCCTCGTGCCCGGGCTCAAGTACCTCGTCCGCGCCAGTTTCATGTACGGCAACTACGACGGCCTCAACCGGCTGCCTATCTTTGACCTCCACATCGGCGTCAACTACTGGCACACGGTAAACATATCAAGTCCAGAAGCGGCGAAGAACGTGGAGGCCATCGTGGTGGTGCCGGACGACTTCGTGCAGGTCTGCCTGATCAACACCGGCGCCGGGACGCCATTCATCTCTGGGCTGGATCTGAGGCCGCTCAAAAACACGATCTATCCGCAGGCGACCAAGGCGCAGGGGCTTGTTCTGTTAGCCAGGTTCAACTTCGGCCCGACCGACAAATATGATGTCATCAGGTGAGCAAAACATCACAAGCTTATCCCTCTACTGTTACCTCTCTTTTCTCTCTCGAAAAGGTCTTATAATAGTGAAGGGATGGAGTACTATTTCTTACAACACAAGTGTGTCCTCAAAAGGGAACGAAAGTCTGAATAAACGGATTACAACCTTCACTCATGTCTATATTGTTTCTGTGGCACGAGCATATTTATACTAACCAGAAACGGTATTGATTTGATCAGGTATCCCGATGATCCACACGACAGATTCTGGTTCCCTTGGGTCAACTCAGTACTATGGAGAGAGATGTCAACAACGAGAAAGGTGCACAACATGAACCCAGATCTCTTTGAGGCGCCGCCCGCGGTGTTGCGGACAGCGATCAGCCCACGGAATGACATACAAATTCAATTCTCCTGGGAGCCCCAGCCCCAGCCCAACGATCCGTCGCCAGCATACTTCATCATCATGCACTTCACTGAGCTACAGCTCCTCCCAGCCAATGCCACGCGCGAGTTCTACATCAACCTCAACGGCGATTTGTGGGACCGAGACGCTGTCACGCCAGCGTACCTCTATAGCGGCGTTTACTACAATACCTTCGCCTCCCGGAAGAGCCAGTACAACATCACAATCAATGCCACTGCCAACTCGACGCTACCACCGATCATCAACGCTGTTGAGGTGTTCTCCGTCATCCCGACCACCAACATTGCCACGGACTCCGAGGATGGTGGGCATATGGACAGTTGGACATACACAAATTATGTAGATAGACAAGAAAACAAGCACACACTTAAATATTTGTCTATTTATAGGTAGCTCGAATTTCAGTTTACAGACCCCACTAACATTTCTAAACCTTCAGGTCAACATTCAACCAACATCTCATCTCAAATCACTCCAAATATAGCCTACTAACAAAAATTGCACAACCATTTTACTAAACTTGCATGCCTTCAAAGAGTGCATGTTTCTGAAAAGACTAAGTTAACTATATAAGAATTAGCATAAGTCGTTGAAAAATTGAGTGCTACTAACTGCAGTGGCCGCTATCATGGCGATCAAGGCGAAGTATCAGGTGCGTAGAAACTGGATGGGTGACCCTTGCGGTCCTGGGACTGTTATGGTGTGGGACACTTTGACATGTAACTACACCATTGCAGGGCCTCCAAGGATTAGAAGAGTGTAAGAATTTCAATTATGTACGAGCATTATGTTACTAAACTTGGCATATCAAATGGAGAAGAGGGTGTGAGATTGCTACTATGGAGTGAAACTGACCATTGAATACTTGCTCTATGTAGAGACCTATCCTCCAGTGGTCTGAACGGTGATATATCATATTCTTTCGCCGATCTTAAAGCTGTCCAATACTTGTATGTCTTGAGTTATGGATCAATTTTAACGTATATTATTGTAGTTTTTCCTGAAAAATTGATAAGAAAATGTGCCATAACTCGCAGAAATCTATCAACCAATAACTTGGTAGGCTCAATTCCAGATGCTCTTTCACAATTAAGTTCGCTGACAGTTCTGTAAGTTGGACAACCTTTATGAAAATATATTCATTCCCATGTTATATTAAGTCATGTTAATAGGGGTACTATTTTTTTCTACAGAGATTTGTCCGGCAACCAACTTAGTGGATCTATCCCCTCTGGACTTCTCAGGAGAATCCAGGATGGTTCTCTGAATCTAAGGTGTTCTTCTCTCGTTTAATTCTGGTCTAATCTAACATGATAGTTCATGAATTTAATTCACTATTTTTTCTACATATTATTTTAGATATGACAACAATCGAGACATTTGCACCAACAACAATTCATGTAAGCCCATTAAAACAAAGAGCAGGTTGGCCATGTACATTGCTATACCTGCAGTTGTGATAGTGTTGATAGCAGTGGTAGCACTAATCTTTCGCTTTATAAGACGAAAGAAACAAGGTAAGGTATCGGTAAGAAACAAACGACCGATCGTTTTATGGATCAGTAAACCCTGCTAATTCTAGTTGTGCCATTTTTACCTATGAAGGATCATTGAACAGCTCTGTGAAGCCCCAGAACAATAAAATGACGAGCTATGCACCAGGAAACGATGTCTACACGGACAATTCACTGCTGTTGGAATTCACCCACGGATCGATCACATCAAACTAGACGAACACACGCCGATACAAAATTTATCGCCAAGGGTGCGTGTCGCACCCTCTAAACTTCTCTTTATATTAATTTTCTGTTTTCTCGCTGTTACAAAACTCACGCCTCAGGCTGTATATATATACACAGCCCGACCGACCAACTTGACCAACTTCTACTTGTAATCGTACACGAACTAGTACTACTTAAGGGAAACTAAAAACCGACTGGACCTAAACTTTCCTATCCTACTTCTACTAGGACACGAGCTGGTACTAACGTACATGCATGGCAAGTACTAGTACCAAACGGACTCTACTAAAACAGACTAGGGATATTACAAGGTAATAACCAATCTTTTTTTGATTATTCCTAACAATCTCCCCCTAATCAAAACTCACATTTGACCCTTAACATGATTAGGCAAGATTATTACTAACAATCTCTTCCTAATCTTGACTTGTTGTCTCCTCATACTTTTCTGGTCTTTGACTCCCTGCAGATTCGCGGCTTGTCGACTCAACTCCAACGCATGATCCGGACTACCAGCCCACACGGTCGCATCTACGCGTGCAACGTGCAAGACTGGACGCACCATCAGTCTCCACGTCGTTACTAATTTAACTGGTCATTATCCCACTACACGCCAAGCTTGATCTCCTCGCCGAGACACGCAGATGGCCACCTTGCCACCTTGTCTTCGCTCACGTCGATCCTTGCTCCCGGGCAACTCCTCGAACATGACGCGCTTCAACTGCAATGGATCCTCACAGAAAAGAACACTTGGACACAACGACGACTCACTGACTCGACGACGACCGCACGTGTAGACGTGCACACACTTGACTCTTCGGACTCCTACGAAGACGACCTTGACGAAAATCCGCGAATGACGATCTTGACAAGACTCCCAGTACCACACCTCGGCACCACCTCTCCCATCAACGATCATCCACCACCTCGCTTCGCCAATGACAACACCCTTTCGCCCCTTCCGTGTCGCTCCACCGAGCAACGATCGCCCGCCGCCTCGCGTACGACGGCGTGCCGCCATCTCCATCCAATCGCTCTACCGAGCGACGATAGCCCGCCCCGAGGCGCTAGTAGGGTCGCCTCCCCGGGGCAAGCGTGGCTTCAAATCTTGAACCTCGCTCTGATACCAATTGTTGGGATTCACCCACGGATCGATCACATCAAACTAGACGAACACACGCCGATACAAAATTTATCGCCAAGGGTGCGTGTCGCACCCTCTAAACTTCTCTTTATATTAATTTTCTGTTTTCTCGCTGTTACAAAACTCACGCCTCAGGCTGTATATATATACACAGCCCGACCGACCAACTTGACCAACTTCTACTTGTAATCGTACACGAACTAGTACTACTTAAGGGAAACTAAAAACCGACTGGACCTAAACTTTCCTATCCTACTTCTACTAGGACACGAGCTGGTACTAACGTACATGCATGGCAAGTACTAGTACCAAACGGACTCTACTAAAACAGACTAGGGATATTACAAGGTAATAACCAATCTTTTTTTGATTATTCCTAACAATCTCCCCCTAATCAAAACTCACATTTGACCCTTAACATGATTAGGCAAGATTATTACTAACAACTGCAACTTGAGAATCGCCGGTTCACATATGAGGAGCTCGAGATGATTACAAACAACTTCGAGAAAGTGCTAGGCCAGGGAGGGTTTGCAAAAGTCTACAACGGTTTCTTGGAGGACGGTAGCCAGGTTGCAGTGAAGTTGTTGTCTAATTCTTCTATTGAAGGTGTGAGCGAGTTCCTCGCGGAGGTAGAATTTCGTTCTTTGACTAGAGTTGAAGTTTGCGTTGAGAAGTTTCAGAGTGAAATTTCATATGTTATGAACATTTTTCCAGGCTCAGATTTTGACCCGCATTCATCACAAGAATCTTGTCTCTTTGATTGGCTACTGCAAAGATGGGGATTGCATGGCACTTGTCTATGAATACATGTCAGAAGGTACCCTGCAGGAACATATTGAAGGTGTGTAAGTTTTCACCTGTTTGATGTCAGATTTTGCGTTTCATAGAACAAAAATTGACAAAATATTGACCTATTAATAGGAAGAAAATACCATGGAGGATGTTTACCCTGGAAACAGAGGCTCCGAATCGCACTTGAATCAGCTCATGGTATGCATCTCAATGCAGAGTCTGGTGTTGCTAAATATTCTATGTTGCGAATAATCTAATAAAAAAAAACCGTGTGCATCCCTTGGATGAAGCTGTGGCGACTTTTCCCCATTTCAAAAAAAAAAATTCAACATGATCATTGGCTGGTATGGTTGTCTGTAGGGCTAGAGTATTTGCACAAGGGTTGCAACCCGCCTCTGATTCACAGGGATGTGAAGGCCACAAACATCCTCTTAAATACGATGATGGAGGCCAAGATTTCCGACTTCGGCTTGTCTAAGGCTTTCAAAGGTGGCAGCCAGCACGTGTCCACGGAAAAGGTCGTCGGCACGCCCGGGTACGTCGATCCTGAGTACCATGCCACAATGCAACTGACGGCCAAGAGCGATGTCTACAGCTTCGGTGTCGTGCTTTTGGAGCTGGTTACAGGGAAGCCTGCCATACTACGAGAGCCGGAGGCAGCACCCATCGGCATCATTCAGTGGGCACGGCAACGTATGGCGCGGGGCAACATCGAAAGTGTCGTGGATGCACGCATGGGTGGCATTTACGATGTCAACAGCGTTTGGAAGGTGGTGGAAATCGCGCTTAAGTGCAGCGCGTATGCATCGATACAACGACCTACCATGACCAATGTTGTGGTACAGCTGCAAGAGTGCATCGAGCTCGAGGAGGGACCCGCCGATGAAGACGTGAACAGCAGTTTCTACACTGGTGATAGCAGTGACAACCCAAACTTGAGTTATGATGAGTACGTCTCTGATCAGTCCACCAATATGAGTCAGAGCAAAATTTCATTTCCAATGAAGCATGATGTTAAGGGGGTGGCTGCAATGCCAACCGGTCCTACTGCACGTTGAAGACTTCTTTGTTTGGCGTAAATGTAGCACAATTTTCTACATATATGTATTTTTCTATTTTGAAGGGATTGTGATGTGATATTCAAACATCTTGCTTTTACATAAGTGAGTGTAAATTTATTAAAAACACAGACTGGGAGTGTGAATTCTCTAAATTTTGAAATAGTACCTTGACATCGATGTCTATTTTTGCACACTTAGCTCTCTCTCCTATTGGTTTGTTAATAACTCGCAAAATAGGTCCTTCCTATTTTATAAAGCTTATATCATGTTTCATTATAGTGGGTTATTGAATATTATTTTCGCCATAAAAAAGAAGTTTAGTGACTACTAGATACAAAAATGTGTATACTAGTTAGGTGAAACTACTATCCTTAGAGCAAGTACAATAAAATCTAGTCTGCTGGCTATAAGATATTAAATAATATATTTTAGATGACTTGGAGGAGAGAGAAGGGGAGAGAGAAGGGAGGGCTCTTATGTAATAGCCAGCTCTTGCACGTGCTCCTAGGTACTTTGTGAGAGTGAAATGTGGGTCATATGTTAGTAAAGTAGTTCATTTTTATAGCCAGCTATTGTACATGTTAGCTATATGGTGACTACAAATGACATGGCATCTTGTTATAGCCAGCAGTTGGCTATATTATTGGAATTGCTCTTAGATTTATCCTCCAAGTACTCTCATTATCACTTTTAATATTTTTATTGTATTTTTCACATGATGAATAATCAAATTTTGATATTGAAGAATGTATCCAAACATCTCATATTTACAACTAGAGCAGGTAGCACTGGTTTTCTCTAAGAAAGGTGGAGAAGAGCTTAGGGTTTTCGTTGTCAATTACTCCCTCAATCCAAAATTGTAAGGTGTAATTTGTTGAGAATGTTCATATGCACATGGGTCACCACGTCCAGTCGACAGCATCACATTAAGTGTGGGGTTCCCTAAATCAAGGCTAGAAAATTGCAGATCTCCTTCTAACATAAGCCTAACATAGAGCTCGAGAGCCTACAGCGAAAAAATCGGTAACACAATAGTGACTCTAAGACTCGAATAAGCAATACAAGCTCATAATAGAGCAAAGAACCAAGGTATTATAAGTAGAGGTCACTGATCTAACATTACATCAATCAGTGAAAGCCAAGTTATGATATTCAAGATAGCAAGATAGAAAAAAAGGCCCGGGAGGCTAGGAGCATAACGGAGATGTCCCGGCCCATAGATTCCAGGCTGCCACCTGGAATCCCAAGCTACTCGTCGATATCAAACTAGAAACCATCATATGTCGAAGAGACCTCATCTGCAGCAGAAATGTGACGAGCTGAGTATAGGGACTTGGCAAACACTTAATAGTTAATACAACCTATTAGCAAAGCGGATATCCGAGGCTTTATGTAGAGCTTATTTTGAGTAAAGCCATTTTTCTTTGTAACAAGAGGAAGAGAAGAAACTCGACTACTCAAAATATTAGAAAAGGGAATAAAAGAGCTATATCACTAGCTCTAAAATATCATCATATTGAATCCACCGAATCATCATCATCACCTGAACGTATCAACCAGGATCACCTCTTCTATCAACCTACAGGAAGCATCCTATGAACACATTGTTTTCAAGTTTTAAGATTAGCTTAAAGTTATTCAGGATCAACACGTCCATTCCCAAGTCGTCTGTAATAGTGGTCATGGTTTTTTGAAAATATTTAACCCTGCAGGGGTGTACAACTTTAGCCACACGCGGCAACCGGCTCTTAGTGTCGTACGATACAAGATTCCTTGGCGTGCAGCCTAGAGGGTAGTTGACCAAAAGCTTTCCCTTCGCCTAATTCATGAGTCACTCCAATTGGGTAGCTCCGTCATCGTAGGTAGCTATTCTCTGAGGCGGTCCCGACTGTTGTGCGCTGGGGGTCCAGTTCAATGCTTCCGACACCCTTCATCCCAGTCACGTCATATATGATGCACCTTTGAAAACGTTTTCCACACCTTCGCCATGAAGATGCCAACTAAACTCGCAAACAATGTGACTCATGAACAAGCTAGAAAAGTTTGGACCAAGATATTCTCATGGGCCCCGTGTGGTTGTATACTTGATCTTGGTACCGAATATGAGAACTCAGGTCATAGTCACTACAAAAAAAAGGTTTACATAGGCCACGAAGTTGGGGTTCGATCAAGGTTTTTGATACCCCATCCCTAACGAGTTTTGCTCTTTCTGTGGTACATCACAAAACTTTTTTCTCATTTTTATGCCATCTAGCAGCACATAACCGGGAAAATGTTGTGCATGATTACCCGGTACGTTGTGTATGATGAATTCTCGGGTGAGCCGACCGAGTCAACACAAATTTGCATCCCGGCGGACAGTATGGCCCACACGGCATTGTCTCTTGCACTGTTTTTTTGTTGCCCCCTCTGTTTCGACCTGATTGGCGTTCTCCGATCGAGTCTTTTATGTGTTGGTTGATGGGTCCAATATGTAAGAATCTCTGAATAATAAATGTTTCCTTTTTTGTAAATTTATTTTTACCCCTGATTTCAGACTACTTGATTTTTGTTTCGATCCCTACCGCATTCGTAACGTTGAGGCCGTTGCTCCAAAATGGGCCCCCATATGTCAGCCTCTCTATGCAATAAACATTTTCTTTCTTGGATTATTTTTGACCCCTAATTTCTGGCTACTTAATTATTCTTTCGACCTCCTGCTGTCTTCTTAATGTTGAGGACGCTGATGGCTGATGGGTTTCACATGTTAGCCTCTCTAAATATAAAAATTTATTTTCTTAGATTTATTTTTTTTACCTGTGATTTCTGGCTACTTGTCTTTTCTTTCAATCCACTGCCGCCTTTGTAACGTTGAGGCTACTGCTGGTTGATGAGTCCTTGATGTCAGTCTCTCTAAACAATAAATGTTTCTTTTCTTGGATTTATTTTTTTACACGTGATTTATGGCAACTTGATTTTTCGTTTCGATCCTCTGACGGCTTGTTAAAGTTGAGGCCACTGTTGCAAGATGAGTCCCATATGTCAGCCTCTTTGTAGAATAAACATTTCCTTTCGTGGATTTTTTACCTGCAATTTCTGTCTACTCGACTTTTTTTATCCCCTGCTGCCTTGTTAATATTGAGGGATGCTACTGGATGATGGGCCCCATATGGCATCCTCTCTATACAATAAACTTTTCTTTTCTTGGATTTATTTTTTACACATGATTTTTTGCTACTTGACTTTTTTATTTCGAACCCCATGTCGGGATGGTGGGTCCCTGATGTCAGCCTCTATGTATAAGAAACAAGTGATATATCTTGCTTATTTCTTTACCATTGATATTGCATGATACTTGCCTTTTTCAATCCCTTCCATTTGATTTTAACTTTTAAACATTGAGGATGCTTTTGGATGTAGATCCCAGATATCAGCCTCTATGTACAAGAAATGTGTGGTATCTCGATTATTTGTTACCCGTTATAATGCGGATACTTGCCTTTTTTAAACTCTTCCATTTGATTTTACCTTTAAACATTGAGGAATGCCGATGGTTGATGGGTCCCTGATGTCAGCCTCTATGCACATGAAACTTGAGATTTTGGGATACTTGCCTTTTTCGATCTATTCCGTTTAGTTTTACTTTCTTATTAATTTCAGGCCTTGAGTGACGCTGGAGCTGCTGGCTGATGGGTCTCAGATGGCAGCCTCGTTGTATAAGGAACTTGCGGTATCTTCATTTTTTTATCCGTGATATTTGGGGGATACTTGCCTTTTTCCGATCCCTTATGTTTATAATAACTTTGAGGACGAGGTTAGCTGATGGGTCGCTGCTATGGGCCTCCCTGTACAAGAAGCACGTGCTATCTCCGATTTTTTTTTGTTATCCACTATTTTTGGCTACCTAATTGACTTTTTTCAAACTTGGACATTTAATTTAAACTTGTTATTAAGTTGAGGGACGTTGCAGGGTGTGGGTCCAAATTGTCAGCATGTCTCTACTACACTTTTGATAAAAAAAAATACAACAGTACAAAAAATATATTTATTAAAAAAATGATTATAACATCACAAGAGTTTGTTCTAGAGGACGGACTAGGTGCATTTCCACTGCGGTAAAAACTATGTGTTGAAACTATCTGCTAAGCCGCTTCTTTAAAATATCGTATTCAGATATATTTGGTTTAAATCACTGCATTTGTTCGCGATAGGTTTATCTGTATTATTTCGGGTTATAATTCAAGCAATTTCGCTCTAAGATCTTACAATTTGATAGAATAAATAATGGATTTTTTTAGAATTTTTCACAATTTAAAATTCACCTTATGATTTTTTTCAAAATATGGTGCTCCACATAGATAGGTAGCGATCAAAGATTTTCACATTGGATATGGACAGTTTAAAAATTGCAACTCAATAATACAAAATAAATAAAAACAACATGTATGTAGAATCTCCATGTTTTTTTGGCGAATCATAAGATCTGTATTTCATTTGAAAAGGGGCCGAAAGTGTATGTGTCTAAATGCCCATTTGCAGTTCTTGGGCTGTTATCACCGAAGTAAGTATACAAACAACAATTACCATGTAGATGGCCGTCGGTAACCCAAAAGTGAAATATAGGACTGATGCGCGTGAGACACACGTCCGTTGGGAACCCCAAGAGGAAGGTGTGATGTGCACAGCAGTAAGTTTTCCCTCAGAAAGAAACCAAGGTTTATCGAACCAGTAGGAGCCAAGAAGCACGTTGAAGGTTGTTGGTGGCGGAGTGTAGTGCGGTGCAACACCAGGGATTCCGGCGCCAACGTGGAACCTGCACAACACAATCACAGTACTTTGCCCCAATTTAACAGTGAGGTTGTCAATCTCACCGGCTTGCTGTAAACAAAGGATTAGATGTATAGTGTGGATGATGATGTTTGTTTGCGAAGAACAGTAAAGAACAATTGCAGTAGATTGTATTTCAGATGTAAAGAATAGGACCGGGGTCCACAGTTCATTAGTGGTGTCTCTCCCATAAGATAAACAGATGTTGGGTGAACAAATTACAGTTGGGCAATTGACAAATAAAGAAGGCATAACAATGCACATACATATATCATGATGAGTACTATGAGATTTAATCAGGGCATTACGACAAAGTACATAGACCGCTATCCAGCATGCATCTATGCCTAAAAAGTCCACTTTCAGGTTATCATCCGAACCCCTTCCGGTATTAAGTTGCAAACAACAGACAATTGCATTAAGTATGGTGCGTAATGTAATCAACAGAAATATCCTTAGACAAAGCATCGATGTTTTATCCCTAGTGGCAACAGCACATCCACAACCTTAGAACTTTCTGTCACTGTTCCAGATTTAATGGAGGCATGAACCCACCATCGAGCATAAATACTCCCTCTTGGAGTCACAAGTATCAACTTGGCCAGAGCCTCTACTAGCAACGGAGAGCATGCAAGAACATAAACAACATATATGATAGATTGATAATCAACTTGACATAGTATTCAATATTCATCGGATCCCAACAAACACAACATGTAGCATTACAAATAGATGATCTTGATCATGATAGGCAGCTCACAAGATCTAACATGATAGCACAATGAGGAGAAGATAACCATCTAGCTACTGCTATGGACCCATAGTCTAGGGGTGGACTACTCACACATCGATCCGGAGGCGATCATGGCGATGAAGAGACCTCCAGGAGATGATTCCCCTCTCCGGCAGGGTGCCGGAGGCGATCTCCTGAATCCCCCGAGATGGGATTGGCGGCGGCGGCGTCTCTGTAAGGTTTTCCGTATCGTGGCTCTCGGTACTGGGGGTTTCGCGACGAAGACTATATGTAGGCGGAAGGGCAGGTCAGGAAGAGTCACGAGGGGCCCACACAGTAGGCCGGCGCGGCCAGGGCTTGGGCCGCGCCGCCCTGTTGTGTGGCCACCTCGTGGCCCCACTTCGTTTCCTCTTCGGACTTCTGGAAGCTTCGTGGAAAAATAGGACCCTGGGCGTTGATTTCGTCCAATTCCGAGAATATTTCCTAACTAGGATTTCTGAAACCAAAAACAGCAGAAAACAGCAACTGGCTCTTCGGCATCTCGTCAATAGGTTACTGCCGGAAAATGCATAATAATGACATATAATGTGTATAAAACATGTGAGTATCATCATAAAAGTAGCATGGAACATAAGAAATTATAGATACGTTTGGGACGTATCAAGCATCCCCAAGCTTAGTTCCTACTCGCCCTCGAGTAGGTAAACGATAACAAAGATAATTTCTGAAGTGACATGCTATCATAATCTTGATCGTACTATTGTAAAGCATATGAGATGAATGCAGCGATTCGAAGCAATGATGAAGATAATGAATAAACAAATGAATCATATAGTAAAGACTTTTCATGAATAGTACTTTCAAGACAAGCATCAACAAGACTTGCATAAGAGTTACTCATAAAGCAATAAATTCTTAGTAGAAAGCTTTGAAACAACACAAAGGAAGATATAAGTTTCAGCGGTTGCTTTCAACTTCAACATATTTATCTCATGGATAATTGTCAACACAAAGTAATATAACAAGTGCAATAGGTAAACATGTAAGAATCAATGCACACAGTTGATACAAGTGTTTGCTTCTGGGATAGAAAGAATAGGTAAACTGACTCAACAATAAAGTAGAAGATAGGCCCTTCGCAGAGGGAAGCATGGATTACTATATTTGTGCTAGAGCTTTTCATTTTGAAAACAAGAAACAATTTTGTCAACGGTAGTAATAAATCATATGTGTTATGTATAAGATATCCTATAAGTTGCAAGCCTCATGCATAGTATACTAATAGTGCTCGCACCTTGTCCTAATTAGCTTGGATTAACACGGATTATCATTGCATAGCACATGTTTCAACCGAGTGTCACAAAGGGGTACCTCTATGCCGCCTGTACAAGGGTCTAAGGAGAAGGTTCACATTGGATTTCTCGCTTTTGATCATTCTCAACTTAGACACCCATACCGGGACAACATAGACAACAGATAATGGACTCCTCTTTTAATGCTTAAGCATTCAACAACAGATAATATTCTCATAAGAGATTGAGGTTTTGTGTCCAAACTGAAACTTCCACCATGATTCATGGCTTTAGTTAGCGGCCCAATGTTCTTCTCTAACAATATGCATACTCAAACCATTTGATCATGAAAATCGCTCTTACTTCAGACAAGAAGAACATGCATAGCAACTCACATGATATTCAACAAAGGTAAAAGTTGATGGCGTCCCCAAAAACATGGTTACCGCTCAACAAGCAACTTATTAAGAAATAAGACACATAAGTACATATTCTTCACCACAATAGTTTTTAAGGCTACTTTTTCCATGAGCTATATATTGTAAAGGCAAAGAATAGAAATTTAAAGGTAGCACTCAAGTAATATACTTTGGAATGGCGGAGAAATACCATGTGGTAGGTAGGTATGATGGACACAAATGGCATAGTATTTGGCTCAAGGATTTGGATGCACGAGAAGAATTCCTCTCAATACAAGGCTAGGCTAGCAAGGTTGTTTGAAGCAAACTCAAGTGTAAAAGGTGCAGCAAAGCTCACATATGAACATATTGTAACTATTATAAGACTTTACATTGTCTCCTTGTTGTTCAAACACCTTAACCAGAAAATATCTAGACTCTAGAGACCAATCATGCAAACCAAATTTTAACAAGCTCTATGTAATTCTTCATTAATGGGTACAAGGTACATGATGCAAGAGCTTAAACATGATCTATATGAGCACAACAATTGCCAAGTATCAAATTATTCAAGACATTATACCATTTACCACATGCGGCATTTTCCGTTTCCAACCATATAGCAATGAATGAAATAGTCCAACTTTCGCAATGAACATTAAAGATAAAGCTAAGAACATATGTGTCATACGAAATAGCGGAGCGTGTCTCTCTCCCAAAAAAAGAATGCTAGGATCCGATCTTATTCAAACAAAACAAAAATAAAAATAAACAGACGCTCCAAGTAAAGCACATAAGATGTGACGGAATAAAAATATAGTTTCACTAGAGGTGACCTGATAAGTTGTCGATGAAGAAGGGATGCCTTGGGCATCCCCAAGCTTAGACGCTTGAATCTTCTTAAAATATGCAGAGATGAACCACGGGGGCATCCCCAAGCTTAAACTCTTCACTCTTCTTGATCATATTGTATCATCCTCCTCTCTTGACCCTTGAAAACTTCCTCCACACCAAACTTAAAACAAATTCATTAGAGGGTTGATACGTCTCCGACGTATCGATAATTTCTTATGTTCCATGCCACATTATTGATGTTATCTACATGTTTTATGCACACTTTATGTCATATTCGTGCATTTTCTGGAACTAACCTATTAACAAGATGCCAAAGTGCCAGTTGCTGTTTTCTGCTGTTTTTGGTTTCAGAAATCCTAGTAAGGAAATATTCTCGGAATTGGACGAAATCAAAGCCCAGGGGCCTATTTTTCCACGAAGCTTCCAGAAGTCCGAAGAAGAAACGAAGTGGGGCCACAGGGTGCCCAAACCCTAGGGCGGCGCGGCCCACCCCCTGGCCGCGCCGGCCTGTGGTCTGGGGCCCCTGTGCCCCCTCCTGACTTGCCCTTCCGCCTACTTAAAGCCTCCGTGACGAAACCCCCAGTACCGAGAGCCACGATACGGAAAACCTTCCAGAGACGCCGCCAACGCCGATCCCATCTCGGGGGATCCAGGAGATCGCCTCCGGCACCCTGCCGGAGAGGGGAATCATCTCCCGGAGGACTCTACGTCGCCATGGTCGCCTCCGGTGTGATGTGTGAGTAGTCTACCCCTGGACTATGGGTCCATAGCAGTAGCTAGATGGTTGTCTTCTCCCCATTGTGCTATCATTGTCGGATCTTGTGAGCTGCCTAACATGATCAAGATCATCTATTTGTAATTCTATATGTTGTGTTTGTTGGGATCCGATGAATAGAGAATACTTGTTATGTTGATTATCAAAGTTATATCTATGTGTTGTTTATGATCTTGCATGCTCTCCGTTATTAGTAGATGCTCTGGCCAAGTTGATGCTAGTAACTCCAAGAGGGAGTATTTATGCTCGATAGTGGGTTCATGTCTCCGTGAATCTGGAGGGGTGACAAGAACCTCTAAGGTTATGGATGTGCTGTTGCCACTAGGGATAAAACATTAGTGCTATGTTCAAGGATGTAGTCACTAGTTACATTACGCGCAATACTTAATGCAATTGTCTGTTGTTAGCAACTTAATACTGGAGGGGGTTCGGATGATAACCTGAAGGTGGACTTTTTAGGCATAGATGCAGTTGGATGGCGGTCTATGTACTTTGTCGTAATGCCCAATTAAATCTCACTATACTCATCATGATATGTATGTGCATGGTCATGCTCTCTTTATTTGTCAATTACCCAACTGTAATTTGTTCACCCAACATGCTGTTCGTCTTATGGGAGAGACACCTCTAGTGAACTGTGGACCCCGGTCCAATTCTCTTTACTGAAATACAATCTACTGCAATACTTGTTCTACTGTTTTCTGCAAACAATCATCTTCCACACAATACGGTTAATCCTTTGTTACAGCAAGCCGGTGAGATTGACAACCTCACTGTTTCGTTGGGGCAAAGTACTTTGGTTGTGTTGTGCAGGTTCCACGTTGGCGCCGGAATCCCTGGTGTTGCGCCGCACTACATCCCGCCGCCATCAACCTTCAACGTGCTTCTTGGCTCCTCCTGGTTCGATAAACCTTGGTTTCTTTCTGAGGGAAAACTTGCTGCTGTGCGCATCATACCTTCCTCTTGGGGTTCCCAACGAACGTGTGAGTTACACGCCATCAAGCTCTTTTTCTGGCGCCGTTGCCGGGGAGATCAAGACACGCTGCAAGGGGAGTCTCCACTTCTCAATCTCTTTACTTTGTTTTTGTCTTGCTTAGTTTTATTTACTACTTTGTTTGCTGCACTAAATCAAAATATAAAAAAATTAGTTGCTAGTTTTACTTTATTTGCTATCTTGTTTGCTATATCAAAAACACAAAAAAATTAGTTTACTTGCATTTACTTTATCTAGTTTGCTTTATTTACTGTTGCTAAAATGGCCAACCCTGAAAATACTAAGTTGTGTGACTTCACAACCACAAATAATAATGATTTCCTATGCACACCTATTGCTCCACCTGCTACTACAGCAGAATTCTTTGAAATTAAACCTGCTTTACTGAATCTTGTTATGCGAGAGCAATTTTCTGGTGTTAGTTCTGATGATGCTACTGCCCATCTTAATAATTTTGTTGAACTATGTGAAATGCAAAAATATAAAGATGTAGATGGTGATATTATTTAACTAAAATTGTTCCCTTTCTCATTAAGAGGAAGAGCTAAAGATTGGTTGTTATCTCTGCCTAAGAATAGTATTGATTCATGGACTAAATGCAAGGATGCTTTTATTGGTAGATATTATCCCCCTGCTAAAATTATATCTTTGAGGAGTAGCATAATGAATTTTAAACAATTAGATACTGAACATGTTGCTCAAGCTTGGCAAAGAATGAAATCTCTGGTTAAAAATTGCCCAACCCATGGACTGACTACTTGGATGATTATCCAAACCTTCTATGCAGGACTAAATTTTTCTTCACGGAATTTATTGGATTCAGATGCTGGAGGTACCTTTATGTCCATCACTCTTGGTGAAGCAACAAAGCTTCTTGATAATATGATGATCAACTACTCTGAATGGCACACGGAAAGAGCTCCACAAGGTAAGAAGGTAAATTCTGTCGAAGAAACCTCTTCCTTGAGTGATAAGATTGATGCTATTATGTCTATGCTTGTGAATGATAGGACTAATATTGATCCTAATAATGTTCCATTAGCTTCATTGGTTGCACAAGAAGAACATGTTGATGTAAACTTCATTAAAAATAATAATTTCAACAACAATGCTTACCGGAACAATTCTAGTAACAACTATAGGCCATATCCTTATAATAATGGCAACGGCTATGGTAATTCTTATGGGAATTCTTACAACAATAATAGGAGTTCATCCCCTGGACTTGAAGCCATGCTCAAATAATTTATTAGTACACAAACTGCTTTTAACAAATCTGTTGAAGAAAAGCTTGGGAAAATTGATATACTTGCTTCTAAAGTCGATAGTCTTGCCGCTGATGTTGATCTTTTGAAATCAAAAGTTTTGCCTAATGAAAATCATCATAATAAAATTGTTACTACAGCAAATGCCATTCAAGTTAGAATTAATGAGAATATAAGATTAATGGCTGAACTGCGTGCTAGGTGGGATAGAGAAGAAAATGAAAAACTAGCTAAAGAGAAGAATGTAGCTAAAGTTTGGACTATTACCACCACTAGTAATGCTAATGCTACACATGTTGCTGCACCTCCTACTACTAATAATAAAATTGGTGTTAGCAATGTTTCCACTTCTAATGCAAAGCGCGAAAAACTGCCTGAAACTGCTAAAACTGCTGAAATTGCCTGTGATAAAGCTGCTGAAATTTTTTCCAACATTGGGGATGATGATCCCATTGCTTTAGATTATAATGGTTTGAATTTTGATGATTGCCACATCTCTGAAGTTATAAAGTTCTTGCAAAAACTTGCTAAAAGTCCTAATGCTAGTGCTATAAATTTGGCTTTTACACATCATATTACAAATGCTCTCATAAAAGCTAGAGAAGAGAAACTAGAGCGCGAAGCCTCTATTCCTAAAAAGCTAGAGGATGGTTGGGAGCCCATCATTAAGATGAAGGTTAAAGATTTTGATTGTAATGCTTTATGTGATCTTGGTGCAAGTATTTCTGTTATGCCTAAGAAAATTTATAATATGCTTGACTTGCCACCGCTGCAAAATTGTTATTTGGATGTTAATCTTGCTGATCATTCTACAAAGAAACCTTTGGGTAAAGTTGATAATGTTCGCATTACCGTTAACAATAACCTTGTTCCCGTTGATTTTGTTGTCTTGGATATTGAATGCAATGCATCTTGTCCCATTATATTGGGAAGACCTTTTCTTCGAACTGTTGGTGCTATCATTGATATGAAGGAAGGTAATATAAAATATCAATTTCCTCTCAAGAAAGGTATGGAACACTTCCCTAGAAAGAGAATGAAGTACCCTTTTGATTCTATTATGAGAACAAATTATGATGTTGACACTTCGTCTCTTGATAATACTTGATACACACTTTCTGCGCCTAGCTGAAAGGCGTTAAAGAAAAGCGCTTATGGGAGACAACCCATGTTTTACCTACAGTACTTTGTTTTTATTTTGTGTCTTGGAAGTTGTTTACTACTGTAGCAACCTCTCCTTATCTTAGTTTTGTGTTTTGTTGTGCCAAGTTAAGCCGTTGATAGAAAAGTAAGTACTAGATTTGGATTACTGCGCAGTTCCAGATTTCTTTGCTGTCACGAATCTGGGTCCACCTCCCTGTAGGTAGCTCAGAAAATTAAGCCAATTTACGTGCATGATCCTCAGATATGTACGCAACTTTCATTCAATTTGAGCATTTTCATTTGAGCAAGTCTGGTGCCATTTTAAAATTCGTCAATACGAACTGTTCTGTTTTGACAGATTCTGCCTTTTATTTCGCATTGCCTCTTTTGCTATGTTGGATGAATTTTTTTGATCCATTAACTAGTAAATGGGCCCGTGCGTTGCTACGGTCTAAAAGAAAATTTTCATCTTTTGTGCCCACCCCAATCACTCATCCATTTGTGTAGATAGCCTTGTACGTCTTAGTCACCTCTTGTAACTGCTGTGCTCCCGAGACAGTCGAATGGGTAGCACGCTTAGATTAATATGGGTGTCCTCTCTTGTACCAAAATCTCCGTGTGTCGCCAATTTCCTCTCTCACCTCACTCGCACCACCCTCGTCATCCATGCCGAACCTCCTATCCACTCTATTGTGACGCATCGCAGAGACCACGAATAATGTTTTCATTAATAGGAAAATTTTCTTCGCGTTGCAACGTAAGAAAAAAATAGTATTTACTGTGGCTGATCTTGCTGCAGTCCACCAAGCAAATTGATCATCGCGTGGTCTACTCTCTCCCCATCTGCTCCCCGGTTGTCCATGTCACAATGGCTCAAGCCTTGCATCTCAAGAGAATACACTATGTAGATCAATTTTGTTGCATGACATTTTTACCATTGAATAGTTGCAACCTATCCATGGTGTCCTAGTGTAGAGCGATGGTTGAATTGTAATCAATGGTGTCCTCGTCACCACCTCCCGATTCGGCCCTAATAAATTATGCACGATGGTGTATGGTCTCATGGATAGCAGCTGGTTCGGCTACTTGTTTCTCTTAAAAATCACCGTTGAGTAATCCATCATTCCGCTGAGACGTCCTGCTTGTATGGTTTATTAAAATAAACGAATATGTTCAGTTAATATGTGCATCTAATCAACACACTAACCTGGCGGGGACACATACTGAGAGACGTCAACAACTTAGTTGCACTGAGTATCAGAAGTGTGATTATCCGACATAGCATGTACACATCAGACTTACTTAGTCCATGACACACAGCTAACTCTTTTGTTTGTTTAATTTGGAATCAGATCTAGCTGGTTACAGGCTTACAGACTTACAAACTTATAGTGAAGTTCCAATCACTATGTGTTCCGTCTAAACAATGACGCATATACAAAATTACTCACGGCAGCCAAGCTAAATCCATCTGAACCAGCCGAAGGCCCAGCCCAGGCACCTACGGACGGACGCACGCCACACACTGCAATCTATCCTATCCTCTCCCGTCGCTCAGTACAGAGTACAAACGCACACACGCTTCCCAGTACAGAGTACGGACGCACACATGCTTCCCTACCGCCGATGCTGCTGCTACTTTCTCGGGCACGCGGTCCGCCGCCCGTAAACGCGGCTGCCTCTCGCGCCGGGCCGCAGCCTGCCCCGCCCCAGCAGCTCGAGATCCCTCCGCCGACATGTTCCAGCGGCCACGCCGCCGCAGCTATACCCGCCGACGCCGACCACCAGACGGCTGCGCCGAGGTTAGGGGAGAGGCGGCGGAAGGGGGCGGCCGACAGCTGTGCTGAACTGCTGGTGCGTGGCGTGAACGAGGTAATGGTCGAGAAGAGTTTCTTTTTGGTGCGGGCTGGACGGACGGGGAAAAGTACGAACCGTTATTTGACTTGGGGGTGGCACACATTGTAATTTTGATGAAAATTAAGGGTAATAAAAAAATGGACCAACAAGAAGCCTTATTTTCTTTATTATTAGGTATAGATGTCCAGTAGCATTATGCAATGTCCAGAAGTGTTAAGAATGATTGTGTCACCTCTGAATATGTCAATTTATATTGTGCACTAACCCTCTAATGAGTTGTTTCGAGTTTGGTGTGGAGGAAGTTTTCAAGGATCAAGAGAGGAGTATGATGCAACATGATCAAGGAGAGTGAAAGCTCTAAGCTTGGGGATGCCCCGGTGGTTCACCCCTGCATATATCAAGAAGACTCAAGCGTCTAAGCTTGGGGATGCCCAAGGCATCCCCTTCTTCATCGACAACATTATCAGGTTCCTCCCCTGAAACTATATTTTTATTCCATCACATCTTATGTGCTTTTTCTTGGAGCGTCGGTTTGTTTTTGTTTTTTGTTTTGTTTGAATAAAATGGATCCTAGCATTCACTTTATGGGAGAGAGACACGCTCCGCTGTAGCATATGGACAAGTATGTCCTTGGTTTCTACTCATAGTATTCATGGCGAAGTTTCTCCTTCGTTAAATTGTTATATGGTTGGAATTGGAAAATGATACATGTAGTAATTGCTATTAATGTCTTGGGTAATGTGATACTTGGCAATTGTTGTGCTCATGATTAAGCTCTTGCATCATATGCTTTGCACCCATTAATGAAGAAATACATAGAGCATGCTAAAATTTGGTTTGCATATTTGGTTTCTCTAAGGTCTAGATAATTTCTAGTATTGAGTTTGAACAACAAGGAAGACGGTGTAGAGTCTTATAATGTTTTCAATATGTCTTTTATGTGAGTTTTGCTGCACCGGTTCATCCTTGTGTTTGTTTCAAATAAACCTTGCTAGCCTAAACCTTGTATCGAGAGGGAATACTTCTCATGCATCCAAAATACTTGAACCAACCACTATGCCATTTGTGTCCACCATACCTACCTACTACATGGTATTTTCCGCCATTCCAAAGTAAATTGCTTGAGTGCTACCTTTAAAATTCCATCATTCACCTCTGCAATATATAGCTCATGGGACAAATAGCTTAAAAACTATTGTGGTATTAAATATGTAATTATGCACTTTATCTCTTATTAAGTTGCTTGTTGTGCGATAACCATGTTCACTGGGGACACCATCAACTATTCATTGTTGAATTTCATGTGAGTTGCTATGCATGTTCGTCTTGTCTGAAGTAAGAGAGATCTACCACCTTATGATTAAGCATGCATATTGTTAGAGAAGAACATTGGGCCGCTAACTAAAGCCATGATCCATGGTGGAAGTTTCAGTTTTGGACATATATCCTCAAATCTCAAATGAGAAAATTATTAATTGTTGTTACATGCTTATGCATAAAAGAGGAGTCCATTATCTGTTGTCTATGTTGTCCCGGTATGGATGTCTAAGTTGAAGAATAATCAATAGCGAGAAATCCAATGCGAGCTTTCTCCTTAGACCTTTGTACAGGCGGCATAGAGGTACCCCTTTGTGACACTTGGTAAAAACATGTGCATTGTGATGATCCGGTAGTCCAAGCTAATTAGGACAAGGTGCGGGCATTATTAGTACACTATGCATGAGGCTTGCAACTTATAAGATATAATTTACATGATGCATATGCCTTATTACTACCGTTGACAAAATTGTTTCATGTTTTCAAAATCAAAGCTCTAGCACAAATATAGCAATCGATGCTTTTCCTCTATGGAGGACCATTCTTTTACTTTCAATGTTGAGTCAGTTCACCTATTTCTCTCCACCTCAAGAAGCAAACACTTGTGTGAACTGTGCATTGATTCCTACATACTTGCTTATTGCACTTATTATATTACTCTATGTTGACAATATCCATGAGATATACATGTTACAAGTCGAAAGCAACCGCTGAAACTTAATCTTCTTTTGTGTTGCTTCAATGCCTTTACTTTGAATTATTGCTTTATGAGTTAACTCTTATGCAAGACTTATTGATGCTTGTCTTGAAGTGCTATTCATGAAAAGTCTTTGCTTTATGATTCACTTGTTTACTCATGTCATATACATTGTTTTGATCGCTGCATTCACTACATATGCTTTACAAATAGTATGATCAAGATTATGATGGCATGTCACTCCAGAAATTATCTGTGTTATCGTTTTACCTGCTCGGGACGAGCAGAACTAAGCTTGGGGATGCTGATACGTCTCCAACGTATCGATAATTTCTTATGTTCCATGCCACATTATTGATGTTATCTACATGTTTTATGCACACTTTATGTCATATTCGTGCATTTTCTGGAACTAACCTATTAACAAGATGCCGAAGTGCCGATTCTGTTTTCTGCTGTTTTTGGTTTCAGAAATCCTAGTAAGGAAATATTCTCGGAATTGGACGAAATCAAAGCCCAGGGGCCTATTTTTCCACGAAGCTTCCAGAAGTCCGAAGACGAAACGAAGTGGGGCCACAGGGTGCCCAAACCCTAGGGCGGCGCGGCCCACCCCCTGGCCGCGCCGGCCTGTGGTCTGGGGCCCCTGTGCCCCCTCCTGACTTGCCCTTCCGCCTACTTAAAGCCTCCGTGACGAAACCCCGCACCGAGAGCCACGATACGGAAAACCTTCCGAGACGCCGCCAACGCCGATCCCATCTCGGGGATCCAGGAGATCGCCTCCGGCACCCTGCCGGGAGAGGGGAATCATCTCCGGAGGACTCTACGCCGCCATGGTCGCCTTCGGTGTGATGTGTGAGTAGTCTACCCCTGGACTATGGGTCCATAGCAGTAGCTAGATGGTTGTCTTCTCCCCATTGTGCTATCATTGTCGGATCTTGTGAGCTGCCTAACATGATCAATATCATCTATCTGTAATTCTATATGTTGCGTTTGTTGGGATCCGATGAATAGAGAATACTTGTTATGTTGATTATCAAAGTTATATCTATGTGTTGTTTATGATCTTGCATGCTCTCCGTTATTAGTAGATGCTCTGGCCAAGTTGATGCTAGTAACTCCAAGAGGGAGTATTTATGCTCGATAGTGGGTTCATGTCTCCGTGAATCTGGAGGGGTGACAAGAACCTCTAAGGTTATGGATGTGCTGTTGCCACTAGGGATGAAACATTAGTGCTATGTTCAAGGATGTAGTCACTAGTTACATTACGCGCAATACTTAATGCAATTGTCTGTTGTTAGCAACTTAATACTGGAGGGGGTTCGGATGATAACCTGAAGGTGGACTTTTTAGGCATAGATGCAGTTGGATGGCGGTCTATGTACTTTGTCGTAATGCCCAATTAAATCTCACTATACTCATCATGATATGTATGTGCATGGTCATGCTCTCTTTATTTGTCAATTGCCCAACTGTAATTTGTTCACCCAACATGCTGTTCGTCTTATGGGAGAGACACCTCTAGTGAACTGTGGACCCCGGTCCAATTCTCTTTACTGAAATACAATCTACTGCAATACTTGTTCTACTGTTTTCTGCAAACAATCATCTTCCACACAATACGGTTAATCCTTTGTTACAGCAAGCCGGTGAGATTGACAACCTCACTGTTTCGTTGGGGCAAAGTACTTTGGTTGTGTTGTGCAGGTTCCACGTTGGCGCCGGAATCCCTGGTGTTGTGCCGCACTACATCCCGCCGCCATCAACCTTCAACGTGCTTCTTGGCTCCTCCTGGTTCGATAAACCTTGGTTTCTTTCTGAGGGAAAACTTGCTGCTGTGCGCATCATACCTTCCTCTTGGGGTTCCCAACGAACGTGTGAGTTACACGCCATCAAGGGTCAGTGCATAATTCATATATTCAGAGGTGACATAATCATTCTTAACACTTCTGGACATTGCACAAAGCTACTGAAAGTTAATGGAACAAAGAAATCCATCAAACATAGCAAAACAGGCAATGCGAAATAAAAGGCAGAATCTGTCAAAACAGAACAGTCCGTAAAGACGAATTTTTTAGAGGCACCAGACTTGCTCAGATGAAAATGGCCAAATTGAATGAAAGTTGCGTACATATCTGAGGATCACGCATGTAAATTGGCAGATTTTTCTGAGTTACCTACAGAGAATCATACCAAAATTCGTGACAGCAAGAAATCTGTTTCTGCGCAGTAATCCAAATCTAGTATTGACTTTACTATCAAAGACTTTACTTGGCACAACAATGCAATAAAATAAAGATAAGGAGAGGTTGCTAAAGTAGTAACAACTTCCAAGACTCAAATATAAAACAAAAGTGCAGAAGTAAAATGATGGGTTGTCTCCCATAAGCGCTTTTCTTTAACGCCTTTCAGCTAGGCGCAGAAAGTGTGAATCAAGTATTATCAAGAGATGAAGCATCGACAGAGGGGTTTGGAGTTTTCTCAACTATACATGTTATCTTATCTATGTAAGTTTCAGAGGCTCCTTTTTCGTTATACTTAGGCTTGCTATTCTCATCAAACAAATTTTCGGGAACAAGCCAACCATAGTTATTTTCTAGAGCTTCATGCATTCCAAGGAGCTTACAAGGTATTGTTGTCTTAATTTTCCCACCATCATTAACATTATTAGTGTACCTTATTCTATCCATGTCCATCTTTTCAAGGGTACTAGCAAAGTTGGTATAAGAGCCAAGCATCTTATATTTAATAAAGACTTTTCTAGCCTCTCTTGCTACACCACCAAATTCTTTAAGAAGGGTTTCTAAAACAAAATCTTTCTTTTCTCCTTCTTCCATATCACCGAGTGTAAGAAACATATGTTGAATTATAGGATTGAGATTAACAAACTTAGTTTCCAACATGTGTACTTGTTGCCTGCCAAAACCCACCGGCGAGCAGCGACGAGCAACACGAAGAGCCGGGAGGCTTCCAAGACTGCTGGTGGGCCCTGGTCCCTCGGTCGATGGCCCGCAATGCTCTGGTACACGTCCTGACGGTCGCAAGGGCGTGCCACCTGACCTATACCTGGTCAGGGAGGTGTTGGATCGCTTCGATTAGTTTCCTGCATGGTAGACACGTAAACATTAAATGAGCCTCGATCGGCTCTCAGGTTACCCTGCTCATCGGCTCAAAGAGCCGATTGACCCATGGTTCGTATAGATCTTGCAATAACATGGGTATCCTGCTTCATTAATATTAAGCTAAATCGATCTACGACAGTTTAGGGTTTTCACCGTATAACCGGAACATCCTACACGTAGTTGAGCCTAGCAGATACGAAAGATGATGGAAAGCTAACCCTAAAAGAGGCCTAAAAACCAACATAGAGTCGATTCCCGGAACATCCCTTCTAGGATCGGTAAGCCATACCTAGCGCACTACCGGATCGTTCAACCCGTTTGCAAGGCCTAACCATACGGATATCAAACTAATCCTTGCAGAACAAGGAGCAACTATAACAGATCAAATCTACTAAATAAAGATGAAGCAAGATGCCGCCCTTACACCTAAGATAGATGTAAGGACGGCTAGACATCGAGGGGCAGCATAGCTAAGCAAGCATATCAAAAGAACGACAATGCAAGCCCCAAAACATCTACGATAAGTAGTGTTACTCGCCATCAACAAGGCTTCAGTACGAGCAACACCAGATAACGAATAAACCTATACTGCCTAGATCGCAAGATGCGATCTAGGCAGGATGATGCTTACCCGGAAGAAACCCTCGAAACAAGGGGTGGCGATACGCCTAGATTGTGTTTGTTGTGAACGTGGTCGTCCTCCTTTCTCAATAACCCTAGGTACATATTTATAGTCTGTAGACTTTCTATCTTTGGAATACACCTCACCGTGTACGAGCTAAACTCTATCTCTTAATTCTAAACTAAGATGCAATCTACTATAATATACAGATACACGGGCAATCTAGCCCAAACTCTCGTGCAAGGCCGCTTCAGAGACGCTCCACGTGTATATCCTCCAAGCCCATCTCAATTACGGCACATCTTCTGCTATGGCTAAATTCTGGTGATAACACATGCCCCCCTGGTTTTGGTAATGATAATTTCAAAACCACTCTGTTTTTTTTTCTTCGTAGGGTCACGTCGTGGCAGAGCAGAACCGTCACAGTATCCTTTCATCATGATGCCTTGCCTTCTCAACTTCTCTGCACGATTTGATAGTTTTGGAACCATGTCCTCGGAAAACCGCCGTAGCATTAAATTTCCACTATATCCCCTTTATTTAACCGCGTCGAGCAGCTCGCCTCTTCATCCCCCTTTTCCGCACTAGGCATCAGCAAAAAACCCTCCTTTGCACCATGGATTCCTCCTCCTCCTCCTCTACCTCATCGGACCTTTCCTCTCTGTCCTCTTCTTCTCGCAAGCCGACGCCGGAGTGGGGATCGTTGGCGGCGCACGACATCCTCGCCCCAACAACGTGGGACAAGGAGGATCACGACTCCTCCGTCTGGTCCGAGGATGACAAGTCCTTGACCGACGGAGAAGACGACCTCCAGTTCCTCGTCGATGGGGAGCTAGAGGCGGAGAGCGAGGATGACTCCTTCTCCTGGGACGACTTCACCTCCTCCGACGAGGAGGAGGAAGAGGAGGAGGACACCTCCTCGTTCTCCGACGAGCCGCCGGCGAAGCGCTTCCGCGCCGGGTCGGACGACGATGACGACGAGGAGGAGGAGGAAGAGGCTCCTGCCGAAGGCTACGGCAGCAGCGACGAGGAGCTTGCCGGTAGCAGCGCCGACGGCAGCCATGACAGCACCGACGAGGGCAGCGACGGCCCTTAGACTAGGACTACTAGCATAGGACTAGTAGCAATCGGCTCTTCTTTTGTTCTTCTTGTCTTGGCCCTCGTTCTACCGAGAGTCCCGCCCATTTGATTTCATGCGAGGCCAATAGGATTCCCTTCGTGAACCAGAATTTAGATCTAACTTCTTGGGCCTACTGCTTACGAGCCTGGCCTAATCCTCCTGAAGATTGGGTTTCATGGTATAACAGAATATCCAAAACCCACCAAGCCACCTGGGAAACCACAGGAATAGCCGATGCTTTAGCTTTATCACTGTCTCCACTTGAGAAACATGAAAACCTTCTGAAAACCATCGGCTACTTTTGGTCTGATGCTTTAAATTGCTTCATGTTTGGCCACGACCCCATGACACCAACCCTACTAGACGTGGCCATGATCACTGGTCTAGACATTGCATCCCCAAGCCCCTCTGCTTTTATGCTGCCAAAGGTCCCTTTCACACTCTCTTCCAAAACAGAGTGCACAAACTGGGGTGCTTATCTTCGACGCCACATGAAAAACAAAGGCCCTGTAATAGAGAAAGAACACACAACCTTCCTGAATTTCTGGTTGGAACACTTCATATTCTGTGGCCCTTCACTCGCTCCAACCAAGAACTATCTCTCCTTGGCCTATGAACTTGCCAGAGGCACACAGCTGGGCATTGGCAAACTGTTCCGTGGAGAGGTCTATCGATATCTCCAACTAATGTCTGTCAAAATGTTTTCCCAAAAGACAGTCAAAACAGGAGGTCCCTGGTGGTTTATTCAACTATGGGCTCAACTGTATTTCCAGAATCATGTCCCAAACTTTCCACCTTTGTCCACCTGCACCTTTCCAGATATTAACGGGAAGCCAATCCGGTGCACCAACTACGGCCAAGTTCTATATAGCCTTCCAGGTAGTAGACTGACCCTCAAGGAAGCATCGGAGTGGTTCAGAATTTTCCACCAAGGCCTGGACAATCCTCTCTTCTTTCCCTATACGGAGTCTGAAAATTTCGAAAATCCAGTCTCCTTCAGGCTAGACAGCTTTGCCGATGACGCCAACACTCGGCAATTGTATTCCATCATGATCCGTCCCTGCTTCCTTCCAGTTGGCATGAGCACCTCAAACAGGATCATCAAACCTGGTTATGAGTCTTATCAGCCGGTCGTGGCAGCCCGACAATTTGGTCTTGGGCAGGTGTCTCCTCATTTCTTCCTCCACCACTTAACAGAGAGCAGAGCTGATCTGCCCGATGTCCTCACGGGTCAGAGGTGTTACTCTTTCTTTGACACTCTAACCATCCCAATTCCTCACAACCTCTCTTTCACCTCATCAACCGATGGTTTTGAGACTTGGTGGCCAATGTGGAAGACTCATGCCTTCAGGAGAGCTCTGGGACCGTTACTAAAACAACTCGATGTTGAATATGACGTCCCTGCAGAACAGGTACCACTACTCACAAATTTTCTTGAAGTGGCTCACAATGATTTCTTTCCTTTTATAATCCTGCTCTATCTTCTTGCAGCAACAAGATGGCCCAGAACCTGTACATGATGACGGCTCCCCTTTCAACTTCCTCGGTTCCTCCCACCAGCTTCGGTGGTCCTCTTCTGCAAAAACTCACCACCCTTGAAAAAGGTCGTGATGCAGAGCCAGCCGATTCCACAAAAATCGGCTTCCAAGAGTAGAGCATCTTCTAGGCCAGCTGCCCCCCGAGCCTCAGCTAAGGCGAGAACAGCAGTGAGGAAAGTAGCCGCCAGGAAGACCTTGAAGCGCCAAAACCCTACTCCAGCCCCAGAAAGTTTGCACGTAAGCTGATCCATGCCTTAGCTGATTTCATCTATCCTTCTAGGCTCCTGCAATCATGCCTGTATTTCTTTTACAGACCTCTACTGAAGAAAACTCCAGCGAGGAGACACAGTCCAGTCGAAGGGACTCGAGCTTGGGCAACTCTGGGAAAACCACCACACAGAGCCAGCCAGACTTGCCACCGTCGGCTTCTAAGAAAAGGTCAGCTCCTGAACCTGTTGCTTCCCAAGCTCCCATCAAAGCAGGGCAGGGCGGATTACGCACAAAGAGCCGATGTATCAAGAGAGCTCGCAAGGAATCGCAAACCTCTTCATCAAACCAGGAGGTTTTAGATGTAATTACTCTCCATATTCTCCTTGGCTCGTCTTTCATGCTACCCTGTTGCTGCTCTTAACGGCTAACCACTTCCTCTGCAGACTGATGACACCTCCTGTGGGGAAGTCGAGGAAGTATTGATGCCATCCGCCACCCTGGACCTAGCAACTCCTGACAGTGTAGCTGACAAGGTTGCCACCTTGGCCAAGCCCACAGCAGAAACACAAGAGCCGATCACCTCTTCATCGGCTGTTCCTCTGGTCTCAGGAGAGGTACACTCCCTTTCCTTAGCTCTGCCTTTCTCTTTTGTTGTATACTGACGTTGTTCTTGTTGTCTGTCAGGGTTATGACCTCTCAAGCCTGCTAACATTCGACCCTGAATCCATCGAGCCGGCTACGTCTAAAGCAAGTGCAGAGTCAGGGCCCAGCGTTACACGTGATCAACTCCAGCACCTCAAGGCCCTGCTCTCCTCCTCAATTGAGACATTGGTTGAAGACCCCGGAGAAGTGAAGAGCATCCTTGAAGACATCCAGCCTCATCTCCCGGTGACGTTGCAGGTGAAACTCTGGCCGGTTGTGACTTTGTCTGCTTATAGGTCAAGGGTGAAATTGGCTCGTCAGAGAATTGGCCTACGCCACGCCCAACTCCCGTTGAAAGCCGATATTGCAGACAAATGTCAGCGGCTTAATGAGAAAAAGGCAGCTTTGGACGCCAAAACTGACACCTCTGTCAGTACTGCTGAACTTGAGACCTTGCGCAAGGAGTTGGAGGACCTTGAAGAGAGAGTCTGGGCCACCAAACAGCTCATCCAAGATAAGGAAGCTCTTATTGCCCACTCCCACGATGAAGCAGAAGGCCTCAAAGCTGAACTGAAGACTGGTCTGGCCGAAATACGTGCCCTGAACAAGCAGCTGGTGACAGGCCATGATGAAGATGATGAGGCCGAGATCGCCGAGGTGGATCGTGTTCGAGCTAACGCCCTCCATGCCCTTGAGGCATTCCTTCAGTAGAGCTTCTCTATGTAATCTGATAACTGCTCAATTGAGCTTGTACCTCTTGAGTCGATGGCTGCGCATCGGCTTTTTATTCTAAAGTCGATGTCTGTGCATCGGCTATACTTAAAAAATTTCATTTTTTTATGGCCGATTGATTTATGAATCGGCCCCCATATTTCATTTTTTATGGCCGATTGATTTATGAATCGGCCCCCATATTTCAATGTCCATCATCCCACATATTTGGGAAGTATTTCTTGAGATGCTGGCCATGGACAGCCACTGGGCACCTACTTCGTAGCCTCGTACCTTATCCGTTTAAGTGCCCCCCCGAGCCGAATCTTTCAAGTAATTGAAGATATCGGCTCTCCAGTCATCTTACTATGACTACGTGACATGCTCGTGGTGAGATCATTGCTTTTTATTTTTTGGGGCCGATCGCAGGGATCGGCCTTGCCACGTACGTCTGCTGACTTTGGTCTTGCTACTCTATCAGGCCGGTGGATAAGACCAGCCTCACCCCGTTTTTTGACGCTTCGATGCGCTCACAGCCGTCCAAACTGATTCCAGAGATCGGCTCTTGATCGTCTGCATCCCAAATATTCATGCCAGCTAGTGAGATCTCGATCGAGTCATCTGCATGAACGACCTCCACTTCATCTCCATCCCACTGTATCAGGCATTGGTGCATCGTGGATGGAATGCAGCAGTTGGCGTGAATCCAATCCCTCCCTAGCAAGACAGCGTAGGTGCTCTTGCTGTCGACGATGAAGAATGACGTAGGGATGGTTTTTCGACCCACGGTTAGATCAACGTTCAGCACGCCTTGCGCCTCTGATGCTTGGCCGTTGAAATCGCTTAGCGTGACGTTGGTCTTGATCAGATCTTCGTTAGAGCGTCCCAAACGCCGTAGCATGGAGTATGGCATTATATTGACTGCCGCTCCCGTGTCGACCAACATCTTGTTGACAGGCTGCCCATTGATATAACCTCTTAGGTACAGGGCCTTCAAGTGCCTGTAGCTCCTCTCTCGTGGCTTCTCAAAGACAACTGGCCGTGGACCGCAGTCAAACTGTGCTACTGGCACTTCTTCAGTTCTTGGAGCATGAAACTCCGATGGCAGTATGAACACCATATTTGTGTCAGCCGATGCCTCTGCATCGGCTTTTGTCTGCTTGGGGCGCCATTCCTTCTTATGTGGCCGCGCCTCCATCTCCAATGTCTGCTGAATTTTCACGGCCAGATCGGGCCGTGCTTTCCTCAACGTGTACAGGTACTGCGCTTCGGCTTCCTCCAAGTTACGTAGCCAGCCCTGAACCTACGGCTTACGGGAATGACTGAGTCCATCAGGGCACCACCTTGGCCGGTGGTACCTATCTTCTTCTTCATCTTCTGACTCCTCGAAGTCTTCATCTCGAGATGACTCAGCTCGTCCGCTCTGAGGTGGGAGAGGCCCTAGACGCTTGAACACTGAAACCTCACTTGTACCCTTCCTCTCTTGTCTACATTCTGGGCAGTTGTCGATTGTAGGCAATCGGCTCATTCCTGAGTCCCAGCAGTGCTTAAAGAAAGGACAATCCTAGTGTCTGTCCATGTCTTCCTGCTCTCTTGATCTCCCTTTAGCGCGGCGTTCATATCCTTCGTCGTCTCTATCATATCGACGATGTTTTCTGTTGTCTGCACCAGACCGACGATATCTGTCGTCATCGACGTCGTACCGCTGGCGTCGGTCGTACTGGTACTCATATTTGTTAAGGAGATGCGCGGAGAGTGGTCGTTGGTACCGCACGCTTCTCACTTCTTCCTCGGTGAGGTACCGTCTGTTATCATATTGGGGCCGGTCGGGTGGATCGGCCTCCTTCTTATCCTTGCCACGGGAGTGACTGCTCTCCTCTTTATCTTTACCATGGCGGTCTACAGGCCCTGCCATGTTGATATCGAAAGAGAAACCCGGCTGACGCTTCCTGGCATGGTTGAGCTCCACCATGTTGACGCCAGGAAACGGTTGCATGTCCACTTTCATGGCAAACTGACCGAAGATTAATCGGCCTTGTTCTATCGCCATTTGAATCTGTCCACGCAACACTTTGCAGTCGTTGGTGGCGTGGGTGAACGTGTGATGCCATTTGCAGTATGGTCTCCCGTTCAACTCTTGCACCGTAGGGATTTTATGGCCTTCGGGTAACTTCAGCTGTTTTTCCTTCAGCAGCAAATCGAAAATCTGCTCAGTTTGGCTTAAATCAAAGTCAAACCCTTTTGCAGGCCCTGGTTGTTTCACCCATTTGCAGGACACGGGGCCTCCCCCCCAAGTCCATTCAGCCACGACGACTTCCTGATCTTCTGCAAAGTCTTCAACTTCATCTGCCTCGACTAGGCCTATCGGGCGCTTGAACTTGTCTTGGTACAATTCTGGGTGGCGCTGTTCATATAATGTTAACTTCTGAACCATGTGTGCCAGTGAATTGTACTCCACTTGGAAAGTCAGATCCTTGAGTGGCGCTGCGAGACCTGCCACTGCCAGCTCGACTGCTTCCTTCTCAGTTAAACGAACCGAATAACATAGGTTCTTGACAGTTCTGAAACGCTGAATATACTCAGACACCGTCTCTCCCCGCCTTTGCCGCACCTGCGTCAGATCGGCAATGCCAGCTTTGGTAGCTTCTGAGTGGTATTGTACATGAAACTGCTCTTCCAGTTGCTTCCATGTCCGAACTGAATCTGGTGGCAACGAGGTGTACCACCCAAAAGATGGACCCGTGAGAGATTGCGCAAAGAACCTTACACGTAGCGGGTATGATGCTGAAACCATGCCCAACTGTGCCAAATATCGGCTCACATGCTCAATTGAGCTAGATCCTTCTGATCCACTGAACTTTGTGAAGTCAGGGAGCCGATACTTGGGCGGCAGCGGGATCAGGTCATATTCGTTGGGATACGGCTTGGAATAGCCGATTGTTCTCCTCTTTGGCAGGATACCAAACTGGTCTCTCAGGATTGCACTGATTTGATCCACGGTATGAGCTGCAGGGGTTGAGCTTTCATGACTTGTTCCGGTGGCATATTTAGCTAGCCACGCATGTTTCTCAGCGTCTGCTCCAGAACTCCCTCCTGCTCAAGCAATCCCTCCTGCTGTAATCTGGTTCGTGTGCGCCCAGTTGTTGCAGTCCGGCACGTATGTGCACACGTATCCATGTGGGATCTCTTTGGGTGGCTCATACAGGAATTGATAATCGCCAGGATCACCTCCAACCTTGTAGACGACGTATGCCGGTGAACCTTGTTGCTGAGCCGCAAGCGTGAATGGTAGTTGCGGCCTGGTGTGGAACGGTATTTCTCCCTGGTGAGTCCCTAAGGTAGGTCCTGACGGAGAATACTGATGCTTCATCATTTCCTGAACCACACGAAGCGCAACACGCTCGAAAGCGTTCACCAGGCTCTCAGAATGACGATGTAGAGAATGAGCCACCATATAATTGGTTTCCTGGCGCAGGGCTCTGGTGCGCTCCTCCGAAGAAAGAGACAGATCTACTCCATCGAGCACACCTTCGGGTGTGAATCCTTTAAACCTAATGCCATGTGAACGGGTCTTTTCGAAAGAGCCGATAAGATCGGCTTCGAAGAGAGCCTTAAGCTCATCATACTTCTTCTTGTGCTCTTCAGGCAGATCTTCGTACTTGACTGGTTCGCCTGACATCTCAACTGCAGATGTTGACGTGGTTGTTGCAGATTGTCCCACCGGGCGTGCCAGAATGTGTTGCCTGCCAAAACCCACCGGCGAGCAGCGACGAGCAACACGAAGAGCCGGGAGGCTTCCAAGACTGCTGGTGGGCCCTGGTCCCTCGGTCGACGGCCCGCAATGCTCTGGTACACGTCCTGACGGTCGCAAGGGCGTGCCACCTGACCTATACCTGGTCAGGGAGGTGTTGGATCGCTTCGATTAGTTTCCTGCATGGTAGACACGTAAACATTAAATGAGCCTTGATCGGCTCTCAGGTTACCCTGCTCATCGGCTCAAAGAGCCGATTGACCCATGGTTCGTATAGATCTTGCAATAACATGGGTATCCTGCTTCATTAATATTAAGCTAAATCGATCTACGACAGTTTAGGGTTTTCACCGTATAACCGGAACATCCTACACGTAGTTGAGCCTAGCAGATACGAAAGATGATGGAAAACTAACCCTAAAAGAGGCCTAAAAACCAACATAGAGTCGATTCCCGGAACATCCCTTCTAGGATCGGTAAGCCATACCTAGCGCACTACCGGATCGTTCAACCCATTTGCAAGGCCTAACCATACGGATATCAAACTAATCCTTGCAGAACAAGGAGCAACTATAACAGATCAAATCTACTAAATAAAGATGAAGCAAGATGCCGCCCTTACACCTAAGATAGATGTAAGGACGGCTAGACATCGAGGGGCAGCATAGCTAAGCAAGCATATCAAAAGAACAACAATGCAAGCCCCAAAACATCTACGATAAGTAGTGTTACTCGCCATCAACAAGGCTTCAGTACGAGCAACACCAGATAACGAATAAACCTATACTGCCTAGATCGCAAGATGCGATCTAGGCAGCATGATGCTTACCCGGAAGAAACCCTCGAAACAAGGGGTGGCGATGCGCCTAGATTGTGTTTGTTGTGAACGTGGTCGTCCTCCTTTCTCAATAACCCTAGGTACATATTTATAGTCCGTAGACTTTCTATCTTTGGAATACACCTCACCGTGTACGAGCTAAACTCTATCTCTTAATTCTAAACTAAGATGCAATCTACTATAATATACAGATACACGGGCAATCTAGCCCAAACTCTCGTGCAAGGCCGCTTCAGAGACGCTCCACGTGTATATCCTCCAAGCCCATCTCAATTACGGCACATCTCCTGCTATGGCTAAATTCTGGTGATAACAGTACTAAAGAAGCAACAGCAATTTCATAAGTAGGAAAAACTTTTACCGAGGATCTATCTTCAAAATCTTCAACCTTACTAACATGAGTAAAAAATGCTTCTATATTATCTCTTCCAATGATAGACCCTTGTCCTACCGGTATGTCTTTCAAAGTGAACTTAGGAGGAAACATGATGAAATAAACAAAAGGTAAATAAAGTAAATGCAAATAACTAATTTTTTGTGTTTTAATATGGAGAACAAGACAGTAAATAAAGTAAAGCTAGCAACTAATTTTTTTGTGTTTTTGTTTTAGTGCAGCAAACAAAGTAGTAAATAAAATAAAGCAAGACAAAAACAAAGTAAAGAGATTGGAAGTGGGAGACTCCCCTTGCAGCGTGTCTTGATCCCCCCGGCAACGGCGCCAGAAAACAGTCTTGATGCGCGTGAGACACACGTCCATTGGGAACCTCAAGAGGAAGGTGTGATGTGCACAGCAGTAAGTTTTCCCTCAGAAAGAAACCAAGGTTTATCGAACCAGTAGGAGCCAAGAAGCACGTTGAAGGTTGTTGGTGGCGGAGTGTAGTGCGGCGCAACACCAGGGATTCCGACGCCAACGTGGAACCTGCACAACACAATCACGATTTTTGCCCCAACGTAATAAAGGAGGTTGTCAATCTCACCGACTTGCTGTAAACAAAGGATTAGATGTATAGTGTGGATGATGATGTTTGTTGGCGAAGAACAGTAAAGAACAATTGCAGTAGATTGTATTTCAGATGTAAAGAATAGGACCGGGGTCTACAGTTTACTAGTGGTGTCTCTCCCATAAGATAAACAGATGTTGGGTGAACAAATTACAGTTGGGCAATTGACAAATAAAGAAGGCATAACAATGCACATACATATATCATGATGAGTATTATGAGATTTAATCAGGGCATTACGATAAAGTACATAGACCGCTATCCAGCATGCATCTATGCCTAAAAAGTCCACTTTCAGGTTATCATCCGAACCCCTTCCGGTATTAAGTTGCAAACAATAGACAATTGCATTAAGTATGGTGCGTAATGTAATCAACACAAATATCCTTAGACAAAGCATCGATGTTTTATCCCTAGTGGCAACAGCACATCCACAACCTTAGAACTTTCTGTCACTGTCCCAGATTTAATGGAGGCATGAACCCACTATCGAGCATAAATACTCCCTCTTGGAGTCACAAGTATCAACTTGGCCAGAGCCTCTACTAGCAACGGAGAGCATGCAAGAACATAAACAACATATATGATAGATTGATAATCAACTTGACATAGTATTCAATATTCATCGGATCCCAACAAACACAACATGTAGCATTACAAATAGATGATCTTGATCATGATAGGCAGCTCACAAGATCTAACATGATAGCACAATGAGGAGAAGACAACCATCTAGCTACTGCTATGGACCCATAGTCCAGGGGTGGACTACTCACACATCGATCCGGAGGCGATCATGGCGATGAAGAGACCTCCGGGAGATGATTCCCCTCTCCGGCAGGGTGCCGGAGGCGATCTCCTGAATCCCCCGAGATGGGATTGGCGGCGGCGGCGTCTCTGTAAGGTTTTCCGTATCGTGGCTCTCGGTACTGGGGGTTTCGCGACGAAGACTATATGTAGGCGGAAGGGCAGGTCAGGAAGAGTCATGAGGGGCCCACACAGTAGGCCGGCGCGGCCAGGGCTTGGGCCGCGCCGCCCTGTTGTGTGGCCACCTCGTGGCCCCACTTCGTTTCCTCTTCGGACTTCTGAAAGCTTCGTGGAAAAATAGGACCCTGGGCGTTGATTTCGTCCAATTCCGAGAATATTTCCTTACTAGGATTTCTGAAACCAACCGGGGCAGATTGTATAATATCTTTTTTCTGTTGGGAAGGTGGTACATGAGATTATCCTAACACAACAAAAAAAGATGGTACATGGGGTAGCTTACTGTAGGTTGCTTATATAAGGATATATAAAAAATTTGAAAGGAGAAAATCCATCAACAAATTTGAGTTGGCACTTCCCTTCATAGACTTGACTACATCACTCGAAGATTCAACCCGGCTTTCTAGTGAAAGACACCCACTTCAAAGCAACATACAAAATAAAAAAATTCACAACTATTTTGAGTTGGTACTGCTAATATATGCTTATTCATTCTAACATGAACAAAATAATAATATCAAGAATATTTAGAATCACCACTTATATATGATGACAAGTACCATGATTTGTTTTAAACGGGACAAAATTTAGGTGGAAACCGATACAAATTAGCATCAATTAGTACGGGAGACCCAATTTTTGCGGTGGTTCCTCTATTGCTATCTAAGGTTATTGAAATTAAGGAGGAAAAGCCATAAACAACTTTGGAGTGGCACTCTTTCCTTCATTTATACACTTGACCATATATATATCGCTTGAATTAAGGTTTAGGGCATGTAGCATGGAAAACTCCCACTTCGAAGCTACATAACAAACTTTGCCACTTTTCTTATCCCCGCATCATCCTTAAACCCGTTTGCGATGATACCATATCAGCAACGGAGATTGGAGCGCAACCATTGACAAATAATTTGGAAATGGACATTATATATAACCGTTTCTAATGTGGTCAACCCGATAGCGGCCCATTCCGTTCACCCCGTATGGCCACGCGTAATTTTTTTAATTATAGCTTGTATCGATGTCGTTTCCATAGAGAGGTGTCCTTAGTGCCGCTCTATACTAGTGTAAGTTACTTGTGGCATGTGGAAGACACGCCACCAGTATGTAGGTTACTAGTAGTGTGTGGAAGGCAAGCCATTAGCAACATTTGCCGTTGGCGCTTGGTATGGCACTACTAAGCATTCATATACTAGTGATTGGCATTCCCCTCTGGATCCACTTTTTAAAAAAACTTGTATTATATTCCCTTTTATGTTCATATGAATGCAATGCTCGGTGGACATCTTACGTAAACCTCCTGGCTTAACATTTGAACATCTCAAATAATTGGAAAAATATCATCAAACACTTGTTAAATTCCATCTAACATGATGAACAAGTCATGCCAACTCATTGTAATAGTCATCTTCTCACCTCACAGCTGGACCAGTAGACATTGTTGGCACTCTTTGCAAATGCTCCATCTCAAACACAGTGCTGCTTTGGCTCACGTCAGTGGACATGGCACTACCATACCAACGGTTGCCGTTCGGGTTGCCTCTACTTGCGGCTGCGGCCGTGTAAAAATCAGCATCTGTGTCTCCGCGTGCAACCTCGAGCTCAAGACACTCATGCAACTGCGCCACCACGTCCGTCATAGTGGGCCGCTGATCCGGTGCCTGTGAAGTGCACTTGAGCGCGATGTCTGCGGCTTTCCAGACGCCGTTAATATCATGGTTGCCGCCAGGGGCGGAGCCAGGATTTTGACATAGGGGGGGCGGAGAAGACGACAATCACCGAAAAGGTTACACGTTACAATATAGCATCCATGTCGAAGCATGACAAAATATGTTTGGCAATAAAAATAAAAGCTACAACATTTATGTTTTTTAACCATTTTTTGGCTTAAATTTAGCATTATGACTACCACAATCAGGCAAACAAATAATCTATGCAAACAATTGATAATCTTAGGCGCTTGAAACGTTTGGAGCTTCAAGCATTTGGCTTGTAAAAAGAGAAACTGCCATTCTCTTCCGCTTTGAGGCATAATAAAATCAATAGAAAAGTATCTAGTTAACAAATTATTCTAAAATTAAGTGTTCTAATTATCAAGACAGATGGATCGTAATTCATAAAGGAAAATTACTAAGTAAGGAGTAGCTAATAGCTGCTTACGGTGATCGGCGAGCCGGCAGAGGCATAGCTTTGATGCAACGATGGTGCACACACTCTACCGCAGACGGGAGGACGGAGCGCCGGAGTGGCGCACCGCGGCCGTATCGAGGTCAGGTCTCCTAGCGCCCTTGGATGCGGAGCGGCGGCAGCGGCAGGAAGAACGCCCTTAGGGTTTGCTGCGATCTATTTCTTTTGAGCGTATTTGTTTTAAGATCAAATTGATCGATCGATTGCGTACGTTAGGCCGCGCAAAGGCAGGTCCAGGAAGATGGGCTCTTGGGCTTGTAGTCGCTACATATCTGATAAGTATAGCCTAATTAAGTACCTAATCTTCCCGCAAAAAAAAAATTAAGTACCTAATCTTCTCTAGCTATTAGCGCATGCCATGTACAGCCTGCTGCAAAATGTTGAGGGGGGCCAACCATTGGGGGGGGTCTAGCCCCTGCTCGCCCCCCCCTGTCTCCGCCCCTGGTTGCCGCCCATGCGTGAGTCTACCACGCCCTCGATGTTTCCACGGGCAAGGCATTGTCGTACCCATTGGACGATGCTCGTAGGTTCTGGATCACTCCTCAAGGCTGGCCTCCCTGTGACTATCTCCAACAACACTACGCCGAAACTGTACACATCACTCTTGTTGGTCACCTGAAATGTTGCTCCGTACCTAGAAATGTGTGGAATGCATCGGTGAGTCTCAGCCTTTTTAATAGGAAAATTACTCCAGTGTACCCACCCCAACCCCAAAGTGGAAAATTATGCACTTGACTTATTTATGGCATCCTTGATTCACATAGATCTTTATATGAAATTGTAGCTTTTTTTAAAAAAAAACAAGATCAATTTTCAGAAGTGGAATCCCACGCACCAATATGTTTTTCATTTGCAAACTAATAGGTCACTTTTCAAATTCTGAACTTTGATCAACTATGGAGAAAAAAAAAGGCAGAGCATACATTCTATTCCTACGTGTGAATTATACTACTACTTTAGACAACTAAAATGCATCTATTCCTCCATTTTAACAATTTTTGCAATATATTTTCTAGAGCATATAATAGATTTCTTTTTTTAAAACAAGGCACGCTTACTCAGGATCAAGGTAACCAGGAGTGCCAACCAGCCTGGCCGTGGACGCATGGGTATCACCATCACTATTGCAAGCCTTCAGCAGGCCAAAATCAGCGATCTTGGCCTCCAGGTTTGCATTCAGCAGGATATTGGCTGTCTTGACATCTCTATGAATGAGGGGCGGGTTGCATCCCTTGTGTAGATATTCAAGTCCTACATCCACATCACACGGTCATCCACCACATTACCTTTTGATCCCCAGCAGTGAAGTGTCGTGAACAAAATAAGGATTTAAAGCTCACCTTTGGCAGATTCCAGGGCGATGTGAAGTCTTTGTCTCCAGGTTAATGATCTGGTGTTGTGCTCTCTCCCTGCAGAATATCATCAGATGAACAGTATATTAGCATGCACTCCTATTTTCGTTAGAATTCTCGCTTGTACATCTTATATATAGTTATATATATGTTGTTGAATCTTTGAAACATAAAAGATTTGAGGAATTTACATACCTCTAAGATGTTCGTGTAGGGATCCTTCAGACATGTATTCATAGACAAGAGCCATATACTCTCTATCCTTGCAGTAGCCAATCAAAGATACAATATTCTTGTGATGAATCTTAGCCAAGGTCTCAGCCTGAACGAAAAACGAACTATGCATTACGAAACTGAATCCAGAACGACACGCATTACACACTTGATGGGGTCTTTTTAAAGCTCACCTCTGTAAGGAATTCTTGTACACCTTGCTGTGAAGATTCAGACCGCAGTTTGACAGCAACTTGGGTGCCATCCTCCAAGTATCCGTCATAGACATTCCCAAACCCTCCTCGGCCGATCACTCGCTGGAAGCCATTCGTGATGGCCTCCAGTTCACGGTACGTGAACCGACGATTTTCAATTTGCAATGAGGTGTGTCCATTGCGGTTCTGAGTGTTCGCGATAATTGCCTCGTTCTGTGGCCTGACACTATTGGTTATTGTTGCTTCAGAGTACAAAGACCGAGCACGCAATCTTAGGTTAGTTAATCACCCCACACTTGCTCATTTGAGCCCAAAGGTATGTATTTCAGAATGATATCTCACCCAATTTTCTCCTTCGGATGCAAAGGAGTAGTACTGAGAGAAGCACTATCAGCAATACTGCTAATATGGGAACAGCAACATAGACAATAAGCATAGATCTGGTCTTCTTTTTTAGAGGCTGACAGGAGTTTCCGTTGTTGCAAAGCTTTGGATTATCACCATATCTAGCAAAAGAAAAGAAAAAACTTGTAAATCATATTGATGATCAAAATAAGAACTATAAACATCACTGGAAAAGTTGATACTAGAGGTACCATGTATCAACCTAAGTGTAAACGTGTCATCCTGAGTTCTTTTTAAAAGCCCGGAAGGAATTGATCCACTAAGTTGATTTCCGGTCAAATCTCTGAAACAGAACACGAAATATTTGCCAGTGTCAATTTAAGCAATGTGTCTATTGAACAATTTTGAGAACTTCTCGAGCACTATGTCACAAATTACTTACATAAGTGTGAGCGAAGACAGTTGCGAAAGGGTGTCAGGAATGGATCCCGTCAGATTGTTATGTGACAAATCCCTGCCAAGTTAGCAAGGAGCCCGACAAAGAAATTATTACTCTATTTATACAAAGATTAGCAAATAATCAGGAATTTTTGGTTTAAAAAATTTCCTACTTACAAGTATTTTAAACCATTGAGACTTGCAAAAGCAGATGACATGTTTCCACTCAGGCCACTAGAAGATAGATTCCTGCAGCGTGTTTATACAGCAGCGGCTTAGATAATTTTAGTCACTGCTAACTAATAATAGTATCATAGTTTTAACCCAGAGAAACATCACATTAAAATAACTCACAAGCCTGTGATAGTTGGTGGGCTAGAAACAGCATAGCTACAACGCAATCCATTCCATACGAAACTTTCAGGTGCGCACGGATCACCCATCCAGTTCCTTTCCACATGGTACTTGTTTCTAACGGTTGTGATTGCAGAAACTGTAGTAGAATTTCTCAGTAGCAAGTAACACATAATTAATACAAATGGGATACATATAAAACGGTAAAAATATGATTGCCATCATAACTCGTGCACATGCATTTGATCATAACTAATCCGTACCTCATGTAAAAAAAAAAACTAATTCGTACCTTCCTGAGGGACCGTGGCTATGCCAGTGGTGGGGATGACGGAGAACACCTCAAAGGCGTTCAAGATTGGCGGGAGTGTGGAGTTGGCCGTGGCCTCCAGTGAGATAATGTATTGCTGGGAGGCGTAGTCGGGTTGTGGATTGTAGAGGACGATCGTCTCGAGGTACCTGAGGCCCAGCGTTGTCTGATTCCACAACTTGCCGTTGAGCTTGACATGGAACTGGCGGATGGCATTGCTGGGAATGTGTTGCAGTTCTGCCATGTACAACATACATACGAACCTACATGTATATAGTATATTGAGTTATGTATATTTGTATTGTATGAAATGATCTTCTCCTTTACTATTTTTCTAAACAAAGGCATATGCATCAATTGATGCAGAGGCTGGGACATAGCCTCCCTTTCGAAAAGAAAAATGTGGTTCGACCCACACAAACATACTTCATGCAGGGAGTAAAACATTCTTGATGGGTATGGTGGTCCTTTGTGAGCAGTCCATGAACCACACCAGCAAAAATGAATGGGGTGATCTTGAAATTAAATTTTAAGAAGGCGTAAGCAAGGTCAAATGGTCATTTCTTCGAATAAACCCTCAGGATGAATGTTTTTTCTGAACCGTGAAGTGTGAATCTATGATTCTGTCACCTCGAGGTAGTGTGGTTATTTATGTTGGTCATTATTTTTAAACAATAAAAATCTAAAACTAGGTGACCGACCATCACCCATGTCCATCAACATTGTGGCGGATATCTTGGTTGTCATGATGCTAGATTAAAGGATAGCACCACACGGTGATATTTTTATCCTTCATCGCTATGATGAGACCATTGTTTTCATGCATGGATCAAGATTTTGGTAAGTTTAAGCACATGAAGTTAAAATTGTCAGCATTTGACCTATTACCAGGACTTAAAATAAATTTGCGTGAGAGTGAATTATTATGTTCCAAAGAAGTCAAAGCGGGGCCAATCAGTATGCGATATTATTCGCATATGAGGATGACCAATTTTTAAGTAGCTATTTGGGTATTCCGATTCCTTATCAAAGGCTAACCAATAGTGAATGAAAACACATTGAAGTGTGGCTCGAGAAGAGGTTAGGTAGCTTCAAAAGAAATCTACTATTTAAGATGGAAAATGATTCTTATTAATTTGGAACTAAGCTACTACTACCTCAGTTTCCAAGAATAAGGCTTATATTATTTTTGAAAAGTCAAATTACGTAAAGTTTGACCAAGTTTTTAGAGAAAGTGTTAATATATACAATCAAAACTCAACACCGTTAGATTCACCATGAAATATATTTTCATATGATATCTATATAATATCTTGGTTATTGATAGTTTTTCTAAAAATTTGGTCAAATTTTATTTAGTTTGACTTTTCCCAAAGAAAAATAGACCTCATTCTACCGGCAGGTAGTATATGATATTATTCTTCGAGAACTCTATACCTAGTACTAGGGACGGAGACAAGGGGGGATGCAGGGGCTACCCCCCCCCCCCCCCCCCCCCCATGATCCTGGTTTTCTTCACAAAATTAGCCATGATTGCTTCTTATCTATGGTGCTTCAGATGGACGCGCATTTGGCCAGGGCGTTATGGCGCCCGGACTCTATCTTACACCGTCCATTGCATCAAGATTAGTGAGATTTTTTGCGAAAAAGATCCTAGGTTTTACCAGATTCATATCAGGTAGCCCTTGTTGTTTATAAAGTTCTTCACATAATCAAATGTGGATCCATAGTGTCATTCTTAAGTTCTTTTGAATTTGAAGATGAAGATCTAATAGTCAAAAAGGTTCTTCACAAAAAATGCATTGTGTATCCATTGTTGCCATTATAGGTATCATCTATAGGATCTCTGTAAACTTCTTCACGGATCTTTATACAAAGAACTAATTTGGCATGAATATCTAATAGAAGTCAAGAAGTTATCCACAAAAAAGAAGATCTAACAGAAGATCCATAACAAGATATCTATTAGGAGATCCATAAGAAACATGCGTTGGATCCATTTATTTCTACAAGATCCTAACAAATACTGGATCCAAGAATCTCAATGAGATCCTAAAATTTTACAAAAAAAGGAAAGAAAAAAAAGGAAAACAAATACGGAGATCTGGCGGAATGCGTCGCGCCCATCGGGATTGTGCGCCGGCACTGCACCCGTCGGCGACCAGCCGCCGCACAGTGCAGCTCCGTGGACGACGCGCCCGGCCGTGGCTACCGCGCCGGAGTGCGCCTCTGGGAGGAGAGCGGCAGATCGGCTGGTGAAGACTAGGCGGAGCGGCCGGCCGGAGAGAGCGGCGGCCCGCACGAGAGGCAGCGCCGTGCCGTCCGTGGACGAGGAGGCGCCGTGGCCGGCCGGAGTTCCCGCGCGCGAAGGAAGCCCTTGAGGTGGCCGGCGGCTGGAGATGCGTTGGTGAGGGAAATTTCTAGGGTTTCTTGGCTGAGTTGGGCTATTTATACCGCTCCCTCTTTGGACTACTTCCTAATAGTAGAAAGTTGATGGTTCTTTTTGCAAAACAGCCGCATGCGAATCTCCAACGACACCGAATCGAGATTGAGTCTGGACGCCATAAGGGCATGTACAATGGTGATATCTTAGCAGTGTCACGTAGGATAAATGCTGAAGTGGAGGAGAGAGAATGTTAAAAAAAGGGTTTGCCTTCTCTTAGTTAAGAGATGATCTCTTAGCACAACCTCTCTCACCACAAATTTAGGATATCTGATTACTAGAGATAGGACTAAAAAATAACCCATTGTACATCATGTTTTGTTGTTATATCTAAATTACGTGGCGCCGCTATGATAAGACAGTCTTATCAACCACTGTACATGCCCTAACGCCCTGGCGTAAGACTTATCGGTTTCAGATAGCTTAGCCCCCCTTATGCACAGCATAGTACTAACTCAGCCCCCCCTAAGCTAAGATCCTGGCTCCGTCCCTGCATAGTACACTATATATCTATCTTTCTATGGCTACAATATACCCAACGTGTTTAGTGGAGTACTATATGAGTACTAGTAGTACTCTAGTACGTGTACATACCCGGGCGGTTTATCTTTGGCGCTGGGCTTTTGTTCCCATGCGACAACGATTGGCCTGGAGGAGTTGGTGGGCGTGGCGGCAGTCTGCATCACGGCCGATGGCGCCTCAAAGATGTCAGTGACGCCGTTCTGCACCTTGTTGGTCGTTGAGATCGCCGACCACTCGTCCATTGTCAACGGGATCCATATGCGATCGTGCGGATCGTCGGGGTATCTAATCCATATCAGCAAATTAATCACTCTCATCGATCATGTACATGTCCTCATCAGTTAAATCATTCACGGACTATTGGCCTACGTATATATGTGCCTCATTACCTTACGAAATTATCCGTGGATGCGCCCGCGTTGGCTCTGCCGGCGAGAACCAGCGCTCGGGACGCGTCCGCTTGTGGGTAGAGCTTGTTCTGCAGAGGCCTGAGCTCGAGGCTGGAGATGAAGGGCGTCCCGGAGCCGGTGTTCACGAGGCACACCTGCAGGGAGTCGCCAGAGATGACGGTGATGATCTCGGCGATCACCGGCATGTCGCCTTCCGAGATGTTCACGGTCTGCCAGTAGTTGACGCCGATGTAGACGTCGAAGGTGGGCGACCTGTTGAGGCCGTCGTAGTTGGCGTACAAGAACATGGCCCGGATGAGGTACTTGAGCCCGATCACGAGGGACCGGAGCGTGTAGCAGCTGCGCGTGCCGTCGCCGCCGCCGAAGCTACGCACGTTGCGCCAGATCTTGTCCTGCGTCGGCCTTAAGTACTCGGCCGAGATGTTGTGGTTGGTGCCGGCATCGGTGAAGGCGGCGTCGGGGACGTAGGAGAGCTTGGTGGTGTTGTCCACGTACCCCGTCTCCACATGGAGACCGCAGTCGATGTTTATGAAACCTGCATATATACAAATACAAGAGGATAGACAGCTACAGAGATTGATCGACGAAGGGTTTTTCCTTTTTCTTTTGAGGTAGCGCGATGCAAGTATGCAACCAAACTGCAAGAACATGCGATGTACTCACCTAAGCTATCAACCTGCCCGTGGGCTTGAATAACGCCGCCCCCGGCAGCGAGGCCGAGAAGAAGCAACACCATCCACCGGCCAGCCATTGCTCTTGCTCTCGGCGTACCAGGACCTGTGCTTCACGAATTACTTGTATGTATGTCTAACAGGAGGTATATGTAGGAGCAGTTCTTACCCAGCTGGGGGAAAGATCACGTGGGCGGTGGGTTGACTTGCATATATATGCATGGGAGTGAGTCAACCGCCTCGCTGGGCGCATGCATATGCATGGCCTGGAAGCCCCGATCGATCCACAGCTTGAAATCTTTGACCTTTTCCTCTCCGCGATTGTCGCGGCGAGCGGACAGCTTTTTTTTTTTTTTTTTTGGCGGACAGCTCTTTTTAACCTGGACGATCATTGATTCCCAGAAACTTGTGGACAAGCTCGTGCCGCTGTGAGGCTGTCAGAAAGGAAAAACATGTACGTGCAGCTGTGAGAGCAAATGTTTCTTCGCGACCGTGCCCATGCACGTTAGTTCTTGAGTTCTAGAGGAAGTTGCGTCAACTCTCTTGGAGCATCTCGTGCGCTGGAGCATATTGGGCAGGTTACAGAGTTCAAATCAACAACAGTTAATGCTGAATTTTTGAAGAAGTGGATTTCTATGATCTGTGCAATCAGTTTCATCAAGGGAAGCTTTGCCTTGATAGTATAAATGGTTGCTTCGTCACTTCAGTCCCAAAAAAGAAGGATGCTTCCACTGTTAATGATTACTAGGAAGTCGCGCGGCGCACACAGCGCATGTATGAGGGATATGAAATGCATCTGCTTTGTTCTAACAATACTCAACTTACGTATTCAATTGTGCATTGTTAGTCTCTAAGAGTGTTTGGTAAGACAGGGATTTAATTAGGTGGTAGTATTTTTTACGGATAGAAGAGACGATGAACGATCCAACAATTTTTTTCAGTAGCAATGCAGTAGTATGTTCTCCGATTAAATAGGCGACGTATCGTGTAGTATTTATTCAAAGTAGCTAGTAATATTTTCTCAAGTTCTTTTTTCAAAGTATGAAGTGGTATTTTTATTGGATAAAATAGGCGAAGGAAAATTCAACAATTTGATATGTTTCCTGAATAAAAAAATCGAAAAATCATTGACATTTTCTTAAAGCAGATAACATTATTTTTGTTGGAGTAACTGCTAATATTTTTGTCAAATAAAATTGCAGCATACCATTTAGCATTTTTTTTGCCAAAATACCGCTAAGGTCAGGTTAACAAACTACATTTATTCCAAAAATAACACAACAGCTTGCATCAAGGATATATATTATTTCAGTGGAGAAAAGAGGTTAGTATGGATAGAAAAGCTACTGCTTTTCTGGAATTATATGGGCGCTTTCACATTATTTACAATGACTTGTGGTTGTGCCTCTAGGGCTTATATATGTGCACGGATCTAGGGTTTCTACGGAGAGTCCTACCCTAAATACAAGTTGCCTAACTATAGAATATTACATTATCGTCCATGTCAAGGATCCATCTACTTCCTAACTTGTCATGGATCCGGTTTCCTTCATTGGCCTAGTTTCGACTCATGGCGTAGGTCGGTTGGGATCCGGTTCCTTGCTCTTGGGCTGGACTTACTCCATTTTCAATCAAAAGCAACTGGGCCACCCGGTGGGCCATATGCCACCACCACCATCTGTGGGTCACTTGGGCTTGCTAGATCTAGACCATGTCGTTGACATACGCATTAAGTATACCCACAACAGTAGCCCCCGAAGTTCTTCATGATTCAGCATTCCCTCGTCTAGCTTAGCTTCCGCTTCACTTCAATCCGGAAAGAATCTTGAAGATCTTCCAAAACAATATTATTTCCGACCTCAACGTAACCAGAAATTCTTCAATCTCGATCTAACGGCAACTGTGCAGATTTTGTGCCCTCCATTGTGCATGACTTCCTATTTTCCCGCGAAAATTTTTCGGTAGGGTGAATCTTCCCGGATAATTCGGAATCTTCCTGTTAGATCACCCCCGCAACTGTTTCACCGCTTCTGACCTAGGACACGTGGCAGAAACTGAACGGATGCACACACGCATCTCAAGGCTTGGCCTATAAATAGCCATTGGGTGCGTTCATTTTTCGTTCTTTCACCGCATCCTCAAGTTCATCTTCCTCCCTCGCGCCTACGCCGCCCGCAAGATCTGATCGTCGGTGAGCTTCATCCCGAAAACTTCGACTGTCGCCGCTCCAAGGCTCGACTGCGCCCAAGTTGCGCACAGTTGGCCGGGATTTTACTTCCGCCGCCGATTCATGGTCACGCACAGGCCTTCCACCTCTCCTCCAAGCTCTTTGCACCCGCCGGAGACGACGGGGAACCGCCACGCCATTGCAGGTGAGTTTCGCCGGACTTGAAAGAGACGGGGTAGCAGGAATTCGACTAGCTTTAAAGTTTCTCGATATTGTACTTGCAGCCGGAAGTATGCCTCAAAACCCTCCATACACTGCTGAAAACACTCTGGATGTTCCTCCTCCCATTCAACTGGAACCTTTAAATGTTCCTCCTTTATCATTTCTACCGCCACATCTTTCCGAGCCTTGCTTAGCTCAACCTTATTCCGCATCTTCCAGCAACCCACTTGGAAAAATTCCAACTGAGGGGGATGTTGTAGAAGAACTAGAAGGGAAAGCTAGGATGGCAAACAAGGTAAGAGAGGCGGGGATGAAGAAGGCTTTCAAGGCTAGGAACAGGGGAGGAGAGAAGGGTCAGTGGTGGCCTTCCAAACTTGATAGATTTTGAGTTGAAGTCCCTTCAAGATGAGGGCTTCCTTGCTCCTGATTCTGGCAGGTTCACCAAGGATAGCTCGACTCTGGTTTCGAAGGTCAACGAGCGAGTCTTCACCAAGGCTTGGGTGAAGCGAGTGCTTTCTCTTCTGCCCTCAGACTTCTTCCTGGAGGTCCTGAACACCTACGGGCTGCAGCCCCACAACATCTGCCCCAACGCCTACACCATCCTCTCCAACTTCGTCACTTTGTGCGAAGGACACCTGGGAGTGCATCCAGATATCCGCATGCTCTAATTCTTATATCGCATGAAGAAGGAGACAAAGGAGAAGGCCATGGTGAATTGCGGAAGCATGACCTTCGTGCTCCGCTAGAAAAGGATATTTCCGCCAATGTCCTCCCACGAGTCCATCCAGTAGTGGAATGTCGGATGGTTTTACATCAAGAATAAGATCGCTCCGGATCGCCCCAGCGGCCTCCTAGGATTCGTCAACAGCCCTCCAGTGGAGAAGGACTCCTGGAGCTATGTTCTGAACCTTGCCCAACATCCGGAGTTGGACAAGATGGCCCGAAGAATTTCTAAACTGGTGCGTGACGGGTTGACTGGATTCGACGTCACCCTGAGCTGTTCACCCGCCGGATCCAACCCCTCAAATTCCACAAGCGGCTCATTTGCGCCTATACTGGCGCAAACGATTCACGGCGAGTCACTAAGGACAACCACCCAGCGAATTCTCCGCACAAGAGGATCCGAACACTTGTGAAGGTGACTCGCGGGCAGATCATCCTGGAGATCTCCAACGATATCTGTGTCAATGGAAATTGCCCTCTGGTAAGCTATAACTGGTAATATCGTTGTTATACTTGTATTTTTTAACTTGTTTATCTTCTAACATTTTGTACCTCTTCTCTAGCTCGACATGTTGGCGGAGGAGGATTTTAGGGAAATCTTCCGCATCGCCACCACAGATCTTGGTAAGGTGGAAGATGCTACGGAGGACGAGAGGAGGAGGAAGAGGAAGAAGTAGAGACATAAAAGTATGTCCCTCGACCCTCCAGACGCTCCAGGGACGGATCCTCAGGACATGACGTTGCGCCTGGCGCGGAGGGCTCCGCCAAGATGCCCAATACCACTCCAAGCGGAGTTCCTCGACGCCTCGATTCCAGGAAAGCGTATTAACATGCTCGTGACCTCCGGCAAAGGATCCAGGCCCGTTCTCCCGGCGCCTCGTATGCTCCGGCTCTGGAACCTCAATTATCTGTTTTGGTAGAAATGCTATAACCGTACACTTCACATTTATCAGGTATCAGAAGGTCGCTCCTACTCGGAGCAAAACCCAGAGGACGATCACCAATTATTTAATGCTATAACTGACAATGTTGGTTCGCATGTAGATGGGAGGCAATTCACTTGGGAGAATAATTCTAGTGATCCCACCTATGAGAAGTTAGATAAAATTCTGGTGTACCCAGATTGGGAAGAGAAATATCCACTGCCTATTGTCACAACCCTTGAACGGGAAGTTTTAGAACACATCCCACTTATCATTGATACGGGGGTGCCTAGTAAGGTGCCACCACTTTTCCGCTTAGGCGGCATGGCTAGAACATGAAGGGATTGATGAGTAGTTGGGTAAGCTTGGTTTGAACCCAAAAAAATGTATAGCTTTCATTGATAGATGACAGGTTGGAAATTTATTAATTCGAAAGGATGGATTAGGAATGATGATGCTCTCTATAAAAAGATAAAAATTTAAGTAATGGAGGAGCTGAATGTTACTGATAAAAATTGTGAGAATTTTGGAATCACATGTAGCATTAGACAGGAACATAAAGAGTTGATATCTTAACTAAGTAGAATGTTGAAGGAGGAAGATATGAAATGGAGTAAAAAATGTAAAGATAAAGAGATTTTAGAGGGAGATTTGAATACATTACCGTGTGAGGGAGCAAAGTATCTACTCCATATGTTTTGTGTGTTTGTATTTGTGCTAAATGTGTAGGTATATTTGAAGATGCACAAGATGGTTGATGACCTTCCAAAAGTGTGAAGATCGATATCGAAGGCTATAGTCTACGCTAGGACTTAGAGAGTATGTTTTTGGTATTGCGTAGGGTCTCGAGGTAATGGTGAAGATAGAGCCTCAGAATTCCTGGTAGGCAGAATATCTAGCCTACCATGTGAAAGTGCATGGAGCCCCCATGTGTGGTTTTGGTAATTAATGACAATCCCTATGGACTAATGTTTGCATTGAGTTATATTTGTAGGAGTTGTCCATAGGCAATTCTTGAACCATATGTTGGCTTCAAGGTTGCAATAAGAAGAAATTGATGAAGGATATCAAGTGTCAAGTATGTCTTGAAGATGAAGATGAAGTGAGCCCTCAAGCTACTTCAAGACATCAACATGATGAAGAATGAAGAAATGAAGTGCAAGTTCAAGATGAGCCATCTCGAAGAGATCCTTTGCTTGAGTCTTGCCATCCATATGGTGATCATGGATATGTGAAGATGCGCCGAAGAAGAAGCTCTCCCATGGTGGATTATGGGGGAGCAATCCACAAGACTTCGTCAAGCAAGCACAAGCAAGAAAGGCGTTCCATCTTGTTGAGGTCAAGATCGTCGTCATCGAGCTCAAGTGGAATGCGCAAGTATAAGGTTTGCTCTTGATAGGGTTTGTTTCTCACCGGTCTCATAGTGTAGTTGGAGACCGGTTTATAGTTTAGTTGCCGTACTATCAAGAGGGCTCTCGAGTGAGTAACTCGATCGTATCGTTCGGAGAGAGCTCAAACCTTTGCATCCTTGCATCATCTTTCTTGGTTGTTATTTGGACCTTATCCATGTGATGTTTTAGAGCTTGTGCTTATTCTCATGACAAGCTCTAGTTCATCGAAAACGGATTTCGCATAGATCACTTGTTGCGTTTTCGAGTTTGGTTCATCATCTTTCTTGGTTTTATTTGGATCTTATCCATGTGATGTTTTAGAGCTTGTGCTTATTCTCATGACAAGCTCTAGTTCATTGAGAATGGTTTTTCCATGGGCAACTTGTTGCATTTTCAAGATTGGAGGTTTTACCGGTATGTCTTTTTGAGATAGGTCAAACCTTTCTTCATTTGTTTCTATCCTCCTTTGCTGGACTATGATGTTTCTATGCATATTGTTGTAGAGCTCGTTGTTGTGATTTCAACGAGCCCAAGATCATCGAAATCGGAGTCCGGATGCAAAAGTTATGCCCGTTTTAGTTTTGGTGTTTCTGCGGTTTTCTTAGGCCGGATATTTTGGAAATATCCGGGCCGGATATCCGGGCCGGATATTTCGGAAATATCCGGCCCCCAAATCGTCTAAGGACCGGAAGAAAAGCAGCTCTGGATAGGGGCCGGATTTTTGGCCGGATTTTGTCCAGGTTTTGTCCCTGAGGCCGGATTATCCGGCCCCCGGATAATCCGGCCCCAACTTGGGCCGGAATATCCGGCCCTGGTTTTGCCCAAACGGCTCGATTTTCTTGGGGGGTATAAATACCCCCCTTCTTCCTCCTTGGGCTGTGCTTCTCTCACTCTCTCTCTCCTCCATTGTTGAACTAGAGAAGCTTGCACTATCTCTCAATCCCTCCATGATTCTTGCCCCCATTTGAGGGAAAAGAGAGAGGAGATCTAGATCTACTTTTCTACCAATCAAATCCATCTCTTTGTGAGTGGAATCCTCTAGATCTTGATCTTGGTGTTCTTTGTGAATTCCTTTGTTCTTCCTCTCTTATTCCCCCAATAGCTTTTGTAGCTTTGTTGGAATTTGAGAGAGAAGGACTTGAGCATCTTTGTGGTGTTCTTGCCATTGCATTTGGTGCATCGGTTTGAGTTCTCCACGGTGATTCGTGGAGGTGAAAGCAAGGAAGTTGTTACTCTTGGGTTCTTGGAACCCTAGACGGATTCTAGGCCTTTGTGGCGATTTGTTGGGAGCCTCCAATTAAGTTGTGGATGTGTGCCCCAATCTTTGTGTAAGGCCCGGTTTCCGCCTCGAAGGAAATCCCTTAGTGGAACCGTGACCTAGGCCTTTGTGGCGAGGGTCACCGGAGATTTAGGTGAGGCGCCTTCGTGGCGTTCGGTGTGTGGTGTGAGTACCGCATCTTGGGGTGAGGCCTTTGTGGCGTTGGTGTGCATCGAGCAACCACACCTCAAGGTGAGCCTCTTGTGGCGTTCGGGAGCACTAAGCAACCGCACCTCTCCACCGGAGATTAGCATTCGCAAGAGTGTGAACTCCGGGATAAATCATCGTCTCCCGCGTGCCTCGGTTATCTCTATACCCGAGCTCTTTACTTATGCACCTTACCTTGTGATAGCCATCGTGCTTGAAGTTATATATATCTTGCTATCACATACTTGCTTGTATTGCTTAGCATAAGTTGTTGGTGCACATAGGTGAACTCTTGCTTAGAATAAGTTGTTGGTGCACATAGGTGAACCATAGTATATATGCTTTGGGCTTGACAAAGTAAACGCTAGTTTTATTCCGCATTAGTTAAGCCCATCTCGTAAAAGTTTTAAATCGCCTATTCACCCCCCCCTCTAGGCGACATCCGTGTCCTTTCAATTGGTATCGTAGCAAGGTCTCTCATTCTTAGGCTTCACCGCCTTGAGAGTAAAGATGCTCGGTTAGGGGATTAGATCACAATAACTTGTTTATATTTGATGGCACAAATTATGATCTATGGAAAATTTATGTGCTTAATATTTTGCGGGGTATTTCCCCGAACATGGAGCGATTTCTTGACATGGGTTTTTCTTCTCCTAAGGATCCCCAAAATTTATCTTATGAGGAGAAGAAAAACTCTTGTCTCGATGCTCTTGCTTCTCATGTGTTTTCCATTGTTGTGAGCAATGTAGTTACTTCTTCAATCATGCCTTTTGGGAGCGCTCATGAATTATGGACAAAGCTTCGAGATAAATATGATGTGTCCAATATCATTGAGGATGATTGTATTGCTTCCACTTCCGGCCGTGATGAGTTCTCATCTTCATCCACTTCACCAAAGTGTTTCAAGACACAAGGTAATGATATGGTGAGTGGTGATGGAAATTGCAATGTTGGTATTGAGCTTACTATTGATGATCCTTCATCTATATCTCATTGCAATGGTTCATCTTTGGACTTAAACACATCTAGCACTAGAAATGATTTACATGCTTGTGTTGATAGTCCTTGCATATCATGTGTAAGTTGCTTGAAAAAATCTAATGATGATATGCTTGCATTGTCTTGTGGCCATGATAAAAATGATTCTATTTCCTCTAGTTGTTGTGTGTCTAACAATGTAGAGGAAACCAAAGATTCTATTGGTCAAGACAAGATCTTGAAAGGAGCCTCAAGTAACTCCTCATCTTTATTTCACGGTCCTCATATATGCCTTATGGCCAAGGGTTCCACGGTACCTCCTACCATGGAACCTAATATGTCTCGTGGTGATAAGAATGAGGATGAATATGAAGAAGAGGATTGGGTTGTCTCTCTACGCGATAAAGGTGAGAGTGTATTCAAGGTTCTTTACAAAGATAAAATTGCTAGCTCTCACTTCTTTGAAATCTTGACTACCGCTATTGAGAGCCAAAAACTTATTTGGATGCATGAGAACACCATTGATAAAAAGGGTGCTCTTGAACGAGAGTATGCCGATGATGTAGCATCTTTAAAGAATGATCTTGAAGAAGAACAAGAGACCGTAGCCTCTCTTGAGGAGCAACTTCAAACCCTTGAGGTGTCTCAAAATGAAATATTTGCTAAACTCACTAAAGAAAGAGACCATGCTAAAGCTAAATTAAAATTGCTTAAAAATGAAAAGTTCAAAGTTGGTGTTGGCCATGATAAACTTGTTAAGGATCTAGATGATCTAGACAAGGCCCACAAGGCCTTGGAGAGCGAACACTCTATCCTCACCAAGTCATATGAGCAACTACAAGCTTCATATTTAAAAGAGCATGCTATGTTACCTTCTCTTCTTAATATGTCTTGTGATGATGCTTGTGCTACTAACTCTACTTCTTGTGAAGCATCTATCTTGAAGGAGAATGTTGAGCTAAGGGCTCAACTTGAATTGCTAACTAGCAATTATGGGAAATTGGAAGAAAATCATGGAAAGCTTTCTAGCTCCCATGAGGATCTTCTAGCCTCCCATGATAGGCTAAAGTTAGCTCATGAGACTATCATATCGAAGGCAACACCTTGTGAGCCTCATGTGGATACTAGCACTACTACCCAAAATGCTATATTGCCATGTGCTAGTCCTAGTAATTCATCCACTCATAGTATTGCTAAATCTTGTGATGAATTATCTTCCTTGCCTTGTTGCTCTAACAATGAAGGTTCTACTTCCTCTAGTACTTGTGTTGTTACTAACCATGTAGAGGAAATCAAAGAGCTCAAGGCCCAAGTCACTTCTTTGAAGACCGACTTGGTAAAGAGTCATGAAGGGAAATGCAAACTTGACACGATGTTAAGTGTGCAACAATCCCCCAATGACAAGAGTGGACTTGGATTCAAATCCAACAACAAGAACAAGTCCAAGAACAACAACAACAAGAAGGGCCAAGTACAAGTCAAAGACCCGGCCAAGATTGTTTGCTTCAAGTGCAAAATTGAAGGGCACCATGTTAGATCTTGCCCTTTGAAGAAGAAGCAAAAAGGGAAGCGGCCTCAAGCTCAAACTCATATTCAACCTCAAGTTGAAGAAATTCCACTTCCCAAGAAGAATCAAGCCAATGCTCCCATTGTGGAGAAATCTAGTGAGAAGAAGGAGAAGAAAAGAACTTGCTACATATGCCATGAGAAGGGCCACATCTCCTCTTTTTGCACTATTGGTACCTCATCCAACTCTATCTCCATTGATGATGTTTATTCTCTTTGTAAGGATGAGGGTGGCAATGTGTTTGCCAAATATGTTGGTGCTCAAAGTGGTGTCAAGAAAAGAACCATTTGGGTTGCCAAGCCTATTGTGACTAACCTCTTAGGACCCAACTTAGTTGGGGACCAACAATCCAAAACTTGATCAATAGGTGCTTTTTGGAGGGCATTGGAGACTTGGCTACATCATGAAGAATTAAGGGATCTTCATCATTTATATTATATCAAGCCAAGTCTTTTGATTATCTTGCTACAATCATATATCCAATGTTCCTCCTTGCGGTAACATGTTCTCAACTCATTTATATTGAAAGTTACTCGCCCCTTTGCATGTGTTAGTTTTGTTCCTAACATGTGTTTGTATATGTTGTGCTTCCTAATAGTTTTGCTTGAGAAATCAAGTCTATGAATGTTGGGTTGCACACCATGTATTTGTGTTTGTGTTGGAGCCTCTTTGCATCTTGGTGTATCTTATATGGCTCTTATGAGCGATTAATGGACAATCCCATTTTGGGGGAGTGATATTCCTTTGGGAATTTCATGATCCTAAACAATGTGTGTACATGAGGAATGTCACTTAGAATTGATATTGCAAGATTATCTAGTCGCTATGTGGTATGTCATCTTCATGAGAAATTCAAATTCTAATGTCCATTAATATCTCTACTTGGATCTTTTTGCCTCTTGTGAAAATAAATTCCTTATCACATTATGGGGGAGTAATAAGCTTTGTGCATATTACAAGCCTAGAAAATGTGAACATTTGAGGTTGTGTCACATAGAATTGATACCGTAAATTATCTCTCTCCTATGTGGCATGTTTGCTCAAACAAGCTCCAATTTGCTTAAATGGCTTCATTGCTAATATCTTTGTGGATCTTATTTGTGAAAGTTTTTCTTGGCATGGTTTTTCACAACGTGTCCCTCAATACATTTTTGGAAAACCATGTGCTTCAAGTCATACTATTAATTGCTTTGCATGTTGGTATGAATACTATTAATTGCTTCGCATGTTGGTATGAATACTATTAATTGCCTTGCATGTTGGTATGACTAAATGAAGCTATCAAGAAACTATCTTTGCATGATGGTTAACTCTTATCTTTTACCATATGCTTTGTTCATTGTAAATATGATCTTATGTATACTTACAAACTACCACCGGGAAATATTTCCTAATACCTCTTATCCTAGGACAATTGGCAATCTATTATTGGGTAGAAATTTATTGATCATATTTACATTGGCTCTTGTGTTTAAATTGTCTTATTTATTGCCATGAATGTGTTGTGCTTTGACTCCCATGTGTCTTCCTTGCATCTTATGGATCTAATTTGTCTATTCAAACTTTCTTAGCATTTTAGTAGATATAGGTAGCGTGATGATCCTAGTTTTGTGCATTTAGTATTCATATGCAAAATCCTAGATAATGCACTAATCTTGGGGAGCTCTCCTATATTTGTTAGAATGCTTAACATCTCTTGATCATTATCAAAATTTGGTTTTGGGAGACATAAATTTTCTTTTTGGTACTTTGTGCCATCATAAAAAGTATCGAGGGTTTGGTTTATTTGTTGGAACCTTGCTCTCTTGGGAGTTGGTTATCTCATTCCTTTGTGCTTAGGTTTAATTAGCTTCTTATAATGAGATAAGTCTTTGGAGTCAATCTTGTGTTGATTTGATTCTTTGATATAATTTGGACAACCATTGTCTCTTGGTTTATTTGGTGTTTTGTCCAAATTGTATCTTCCTTTGGTTCTTGAAAGTATTGTGCATGCATATTTAATATATGTATATCTTATGGCATGTGTCACTTTCTTTGATCCAATATATAGGGTAAACTCCATCAAATCCTAATTTGGCTAAGATGTGCATGAAATTCAATTTCATATCTATATGCACATAGAATTGTGGAGTTTGTCCTATATGTTGTAGTGTGTCTAACTACTTCGGACCCAATTAGTTTGGGGACCATTTTGTACTTACCTTTGTGTTAGGTACAATGGATATGCATTGAATGCTTGTCTCACTCTTGGAAAGAAGTGGTGACTCAATGGTAACGTGAGGCAAGCTAGGATGATCAACGAACACATATCTACTACATCCACACCAATGCTATCTTGGTAACAAGTATCTTCTCATGCATACTTTTCTTGTATCCAACCTTATGGTTGCATCTTGGCATGAATCTCTTGATTTGCAAATGTTGTGCTTCTTGCAAAAGTCTTAATGAAACCTCTTTATTGTGAATGTGAGTAATTTGAGATGAGTGCATTTGTTGGGAAGTATTTTAAATCATGCTCATGATTCATCCATCCCAACTATGCCTATCTAGCAATTTTGTTGCATATCAATTCCTCAAGGCTCTCACATGTGCAATATAGATGAAAGTGCAAATTTAGTTACTTCTTTTGGTATCCCCGTTTGTGATACTTGTTGCCTTTCTCAAATGCATCCCAACTATCTTCTATCCCTTGTTGATATTTGTGATGTATTTTAGTTGTTTGTGGTTGAAGTTCATGAATGTACAATAAGATAATATTGAGCCTTTGGCCATGCTATTAAGCAAAAATCTTATTGGTATATTGCATGACTTCGTCTTGGATATCATGCTATTTTTCTTGTGTATCTATTTGGTGTGTGCATGTTTCTTTGTGGATAAATATCTTTGTGATATTGTCCACTTAGAGAAACTTATACACATAAGAGATGATACATCTCCATTTGATATCTTTTTATTTGTTGCATGTTGATTGGTCATGCTAAGAAATATAATTCATTGAAGACTATGATGATGCTTTTTGCTCATCCATATAATAGTCTTATAATATGCTTTATCATGCCTTTCACATATCTTCTTGGTTGAGCCTTTTATTATGGTGCCTCTTACTTTTTGCTCAACTATTTGTTTGTTGCAAGTGTTAAGCTTATTTCTCTATCTATGATCTATTCCAAATGTTTGTGTTTTAAATGGTAATGAGGGAGTGAGGATTCCATGTTATGCATATTGTATTCAAATACAACATTTTAATTTATGCATGTACCTTGGGGAGCTTCCTCATTTGATTTAGAGCACTATCTTGTGGTGATCATTAGAGTTTGATTCACTTGGTATCTTTTGTTTTTGAATGATATTATGGGAGTGATGATTCCATGTTTGTGCACTTTATACTCCAATGCAAATTGTCTAGTTTTGTGCACAAACCTTGGGAGCTTCCTCATATTATTTAGAGCAATCTTCTTGATCTTATCATAATATCTATCTTTCTTTTGGTATCCTCTTTGTGATTCATTTGGTTGCTTGCTTCATTTGTTGAAGCTTCTTGACTTTGTTATCTTTTTGCAATCTTTGATCCTATCTATAGTGTGATTCCTTCCGAATATTCGCCATTGGATATGTGCATTTGATTCCACTCAAATTATGAGAAATGCACACGCTATGGAGGAACTCTCACTATATTAGCCTTTTAAATTTTTCACCCATTTCGGCAATTGGTGCCAATGGGGGAGAAGTTTGGAGGGTTTAAGGAATTTGGTTATGTCTTTGCTTTGTGCTTAAGCATGTGCCTTTATTGCATTGCATCTTGTTGCTTTGCATAGTTGAATATTTAGAGGAAACTCCACTAGGCTTTGAATGCCAATATATGCAATGAAAGTCAAGATCATTCACACATGCATATATTATGGGGAGTTTGCTCTATATATTCAACTTATTTGTTACTTAAATTCCTTATATAAACCCTCTCAAAGAGATTGTCATCAATTACCAAAATGGGGGAGATTGAAAGTGCATGGAGCCCCCATGTGTGGTTTTGGTAATTAATGACAATCCCTATGGACTAATGTTTGCATTGAGTTATATTTGTAGGAGTTGTCCATAGGCAATTCTTGAACCATATGTTGGCTTCAAGGTTGCAATAAGAAGAAATTGATGAAGGATATCAAGTGTCAAGTATGTCTTGAAGATGAAGATGAAGTGAGCCCTCAAGCTACTTCAAGACATCAACATGATGAAGAATGAAGAAATGAAGTGCAAGTTCAAGATGAGCCATCTCGAAGAGATCCTTTGCTTGAGTCTTGCCATCCATATGGTGATCATGGATATGTGAAGATGCGCCGAAGAAGAAGCTCTCCCATGGTGGATTATGGGGGAGCAATCCACAAGACTTCGTCAAGCAAGCACAAGCAAGAAAGGCGTTCCATCTTGTTGAGGTCAAGATCGTCGTCATCGAGCTCAAGTGGAATGCGCAAGTATAAGGTTTGCTCTTGATAGGGTTTGTTTCTCACCGGTCTCATAGTGTAGTTGGAGACCGGTTTATAGTTTAGTTGCCGTACTATCAAGAGGGCTCTCGAGTGAGTAACTCGATCGTATCGTTCGGAGAGAGCTCAAACCTTTGCATCCTTGCATCATCTTTCTTGGTTGTTATTTGGACCTTATCCATGTGATGTTTTAGAGCTTGTGCTTATTCTCATGACAAGCTCTAGTTCATCGAAAACGGATTTCGCATAGATCACTTGTTGCGTTTTCGAGTTTGGTTCATCATCTTTCTTGGTTTTATTTGGATCTTATCCATGTGATGTTTTAGAGCTTGTGCTTATTCTCATGACAAGCTCTAGTTCATTGAGAATGGTTTTTCCATGGGCAACTTGTTGCATTTTCAAGATTGGAGGTTTTACCGGTATGTCTTTTTGAGATAGGTCAAACCTTTCTTCATTTGTTTCTATCCTCCTTTGCTGGACTATGATGTTTCTATGCATATTGTTGTAGAGCTCGTTGTTGTGATTTCAACGAGCCCAAGATCATCGAAATCGGAGTCCGGATGCAAAAGTTATGCCCGTTTTAGTTTTGGTGTTTCTGCAGTTTTCTTAGGCCGGATATTTTGGAAATATCCGGGCCGGATTATCCGGGCCGGATATTTCGGAAATATCCGGCCCCCCCGAAATCGTCTAAGGACCGGAAGAAAAGCAGCTCTGGATAGGGGCCGGATTTTTGGCCGGATTTTGTCCAGGTTTTGTCCACGAGGCCGGATTATCCGGCCCCGGATAATCCGGCCCCAACTTGGGCCGGAATATCCGGCCCTGTTTTGCCCAAACGGCTCGATTTTCTTGGGGGTATAAATACCCCCTTCTTCCTCCTTGGGCTGTGCTTCTCTCACTCTCTCTCTCCTCCATTGTTGAACTAGAGAAGCTTGCACTATCTCTCAATCCCTCCATGATTCTTGCCCCCATTTGAGGGAAAAGAGAGAGGAGATCTAGATCTACTTTTCTACCAATCAAATCCATCTCTTTGTGAGTGGAATCCTCTAGATCTTGATCTTGGTGTTCTTTGTGAATTCCTTTGTTCTTCCTCTCTTATTCCCCCAATAGCTTTTGTAGCTTTGTTGGAATTTGAGAGAGAAGGACTTGAGCATCTTTGTGGTGTTCTTGCCATTGCATTTGGTGCATCGGTTTGAGTTCTCCACGGTGATTCGTGGAGGTGAAAGCAAGGAAGTTGTTACTCTTGGGTTCTTGGAACCCTAGACGGATTCTAGGCCTTTGTGGCGATTTGTTGGGAGCCTCCAATTAAGTTGTGGATGTGTGCCCCAATCTTTGTGTAAGGCCCGGTTTCCGCCTCGAAGGAAATCCCTTAGTGGAACCGTGACCTAGGCCTTTGTGGCGAGGGTCACCGGAGATTTAGGTGAGGCGCCTTCGTGGCGTTCGGTGTGTGGTGTGAGTACCGCATCTTGGGGTGAGGCCTTTGTGGCGTTGGTGTGCATCGAGCAACCACACCTCAAGGTGAGCCTCTTGTGGCGTTCGGGAGCACTAAGCAACCGCACCTCTCCACCGGAGATTAGCACTCGCAAGAGTGTGAACTCCGGGATAAATCATCGTCTCCCGCGTGCCTCGGTTATCTCTATACCCGAGCTCTTTACTTATGCACCTTACCTTGTGATAGCCATCGTGCTTGAAGTTATATATATCTTGCTATCACATACTTGCTTGTATTGCTTAGCATAAGTTGTTGGTGCACATAGGTGAACTCTTGCTTAGAATAAGTTGTTGGTGCACATAGGTGAACCATAGTATATATGCTTTGGGCTTGACAAAGTAAACGCTAGTTTTATTCCGCATTAGTTAAGCCCATCTCGTAAAAGTTTTAAATCGCCTATTCACCCCCCCCCCCTCTAGGCGACATCCGTGTCCTTTCACCATGCCTGGACCATTACGTATGCATACTTTCTTATTCGCAAAGGCGGATGTGGGGTGGCTTTGGTATCCCCGTTTATCCCACGTCAACATGAGCTCTTTACAAAATCTCCACAAGGGTGGTCACATCCTCAGACAGATGTTTCTTTTTGTAAGAATCGTATATGTAGGACTTGCGTTCAAGGAAAGATGCATGAAACCACTCACAAGGCCAAGACCATCAATCTTCTGCGAGGTGCTTAGAGCTTCTTCATATGGACCTCTTAGGACCTACATCTCGTGATAGCCATGGTGGGATATTACTTGGTGATTGTTGATCAATATTCAAGATACACATGGACTTATTTATTCAAGCTCAAGAGTGAGACTCAAAATACCGTCATCGGCATATCTACTTCCGTAGGTAACTTGGTTCCAAACTAGAATCGGTTTTTGGGTTTTGCTTTGTGATGAGATGAATTATTGATCGTTAAGGAGTACTAGTACTAGTAGTAGTATTCTTGGACCCTGACATTTGGTCATGTTGCTAAGTTTTTATTATACATGCACGGTAAATTTCATCCATTACCTCTTTGTCAAAACAAAGTTTTTGGAGCCACCATTTTTTATTGATTTTTCTATTATCTGCTGAACAATAATATTTTTAATCTGACTTGTTTATTCATCTAATGCTATGTAGATGTTCGTGCAAAAGACTTGGGGATCGGCAGATCTATACTGGCATGACATCATCCTAAATTTTTTGTTATCTCTTCTTGAGTGTTTCTTTAGTGCTCCACGAAATAGTATTTTCCAAGTTGAAAATGTAGAGTAGGCCATCAAGGCTATAGTTGTTCAAAAAGATTGAGAACGTATATCATAAAATTAAGGATCTTACTCCTACGAGTTGTTATTTCAGTCTTACTCACAACGCCTATAAAAATGCCATCGGTGGACCTTAATTGTTTGAACATCTGCTTCACTTTGTACATTTGCACTTCTTTTAATGACAACATCAACAAAAAACTTTGTCGAATCCCTGAAGATCAAAGGAAACCTGTAGACCAGAGGCTTAGGGAAAATCGATTGTCCAAGTCCTCTTCCTCACCTCACATCTGGACCAGTAGGCAGTGTTGGCACCCTACCCAAACGCTCCATCTCAAATCCAGTGCTGCTCTGGCTCACGTCAGTGGAAATATCAGTGCCGTAGCCACTATATCCGCTCGGGTTTCCACCGCTCCCTGCGGAGTAAAACCCGCCATTCGCGTCACATCGGGCAGCCTCAAGATCAAGGCACTCCTGCAGCTGTGCCACAACGTCAGTCATCGTGGGACGATGCTCCGGCAACTGCGCGGTGCATTTAAGCGCTGTGTCGGCGGCTTTCCACACGCCGTTAACATCATAGTCGCCACTCATGCGGATGTCCACCACGCTCTCAATGTTGCCACGGGCGAGACATCGTTGCACCCACTGGGCAATGCTCGTCCGCTCTGGGTCATTCAGGATGTGTGGTTTCCCTGTGATTATCTCCAACAGCACTACGCCGAAGCTAAACACGTCACTTTTGATGGTGAGCTGATATGTTAATAGGTACCTAGAAATACATGTAAGTCAGCTATAAACAAGGGCAATTGTTTCACCTCGAATAATCGGGATATCATTTCATGGATAAAAAATGTACTAAAATCAAATACTGGTAGATCAAGTTCAAATTGTGTATGTTTGAATTGCACTTGCATTTTTAGAGAACCAAAGTGTCTTCAGCTGTTGAAAACTAGCAAGAAGTTTGCTAGAGCATAATCATCAAGAATTTGAAAAGGTGAACTTACTCTGGTGCAGTATAACCGGTTGTGCCGACCAGTCTATCCGTGGACACATGAGTATCACTGCCACTATTGAAAGCCTTGAGTAAGCCAAAATCGGCTATTTTAGCCTCCAAGTTTGCATTCAGCAGGATGTTTGCGGGCTTCACATCTCTGTGGATGAGAGGTGGGTTGCATCCTTTGTGCAGATACTCAAGCCCTGCATCCACATATTGCCACACCACCTTCTTAATTAATATGTACTTGTAAATGTATTGATAGATATAATTAAAATCCCGAGTCAAAAGCTTACCTTGTGCGGATTCCAGTGCGATACGAAGTCTCTGCCTCCAGGTTAAACATCTAGAGTTGTTCCCTCTCCCTACAATGGAGAAGATCATCATATGGATAGCATGCTCTGGTATTTTGTCGGATGGTTTCTTACTTTTATGTATATATTTATTTTGTTAAAGGCTTGATGATCGATGGTTTGGGTAATTTGCATACCTCTAATATGTCCATGTAGGGCTCCTTCAGACATGTACTCGTATACAAGAGCCATGTACTCCCTGTCCTTGCAATATCCAATCAATGACACAAGATTCTTGTGATGAATCTTAGCCAAGGTTTGAGCCTGCAGTAACCCAAAAGGATCAATGCACCACCAAATTTGATCTAAAAACATGCTTGGCATGAGTTACACATGGTAAATCTCACCTCTGCTAGGAATTCTTGTTCACCCTGATCTGAATTTTCAGACCGCAATTTGACAGCCACCTGGGTGTTATCCTCCAAGGTGCCAAGGTAGACTCTCCCAAACCCTCCTTTGCCAATCTCACGCCGGAAGCCATCCGTCACAGCTTCCAGATCAGCATACGTAAACCGGCGATTGTCAAGACGCAACGAGCTGTGTTCATTGCTGACCCGAGAGTGAGAGTGATACGACGCGATGCTCGCCTTGTTTGGCGGCCTGACGCTGTTTCTTGATGTTGTTCCTTCAGTGACAAAGCTCCCTAATGTTACTCAATAGTACTATAATTCATGCTTGCACGCAGTGACACGTGAGTGGAAAAAAGGTTGTGTTTTCTCATGGTCTCTCACCTTGTCTTCTTCTTAGCATGCAAAGGAGTAGTACTGACAGAAGCACAATCACCAACAGTACGACAATCGGAACGGCAACATACACGGCAACCTTAGAGCTTTTCTTCTTTTTCGGAGGCTGACATGAGTCGCCGTTGGTGCAGAGGTTTGGATTGCTACCATATCTAACAAAATAAAGATACTTAGAATCATAATTTGAACTGTCATGGACTCATGCATGGTATCATGTACCAACCTGAGTGTTAGAGAGCCATCTTGCATTCTTTTCAGAAGGCCAGAAGGAATTGATCCACTGATCTGATTGCCTGTCAAATCTCTGAATGAAAAGAAAAAATGTTGCTTAGTTTCAAATCTAATAATTCATCACGAGGGAGTGAACTTGGAAAACCACACAATTGAATTTCTTACAGAAGTGTGAGCGATGACAGCTGTGAAAAGCTGTCAGGAATTGTGCCCGTCAGATTATTGCGTGACAAATCCCTGCAGTGTGTAAAAAAACAAATAACTTCAAAAAAACTGAACATTGAGTACTGTGCAATGTGTTAACAATCTCCAACTTACAGGTACTGTAAACCTCTGAGACTGGCAAAAGAAGACGACAAGTTGCCACTGAGACCACTCGCAGATAGATTCCTGCAACATATACATGTGATGTGAGGCCTCCGTGTATATTCAGCAGCAGCTCAGGCAACTACGTTAGTACTACTACTTTTGACCAACATTCAGAGAACTTGTTACTCACAAGCCTGTGACACTTGGTGGGATGGATACCGCGTAGCTGCAACCCAGTCCGTTCCACGCGAAAATCTTGGGCACGCACGGATCTCCCATCCAGTTCTTCTTCAGCTGGTACTTGCCTCTGATGGCCGTGATTGCAGACACTGTTGCATTCGATCGTCAGCAGCAGCAACACAAGATTCTATCAGCTAAGATATATACTAATGGTTTCATCCATGCATATGCATCTGAAGCTGAACATAATCGATGTTCTTACCGTCCTGGGCGGCGGTGGGTACGCCGGTGGTGGGCACGACGGAGAAGATCTCGAGGCCGTTGAGGATGGGCGGGAGCGTGGAGTTGGGAGTCGCGTTGAGCGAGACGTTGTACTGGTGGAAGCCGTAGTTCGCGTTGCTGTTGAAGACGGCGTTGGAGTAGAGGTACTGCGGCGAGAAGCCGCGTGGGTACCAGAGCAGGCCATTGATGGTGACGAAGAACTGCCGCGCGGCGCCGGTCGGGAGCAGCTGCAGCTCGGAGAGGTGCAGGATGCAGATGTACCCGGGCGCCGGGTCGTTGGCGCTGGGCTCGGCGTCCCAGAAGAACTCGATGGGGCTCGACGCGTTGATGGGCGTGATGGCCGTCTGCATCACCGCCGTCGGCGCCTCGAAGTTGTCGTTGTCGATGTTCTGCACCTTCAACGGCGTCGTGATCTCCGACCACTCCGTTGGCTTGCTCATCGGGAACCATATACGGTCGTGCGGGTCGTCGGGGAACCTGCAGGAACATATGCTTATTCGATTAGTAGAAGAAGAACGTCTGTGATCGTGACAGAGATGAGTACGTGCTTCATTTTCACCTGATGAGTTTTCCGTCGCTTGGGCCAAAGTTGGCCCTGGCGAGGAGGACGAGACCCTGCGTGGCGTTGGCCATCGGGTAGAGCAAGTTCTTGAGCGGCCTGAGGTCGAGGCTGGAGATGAAGGGCGTGCCGGAGCCGGTGCTGACAAGGCACACCTGAGCCGAGCCGCCGGGGACGACGGCGATCACCTCCACGATCACTGGCGTGTCGGCGTCGGTGATGTTCACCGTCGTCCAGTAGTTGACGCCCAGGTGGAGGTCGAACACTGGCACTCTGTTCAGGCCGTCATAGTTGCCGTACATGAACTTGGCCCGGATGAGGTACTTGAGCCCGGACACGAGGTTCCGGAGTGTGTAGCAGTTCCGGGCGCTGGCACCGCCACCGAAGCTGCGCACGTTGTGGAAGCTCTTGCCCATCGACGGCGTAATGTACTCGGTCGACATGTTGTAGTTGGTGCCGGCGTCGATGAAGCCGGCGTCCGACACGAAGCTCAGCTTGGTGACGTTGTCCACGTACCCGGCGGCGCTCTCCGGCAGCCCGCAGTCGATGCTTAAGAAACCTGCATATACGTGTGCGGACGTGCAATGAACATCTGCAGCTAGAGATGAACCAATGTCTGCAACCATATGTGATGGGCTTACCTAAGTTATCGGCCTGGCCATGGACTCGAAGAACACCACCGCCCCCGACGATACCGAAAAGAAGCAACAACAGACAGGGCGCCACCATTGATGAACTCAGCCATTGTTTTCCCATCGCTTATGTTCCAGCAACTAGTTACACTCTAACTCTGGTGGCTCACATATATCCTAGCAAGACCCATAGAACCTAATAAGATCACTACTCTGACAGAACATGCATGGGAGAGGCAATTCGCTCGTATAAATGATAATAGTAGTATACTTACCCAGTTGGGCAGAGACGAGCAGCACATCACATGGGCGATCGGTTTTTTTTTTTTTTTGCGGAAAAAGGATTGATATTATAGCCTCGAACTTACAAAAGTCGCATGCAGAGTAAGTCAACCGCCTCGCTGAGCGCAATCCCCGGCTTGTTGACCGCGGACTTCTGACTTTTCGTGCAAGATTATCCAACGGCCAGCTTGTTTAGCCTGTGATTATTGGTACCGGGGCGCAGCCCTGTGGGCAAGCTCCCGCTGTGACTGAATATTTCCCCTGAGCGAGTATCTTATATTCTTATGCTTGTAGACAGTGCAGCCATGCACGTTAATCCTGCAGCTTGCTAGAATGTGCAAGTTGCAATTGCATCAACTCTTATTGTACGAAACAAGTTGCATCAACTTTGATTGCTTGAGTAAACTGCACGCACTGATCTACGACTGGACAGCATCGAATCACTAGTGCTTTTTTATCTGCAGCTAAGAGTGCACATAACATGCATATCATCCCGGTGGCAGTGTGGAATGTTTCCCTGTTGAACATGGGAGCACAAGAAGAAGGTTGCAGATCACAACGTGTATGGGCGTATGGCTGCATTGCGGGCATATGTGTCACGATCCCCATTGCTACTGCGATCACCGGGAAGTGAGGTGGATACAGGCAGCTTGTGGTAGCTGCCGGACCTGAAGGAGACGAGGACAGGGAGGATACCAAAGGGAGACACTCCATATTCTGCCCTGAAACAGTCTAGCCTGGACACAAACAAGAACGTGCCCCTATGGACACTGTGACAATGCCTCGATCCCACAGTCTCGGCAGAGCAACACATACTATGGACTGGACTAGTCTTGAACTGAGAGTCCTGTGCACATCACCTGGGTCACACGGCAATTGTACATACCTGCTCGACCACATAATTAAGGAAGATAGACTTGGTTGTATGCAACTTGAATTGTACATACCTGCCCCTATATATGGACTATGACAATGCCTGGATCCCACAGTCTCGGCAGAGCAACACATACTGTGGACTGGACTAGTCTTGAACTGAGAGTCCTGTGTGCATCACCTTGGTCACACGACAATTGTACATACCTGCTCGACCACATAATTAAGGAAGATAGACTTGGTTCTATGCAACTTGGACTGTTGGCTGAAGTACAATGCATTTACATGATGCCTTTTTTTCTTCAGTTTGCTCTAATGAAAAATTTGACCATACAATAAGTCTTGGGACTTACAGAGGTGCAACGCAAAGGCAACATGTCCCTCTCCACTTCTGTTGGCCATACACTTGTACAGTCCAGCAGCACATCAAAGTTTGTAATCAGCCCCAACATTGCATTCCCAAATATGTGACTACACTGATTACCATTTTCTTGTAGCAAGTGTGTAAGCTTTATCAGTTCAGACCATTCATCCAAAATTGTACCCCCAAGGTTCCTTCTCTCATTCATTTCATGCTTGTTATCATGCCAACGCCATAGATCACGCAATCCCAACATATACTGAAGGTTCCTTGTAAAAGGTTGCAGTGAAAACCAATCAGGAGGATCCCATTGCATGTACGTTAGGACAATGGTGTAGTTGCATAATTCTTAGATCACTTGAATGTAAAGAACAAGCAGATCAACCGATTTCTGATCCAGTTGAACAAAAATTGCATCCATAAGAACATTCTCTATAATTCTTGGGTCCCACTGAACATAGAGCTCAATTGCAAGAACTGTTGACTTCCCATCTTCCCAGGCACATAAATGAAGTACTGTAGCAGGTTCATGAAAGAAACAGCAATATTTGCAACAACAGTTTGTTATCCAGTACCCAACATGCGAACCTTGAACCTCTAGGATCCCAAGTCCTACTTAACCAGATTACCAAGGGGTGTTCCACATCAATGAAATAAGTAGCTTGCACTGTGCGCACTAGTTGAGGTGATGACTTGCGAGTAAACTGAGTTAACCTTTTGAATGTGCATACTGCAGCTTTCATCTCCTTGGCCATATGACTTAAGATGCATGGATAAGAGTTGCACATTGATGTTGCACCTTGTGTGCACCCTGTGAATGACAACAGCTTACTGACACAAAATCCTGGATCAATTTTTTTGTTTATACCACTATTTCCTTAAAACTGCTGGTGTGTACTGTGTAGTCATATCATGTTCTATGAACAATGAACAACCACCGACATGAGTAAGCACGGTGTCAGCAAGCTCCTCGTCCAATGCCATGTTACTGGAAATCCTTTCAGCACAAATCCTCTGCAAAAGCCAAACCAAGTTCCCAAAACAGAGACACACTACCTACATGAGTGATCACATCATCACAAATCTCATCCTAAGTCTGACGGACAGCACCATCCATGTTCCTCTTGTCTTCGGAAACAACTAGCATTTCTTCATGCACCGAATGAGCTGCCCCAACCACTAGTGTCTCTGGCGGCAACACATCGACAACAACATCGTGTAAACCTGGAACGACTGTCATTGGGGACGAAGATGGACTGGATAACTTTACCACATGTCTGCCCAACATCTGAGTAAAATCCCCAATATCAGATTATGATTCCACAACGCTGATGAACTGGGGCCAGCAACCAACATGCTGACTCAACGCGTACGCCTTCTGCCATTCAGCAGCCGCACCCTCCATGTAAAGGGAAGCAGCAATAACCCAAATGCACTCATTTATATTGAAGATCTTGAATACTCGAGGCACTTAGATCTTCAGAGCCGTGGGTTTTCACCATTAAAACAAGGGAAGGAAATCAGCGTAAGTACTGGACACTGATCTGCGGAATACTCCTCCACTTGACAAGGAGAACCTTGAGTCCTGCTGGTGTCGGCGTTGTGTATACATTCACCGGGGACATCTGGCAGCCATGAGCGAAAATTCGTCAAACAGCCTGCAGGCGTGGCCATGCCAGCCCCACCCACACCTTGTTGTATGTCGCTCCCGGCATCCGGCGATGTCCTAGCAGGGAGATATGTAGTGGCACTGGCTGGGAACACGAGTTCGGCATGGCCGTTGTTGGTGTCGTGGACAGGACCTTTTGTCGAACACCTGGTGGCCAGGCAGAACTGAAGACAGCATCCGCGTGCAGAGTACCAGCACCCACGACCTGAACATCCGAGATGGGCGATGTTGACGAAGGCTTGCTTGTCTGCTGCTCCAGTAGTCGACCCAGCACGAATACTGGCGTGGTTGTTGTGATGGGCGCGGGCACCGTCGTCATCTTCATATTGATCAACATCTGGTCTTGCCTGGCGGCTATACAACTCAGCGTCACGCTGAGCTGCACCAAGCTCTCGTTGATGGCGCTCAAGTTCGCATCCGTCGTTGTCCTCGCCACACCTCCAATCGCTTCAGCACAACCAGATCAAATGGGGGAAAACATCTGTTGGAATTTTTGTGGGGGATTTTTGAAGAAGAAACCTTGCTCTAGATACCGAATGTCACGATCCCCATTGCCACGGGCGACGTGAGGTGGATACAGGCAGGGTGTGTTTGGTAGCCCGGGCCAACTCAGAATATATATCTCTTATCATACATGCTCCTCTTAGCTATGTTGAGGTGAGATTCATCATATGTTTGGCAACCCCGTATGTGTTGAGCTATGCTCACATGAGATGGTGTTTGGTACAACTTATGATGAGGTGAGCATGGCTCACAGCAGTTTTACAAAATGGTCCAACTTTTTAGCAAAAAGACCCTGGAACAAACAGATAGAAAAGCAATCCGGCCCTCAAGATGAGTTGGGCGGCGCGGTGGCTGGTGCTGGCCGGCGTTGGGCGGCCATGGGCGGTGGTAGGCGGCGCTGCGCGGCGGAGGGCGGCGCTGGAATGATGGTCGCGGGTCTGCGGGGGCACGGCATGGACGTGCTGGGCGGCGCGGTGGCCGGCACTGGCCGGCGTTGGGCGACGGAGGGCGGCGCTGGGCGTGCAGCGGAGGGCGTTGGGCGGCCATGGGCGACGGAGGGCGGCGCGGGTCGTGCTGACGAGGGCGGCGGCCGGCGTGCGGCGAAGGCGGCGCCGGCGTGCAGCGGAGGGCGCGGCGGAGCTCGTCCATGGCCTGGGCGCGGCGGAGCTCTGCGTGGTGGAGGCGCTCGTCCGTCGCTGGGTCTGCGTGGTGGAGGTTGACGGGAGAGGGGATGGGGGAAAATGAGAGGAAGAAAATGTGCGGGTGGGGGTCTGGGGGTGTGGCGCTGGGTCTGCACAGTATTTTGCGGGATGAGGAGAGCCTGGGTCTGTTGCGAAGCTCGATTTGAGCTTCGCTCCTCATCCCGGCTCTCGGACGTTTTCTGTATCCCTTCGGCAGTGCTCAGATGAGAAGAACCAGTCTAACAAACACTATCTCCCTTTAAAATCTCGGTTGGGAGGAGAGATTCTGAGTAGCCCCGGGCTACCAAACACACCCGCAGCTTGTTGTACCTGCCGGACCTGGAGGAGACGAGGACAGGGAGGAGACGAAGGGAGACAGAAGAGAGATTCGGACTTCAATTCAGTTTTCTCACCCGACTTTAGCTGGTGAGCAGGGCCGATACTGCAGGTCCAGGAGGCCAAGGCCAGTGTGAGGCAAGCCCAGTGCACTGGGCCTCCAAGCGGGCATGACAATCTGAAATCTCTGCTAGCAGCAATACGGCCACAGGCGCAGAAAGCAAACACAAGAGCCCAAGGCGTATCCTTCTCCAGCAGCACTGCAGCAGCACGCTGGGTAGATTCTACAGGACATACAAGGTAATTCGCCAGGGCAAAAATCAGCTTTATCAATAGTGGAGTTCGAATACACTAGTACGGCTTATTTTCACAGAACGCCTAGACAGCATCCGTGTACTACTCCTACATAGGGACCACATCTGCGTCACTACATGAGGAAGCAAAACTGCGTGTGGCGTGGCACAGGTTTCTCAGCGGAACAGCAGTACTTACTGTACACCATTACAGACTATCTGCATCACTATATCTCGCCATTCGATGAAGAAGATGCAGATTGGCCAAAGGCGGTTGCCACGTTGTGGTTGGCGCCCGCTGGCAGTGGTGGCTTGTTGGCCAGCCTATCGGCCTCCCTGGCCTCATCGACATCCTTCTGGCTCAGGAAGCTTGGCTGGTTGGTCGATGACAGCAGCCTCGCCCACATCCGGTCTGTGATCTTAACTTTGTTCCGTGTTGATGTCACCCTCTGTCAACAAGAGAAAATTCTCATTATATTGAAATCATGCTCACCATGAGTATGCAGTGGTACTCTTAAATGGTTTGATTATGTTAGATAAAAGTTTCACTGTGTCCTTCAGGCAGCACACATAAGCTCTTGTGACAAATGGGAAAAATGGGAATATATGATGCAACTGTCCTTCCTATCAGAAGTCATGAATATTCAGTAAGTGCAAAATTTTCCTGCTATGCATGTCAATGAACAAGACCACTTGAAAGTACTCACGTAGAAAGGTATATAGGCATGTCTGCCATTGACCATCCCAATGGTGGAGCTATATCCTGCCATGGCACCATGAATGGCACTGTGAGCCAGCAGCGTGCAGTAGACATTGTCTGATGCATTACTTGGAATAGCTCGGACCATGTAGGTAGGATCTGCACAATGTAGATAGACTTGTTAACCTAATAGTACGCAGATCAATGAGCTGTTTTAGAACATCGTCCTCTGAGAAAAACAGAACCGGTCAATATGTTACCTATGTATTTAATGGTCATCTCCGTCTTTTTGCTTTTGAAATGATCCTGCAATAGAATAATGAAATGAGTAAGTAAACTGTGTACTCCTTGAATCATCCAAAGCAACACAGTTTCTAGTAAATGCCAATAATAATTATGTCATGGAGAATGGAATCAGGTCCACAGTGGCAAGGAAATGCTGGTATGTAGCATGTACCTTAATCTTGTGAGTCAACCAAAGACCAATATCAAGAAGTAGCTTATTTCCAGATGCATCTTGCTGCTCTGAAGAGGGTATGCTTTGGGCAATAATATCCTGGCCTGCTCCCTCAGCAACAACAATGACCATGTGCTTATTCTCTTTCAGCCTCCTTTCTATATATTGCAGCAACCCCCCTTCTCCATCCATATAAAACGGGGACTCTGGAATTAAGCAGCAATCCTGTGGAATTTCGAGAGATCCAAAGAACAAATTAGAAACTCTTACATGGAGGTTAGGTAATGAATCAGAAAGCAAGATATTCTAATACTAATTCAGAAATAGGGAGGAGTCAAATCAAATATGCAGGGACCAGACTGAGTGGACCAAAACAAAAACAAAAAAAGATATCCTGGACAGTTGTAGAAGGCACAAACTTACCACATCTCGGCTTGCAAGGGTAGCATACATTGCAATGAACCCTGCATAAATAGAAGAAAAAAGGCTTTAAGGACAAGACAATGTAATACATAGTGAGTTAACAAAGTCGTTATGTTTGAAATGATGAAAAATTAAGCAGCCTTTTTTAAAGCAGACCGTAAATACAATTAATAAGATGTTGAATTTGTTTAAATAAATAAAAGTATCTAGCAACAAAATGAGCTGAATATCAAACAAATTGTCCTTGTTCTTGTACAAACCTGACATGTGCTATCAGCGAATGTAAGCTATATAAGAAAATATAGCATGCAAAAAGATGGCAAGTGACTGTATTGACAATATGTAAGCAAACTTACCACTATAACGACCCATCAGTTTTACTAAGCCTATTCCATTCTCAGCACTGCAAGCTTCCACATGAGCTGAATCAATAGCACGTTGAGCCTCTTCTACGGCCGAATCAAAACCAAAGGACTTGTCGATTATCTAATAATCAAAATATACAAACAATCAGTAATGAGTCATGTCCTCATATTAGTGGGTATATTAACTGATTTTTAGAAAAAACTTCTGCATAAGCAAATAAACTAATAACACTATTGTACAAACACTTACTGCTATGTCATTATCTATTGTCTTGGGAATCCCAGCCACAGCGACTTTTAGGCCACGTTTCCTGATTTCCTGCCAGTAATTAAAAGCAATGAAGTACTATTTTTTTCTCAAATACAGAAGCAATGAAGTATAAGTAAAGATTATCTTTGGCATGAACTACTTAGGTATTTCTACATGCTATCCTGGCACTATAATGCATTCATGTATCGGATGTTGCTGTGGGCAAACACATGCTAAAATGAGAAAGATGCCTCATTAGTCATTAATATACGTATTTTTCTACTATAACATATCCATCTCTAGTGAAAAACAAGTACAGTATTTGTAGCACTATCAAAATTAATACCTTGAAGATCTCATATGCTCCCTTCTGAGTCCCATCTCCTCCAATGATATACACCTAAATAACATATTCTAGCAACTGAGTTCATATGTCCAGTCAGAACAGCTATATCACAGTGGTGCATTTGAATTGTCATGTTTACCTGATTGATTCCACGATCCTGGATGTTATCAACAATCTTTTTTGTATCATGACCACCTCGTGATGTTCCAAGAACTGTACCACCCTTCTTGTGGATGTCATTCACAATCTTTGGTGTAATAGCAATGTAGTTGCTAGAATAGAAGCCCTTGTATCCATTCTATAATTGGGTAATAAGGCGTCAAGAGATAGAAGATCATGAATCATAGCCGAAACTAAATCTGTGCAAAGGTTTAACTATGGCAAGACCCCCAACATACAAATAACTTTTGTAACATGATTATACAATGTTCACATACATGTTATCCTACAAAAATCTGAAGCAAGCATTTCACAAATAAACACAGCAATTCATTCATCTTACAGCTATTTCGTTGTCAGTATAATATATTGGAGATGAATGTCCCAATGTTATTGGGAATTAATTAAAGTAAGGCATTGCAATCTGATATGTTTGATAAGATGTGACAAGCACAATCTAGAAATCTTAATGTATCTGCTGAGCCCTTTTAACAAAAACAAATGCAGAAAGACAGACAGACAAAGCATGTATAAAAATGCAAGAGTAGCATCTAACAAGTATAAGTTGGAGGGACATATATCCATTTAAAACAGAGAGCATACCTGTATTCCGTAGATGTTGTTGACGTTGTACATGTGCGACAGGCCACACACCAGCTCTCTGATAACAGTGTTAAGCCCAGGGCAAAGGCCTCCACATGTTACAATGCATGCTTTCACTTCATCTGACTCAAAGTTGACCTAACAAGGTTTAAGCACAAATATTTCTGTCAGCCAAGAGAGACAAGTGTGGTCAAGAACCAAACGAGGTGGCAAGTGCAACCTACCCTCTGACGGGGTCCGGCACGGCGGAAGTGAATCCCGCGCCGACTGTTTTTCTGAACAACAACCTGTACGAGCAAATATAGCTGCTTGTTAGTTCACAATCAGCAAAACATCACAGTGCAAGACATTGAATGACAGTTGACATACCTTTTGTGGTACAGTGTCATCTTCATTGACAAAATATTGCCTGGTATCAATAAGAACAGAGGTTTCAGAATCACAGATACAGCATTCATACTGAGAGACTTGCCAAAAAGTTGAAGATCAAACAAACAATGCGTATGGAGGACAGGCCTTACTTGACAGTTGAATATGCTGGGTGGTCTTGTAATGGGTTCGGGTAAGTCTGGAAAAAAAAAAAAAGCAAACTTATAAGCTCGATTCTCATGGATCACGGTTTCACCCGTTCAATCAAAGTAAAATTCAGAATGGCTGGACAAACATTTGACCAGCATCGCTGACATGAAAGGCTACCCTTTGTACATAATTTTGTAATTGGCTGACATGTAAGTGAAGTAACTGAATGTGGCTGGGAGAAGCAACCAGCCAATCGTGATAGGTTACTTCTTCTGGTGGAGCTACCATCCGTTGTACGCAATCAAATATCTCATTCCCAAAAGCAGAGACAACAACAACAACAACAGTAACTGATGAAACGATGGATCTATATAATAGCCGCAATTTTGGTTGTATTCATCAGTGTTTGCCGGTATCTGTGAATCGTAACTGAGTAATTAGCTCAGTGCAACTCTGCAAGGACTAGAGTTTTAATCCGTCAGTAACCGAAAATATCACCATAGCAGAAAACTCCGAATCGAGCAAACCCGGCAACCATGGCGGCGTGGCTCCCCCCAAATCGGCGACCCCGCACACTCGGTCAGCAAAAGCCGCACCGCGCAACACCCATCACGAACTGAAACGATCGCAGCGAGCAACGAGGGGTAGTAGGGGAGGGGAGGAGAGGGGCGCTCGCTCACGGGGACGTCGGGGATGTAGTCTGCGAGGTGCGGCACGTCGTCGAGGACGTATCCGAAGTCGCCCTCGGAGATCTTGACGTATGCGGCGTCGGCGAGGCTGACGGCGGAGGCGTTGCGGAGGGCGCGGAGGTTGGGGTAGGAGTCGCGGGAGATCCGCACGCACATGGCGGAGAAGGGCAGCGCCGCCTTGGTGGGCGGGGGCGGGGGCTCTTCCGCCTCCTCGTCCTCCCGCCGCTGCTGCTCGTCGTCCGGCGGCAGGATGATGTGGGACGCCATGGGCGGCAGGAAGGGATCGGAGGTTTAGCTGGCGGAAGCCGACGAGGGGCCTGCGTTGGCGGGGGCTGGGTTTAATATGATGATGGGAGTAGTTTTGGTTTGCGCGGTGGTGTGGTGCCGACAATGGAATGGGAGGAAGAGATGTGGCTCCCTCCGGGGAAGGATGATTTTGAGGTTGGAGAAAGTGGAGATGCGGCGGGTGGTTTCCTTTGGCGGTTTTAGCTGCGGTATTGGCACGCTTGCCGAGGCGTCAGAGTTACCGGCTCATTGTTCTCCTTCCACTCTTTTCTTTTTGACAGAGTACCTTCCATTCCATTCGAAATTTTTTTTGCGAAACACAGAACTATACGTTCACATATATTTACATATACTCACCCCTATGAACGCGCACGCACACCCTACTTCTATGAGCACCTTCGAGAGTCCGAGTGTAAAAATTGATTTGATTGGTCTTGAGATTAACCAAGTCACCACATGTGTCTCGCTATCGATGGAAACATCGCCTCCCACTGAAAAAATATTCCATCTTTATGAGACACCAAAGCGTCAAACATGTGGTTTAAAATCTCTTTTTTTACACCTTTATCGTAGGGGGGAGCCCCTACGCTGTAATTTTTCTATATATATGGCAAAACAAACTATACAGGGACTAAAAGTCCCAAAGCTTAAAAAAGATTACATCACGGTGGGAAAAAAGGAAATGGAAATACATAAAAACTAGGACTGAATAGACAACAACTAGTACATAAGTGGTTGAACCATCCTTTACCGTAGGGGTTTGAATTATGATGGGCTAAGGGTGCCACTGTCTTTCTAACCATCCAACCATATGTTTATTCTCTTATTTCATTTGGATTAACAATAAATAGATATACAGAGCATCTCAGGCGCCTAATTTTTGGGCACTTCGTTGTCATCACCACTTTTAATGTTTTTGGCACGAAACAGAAATAGTTATTCTACATGCCTAAAAATACAACTCGCAGCCGGCGGCAGCTTTTCAGATGCCCTAAAATAGGGCATCATAAACACGAGTCCATCGACTGCTTGTTTAGAAACATATTCAACTATAGTTCATCAACACTATTTTCACGCATTCAAAAAACAAGTGAACTAGATATAATGAGTGGTGTTCATCAACACAAACAAAGTACATGAGGACATCAACTAATCCTATTCATCATCATGTACATCGTCCCCATTGCTATCCTCATCGGTAGTGAGGAGGAGGTACAGCCACCTCTTATTGTTCTCGTTGATCATGGAGGGACCGATGAGTTGCGCCTGCATCTCGGCCTTCTTCATCATGTTCTTCGCCCTTTCCTCCTTCCTCTGAGCCTTCTCCTCATGCTAGAAATCCTTCTCCACCTGCACATCTCATCCGTTCTGTCATGGCCCTATCGTCTGCGGCAGCCGCTTATGTGCCTGGTGGTGTAACCGCTCGTCCTCGCACGACAGAAGGAGCGGGTGCGGAGCGGGTGCGGAGCGACCATCTCGGCTTTAGCTCGAGACTAGATCTCTAGGAAGTTCATGTCGCGGCGGGAGCGGGCGAACCTCCACGCTGTGGCGTCGTACGTGTGTGCGACCTCTTGCTTGTTGGCGAACGTCTTGAACCACACGTGCATCCCCCGCAGCGAGCTCAATGGGTCACGGCCCAAGGAGACACCCAAACAGCAATGGCTAGGGATCGACGGATTTAGGCGAAATCGCGGGGATCGGCGCTGCAAGGATAGGCTGGATCTACTCTTAGGGCGACGGGGGAATGGTTGTTGTTTCAAGGGAAGTTGGCGGTGAGCGCGAGCGGCTGGATTTTGCGACGTGCTGTAGCGGGCATCGTAAATATGCCACACGAGATAGGGTTTTTTCGGTCACATCTATAAAAAAATTAGGCGGCTTTTAGGATGGAGCATCTGCTAAGCTCTCCCACCAAAAAGAAGACAGTTTTTGGGAAGCGGCAGTATTTTAGTGCATCTGTTGAAGATGCTCTAACAGCGAAGATCTAAATCTACTAGACATTGTTAGGGATAATCTGCATAGCTCTGATCGTACGACAGTGTCCAGTTATGGAAAGAGTCAATTTCGTTCTCTCGGCCAGTACTCTATTAGCAGGAATTCATGTGGCACGACCGTTATTATTTCGTTCAATGAGAGTCGTATATTATTTTTCAAGAACACGCAAGAGGACCTAGTGTCTAATTTTTCACGAGTCGTGTATAATCAGAGGACTCGTGTCAACTTTCAACTAGGGCATGTCTCATTCGAGATGATTACGACGCCCCCGTATCATAATCATCGGCTTATTTTGGATATCAAATATCCAAACCCCAGTGGCGATGTCGCCCATAGGCTTGACGTGCGCACGCTGGTTTTGATCGTTCTACCGGTCGCCACAAGCGGCCCAGCCTGACTGCCGCACGCCCACTGACCTACAGGCGAAAAAATATCCTACCAAACAACGTGGTCTAGAAGAGTCACCAATCGATGGCGCAGCATCCGACTCTTTTGCTTTGCCTTGCGCCGCAGGATAGAAACCCAGCGGATCACACGGGAAACGAGCGCGTGGATTTGCCTGGTCAAACACCGACGAACTGCTTACACAGCATCGTGACGGTGCAGACAGGGCAAGAAACAATAAACCCACACACACAGTTCGTTTCCATCTTCTCTACCTTCTGCCATTCAAAATAACGAAAAATGTCGTGCAGATTACTGTCTTTTAAGTTGGAAAGAAAACCCAAAGCTTGACTTCTGCACCAAGAAGAGATTACTCGCGCTTAGTTGATTGGCCTAGTTTGATTTGATCCTGCTAAGTAGTCCAGCTCCATGCATATGACATGACTCTGTAACACAGCTACTCAAATATGTCGCAAAGGCCAGAAAGACGACAAGGGCGTCGCCAAACTAAAACGCCACCATCTCGCCTGATTTAGGGAACGCCAGAGCGTGGATGCTCGATGAGGGCACGCAAAGTGATCAAAGCCGTATGATTATTCATCTCCATAACTATCAAGCAAAAAAACCAATTTATTCCAGCCGAGGGCCATTGGACGCCTATGGCCTGACAGATGTTTCACCACAGGGTCCTGGCACTGATTGCTGGATACTCACTTGGCATGGAACTTGCGGCTGACGGACTCGTAGCTCGGGACATGGATAACTGCAGCAAGATCAATCTGGTTAGTCAGTGCAAATTGTAGGAGAGCAACATGCTGCGGTTAACTTCCATGTGTGGAACATACCATCGCCCCATGATGCCAGCGTCAGTGGCGAAGAAATTATCTTCTTTGCAACTGAAGAAATGTCGTTCAGAGTGGTCTCATCAACAGCTCTCATGAAATGTTCAATGGGTTTCCTGTAATTTTGACAATGCGCACTGATCAAAAGATGAACGGTGAATCTCCGGACATAATATTGACTGGCTTGTTTCTAATGTTGTATGCCTTGACTCTTTAGACAGCACTGAATGGGCTTTGACTTATTGGGCAACCAAAGTACTTGATATTTTTTAAACATGTACTGTGGTTTAATGATAATATTGGTATGACCCTTCATAGTTCGTCTAAAACCCTAATCGGCTGTTGATACAATGTTCGGAGGAATAGGAACTTGTGTATTCCATGGGGCTCAAGACTAATAAATAGTACAGGTGTTGTGTAAGGATACAAAAACAGATATAGTACATATATCTAATAATGCCGTCATTGCAAGCCTCTAGGCTGACAGATACAAGTCTCAGAGGTCACAAGGAATAAGTCTAGTCACACCTTGGTAGAAAGGAAAGAAAGAGGAAAAAACTCTCAAGGAGGTCTAGATGTACATCTAAAAGTAGACGGTGACAAGAATTTAGTTTTGTTTTAATTCTTCAACAAGACTTATACTGTGAACATGTACATATGATATGAAAGAAAGAGGCTATTTAGTTTGCAATATGGAGATTTGTGGAAAAAAGGACTTGATTAATAATGTACTAGGATACTCTTATACGCATACCTTTCTCCGTAAGTCAAAACCTGACTTCCAATATCTTCAGATGCTACAATCTGTTAGAAGACAAACAGTGTAAAGAGCTTTTTAGGAAAAGCAAGTCATAAAGTTGTGAATCGATCAGGAGAAAGAACAGTATACTCTTGATTCCAAGTTCATCAGAACAGCAGCCTTGGTAGCCTCTTTAGCACGATCAAGCTGTTCTTGAGTAACTATATGAGGCAAAAGACCAGGGACAAAAAGAATGCAACTGATTATGGTCAATCTAATCTTGAAACATAATAGCTTTGAGATAGCAAAAAAGAAGGAACCTTTTCCAGGAGTTGCAACTTCAAGGAGTTCTCCTGCTGCCAAATCCACAGCCGTTGATGCAAAATCTGGGCTCTGTTCAAATACTAACATGATATTTCAAAGCCAAGGGGAGTACATCACAAGCATACAAAAGATTGCAGAAGCTTGAGTAGACTATGTTCATCCTTTCACTTGTATTTCAAGTTGAGACCGGGGAGGGTTTAAATAAAGGACTAAGACTTGTTATCAGGCCGAACTGGACAGCATTAACCACCAGCTCGCCTAGAACAATTTGAGACAAAGAAACAGGAAAGGGCATGAAATAGGCATGGCATTACTGGCAATTATAATCCTACGATGTACTACTTCATTGTTTTCCAAGAATGACTTATTACTCATATAAGACCCATTTTTTGGTCTTAAAATAGACAGAAGTATGCCTATCTTCTTAAATTTTGTGTATCATGTTTAATAGTATTCAGTAGTATGAGTCATTATTCACCAAGTCTGCCAGTCAAAAATTTACTGATCTGTTAGATGCACCTGTTTCGGAATGGTAGAACACTCATAATGTGCCATCAGGTAATACGCATGCACAAATCCAAAATAACAGTTTTGAAAAGGAAGAGAGGGTATGAGAGTTACATAAGCATGATAATTATATTGAAATTGTCGGTACAAAAATCACAAGTGGTACTATCCACTATCAACAAGAACTTCTTGATTGTGTCCATTGCATCAATTTTATAAGGACAAAGACATTAGAGGTTCTGTTCTATGAGAGGCTTACAGTGGCTGCATGAATTCCAAAAAGACCTGAATTGTTGTAGATACTGTTGAAAGCAGAAAATGACTCGATCTGTTCGTAGTGGTTCAAGACACGGCGATCTGTAGGTACAGGAGTGACAGTCATGTTAGGTTGAGCTACAAAATTATGATTCTATGGCTATTTGACAAGAAGAAAAATAACGATTTGAACAGTAGCATACACAATCGAGAATACATTCCCTTCCCAGGACCACCGACAGAGAAGGACCCACCTCCTCCCATGAGCATCTACAGAGCATCAAGTTTAATTTATCTTATCTTTCAGTGGCAATATATTTAATAAATAGGCGTGCACACGTGATAGTATGTACAAAACATAAATGGGTAAACATCATAGGGTAGCCCTAAATAATTAGATCACTTCAACATCAGTTAGGCATACCTGAAGCACCGTCACAATCATTGCAGTTTTCTCTTGGCGCCAGCCACCTGGCACCTCAAAAGCAAGTGCAATGTGTGTAGTCTGGTCACAGGGAGTTCAGCATTAAGGATAAGAGAAGCACACATGAATACATCATCAAGAATAATGCTGCAAAACAGCCGACGACTCACTGGAGAATCTGCTTGGCAACGATAGTCCCCTCCCACGTACACTGATTTTGGTTCTTCACGACGTTTCACAGCAGGAAGATCTGACAGAAGTGGCTCCGCAATTGAAACCAACTCATCATGCTCAACTCCTGATGCTGCAAGAACCATCCTAGGAGCAGTATAATTTTCCTACATTTTTTCACCATGAGTAAAACTGTCAAAAGGACTCATTTCTCACTAAATAATGTATGGGAAATAAATTGCTAAATCTTACATGAATGAATTCCTCCAGGGTACTAATATCCAATCTGTTTATAACGGATTCTGTAGCCATCAGAGGTTTTGCCAGCGCCCCAGAATATCCAGCCGAATGAAGCGCCTCCAAAAGTAGACCTTGTGGATTATCATTAATTTCAGATATTTCAGACTTTATCTTCTGGAGCTGTAGAAGAAGAAAAAACAGCACATGATTAGTAAAACGCAGGGAACACTCTGTAAGTTTTAATGAAAACAACCAAATACCTGCTCTTTGACCTCCCATTCTAAAAAAGCTGGATTCCTCACACTGTCAAGGAGCACTTCCACCATCTCCGGTGCATAACTCTTCAGTGCATCATAGGTATAGCTCATTTGTTCACGAGAAGCAGATGCAGATACATTTCCTCCGATTGCTTCGACCTCCCGAACTAGCCGCAAGTGACTCCTGTTTGTTGTGCTCCTGAAGGCCATTCTCTCCAATAGATGTGATGCTCCAGATGAAGAAGGTGATTCGTAAACAGAACCACAGTCAATGTACAAGCCCACCGATGCAGCCGGGCCCTGAAACAAGTTCCTATGAAAAAAATGGTACGGACAGAACAAAATACAGCAACATCAATGAGCATCAAGCAATACCGGTGATGTTTCGGATGCAATCTTGATGCCATTTGGAAGAGTAGTGATTTTTGTCTTGGGTAGCTCGATAAAATCTGGTAGCGGTGGGGGAATTATAATTCCTGGGAGCGGAACATCAAGAGGGGGCAGTTTGGTTGAACCTCCGCCAAGAAGCCAGCTAAACAGACCACCTGAAGATTGCTTCACAACACTTGTGCTAGCAAACCTACTAGCACCATGATGCTGAAAAGTTGGGAAAAGATGTTGTCCTCAACATGTAGATAATTATTAATAGAATACAAAAACTGAAAGGGCAGGTAACTTATATGAGAAGTAACTACTATGCCAACGATCAAAGGATGGTTTGGAAAGAAAAACTATTGTTGTTAGTTGTTACGTAAAGGTTTAAAGGAAAAAAGAAAATGTGGTAGCTGGTGTAGATCCAGGTGGTTGATCCTCTAGAGTCAGAAAACACAGGGAAGCACATTCGCAGCTCCCTTAGATTATTCCATTGCCGTCTGTTTTTTTCTTCGTGAAACAGATTTTCTAGTTAGTTTTCTTCGGTGGCGACTTCTTCGGAAATTATTCTTTTTTGCTGGACCGACTCACCGGACGACGCAGACAACACCTAGAACTGAAATCAACACCTAGGCTGAGTTTGTTGCAAATAAAAACCACCAAAGGTTTTATTTTGACAAACAATACCACTACCGAGGCCTGATTCCATGAACATTTGCAACTGTTTGAGCGAACGCATGTTTCGATTCTCCACAGCTCTGGCTAACAAATGCATACTAACTTCTTGGAGGCCTCGACCATAACAAGAACCTGACTATGTCACATGTTGGCGCACAACTTGACGCCTAAAATGCAGAGCACTAGACAGGACACAGCTGTTTCGGCGAACACGTGTTTCGATTCTCCACAACTCTGGCTAACAAATGCATAATGTCTTCTTGGAGCCCTCGGCCATAACAAAAACCACAGATTCGCGCACAACACCACACCTAAAATGGAGAGCACTAGACAGGACACAACTTCTCACGGATCCATCTACTATATGAAGCCCGGAAGAACGAGACTACATGGGGAAAGTCGGCATGCGCGAGCAGTTTGTATCGTTCACAAAACGGATCGGGGCATGAACGCGACTGCGGGGAGGACGGGAGGGGGGCGGGGGGAGGGAAGGGGAGTATCGAACCTTGAGAGAGCGGAGATGGCTCCCCGCGACGCGATACATGGCCGGTTACGAGCCGAGATCCCGGGACGCTGAGGCGGTGGAGGCAGAGGAGGAGGAGAAGCCGCCGCCGGTGAGGGGTGGTGCGAGTGCGAGACACTGTGCGCGCGTGTAAAAGCTTGGCGGCAGGCCCGATCCGCTTCGGCCGTTGCCCTGCGGCTGCTACTGGACTGCACATGGGCCAGTGGATTTTTTGATTTGGCCCACGGCTTTCGTCCCGTCTAGTATCCGGTGCAAGTACTACTGCACTGACGTAGCCGAGTACAGTTTGGCCGAGTGATCGACACCCGTAGGGTATGGGTACGGGTAGAGTCATCCCATATCCGTACCCATCATCTTTAATCTCACCCGTCACCCGTATCCATACCTGTCAACGGTACAAGTTTTTCCCATACCCGTCACCCAACAGGGTAAATGGGTACCCGTGGGTAAAAATACTTGCGCTTACAACACATCAAATTGATCAAAAAATATGACATGAGGTGAAGCGATCCTAAATAAAGGTCTAATCCTCACTAACCTACCAATGATTGTGAGACTAGAAAGCGTGAGGTTTAGCCTAACAACATGAAAATATGATTAGGGAAAAATTAAGTAGTTTAAAATATTACAATGGCCACTTGTTAATTTTAGATGGGTACATGGGTACGCGGGTATGGGTTATATAATCCCATAATCGTATCCACTATACCCGATGGGTATGGTATTTTTTTCCAATTACAAACACATGGGTAATATTTTGTCCCATACCCGTACTTCTATTGGATTTTTATCCGACGGATACGCGGGTCATGGGTACCCATTGCCATCCCTAATTCGTATCCAAGTAGGATTGCGAGCGTCGTCCAGTCCAAACAAATCTAAGTCTACAAAAGCCAGGGCAATTAAGCTAGGGCGTTCATAAACAAGAAAAAGAAGTGAAAAAACGACACCTTAATTACGTGATTCTCTCTCTCTCCGTTTTTTGTGCACCTACGTACTCGCTCGTCGTCGGGGATGGGAGCAACGTTCTCGTCCATTGTCGAGGCTTGGACGACGAGGGCGACGGGAGTCCAAGTTCCCCGGGCGGCGCCTGCAGGTTTTTTTTACATAAAAGGTACTCGAGTGCCAAAACGCCTACGAGGACTCGGAGCAGAGCTGGAAGCTACACTGTCGGATCAGAGCTTACTCGAGAGCGAGCCATTTTTCACGCGTGCCTCGAAAGAACTCCTCCGTCGCAGAAACGCCACCGGAAGCCGACCACCACCGGGGACCACCCCGCGTTGCTCACAGACCGAAAAGCAGCGCCAAGGAAACTCGACAAGGGAAAGGCACGGAGCAAGCATTGCCGAAGATCGCCGAAGAATCACCTCTGTCACAACCATCGGTGAGCCTCGTGATGTGGGCTCCAAAACGATGTTTTCAAGAAGAGCACGACACCGGAGTGCCGCCACCGCCCCGTTCCGAGGATCTTGGGTTTTCACCCGGAGGAAGTAGAGGGACGGAGATTGGCCTCACGGCGCCTTCAACAAGGGAACGTCGTCCGCGGACACCGCCGCCGTGGCCCAAGGGCAAAGGTTTCCCTTTGGCAAAATCACAGCCGTATACTCGTACCCCACATCACTCAACTCGCCGACCACCACGCCGCCCTCACGGCCGTGGTCACCGGCCAGCACCATAGTCATTGGCTCGCCCGTCGACCAACATGACTCCCACCTTCCAGGGCCGCCGCCCTGGCGTCCAAGCTCTTCCTGCTGTGGACCGAAGAAGACGAACACCACACCACACGGATCGGTACCTGCAGCTGTACCACCTTCCTGGAGAGGGCTAGACAGCCCCCATGGCTGCCGGGTGATATGTCTCCGACGTATCGATAATTTCTTATGTTCCATGCCACATTATTGATGATATCTACATGTTTTATGCATACTTTATGTCATATTTATGTATTTTCCGGCACTAACCTATTAACGAGATGCCGAAGAGCCAGTTGCTGTTTTCTGCTGTTTTTTGTTTCAGAAATCCTAGTAAGGAAATATTCTCGGAATTGGACGAAATCAACGCCCAGGGGCCTATTTTGCCACGAAGCTTCCAGAAGACCGAAGAGAAGACGAAGTGGGGCCACGAGGCGGTGCCACACTAGGGCGGCGCGGCCCAGGTGCTGGCCGCGCGGCCCTAGCGTGTGGGCCCCTCGTGACTCTCCCGACTCTGTCCTTCCGCCTACAGATAGCCTTCGTCGCGAAACCCCCAGTACCGAGAGCCACGATACGGAAAACCTTTCAGAGACGCCGCCGCCGCCAATCCCATCTCGGAGGATTCAGGAGATCGCCTCCGGCACCCTGCCGGAGAGGGGATTCATCTCCCGGAGGACTCTACACCGCCATGGTCGCCTCCGGAGTGATGAGTGAGTAGTTCACCCCTGGACTATGGGTCCATAGCAGTAGCTAGATGGTTGTCTTCTCCTCATTATGCTTCATTGTTGGATCTTGTGAGCTGCCTAACATGATCAAGATCATCTATCTGTAATGCTATATGTTGTGTTTGTTGGGATCCGATGGATAGAGAATACTATGTTATGTTGATTATCAATCTATTATCTATGTGTTGTTTATGATCTTGCATGCTCTCCGTTATTAGTAGAGGCTCTGGCCAAGTTTTTACTCTTAACTCCAAGAGGGAGTATTTATGCTCGATAGTGGGTTCATGTCTCCGTGAATCTGGGGGAGTGACAGAAACCCCTAAGGTTATGGATGTGTTGTTGCCACTAGGGATAAAACATTGATGCTATGTCCGAGGATGCAGTTATTGATTACATTACGCACCATACTTAATGCAATTGTCTGTTGTTTGCAACTTAATACTGGAAGGGGTTCGGATGATAACCTGAAGGTGGACTTTTTAGGCATAGATGCATGCTGGATAGCGGTCTATGTACTTTGTCGTAATGCCCAATTAAATCTCACTATACTCATCATATCATGTATGTGCATGGTCATGCCCTCTCTATTTGTCAATTGCCAACTGTAATTTGTTCACCCAACATGCTATTTATCTTATGGGAGAGACACCTCTAGTGAACTGTGGACCCCGGTCCATTCTTTTAATCGAATACAATCTACTGCAATACTTGTTCTACTGTTCTCTGCAAATAATCATCATCCACACTATACATCTAATCCTTTGTTATAGCAAGCCGGTGAGATTGACAACCTCACTGTTTCATTGGGGCAAAGTACTTTGGTTGTGTTGTGTAGGTTCCACGTTGGCGCCGGAATCCCTGGTGTTGCGCCGCACTACATCTCACCGCCATCAACCTTCAACGTGCTTCTTGGCTCCTACTGGTTCGATAAACCTTGGTTTCTTACTGAGGAAAAACTTGCCATTGTACGCATCACACCTTCCTCTTGGGGTTCCCAACGGACGCGTGCTGTACGCGTATCAAGCAGATTTTCTGGCGCCGTTGCCGGGGAGATCAAGACACGCTGCAAGGTGAGTCTCCACAATCCAATCTCTTTACTTTGTTTTTGTCTTGCTTATTTTATTTATTTTGCTGCATTATATCAAAACACAAAAAAATTAGTTACTTGTTTTACTTTACTTAATTCCATGCATGCTTTTGTTTCACTAGTTAGGCTTAATGAAAAACAACAAAAATATTAGAGATCTTTATAGTATTTATCTTGAGTTAGGACATGAGGTGTTTGAAGAGAAAAATAAAAAACCTATGGAGCTTTATATGCGTGCTAATGGAAATGTTATTAGTATGAATGCTTTGAACACTATTATTGCTAATGCTATGGAAGAATTTAAGCTTGGGGAAGCTGGTTTTGATGAGCATGATATTTTTAGTCCGCCAAGCATGGAGGAGAAAATTTACTTTGATGACACTTTGCCTCCCATTTATGATGACAGTGGTATTTTGGTGCCACCTACTATTGAGGATAAAGTTTATTATGATTACAATATGCCTCCTATATTTGATGATGAGAATAATAATGATAGCTACTTTGTTGAATTTGCTCCCACTAGAATTAATAAGAATGACTATGCTTATGTGGAGAGTAATAATTTTATGCGTGAGACTCATGATAAGAATGCTTTATGTGATAGTTATATTGTTGAGTTTGCTCATGATGCTACTGGATATTATTATGAGAGAGGAAAATATGGTTGTAGAAATTTTCATGTTACTAAAATGCCTCTCTATGTGCTGAAATTTTTGAAGCTACACTTGTTCTATCTTCCTATGCTTGTTACTTTGCTCTTCATGAACTTGTTTATTTACAAGATTCCTATGCATAGGAAGCATGTTAGACTTAAATGTGTTTTGAATTTGCTTTTTGATGCTCTCTTTTGCTTCAACTCCTATTTTTTGCGAGTGCATCATTAAAACTGCTGAGCCCATCTTAATGGCTATAAAGAAAGAACTTCTTGGGAGATAACACATGTGTTTATTTTACTACAGCAACTTTGTTTTATATTTGAGTCTTGGAAGTTGTTACTACTGTAGCAACCTCTCCTTATCTTTATTTTATTGCATTGTTGTGCCAAGTAAAGTCGTTGATAGTAAGGTTCATACTAGATTTGGATTACTGCGCAGAAACAGATTTCTTTGCTGTCACGAATCTGGGCCTAATTCTCTGTAGATAACTCAGAAAATTATGCCAATTTACGTGAGTGATCCTCAGATACGTACGCAACTTTCATTCAATTTGAGAATTTTTATTTGAGCAAGTCTGGTGCCTCAATAAAATTCGTCTTTACGAACTGTTCTGTTTTGACAGATTCTGCCTTTTATTTCGCATTGCCTATTTTGCTATGCTTGATGGATTTTTCGATTCCATTAACTTTCAGTAGCTTTGTGCAATGTCCAGAAGTGTTAAGAATGATTATGTCACCTCTGAACATGTAAATTTTGATTGTGCACTAACCCTCTAATGAGTTATTTTGAGTTTGGTGTGGAGGAAGTTTTCAAGGATCAAGAGAGGGAGATGATAGAATATGATCAAGGAGAGTGAAAGCTTTAAGCTTGGGGATGCCTCGGTGGTTCACCCCTGCATATATCAAGAAGACTCAAGCGTCTAAGCTTGGGGATGCCCAAGGCATCCCCTTCTTCATCGACAACATTATCAGGTTCCTCCCCTGAAAGTATATTTTTATTCCATCACATCTTATGTACTTTGCTTGGAGCGTCGGTTTGTTTTTATTTTTTGTTTTGTTTGAATAAAATGGATCCTAGCATTCTTTGTGTGGGAGAGAGACACGCTCCGCTGTTGCATATGGACAAATATGTCCTTAGGCTTTACTCATAATATTCATGGCGAAGGTTGAATCTGCTTCGTTAAATTGTTATATGGTTGGAAACGGGAAATGCTACATGTAGTAATTCTAAAATGTCTTGGATAATGTGATACTTGGCAATTGTTGTGCTCATGTTTAAGCTCTTGCATCATATACTTTGCACCTATTAATGAAGAAATACATAGAGCTTGCTAAAATTTGGTTTGCATAATTGGTCTCTCTAAGGTCTAGATAATTTCTAGTAAAGAGTTTGAACAACAAGGAAGACGGTGTAGAGTCTTATAATGTTTACAATATGTCTTTTATGTGAGTTTTGCTGCACCGGTTCATCCTTGTGTTTGTTTCAAATAACCTTGCTAGCCTAAACCTTGCATCGAGAGGGAATACTTCTCATGCATCCAAAATCCTTGAGCCAACCACTATGCCATTTGTGTCCACCATACCTACCTACTACATGGTATTTCTCCGCCATTCCAAAGTAAATTTCTTGAGTGCTACCTTTAAATTTCCATTCTCTACCTTTATAATATATAGCTCATGGGACAAATAGCCTAAAAACTATTGTGGTATTGAATATGTACTTATGCACTTTATCTCTTATTAAGTTGCTTGTTGTGCGATAACCATGTTCATGGGGACGCCATCAACTACTCTTTGTTGAATATCATGTGAGTTGCTATGCATGCCCGTCTTGTCTGAAGTAAGGACGATTTACCACTTATTTAATGGTTAGAGCATGCATATTGTTAGAGAAGAACATTGGGCCGCTAACTAAAGCCATGATCCATGGTGGAAGTTTCAGTTTTGGACATATATCCTCAATCTCATATGAGAAAATTAATTGTTGCTACATGCTTATGCATATAAGAGGAGTCCATTATCTGTTGTCTATGTTGTCCCAGTATGGATGTCTAAGTTGAGAATAATCAAAAGCGAGAAATCCAATGCGAGCTTTCTCCTTAGACCTTTGTACAGGCGGCATAGAGGTACCCCTTTGTGACACTTGGTTAAAACATGTGTATTGCGAAGATAATCCCGGTAATCCGAGCTAATTAGGACAAGGTGCGGGCACTATTAGTATACTATGCATGAGGCTTGCAACTTGTAGGATATAATTTACATAACACATATGCTTTATTACTACCGTTGACAAAATTGTTTCTTGTTTTCAAAATCAAAGCTCTAGCACAAATATAGCAATCGATGCTTTCCTCTTTGAAGGGCCTTTCTTCTACTTTTATTGTTGAGTCAGTTCACCTATCTCTTTCCACCTTAAGAAGCAAACACTTGTGTGAACTGTGTATTGATTCCTACATACTTGCATATTGCACTTGTTATATTACTTTGCATTGACAACTATCCATGAGATATACATGTTACAAGTTGAAAGCAATCGCTGAACCTTAATCTTCCTTTGTGTTGCTTCAATACCTTTACTTTGAATTATTGCTTTATGAGTTAACTCTTATGCAAGACTTATTGATGCTTGTCTTGAAGTACTATTCATGAAAAGTCTTTGTTATATGATTCATTTGTTTACTCATGTCATTACCATTGTTTTGATCGCTGCATTCATTACATATGCTTACAATAGTATGATCAAGGTTATGATGGCATGTCACTCCAGAAATTATCTTTGTTATCGTTTACCTGCTCGGGACGAGCAGAAACTAAGCTTGGGGATGCTGATACGTCTCCGACGTATCGATAATTTCTTCTGTTCCATGCCACATTATTGATGATATCTACATGTTTTATGCATACTTTATGTCATATTTATGCATTTTCCGGCACTAACCTATTAACGAGATGCCGAAGAGCCAGTTGTTGTTTTCTGCTGTTTTTGGTTTCAGAAATCCTAGTAAGGAAATATTCTCGGAATTGGACGAAATCAACGCCCAGGGGCCTATTTTGCCACGAAGCTTCCAGAAGACCGAAGAGAATACGAAGTGGAGCCACGAGGCGGCGCCACACTAGGGCGGCGCGGCCCAGGTGCTGGCCGCGCGGCCCTAGCGTGTGGGCCCCTCGTGACTCTCCCGACTCTGCCCTTCCGCCTACAAATAGCCTTCGTCGCGAAACCCCCAGTACCGAGAGCCACGATACGGAAAACCTTCCAGAGACGCCGCCGCCGCCAATCCCATCTCGGGGGATTCAGGAGATCGCCTCCGGCACCCTGCCGGAGAGGGGATTCATCTCCGGGAGGACTCTACACCGCCATGGTCGCCTCCGGAGTGATGAGTGAGTAGTTCACCCCTGGACTATGGGTCCATAGCAGTAGCTAGATGGTTGTCTTCTCCTCATTATGCTTCATTGTCGGATCTTGTGCGCTGCCTAACATGATCAAGATCATCTATCTGTAATGCTATATGTTGTGTTTGTTGGGATCCGATGGATAGAGAATACTATGTTATGTTGATTATCAATCTATTATCTATGTGTTGTTTATGATCTTGCATGCTCTCCGTTATTAGTAGAGGCTCTGGCCAAGTTTTTACTCTTAACTCCAAGAGGGAGTATTTATGCTCGATAGTGGGTTCATGTCTCCGTGAATCTGGGGGAGTGACAGAAACCCCTAAGGTTATGGATGTGCTGTTGCCACTAGGGATAAAACATTGATGCTCTGTCCGAGGATGTAGTTATTGATTACATTACGCACCATACTTAATGCAATTGTCTGTTGTTTGCAACTTAATACTGGAAGGGGTTCGGATGATAACCTGAAGGTGGACTTTTTAGGCATAGATGCATGCTGGATAGCGGTCTATGTACTTTGTCGTAATGCCCAATTAAATCTCACTATACTCATCATATCATGTATGTGCATGGTCATGCCCTCTCTATTTGTCAATTGCCCAACTGTAATTTGTTCACCCAACATGCTATTTTCTTATGGGAGAGACACCTCTAGTGAACTGTGGACCCCGGTCCATTCTTTTAATCGAACACAATCTACTGCAATACTTGTTCTACTGTTCTCTGCAAACAATCATCATCCATACTATACATCTAATCCTTTGTTACAGCAAGCCGGTGAGATTGACAACCTCACTGTTTCGTTGGGGCAAAGTACTTTGGTTGTGTTGTGCAGGTTCCACGTTGGCGCCGGAATCCCTGGTGTTGCGCCGCACTACATCTCGCCGCCATCAACCTTCTAGTGCTTCTTGGCTCCTACTGGTTCGATAAACCTTGGTTTCTTACTGAGGAAAAACTTGCCATTGTACGCATCACACCTTCCTCTTGGGGTTCCCAACGGACGCGTGCTGTACGCGTATCACCGGGCACGTCAGATCTGGGGAGGGTTGGGCCAAGGCCCGGGGCCCCTGCCCCGGCCCGCACATGCGGCAGCCAAAACACCTCCACCCGACGCCTGAAGGTCCTCGCCAGGGCTGCGCCGCCGCCTGCCCGCCCGGCTACCAATTCCGCTCACCTTGCATCGTGGCTCGCGTCAGTGTCTTCCCACCACCGTCCGAGCTCGCGCCGCCCGTCGCAGATGCAGCCTCCGGGGAAGCCGCCGCCATCCCGAGCTCGCCCAACATGCAGAGCCGCCATGTCACCGTCGCACGGCCGCGCCGCCACGCCCCCTGCCGGCGTTGCGCTCTCGCGCGACTACACCGCCCGCGCCGCCACCACCACGTGCGGGGGGGGGGGGGAGAGAGGATGCCCCGCCGCCGCCGATGCCCCCGAGCTTTGCCCGGCGACGCTCCCCGGCGGCGGCGAAGCGAGGGAGGGGTGGGGAGGGGTCTGGCGGCGCTGATTTAGGGTTTCGCTCTGGGTGTCGCGGGAGCCCAGGGACGAAACGTTTTTTCCCCGCGCCTGCAGGTTGCGACGAGAAGAAGCAGAGAGCAGCAATGTCGTCGACGCGACACAAATCCAAGTTCACCGGGCGGCGCCTAGCCCTGGCGGCAACGAGAAGACGTCTTGGCCGGAGCTGGTGGGTGATACGTCTCCGACGTATCGATAATTTCTTATGTTCCATGCCACATTATTGATGTTATCTACATGTTTTATGCACACTTTATGTCATATTCGTGCATTTTCTGGAACTAACCTATTAACAAGATGCCGAAGTGCCAGTTGTTGTTTTCTGCTGTTTTTGGTTTCAGAAATCCTAGTAACGAAATATTCTCGGAATTGGACGAAATCAACGCCCAGGGTCCTATTTTGCCACGAAGCTTCCAGAAGACCGAAGAGGAGACGAAGTGGGGCCACGAGGTGGCCAAACCCTAGGGAGGCGCGGCCCCCCCCCTTGGCCGCGCCGACCTGTGGTGTGGGGCCCTCGTGCCCCCTCCTGACTTGCCCTTCCGCCTACTTAAAGCCTCCGCCGCGAAACCCCCAGTACCGAGAGCCACGATACGGAAAACCTTACTGAGACACCGCCGCCGCCAATCCCATCTCGGGGGATTCAGGAGATCGCCTCCGGCACCCTGCCGGAGAGGGGATTCATCTCCCAGAGGACTCTACGCCGCCATGGTCGCCTCCGGAGTGATGTGTGAGTAGTCTACCCCTGGACTATGGGTCCATAGCTGTAGCTAGATGGTTGTCTTCTCCCCATTGTGCTTCATTGTCGGATCTTGTGAGCTGCCTAACATGATCAAGATCATCTATCTGTAATTCTATATGTTGCGTTTGTTGGGATCCGATGAATAGAGAATACTTGTTATGTTGATTATCAAAGTTATGTCTATGTGTTGTTTATGATCTTGCATGCTCTCCGTTACTAGTAGATGCTCTGGCCAAGTAGATGCTTGTAACTCCAAGAGGGAGTATTTATGCTCGATAGTGGGTTCATGCCTCCATTGATATCTCGGGACGTGTGACGAAAGTTCTAAGGTTGTGGATGTCTTGTTGCCACTAGGGATAAAACATTGGTGCTATGTTCAAGGATGTAGTCACCGATTACATTACGCGCAATACTTAATGCAATTGTCTCGTTGTTAGCAACTTAATACGGAGGGGTTCGGATGATAACCTGAAGGTGGACTTTTTAGGCATAGATGCAGTTGGATGGCGGTCTATGTACTTTGTCGTAATGCCCAATTAAATCTCACTATACTCATCATAATATGTATGTGCATGGTCATGCCCTCTTTATTTGTCAATTGCCCAACTGTAATTTGTTCACCCAACATGCTGTTTATCTTATGGGAGAGACACCTCTAGTGAACTGTGGACCCCGGTCCAATTCTCTATACTGAAATACAATCTTTGCAATACTTGTTCTCTTGTTTTCTGCAAACAATCATCTTCCACACAATACGGTTAATCCTTTGTTACAGCAAGCCGGTGAGATTGACAACCTCACTGTTTCGTTGGGGCAAAGTACTTTGGTTGTGTTGTGCAGGTTCCACGTTGGCGCCGGAATCTCTGGTGTTGCGCCGCACTACATCCCGCCGCCATCAACCTTCAACGTGCTTCTTGACTCCTACTGGTTCGATTAAACCTTGGTTTCTTACTGAGGGAAACTTGCCGCTGTGCGCATCACACCTTCCTCTTGGGGTTCCCAACGGACGTGTCAACCACACGCATCAGTGGGCATCAATGACGTCGACGCGGCGTTCAGGATCGTGCGGAATAGGCCTGACGTCTGCGTCTACTTCTACGACTATGACTACAAGAACCCACCGCCGATGGACTTCAACCCCAAGCGCGTCAATCTCTTCAGCGACTCTGATGACCCACAAGTATAGGGGATCGCAATTTTTATCGAGGAAAGTAAAATCCAAATTTATTGATTCGACACAAGGGGAGGTAAAGAATACTTATAAGTCTTAACAACGGAGTTGTCAATTCAGCTGCACCTGCAAAAGCACTAGTAACAGGGTTATATAAAAGCAACATTAATATGAGAGCAGTGGCAATAGTAACACATCATCAGTAGCACAGAGGAGATGGCACCGAAAAATATTCCAGTGCATAGTTGACTGTAGAGCAATGATGATGATAGAAGGACCGGAATTCCCAGCTATCTACACTAGTGGTAACTCTCCAAATAACATGTGTTGGGTGAACATGTGTATAAGTTTTATTTAGCCCAAATAGTCTAGTCTACCCCAAGGCCCAAGATGACCCATGTAACATATGTATATTACTCTGAAGTCAATAGAGAAAGGGTAAGGTTGGTAAAGTAACATTCGCTACATTTTTCTCTTGATTGAGGGTTGGAAGTACAAACCATGCATAAAATGAAGAGCTTTGCAAATGTCCATTATAGAAGGAGCAGCCGAGTAATCCAGAGTGGGGATCTCCATATGCACTAGTAGGAAAAGCCTCATCAGTGGCGCACCAAAAATGGATTCTATGGCGCATGGGAGGTGCGCCACAGGAACTTCGCCACAAAAATAAGCTTTCTGTGGCGCACCAGCCCATGCGCCACAGAGTTAACGTATCTGTGGCGCATGTGCTCTTAGGTGCGCCACAGAAAAGAGTGCGCCACAAAATTGGTTTGCAGTGCGCCACAGAATTTGCTTGTATTATACACGATTTTGTGCTGCCTCCTGTACACATGCAGTTTATAGACAGCAATATACAGATATACAGGTTATATACAGCAACATTCAGATATAATATAAATATCATGTACATTGCACAGATATAACATAGACATCATCATCACATTACTTAGATCCCGATCGAGATACATATATAGTGGCAAGTGTCAAATGTTTTGCATACAACTCTTAATTCATACAAAATTCACAATTTCGAGATACAAAGTAGTCTTCATCCTACAAAGTAGTCTTCATCCGGTTTCTCCTTTGCTCCCTCATCTCTACCCACCAGGCTCGCTTGCATCGAGGTCCTTCATCCAGTTCCTACTATGATGAAAATGGAAGAAAGTGAGACCAACAAGTCCGATGCACAAGAGAAATGGAATAAATGCCTCATACATTGTTGGTCAACACAAATATTAACATTCAGGGACGGTGTAAGTGAGACCAGTCCGATGCACAAGAGATTGATATTTGTGCTATCTTACCAGACTCACTTACACTGCTCCCGAGTGTACGGTGACCAAACATTTTAATCATCGGCATTTTGAAAATCTCAAAGCAAATGGAATGACAAAATGGAATAAGTGCCTCATACATTGTTGGTCAACACAAATATTAACATTCAGGGATGGCGTAAGTGAGACCAAGTCCGATGCACAAGAGATTGATATTTGTGCTATCTTACCAGGCTCACTTACGCCACCCCCAAGTGTACGGTGACCAAACATTTTAATCATCGGCATTTTGAAAATCTCAAAGCAAATGGAATGACAAAATGGAATAAGTGCCTCATACATTGTTGGTCAACACAAATACTATGGTCAGAAACCATAGTTGCAGATACACCGCCGTATACTTTGCAGAAGGGCCCCCTTCCCCGGTCGGCGTTCCGTCAACGGGTGCTTGACGACACAACAACGCCGATCTGCATCTTCGGCGCAGAACCACGGCAGTCCCTCGCTGTCCAGTGAACGAGTCCTTGATGCAAAGACCGTGCCGGCCTGCCCAACATTATGCCGGGCCGTGTTGCCGCGCTTCAAGCCGTGTGTCCCGTGCCCTGCACTGTTCGCCTTCTTGCCCGGTGAACCAATAGGCTGATCGTTGGAATAAGGAAACCGATGACGGCCGGTCGCAAGATTAAATTGCGATCGGCCGTCATCGGCTTCCTTATTCCAACGATTAGTCTATTCGTTCACCGGGCAAAAAGGCGAAGAGTGCAGGGCGCGTGATCGACACGGCCTAAAGCGCGACAACAGGGGTCGGCATGATGCTAGGGAGGCTGGCACCGTCTTGGCATTAAGGACTCGTTCACGTACTGGACGGCGAGAGAAGAAAAGTGGTGCTGCGCCGGAGAGGCATGTCGGCGTTGTTGTCTCGTCAAGGACTCGTTCACGGAACGGTGGCCAGGGAAAGGGGGCTCGTCTACAAAGTATATTGCGGCGTATAGGTGACCAAACATTCTAATCATCGGCACTAAAATGGAAGAAAGAGCCAAGTGGTATCTCAACTAGATATCATATGCCTCATATTTTGTTGGTCGAAACAAATATTAACATCCAGGGATGGAGTAAGTGAGGCCAGGTAGGATGCACAAGTTGATATTTGTGCCATCACACCAAGCCTCACTTGCTCCACCCCCGAGTGTACGAGTGATCGACCAACCATCTAATCATCGGCAAGTACAAAAACACCAACAAACCAGCAACCATGGTGACATAAGTCAAGATGCTCAAACACACATAGCATGCATGGAGCAGATGCTCCAAAGGGATTATTCATCACTTGGTATATAGACCAAGTGATGCTGGCAAAAGAGAGGCCAATCAAGAACCAGTAAATCCAGTAAGTGATAGATATGCCTAAACAAGCAACAACACATAGCATATCCCAGCTAACCAGATGAGACAAGTCTTGGTAGCCAACTGAATCACCTAGCACCACCTAGCCTTTTAAAACCATCAGAAACAGTCCTTTTTCTTCAAAGGATACCACAATGGCATTCATTTACATGATCCCCTACTGTGGATATCTCTATTTTCATCAAAGCCAACAAGAAATAGAAATTTATCATTACTCAGTTGAGTTCAAAACAAAGCTAGGGTACCATAAGGGATTATTCATCACTTGATAGTAACCAAGTGATGCTGGCAAGAGAGAGGCCAAGCCTGAGCTAGTCAATCCAGTAGACATGGATATGCATAAGTAAGCAAGAACACATAGCCTATCCAAGTTAACCAGATAAAACCAACCTTGACAGCCAACTTAATAACCTAGCATCACCTAGTCTTTTAAACCATCAGAAACTTCCCATTTTCTTCAAAGGATACCACAGTGGCATTCATTTACATGATCCCCTACTGTGGATATCTCTATTTTAGTATACCATCATAAGCATTCCATTTAAATCACACATTTTAGTATCTGTTCTTATCCAAGTTTTTGCCTCAGCCTTTGCATCATTGGCTGAGCCAAGACATCAAGCATCTGGCCAGGGAGCATTCTTAGGCCAACCAAGAGCAACTACAAATATGTATGTATACAAGCCCACCAGTAGCATAGTAGCATACCATAAGCTCACAAGAATCCATCAAGTAAATATGTACAGAGACATAGCAACAGCCATGTCAAACACAAGCACATAGGGTGGAATAACAATGTTTGGTCATCATTTAATCATAGACCAAGTGAAGCCTGGTACAAATGGCAAGGACCAGGAATTTGACCAACTCAAGTCACCATGGTTATGCCAACCAATTGAATAGTAGCATCTTCCAAATGGAACTAGGAAGGAAACCATCCCAGATGATTTACCAAGCCAGCAGTTCATGACTGCAAAGGCCAATTCAACCACCAAACCATCCAAACCACCAAGCCTACACACTTATCATTACCCAATAGGATTCAAAATGAAGCTAGGGTCCCCAACGATAGTTGGCATCCATCTAGCTTAAGTAAATACAGTAATAGAATCATTACTGCAAAGTAGTTCATCTCAATTATCTACATTAACAAGATAAAGTTTCACAGATAAATGAATTAGTCAACTGCTAGGCAACAGGGATGCTTGGCAAGCATCATGCATCCATTCATATGCTTTTCAAAGCATAAGCAACCACCAGTACATGGTGAGAAGCTATACAAATCAAGCAACAACACAGTATATCAAGCAACATGCATAGATAGAGAAAGCAGTAAGTAATTATCAACCAATTGGTGATCAAATGATCACCAGAGCTTGCAAACACAAGCCATAGGGGCAGCGGAGGAGGAATTAAGAGGGAGAGGAGGGGAGGGGAGAGAGAGCACCGATGACAGGGGTGGAGGACGAGGTTGAAGATGACGGCAGGGGTGGAGGAGGAGGAGGAGGCGGCGGCTCCTCCACCTTGCCGCGACGGCGGCCCCTCCTCGCGGCGGCCCCTCCTTGCCGTAGGGGCAGCTTGTGCTGCAGGTGGCGGGGATGGGAGGACCGCGGCGGCATGCGCCCCTCGCGGAGGAAGGCGGCGGCGACGACGATGGCGACGACCATGGAGGATCCAGGCGACCACGGAGGAAGGCGGCGGCGGCGGATCCAGGCGACCACGGAGGAGAGGGGAGAGGGGAGAGGGGAGGGGCTCGGGAGAGGGGAGAGGTGAATAGGCGGGGGAGGGCACATGCGAGATGATATAAGTCCCTTAATTCTGTGGCGCACCAGAGCAGGTGCGCCACAGAATCAACTACTTCTGTGGCGCACCGAAGCCCGTGCGCCACAGAAAGAGTTATTTATGTGGCGCAGCACGACATGTGCGCCACAGAAATACCTACAGTAATAATTGGTGGTGGCAGGATGTGGGCCCCACATAGTTTCTGTGGCGCACTACCGAAGCGTGCGCCACAAAATTAAGCTATTTCTGTGACGCACCCAGAATGGTGCGCCACAAAATAATATTCTGTGGCGCATTTTTAGTGGTGCGCCATAGAAATAAGCTCCGCCTATAAGGGTTTTCCTACTAGTGATGATCCATGGCATGTCCCTGAATACGATTTAGAGCAAAAGGTAAGCATATGATTGTGCCAAAAAAAAAATTGTGGAATGTGTGGGAGTGTCTATCGAACATTCGACTAATTTTCAATTAGCTAACATTCAATTTTTTATCCAGTAGTAATCCAACACGTGCTAGCAAGAAAACCCCCTGAAACTGTACAGTCAAGTCTCTAGGCTCAGTTTGCTGCCCGTTTGGTGCTTGCTTATGCCGTTGTTTTTTCCGGCTGATATGTTGCATGAGATCGGCGTTGATAAAATGGCCGTTATAAAGACACCCAGAACTAGAAAAACCATTTGACAGGAACTCAAACCAAAATTACAGTGTTTTGTATCCAGTTTTACATGTTCCAGAATGGACTATAACTTGTTATGGATGAAGAGCTGCATAAAAATACAAGGAAAATCTAGTCTACAGGATTCCAAAACTAAAACTTACAGTGTTGTTAATCCTCATTTACATGCCCAACTCTTGTAAAACGTAGTATACCAAACTGTAACCTGAGCTATATAAAAAACCGACAAGAAAAAAAACATGCCCCCGCAAAATTAAAATGATGAAGTGCCAAATTACAAGGAATGAATTATTTAAATTGCACGTCTTCTACATGATAAAAGAATCCAGCGGGGGCACATGGGATTCAAGCACAAAAGCTCTACGGAGAACTACAGCACACATGGACTGATTGCGATTTGCTTTATGTCGTCGCAGCCCGCTAATCCTTATGTTCTGCTCCCCCGCAAACAGAGACGAGGAAATTTCCGGTTGCTCTTTATGCCTCTATCCCTTTGAAGGTTGGATGAAATGACAACTTACACGCAGCAACAACAACAACAAAAAATGCAAAGCAAGGAGAAACTAGTTACGAAAAACTACAGACAAAACAACGTGACCTAGTAAAGCACAAATGTTCGCAAGTTTCAGCTCCTAATCGGACGGACCAAAGGTTTGATGACTGCTGCTGAAAAAGGATCATTCGGTTGTTGTTTTGCTTTAGCTGATAATAGGATGTAGGAATGAGGGTCTTAAAATGCTCAGTCAAGGTCATGACAGCTCTCACGCCCGATTGGAGCAGCTGAGGAATCTAACTTGTGAATGGAACAACTCCAAAAACAACATTCTGCAGAGGTGCAGGAATAAGATAAACCACAATCAAGACCAATCGAAGCAGCGAATGATCATATGGACATAGGAAATATTTTAGTACCTCATCAATTCTATCCCACTAGTGAAAATCTGGTTGATGTTGAGGGCGGCACTGCGAGCCACTGTTGGGTAGAAGAGCAACCTGACACCACCTGCAATGAAACAAGTCTTGGCGAAGGAGGGTCCATGCCCCTCCGTTCCTTTTTGAGACCCCTCCGTTCTAATTATCCACTAAATTATTGGCCCACACAATGTTGAAATAAATAAATATTGTTTGTTTATATTGAACTTTTTAACTTCTTTGCAATTATAACCCATTTTATATGCATTAGATCTTCACCACTGTCGTCTTGTATTAGAGTTAGGAAAGTTAACATTGCCATATAAAACAATCAAATGAAGAAATAATCATTTTTATTCTCTAGTTTTTATCTTTGAGCGGGATCACTTGCACTAAATTTACAACATATATTATAGAGGAATTTCTTTCCTTTTTGAGACATTACTTCTTAAAATCTACACAGATAAATTCTCTCGCTAAAATGGCGTGTTCATGTGTATCCTAGTTTCTTAACTATCATAGATAGACCTCTAAACCTAATATATTGGAATTCCTTGAGTACATGATTGTCTATTCTATTTCTAGGTGTAAGTAAATACAGAATAGAAGAGATAACAATCAATTTATTAAAAATAAGTTCTAGAATGTAAAATATATCTACGAGATTCCGTCCTCCTTTTTTGTTTTTTGTTTACTTTGGTCATTTTCTTGTCCACTCATGGCTTTATATGTCTTTCACATTCCCTGGCTCATCAATCTGTTGGCATAAAATGTTCACTTTACACTTAGTGCTGAAATACCACTATTTAGATCAACTTGCATAAAATCCTTCATTTTTGCATGCTTGATCTACACTCTTATAAAAATTATTGTGTTGTACGTACCTGGTAAAACAATACAGAGCCCTTGTTGTACCTGGTAAAACAATACACTTTGGGATAGCTACGCGGGGACTCACTGGTGCACACCCATGGCTGCGCAAGTCGAGGCACTGCCTCAACACCGCTCAGCTCACGCGACGATGATGTTTGAAGGGCACGTTCATATGAGCAGTCAGCGTGTAGGCCTGTATGGGAATCAGACCAAACAGGTTCTACAGCTGTACTTCAGAGAGACCATTTAAATCGCAACAGATCAACATCTACAATAAAACCTGAGCTCATTTAACAAACAAACCTCATGATGAAGAACATAGCGGATAGCCTGGCGTTACATATACATTGCCAAATGCAGACTATAGGACATGACAACAAAATCGACATTAATTAAACATCGGCCCGTGGTCTAGACAAATATTCCCCGCACATGCGAAATGTAATCTACTCCCTCCACACCGGTTTATAGGGGTATTATGCATTCCGAGGAGAACTTTGACTACTAGTTTGGTCAATAAATATACGATATATATAGCAAAAATTATATCATTGATTTTTTTTTGAATATAAATCCAATGATACAATTTTTATGGCATATATCACATATTTGGTAGACCAAATTAGTAGTGAAAGTTTTTTCTCGAAGTGTGTAATACTCCTGTCAACAACCAGTATGGAGTTAGTACAGAAGATTATAGTGATACTCCAATATGAGCATTCTTTAATGTGCAGAATGTCATCTAGAGAAGATGAGCCAATTCTCATCTCTTCACATTTGTTCGAGTCATATACACTTTTAGTACCACAACTTACGTAGGATGTGCAATTTAGTACCACAACTTGCAAAACGAGCATCCGACATACCAAGTATCAATCAGAAGCAGACATGTGGCATCGTTAAATTTATAAAATACCCCTAATTTTTTTCCTTTAGCACATTTGACCTTTGGGATGCCTTACATACATGTCCCACCTTTCAGTGATGGACGGAATAATTAAAATTTTGAACGGCAATAGGATTTGAAGTCAAGATCTAGGGCTGCCTAAATATGTAATTGCCACTACACCACACAACATTTTGAAGCATGCCCCCGGACGTTTCTTATTTATATGGTTGTCTTGGCGCAATATATATATGTTATGGCGTTATGGCCGGCCGCTCTGCCCGTCCGCCAGGGTGATGAAGAGCGGGGAGCCGGGGACCCACTGAGGCACTGATATTGCTACAACGGTTCTGGCGCTCACCTTCTGTGTGCCACCGACCTACGCTAGGACGATGAGCCCTGACCGGGCCAGCCCGGCGACGTAGGCCACATGCCCATGCACTTGCAGCGGTAGGGGTTGTCGTTGCGTAGTCGGTTTGCGGGCATTTGGATGGGTGAAAGCGATGCACGACTCCATCGTGCAGTGGCCAGTTGGGTAGGTGGACCATGTGATGGGCCTGAGAGGTCGAGGACAAGCTAGTAGCCCGGATGTCTGCGCACACTAAGGCTGGTGCCAATGCACCACCTTACTCTCAGGGCCGGTCCTGAGATTTTAGGGGCCCGGGGCGAACCAAAAAATTAGGGCCCTACAAGTCTCATATAATTATTTATACACATATACATGAAATGATACCATCTAACATTTAGAATCTACATAAGAAATATTGGTATCAAAATATTGTATACTTGCTGTTTTAAAATCTTCCAGAATTCCTAGATATAAAATCATAAATATGGTATGTTCATAATCTACATACTCCCTCTACTACAAAAGAATGTCGTAGATTTGTCTAAATTAAATGTATTTAGACGCGATCAGATACACGGAATTTAGACAAATCTGCTAGATATATCTACTTGTAGATAATTCTATGACGTATTTCTTGGTACTGAGAGAGTATATGTTTATATGATGATCTTGTTTTTGAGGCAATGATGATCTTATTTTAAAATTCACTAATGATAATCGTTTACGGACCCCAACATCCTGTGATGGATTAACTAGCCAAGTATGAGAACCTACATCGTCATATAGGGATTTTTGAGAAGCCCTATGTGCTTCTTTTGACTCTCGTTTCTCATGCCAGAATCGGAACTATGCACTTCAAAATTTGATTAATATTTTGAGCGTGACTTCTCAAATTTATCTCTGTGAGTGATGTGCGTGTATAACACTATAACATGCCATAGCCTCCAATCTCCTCGTTGCTTTTTTTAAGGGTACCCTCGTTGCTAATTAAAGGAAAAAAGGCCGACCTGTCGGAAAAAAGCCCAAGATAATTAATGGGAAAAGAATCTTCCAGCCCACTAAACAAAATAACGCTTCGTCTAGTGTCGTCCTCCTCTGGTACGAGAGAAACACTAATGGCGCCGCCGGATGAACGTCCGCCGCTGCTGCATATGCCTTAACCAGTCAGGACCTTGGGCCCCCCTTGGGTTTGGGGCCCGGGGCGGTCGCCCCGCCTGCCCCCCCTCAGGGCCGGGCCTGCTTACTCTCACCCGCTACGTCAGCTTTTTTCCCCACTCTCACCCCACTCTCACCCCACTCTCACTCCACGGTGCCAGTGCACAGGCTATAGTGTCACCTCTCACTTCTCTCTCCTCCACATCACTATTTCTTTTTTAGATTAAGTTATTTCACTCGATTTTTTTGTAGACATTCAAAATAATGCAAAGAAATTATTTTATTCAACTAAAAATGTTACGGATTACATAATAATTAATAAAAGTACATAATAAATAAAAATTATACTCCTCTTCCTCTTCCTCTTCTTCCTGCTGCTCCTCCTCGTCCTCATCATCTTCCAGACCAAGCTCTTTTTCGCACATCTTGATCGCCTTCGCATGTCTGCGCTTTTCTGCTTCGGTCCTGTCGTCGGTTGATCGGTCTTTCATTTTGTTCCATTGCTTGAATAGCTTAGCCTTCACTAAACCCTTCATCATGTTCCTCATGGCGAAGGATTTACTTCCTACCTCACTGCTTGATGAGGTTGCCTTCCCCTTCCTCCTTGCACTACGTACCGCGGCCTTGGCCCAATCGCGGCCCGGTGGACGCTCCTCCTCCGTAGTCGCGTCGCCGGAGCTGTACTCACCAGAAACTCCCAGACGGCTTCTCTTCGATGTGGAATCGGTTACACTACCAGAACCATGTTGTCCTTTCCACTTCGCTTCATTGCGAACAGCTTCCCACCAGTGGTGCCGTCTGAACGGGTGAGTCACTCTTTTGTCTACGGCGTACCTCTCCATTGCCGCCTTCATGACCATATCATCGTCTGCTCCACTCTGACGTAACCCTGATTCTTGGATGTAGTATCCATTGAACAGGGACACCTCCTTGTTGTAGGCGTTCCAATGATCCTTCAGTTGCTTGGAGGTCCGACCACGGGCAGGCTCGGAGGTAGAGTTGAAGGTTTCAGGTATCTGACCCCAAAAACTAGTGCCGATCTTGCAATTACCGGCGACAGAGTCCTTGGAGTTAAAAATCCAAGCATGCACCTACACCGACATAGATATTGTAAGTGAAAAATCGAAGCAAGAACCAACCCCGAAATAAATATGTGATGGGTAAGTAAAGTACCAGTTTTTCCTCTTCCGCAGCTGTCCAGTCAAGCCTCTTTGGCCGCGGTGGTACGATTGTTTCCGCGGCATTGGACTCGGAGCTTGGTGCAGTGGCTTCAGGAGGTGGTGGAGGGTACGGACCATATGGCGCGTACGGATACGGAGGTGGAGGGTATGAACCGTACGAAGGTGGTGGGTAAGGAGGTACAGTGGTACTCCCGCTACCTGTAGGAGGTGGTTGGGGGTATGGATACGGAGGCGGAGGGTATGAACCATATGGCGCCGGAGGTGGAGCGTATGGCCCATATGGCCCCGGAGGTGTGCCGGAGGAGTATAAAACTCGGGGAAGCGGCGAAGAACCGGCATTGGTGCGACGATGTGTCGGAGAGAGACCATCTAGGTCTATTGGTGTCCCGTCGTGAATCAGATCCGTGAACGTGGTCATATCTGGTGGAGTCCAACCGGACATGGTGGAGAAGATTTGTGAGAGGGAAGGTGATGAATGGAGATGAAATGGGTGTGGAGTGAGTGAAACATATGGGGGGTATTTATAGGGTTTTTTGAACCAGCAACGGCTAGCTGGCGTGGACGAATCAGATCGCGCCACGTCAGCTAGCCGTTACACACTCCCGCCCCTCTCTCGCCCGCTCTCGCCCGCATCTCGCCCGCCTATCGCCCGCTCTCGCCTGCCCCGCTCTCGCCCCCCTCTGCCATCGCGCCGCCCCACCTCTCGCCCCGCTCTCGCCTCGCTGTCGCCTCCAACGCGGGCGTTAGCCGGGCGGGAGCGGGCGATATCGCCGGGCGCCCCCGCCGTCGCCTGGCACTCCCGTCCCGCCCCACTCCCGCCTGCCTCCCGCCCAGCACCGGGCGCTACCGCCTCCCCTCCCGCCCCGGTTGGCACCAGCCTAACTCGCATAGCGAGAGGGTGACGAGGAGGAAAGGTTTCAGATGCCAATTTTCGACTAGCTAGCTAGTGTTGTGCTCGACTAATTTTTTTTTGAACAAGTAAGGGCACGAAGGCCCTGGAGATTTCATTTCATCGGCGGTGGGTGAACAATTACAATAAGGACCTGAATGAAAAAGAAAATTACAACAAGGTCCTGCAACTTAGCATAGAACACGCTAGAAGTTATCGCGAAAACGTGATCCAATCCTTGCATCTCGCCGACGTCGAGCAGTCTCCAAACACGACCACCGTTGCCTGAACCGGGGACGAAACCACTTGGTCGAGCGACGGCTTGTGAGGCCGCGTGAAGACTGATGAAGATCCTCCAACGGAGGAAGAAGAAGCTACGGCAGGCATGACTGCCAAGCTTGGCGGGGCCAGGCCTCTGGCCAGAGACAGCGACGAGGACCAGCGCCTGTCGCTTGGGAACCGCCACGGGGAGCGAAAGCTCCAACATCTCCCCAAGATGTCGTCGTGCACGAAGCTGCCCCGCGCCGCCCACTTCCTCTCCCTCGCCTCCACGGCCGTCCAAGAGGAAGAAGAGCAGCTGAAGGCCGCTAGAGAGACGGCGACCACACCCGCACCACGATTTGCAGCAACACAACAAGAACTCCACCTCCGCCCGCCACCACGACCGGCTAGGAAGAGAGATACAACAACGTCGCTGCATATCCAGAGCAGAGCATCCACAGATGCAACATCTTGAAGCCCCCACCACAGATCTGGCCGAGAACTGCTAGCCTGACCCCTCCCATCTCTTCCGCCGCCACGACGGCCAAGATGAGGAAGGTCAACGCTCGATCCAGAGCGTGGCCGCGCTTATTTAAGCGGGGTTCGCCAGATCCCATCGTCGCCAGCCTCCCCCACCTTGAGAGCTCGCCGGCAAGTAGGTCAAGCAGCCTACCAACGCCGCGCATCGGCTTGGAGGCAGCCCCCAGCGGCATATAGCCAGACAAACCAAATACTAGAACTACTACTACTATGAACAGAGGAGCCAGCCGCCATCTCCTTGTTGTGAAGTGTACAAGTAGATTGCCTAGCCCTTTCCATCAGTTCGGACTTTTGGTTCAATTGGCTAGTGCATGAAGCTTAACATGGTATCAGAGCCCCAGGTCTCGAGTTCAAATCCTGGCTTTCACATGGTTTTCGCAATTAAGCCTAAAAATTGCTGTTGCCCCCCTCTTTAGCCACCGCTGTTTCGGTGTGCTTTTCTTCTTTCACGTGTTGACTTTCTCTTCTCCCGTCATACGCGAGTGGGGGTGTTGTGAAGTGTACAAGTAGATTGCCTAGCCCTTTCCATCAGTTCGGACTTTTGGTTCAAGTGGCTACTCCTCACCCTACTCCGAGCGAGCGGCGCCGCCGGAGAGAGGGAGGAGCGACGCCGAGAAAGACGAAGAGACTCTCAAAACGGGGAGGGAGAGAGCTCCCAAAGGACATCTCGACTAATTAGCTACTGTATGGTAATGGTTGGAGAGGTACCGGAAATTGGAGTACGTTCAAGAGTGTGTACAGCTGGTAATGGATGGCTTGCTATTTCTCCATGTTTGGCAGCGGAGCATGTGGGCGGGGGGCGTATCAGGTGAAAACGAGTAGATTCTGAAAATCTGAAAATGTTAGTCTGCACCGCTGGATCATATACAAATGCTCAGATCGCCCACCTCCACTCGTTTTGCACAAACACCCCCCCTAGAAGCACAACAGAGTCCATCCCCTCCTCTGTTCTCTCTCCTGTTCTTCCATTCTCAAGTTACAGTCTGATCCGTCGTCGGGTTTGGCTTCTCCGATGGCTGCCTCCCCCTGCGACCTCCGTTGATTCCTCCCACACAAAATAAAACGTCACCACTAATTTGATTTTGCATGGACTATTTTACACAGGTTCGTCAACAAGGAGACCAGATCTTGGCAAATATTCTGGGAAACATATGTCTTCGATTCCCTTTTCTACATTTCGAGTTTATTCAGATCTCTAATCGACAGTGCTGCCCCATTCCAGACTGTGTATTTGATGTGGGAATGTAGTTCCAAGTCCAAATCTACACGATATAGTCCCATTTGTTGGTCACTCTGAGCAACTACGAACGTCTAGGATAGAGCGACTTGGACGCTTCCTCTCTCCCACCACTGTAGCGAGAGGGGCGATTTTCTGAAACCTCCCCGTCAACCCACCTTGCTCGCCGGCGATTCACGGTTTCCTCCGCCTCCGGCGGCCGCTCCGGCGGCGGGAGGTTGGGGAAACCGTGGATCCAGGCTTGTACATAGCGTAGGGCTTGGTAGGATCCCGGCCGGCGGCGCCATGGAGGCGGAGGCGGCGTTGGTGCGGGTTTTGGTGTCGGCTGGCTTCCCCTTCCGCGGCGGCGCTCCCTGGAGCTTCTCCGTGTGGTGGCCGACTTCCCCGAGCTCGCCAGTCTACGGATCTGGTGCGCTTGTAGTGCCCCAGCCGGATCCAGCGTGGTGGAGGATCCGGAGCTTGAAGATGAAGGTGAAGATGGTGATGGTGTTCATCGCGACGACGACGGCGCTCCAGCGAGTAGGATCTACGGATCCGGCGATCGGCGACTTCCCGGCTGCCACGGGGCTGGCTCCATTCCAAGGCCTGAGGCGGAGCAGCGGCAGCGGCGCGCCACCGACGGCTCCTGTTCGTCGCCGGAGTTGGGATCTAGAAGGGCTTCCTTGTAATTTTATGTTTGTTCTAGGTCTTTCTGTAAGAACGATGGGCTAATATTATCTTCACTTTCCGCAAAAAAAAAAAAAAAAACTACGAACGTCTAGGAATTCGTACTATTCCAAGTCACGGGGGCTATCCAGAAAACGTGCAGCAAGTGGTAGGTGGGAGGATGAAGACTCAAATCTGGCCCTTAGAACACCATCCAATGGCTAGAAATAGAAATTTTCAGATTTTCAGGATCTATCTCATTTTCACCTGATACGTTCCCGCCATGTGGGCGTGCAGGAGATACTCACGAGTCTGATGTGTGTGTGTTATGTTTTGATGTATACTCTGAGCTTCTGAGGCAATAAATTTGTGATTGGTACTACACAACGATTCTGACGAACCAAAATCTCAAGTTTCAAGTTTCAGTCAATGCAATCCCGGACGGTTCTTTTTCTCCAAAGGCCCCAGCCAGTCTGAGACTAAACATGATCGCGAGATTAATATCCGAAAAAGGTACTCTAGAAAGAAACTAGCCAACGTCATATGTTGAACCTAGGCTCCAAAAAATTTCAGCTAGCTACGAGCTTATAGTTTAGCATCTTCAAATGCCTCTAGGAGCATACACCAGGTCAATAACTAACTGATTCTTTTCACACAACTTTGGCTTGTTGAGCCTCATATGCTTATTTCTGACGTGTGCTTATTTCTGTTTTTTTTAATGATGACAAATGATCTACTCTTATCTTATATAGTTTTCCTGTACAAGGTCAAATTGGATGATCCCATGCTACCTCCTTTACATAGTGTTCACATTAAATTTGTCAATCAATGGATTGCTATAAATTGGACCTTCCAATTGTGGTGTTTGTTTCCATATGCAGAAATAGATTGTATCATGTTTTCTTCTAGATTTCAGATGCCTCCTCCGTACCAAGGAATACATGCAGACCTTGACATCATGTTTTCTTCTAAATTATGGAATGCGTGGGAGTGTCTATCCAACATTCGACTAATTTTCAATTAGCTAACAGTCAATTTTTTATCCAGTAGTAATCCAACACGTGCTAGCAAGAAAACCCCTGAAACTCTGCAGTCAACTCTCTAGGCTCAGTTTGCTGCCCGTTTGGTGCTTGCTTATGCCGTTGTTTTTTCCGGCTGACATATTGCACGAGATCGGCGTTGATAAAATGGCCGTTATAAAGACACCCAGCACTAGAAAAACCATTTTACAGGAACTCAAACCAAAATTACAGTGCTTTGTATCCAGTTTTACATGTTCCAGAATGGACTATAACTATCGTGATCTGATTCACACAAGTCACAATAGTCAAGCGAACTAAAATCTATCATTTTCTTTACAAAACGTATGGTTCTACCGAAGGCTTCCGCAAGTTGTGAAAACTAGCGCAGACCATTTACACTCTTCGGGTTTGGCGTGGGAACACTTCAGGTAAATGTTTCATTCGTGCTCAGTTGCTGGTCCTAAGGATCAGGTTGGATCTTCTCTGAGCTAACATCCATCTGAGCATTATATCCCATCAGATCTGAACTCTCCACAAGCACAATGCTCTCACACAAAGCATCTAGCCTCTGGAGTGGTTTATCAAATCGAGTAACGGCCTGTGGCAGTACAAAATATAAATGAGTAATATTAAGAGCTTACAATTCCAGTTATATAGATATCTCTGCTAGGATAATAGAATAATTGCAGATTTTGAGCTAGTGTGTATGTGGGTTAACCTACATTGGAAAGACTACTAGGTTAGTAAAGATGTACTTCCTCCCGACGCTTTTAATCGACGCGGGCGATAGTTGAGTATGTGCATGCTGCTAGTTGATGCCCACGTCGATTAAAACAGAACCGAGGTAGTATTAGTGATTATTCCAGAGCTTAGTAATATATTACCCCTGATGTATATTAACCTTGACTAACCAAACAATTAAGAGGGACACGGCCACCCAAGCGCTGCTGTGCGGCCCGCGCCCCGCCTCCTCCCGTACCTCATCTTCTCGGTCTCCTCCTCCCCGTCAGAGCGCTCCCGCAGCTCGGTGATCCTCATCGCCCCGCCGCAGTGCTCTCCCGCCGTCGCGCGCTGGCTGGGTTTGGGGTTTTGGGTGGAGAGGGGAGAATTGGGGGGAGGCAACGGTAACGGGTTCCAGTTGAATTTGGGTCTCCCACGGTTGGTGGGTCTTTTTGACAGTCTGGCGCTACCTGGCTCCGCTGCTAATTTTTTTTGTATCTGTAACAAACTTCTTGATGAAACTGTAACGAACTTCGTTCTCGAATCAATGCGCTGGAAGAGTGTTACCATCTAGGAGGGAGGCGAGAGCGGCAGATCACTGGATGACGAAGAAGCAAGGTAGAGCCAGATCGACTTGACAAACTACACATTGCAGGTATGTTTCTTTCCTTTTTGAGACTCCACCTTAATGATCCACTATATTATTGGGCTTGCACAATGTTGAAATAAATATCCGGCGATCGAAGTTGAGGAAGATGGTGATGTTGCTTGGCTTGTCGACGACGGCGGCCTCCGGGGTAGGTCCTTTGGGACCGGCGATCGGCGACTTCCCGTTCGCTGGGGGTCTGCTTCCGCTCCAAGGCGTCAAGAGGAGCAGCTGCGACGGCGCGCCACCGACGGCTCTGTGGTGCTGGCGTAGTCGGCTTGCAGAAGGGCTTGGTTGTAATTTTTTTGTCTTTGTGGACCTTTCTGTATTTCTGCCAAGTTAATATCAGTTTCTTTCTCCGCAAAAAAAAAAAAAAGAAATAAATACATATTGTTTGTTTATATTGAACTTTTTAACTTCTTTGCAATTATGATCCATTTTATATGCATTAGATCTTCACCACTGTCGTTTTTTATTGTAGTCAGGAAAGTTAACCTTGCCATATAAAACAATAAAATAAAGAAATAATCATTTTTATTCTCTAGTTTTTATCTTCAAGAAGGATCACTTGCACTAAATTTACATCATATATTATAGCAAAATTTCTTTCCTTTTTGAGACATTACTTCTTAAAACCTACACACATAAATTCTCTCTCTAAGATGAATATATAGGAGTTCATGTGTATCCTAGTTTTTTAACTATCATAGAGAGACCTCTAAACCTAATATATAGGAGTTTCTTCAGTACATGATTGTTTATTCTAGGTGTAAGTAAATACGGAATAGAAGAGATAACAATCAATTTATTAAAAATAAGTTCTAGAATACACAAAACATCTATGAGGAGTTTGTCCTATGTTTTATTGCTTTGGTCATTTTTTAGTCCACTCATGGGCTCATGGCTAAATATGTCTTTCACATTCCCTAGTTCAACAATCGGTTGCATGAAATATTTACTTTACACTTACTCCTGACATATCATCATTTAGATCAACTCGCATAAAATCCTCCATTTTTTTATGCTTGAACCACATTCTTATAAAAATGATTGTGTTGTACTGGTAAACAATACAAAGCCTTGTTGTACCTGGTAAACCAATACACTTTGGGATAGCTACGCGGGGAAGTATACCCTTGTTTTGTCTGCTGGAGATGTATAGTACGATACAGAGCCTTGGTTCTTTGCTGATCGACCACACAAGATAGGGTCCGCCGCATGCGCACTTCGGCTACCTCAATTCGTCTAAGTTGTAACTAGTCACGATCGGCGGAAGTGACCAGGAAGAAACGCTTCGCTCCGCTCCGTCCCCCGCGGGCGGAGTCGGGTGAACGACCTAACCCTCGCGCCGCCAGGTTCCGCTCCTCCCTCTCCTCCCCTTCGCCGCCGTCGGCGCAGGCCGCCGGGCAAAGTCCCGTGCGGTGCCGGCGGCGGCAGACATGCTCCTACCCGCGCGCGAGGCGGGCGACGCGGGGTCGCCCGGTGCTGGCAGCGGTGCGCTCCGGTGGGCAGGGTTACGGCGGCGGCGGCGCTCCTCCCGGGTGGCGGCGGCATTGGGTGACATGGTGGCGACGACGCGGCCCCTTGGCGGCGGGGCGGCAGGGTGGTCAGCGGCGGCGCGGGCGGCGCAGCCCTGACCCAGATATGGGCCTGTCTGGGCCCCATCTGGGCTTGGGCGGGCCTGGTATGGTATCCCGAGGCCTGCTCCCGGCGGCGGCTGGTGGAGCGTTTCTTGCTGAGGGTGGCTACGACGGCGGCGCGTGGATTGCAGCGCGGCCACGGGAGCTTCACGAGCCCGGCGGGCTCGGCCGGGCCAGAGGGGCCTGGTTTGCTCTTGTAGCTGCGTCCGGTCTGTCACCGCAGCTGGCGGTGGAGGTTGCGTCCTCCCGCGTGGCTGCTGCCCAGGCTCTCCTCGGCTCGGGGTGTTTCCGATCGGTTTCGTCGTTCTTCGTCAGTGGGTCACGGTGAGACGGCGGTGGTGGTTGCGTGACCGTGGTGGCGCGAGTTGGTAGGCGGCAAGGTTGGCGGAGCATGACGGAGTGTCCGGGACCGTGGGACTTTGGGGGACGGGAGAATTCCTTGTCGGCGGCCGACACCGACGCGGTGACGCTCGCGGGCGCCACCATTCCTTCTTGAGGGGCGTCGGGGTTTCCCCTTCCCACTTCCCTTCCGCATACCAGGGGAAACCCTAGGCTTGTCCGGGCAGCAGCGTCGTCATCGTCGCATCCCTTCTTGAAGGTGCTGCCTTGGTATGCGGCGCTTCGGAGGGCTAAGCTCGTGGTGGGAATCTTCCGGAGGGCGCAGCGGTTGCGGATCATCAGCGTTTTCGTCGATCCGACTTTGTCATCATTTCTTTCTTTTTTCTTCTTCTTGTGTTTTTTTTTGGGCTTTGTTGTGCTGTTTGCCCCAGCGGTGGTCTCTATCTTGTATCAGTTCGTTGCTATATTAATATAGCGGGGCGAAAGCCTATTTCGAAGGTAACTAGTCACGATCAACCAACTAGGTCGTGTACTCGACACACTCCATCTGCACGAGTGTCGAGCCAACAAGCCACCGTTTAGAGGACTAAATCTTTTCTCATGTATTTTAGTCCGCCGTTTAGTCCCTAAATTTGATCTTTCGGTTAGAGATGCTCGCTCTGAACAAGCGAAAGGTACTACACAACGATTCTGACAAACCAAAATCTCAAGTTCCAAATTTCAGTCTCATTACAACCCCAGCCGGTTCTTTTTGTCCACAAACCCGAGCCAGTGTGAGACCAAAGATGGTTGCTATCCAAAAAAGGTGCTCCAGAAACAAACAAGCCAACATCATCTGTTGAACCTAGGCTCGAGAAAATAACTAGTTTAGCAGCTTCAAAGGCCTCACATGGTTGTTCATGTCAATGAACAGATTCTTCTCAGGCAACTTCGGCTTGTTGAGCTTCATATGCTTCCTTAGCCTCCTCGATCAATGATTTCAACAATTCTGTTTTCTTAGCCCTAACTTTATGAGCATACACCATATGCATGGTTGTAGATTCCCACGCAAGAACACGTATGCAGCAGATTTTCATACAATGGCGCATCATTCACCAGCTTCGATACGACGTCTTCCGAAAGGGAAAAGTGCGGTGGAGCAGGTGCGCTCCACGCACCTTCTCATTTTTTTGTCTTTTCTTTTTTCTATCTCTCAAATTATACAATATTTCGATTAGATTTTTTCTGCAAATCACTCAAAACAACAAATAGAATGGAGGAAAAATAGTTCAGAATTTTTTTGTGAAAATTTAAAATTTAAAATATTTAAAATTCAAAATAAATTCTTGAGATACATATATAGATAATGACATAAAAATCCAAAATATTTTTCCCACATTCCAATTGTTATGTTTAAGTGATATGTAAGTTTTTGACTTCAAAGAATGTGTGATGTGAGAGATACAAAAAAGAAAAGACAAAAAAATGAGAAGGTGCGTGGAGCCCACCTGCTCCACCACACTTTTCCCTTTCGGAGAGTGGACTTTTAGAGCAGGTGCTTGGTGAGCACCCGTATCCACACCATGTATACTGCATCAAGATCACACTCAAAAAACAAGTAGGCAGCCGTCTTGGCAATTCTATCATTTTTTTTGAATGATATATATTTCTATATATGAAAGGTAGAGTCGCCTCTACCTTTTTACAACCAGAAGAGTTACAGGGGGGTGCGGGGTGGATTTACAAACCAGGGGAACCCTGGGGGGATAGGGAAGAAAAGGAAAAGAAAAGGAAACAAAAAACGGAGGAAACTACACTGTTTCCAGCCTGTCTGCCCAAGCAATCAACTGTGATTGTAGCTTTGTCGATCGGTTGCTCCATAGACGTAGTTCGCCAGCAATCTGACTAAGCAGAGCCTGCCTGCCAATATATTTGCAGTTAAACACCCTGTCATTTCTCGCCTTCCATAGGCCTAGCAGACACGCAGCAACGCAAACGGTCCAGGTTTTTGATGAGTCCTTCTCAATCGTGACAGAGACAAACTGGCTGAGGTAGTTTGTAGTGTTAGCAGTGTTGGCTAGTCCCAGCTTTTCCCATACCCACGTCGCCTGCCTGCAATGTAGAGCAATATGATGAATCGACTCAAGGGCTGGACACTTTCTGGATCACATCCAGCATCCTTTCTCCAGCACTTGTTGGTCATATTATCCTTCGTGTTCAGTCTTCCCCTAAATGCTAGCCATAGGAAGAATTTGTGGCGTAGTGGTATGACAGCCTGCCAAACCCATTTGTATCTGTCCCAAATTTGGCCCCTGTTGCTGAACAGTGTATAGAAATCCTTAGTCGTGGGTGGTTTGCCTGTGGTTACCATAAGCCTAGCTTGTCCCTGTGCCTGGATAGTTGGTTGGAAGGAGCCGATCATATCCATAAGACCTTGTAATTGAACCTCGGCAGTGAAGGATAAAGGTCGATGAAGTGTGATGTTCCACTGATTACCCAAAAATTGGGAGGCAACTGTACAATCCTTGTCAACAGCAAACGAGTATAGAACGGGCCAGCAAAAATATAGTCTTCCCATGGCGGTCCAATTGTCTTTCCAAAATGACGTTCTGTCAGCTGGATTTTGTTTGCAGAAAGTTGCGGCCTGTACTGTTGGAATTAGATTTCTGATTGATTTCCAAATATGTGACTCGTGACGCGAGGGGGAGATAGGGATGGTGTCAACACCCGGATTTTTAAGTCCAGATGCCTATTATGCCATACATCGCAATCCCAGGAATATTGTTGTTGCGAGACATAATAGTTGAATATCATAGAGTCATCATTTATTACAACACATAATCGTCTTACAAGGGTAGATCACATGATCCAAAATTACAATAGTAGTTGATCTATTGATCAACGAACATCACAAATAGCGGAAGCGAAGTAGTAGTGGCTATCTAATCCACAGGCCAACGCTTGACGTCAGGAGTAGTCCTAGTTGTCGTAGACGTCCTGCTGTCCATCTTCCTCGTACTGCTGTTCTCCTTCAAAGTCTGGCCATTTGAATAGCCAGGGACAAAGCCATGAGTACTTTTAAAGTACTCGCAAACTAATACTAAGGTAAGTACTTATCAATTTTAGTAAGGGGTGCTAAGCTCCAAGTTTATTTGCATAAAGCCAATTTTAGTTCACAAACATTTAGTAAAAGCCTCCTCATCTGTTAACTAATTCAAGTGGGAACATTAGTGTCATTCCCACAACTCGGTTGTGATTTAATTCAAATTCACCATTCACCTTTCAAGTTCAAAACACAAGTCATATGTCACATTTTTGAAAATGGTCTGATGACGGAACAGTATGGCCTTTCCAACCGTCCTTAACCGTGGACGCGGCTATTCGAATAGGTTTACACTCTGCAGAGGTTGTACGCTTGTGCCACAACTTTTGATTACATCCGTCAGGGGTAACCCTGAATAATCGTAACTCAGTACGCGGATCATCAACCATAACCTTTCACTTACATATCCTAGTATAGGCACCTCTCCCCATGAGCTTGGCCTCCCAGTGAAGACAGACGGTCAGCCTGGGAACTGCACAGGGCTTGGGCCGGACATTCACCTCATCTTTAACGTCGTCTCTTTTGTGTTGTGGAGGCAGCTTTCGGCATAACCCCGATGACGCTTGTTTAGAGGGAGCCCATACTAAGACACATAAACTTCCAGTTAAGCCCTACCCATAATCAGGTATTGTGGGGTTACTTGTAAATTGGAATGGTATCGCATCCGAACCCAACCATCAGTTTTTATAAAGTTCACCATGTCATTCACAAGTCATATTCACCATCAAAATCTTTCAATAGAATGAATCATCATTCCAAGGTTTTCAAAGTCATTTCATTTCACATGTTCCCATCTAGAGTAGTCAATTTTATTTGTTAGCACTAGCAACTAGTCATGAGGGGTGCTAACTAGCTTATAGCTTTCTAGGCTAAGTTTGATGCTCTTGTTCTACTCTATATCTAGACCAAGTGAATCATGAATCTAAAAGTAACTTTGATAAATCAAAATCAATAAAGCTTGTAAAATAAAACTTGGGATGAGATCATTAAGCATAAAGTAAAATGTGGTGGTGCCTTGCTCTTGTAGAGCTTTGCACTTAGCAAGAATATTAGCTTGCCTTGGTTGGTGTTGTGATCAAAGTTCTCTTCTTCTTCCTCTTGGTAGAAAACCTCCTCCTCTGGATAGTCTCCGGTACTAGCGTCTATAAACGAATACGAGGATACAATCACCAAACAATACTTAAGTGCTAGACTAATCACACAAATGGCTCACACAAGCTATTCTAGCATCACCCTATTATTATCATGTTGGTTGACTTTGTTTTCCTTTTAAAGAAAAATAATTTCCTCTCATTACAAATATTAATTAATGTTTCTATTTATTTCTTTGGAGAACTAATATCCTCTCATTGAATCTTGTTAAGATTTAATTTCCTCAAATACTAAGGTATGAGCACATGTTGACTAAGGTCAACACTTCACACTTATTATTTGAGAAACATGATTTAAATGAGGGAATACACCTCATGCAATTTAATACCAACATAGTAATGATTTAATATCATCAAATAATTCCATATGAGAGTTAATAGACCATGGTCTCTACCTCATGTAGAATTACTTGAGACAAAGGTTTAAATGAGAGGGATACCTCTCATATGATTTAATAATTAGTTGGAACAATTTAAATGCTACTATGGCAATCATTTAATATTCTTAAGTGAGCAAATATGAGACCAAGCAACAAGGGTCATCACATTACTTCATACAACTTGAGAAGATGATTTAAATGAGGTGCTACACCTCATAGATTTAAAATCTTAAATTTGGAAATAATTTAAATGGGCTAGAAATGGCCACATAGCCACTATTTTTGATTCTAGCCCATGATCATATGAAACAACTATAGTTTTTTATTACATAATAAATTAGACAACATAAAATGTGATTTATGAGAGGTGGAATCACCTCAAAATTCAAAAGGGTTGATTTTTAATATTTATTTGAAAACTGAAAAGTATCTGATTTGTTATTTTTTCTATTCAAAATTTACAAAAGATATGAGGTTGAGACCAGTGAGGTTAGTTATATAATTTCATAAGCTTTCTAGAACATTTTGAATCACAAGATTTGGATTTGTAGATTTGAAACTATTTACATTCTAGCACTGCACCAGTATGCAAAATTAAAGGAGAAAGATAAAACGGAATTTAAATTCAAACTGAGGGCGGGAAGAAGTTGGGCCGGCCCAGCTGCTGCCCGGGCCACGCATGCATGGCACATGCACGTCGGGTGCGGGCAGAGCACACAGCGCGTCGGATCGGGATCGGAAGGTGCTGGTTCGTCGTGTACCTCGCGACACTGCAGGCTTGCGGGGGCGATTGCTCTCACCTCGGAGCTCGGATTAAGGCGGGGTCGGGTGCGTTGGAAAGGTCTTTCCAAGGGCTTCAAAGTGGTATATGTGTTGGAGGCTATGGTAGCGAAAGTTTGGGCGGCTTTGAGGGATGCCGCCGGTGGCCGTGGCGAGCTCTTGATGCCGTGGAGAGGCAAGGAGGGAAGGAGGGGTGGCTCTAGGAGGGAGAGGAGAAGGCTGCTAGGTGGTGTGGTGTTATCCGGGGCGAGGGGCGCTGCTTATATAGGCTCCAGGGAGGAGAGGCGTGACGTGGCCGGCATGATGGCGACGTCGCGGGCGCGTCGCGTGCAAGCATCTCCATCATGGCTACTGCGTCGAAAAGGGGAGGTAAGGAGTAGGGGAGGACGCGTGTGCAGTGGCTGGCTCGCAGGCGTTGTGTGTAGGGCGTACGGGGATGATGCCGACGTCGGCGTCCTTGTGGGCGTCGCGTCGTGTCGCCGTCCTGGCGCGCGTGCGGGCCTATGGCCATGTCTGGCGTGTGTGTGGGGGTGAGGAGGTACTGGTGGCGCAGGGGGAGGTGCTGGGTTGCAGTGTGCACGCGTGGGGTTGGTGGTGTCCTCGGGTTGGTGATCATGTGCAATGGCATGCTTGTTTTGGGTCAAGTCTTGCTCTCCTCCACCAAGGGTCGTGTCTAGCACGATCAGCAGGTAAAAGTGAAGCTATGTGACAAGGTGTGTGAGGTTAGTGAAGAGAGTGACATGATGAGCATGGTGGTGGTGACCATGATGGCATGGCATGGATGAAAAATGATCATGGCTTCACTTTCCTCAGGGCTGCAGGGCATAGGATGATGCAGGGATGGTACCAGTAGGTTGATGATCACAAGGCAAAAGAAGTGTAGGCTAAAAACCAGTGGATATTAGGGTGTGTGCCATTTTGCAATTTCTGCCTGCCAAGTGTTCGATGATATGGCCGCATGAAAAAAAAGTTTGAATTTCGAAATTCTTTTTGGTGAACTTCATTCATACAATTAATGTGATAGAATGGTGGTGGTGGTATTCATTTTGGTGAAGATTTGCAAGATTTCAAAATTGGTATGATCTTCTCATAGTTTCAAAGTCCTCACTTGTCAAATCTATTCTGGTCAACCTGGTCAAAGTTAGCAATTGTGGTCAACAGGAAAGTTGTTCACCTTGACAAGGTCTTGGATGACATGGCAATTGTTGACCAAGTTTAGTTTAAGAAAAGATAAAACCAGAGGGGTAAAGTGAGGAACATTTTATAAAACTCACTTTTGACCAATATCACATGTATGTTGGTTTTGAGATTTTCTTTGATTTGATTCTGGTTTCTTTGATGCATTTGTGTTTGTTTATGATATATAAGAGTTTTACAAACCATAGATCAAGCAATGGTGGCCTTGAGTGAAGATTTGCATAATTGGCCAAAGTGTATGTGAGGGAAAAATGGGATTTTCTCACTAATTGATTTCTCTTCATTTGATTTGACTTTTCTTGACTCTAAAGTGATTCTTATTAGTTTAGAAACATTTCCAAACTATTGAAACCATTCCAAATGGTCTAGTTCAAAGATTTGCAAAAATGGCCAAAACACATAAGAGGTGATATGTCAAATTTCATTATTCTTGTAAATTGTTCCTCTTGCTTTACTTAGGCATGGGTTAGGGTCAATTTAGTGTTATATTAGGTTTAGAGATGGTTTCACACCATTTGGTCAAGGTTTGAAGTCATAGGTCAAGGTTTGGTGAAATGGCTATGGGTCACATATGTCTTGATGCATATGTTGTATTTGATTTTCAATTTGACTTGGCTTAACCCAAATGGTGTTGTTGAGTGTTGAAATGGTATAGAGGAGTGATCCAACCATTCACAACAAGTCCTAGGGTCAAGATTCTTAAATTCACAAATTTGCTATTTACTCTCATATGCCTCTACGGCATTTTTAGTTTCTTTTTATTTTCTTAGGAAACAACTTGGATTTGGTTTGATAAGTACTAGGTAAGGTGTGTGAAGGTTTTCCAAACCTCTAATCAAAGTAGAAAGGCCTAGGGTAAAGATGTACAAAAATAGCCATAGGCACATATGCCCTTTTTCTTATTTAATTTTCTTTTATTTTATTTTAACTTGGGTGGTGAAAAGAGGGGTGAGGTTTAGGGTTTAAGATCATTTCAAATATTAATAACAAGCAATCATGGCAATAAAACAATAATTAAGCAAGATCACTATGTATCAAACCTAGTTTAAGAAAAGTTTTTGTTGGTTCCAAAATTTGGAAAAATTATGGAAATTCATTTCCTTTGTTTTGTAATTTTTGGGATGTTACAGATGGTGTCCTGGAGGTGCCAATTTGCCATCCAAGAAAAACATGGCCCAGTTCCATTAGATAGAAGCTTAGTCGTGAAAGTTGCCATAACAGCCTTGTTATGTATCCGTAGGTCCCTAATACCAAGTCCACCTTGCATTTTTGGCATTGTAACAATGTCCCAGGCTACAAGGCAGTGACCACCCAGGATCTTATCTTTGTTCTTCCAAAGGAAAGCACGCCTTAATCTGTCCACAGCGTCGATACTTCCTTGATCCCATTCAATGCAAGCCATGAAGAAATTAGGAATTGCAGATAGTACTGAATTTATCATTTGAATTCTGCCCCCTGATGACATGAGTCTGGGCATCCAACCTGGTAGACGCCTCTGAATTTTATTAATGACCGGTTGCAGAAGCTGTTTTGATATTCTGTTAGCTGGCAGTGGTAGTCCCAGGTATGTGCAAGGCAGAGCAGCAGCGGTACAACCCAATATTGAGGCAGCTTGGGTTGCATGAAGCTCTGACATGTGCATTGGGACGAACGTGCTTTTCTGAAAGTTTATCTGTAATCCTGTAAACTCAGAAAAAGCGTGGAGAATCTGTTTCGCTATAAGGGCTTGCTGAACTGAACCGTGGATAATAAGCAGCGTGTCGTCAGCATACTGCAGGGCAGGGAAAGGCGATCCCTGCTGAATTGGGTGCCTCAGTAAACCAGATTCATAAGCTCTTCTGAACATCTGTTGCATAATATCGGCGACAATAATGAAAATGTACGGAGATAAGGGGTCGCCTTGTCTAACACCTCTCTGAATATTAAATTTGCGACCACATTGTCCGTTGATTACCATTTGCGCTTGAGAAGTAGTGAGTAGCTGTTTTACCCAGGCAATCCATTTGGGTGGGAAGCCTCTAATTGACATAGTATGCAAAATCGCCTCCCAAATGTATAGAGTCAAAGGCCTTCTGAAAATCCAGCTTAAGAGCAATAATAGGTTTCTTCAGCTTGTTACCTGACTGAATCATTTCAATTGCAGCCGCAAAATTCTCCACGATCGAACGATCTTTGATAAAGCCCGACTGCATGGAGTCAACCAGTGTCTTGATTTTTGGTTGCAACCTGTTTGCCATTACCTTTGCAATCAATTTTGGTATAGAGTGCTGCAGAGAAATTGGTCTGTAATCCTTGATCTGTTGGGGGTCTTCAGTTTTAGGTAACAGCGTAATATAGGCACATTTACACCCGACAAGTCCACACTTTGATCAAACCAAGCTCTAAATAGTACCATTAGATCCCGCTTGAGATCTTGCAAATAAAATTTGTAGAATTCATTGGTGAAACCATCCGGCCCTGGGCTTCTGTTAGATGGTGCTTTTTGTATAGCCTTCTCAATTTCCTCCCAAGTGAACTGAGATGTAAGAGACTGTAGCTGTTCCGATTGATCTTCATATAGGGTGGTCAAAATAATATTTGGTGACCACGTTCTGTTTTCAGAAAAAATGTCTGCAAAGTAGTTAGTAGCAATCTGTAGCTTGTCATGATCTTTGAAGAATTCATCGCCATTGTGTGATAAGAATCTAATTTTGTTTTTCCTGAACCTGTATGTAGCCATAGTGTGGAAAAATTTCGTGTTCTCATCTCCGAGTTTGCACCATTTTGCTTTGGCTCTCCGTTTCCAGTGTTGTGCCTCTGCCACGCATAATTGTTTGCTTTTGACTTGGCATAGTGTCCTAAGGACGAATTCCCTGGTTGTCAGTGCTCTCCATTCTTCAACAGCGTCTAGAAATTTAATAGCATGGTTTACATTTGAGAGAAAAGTCCTGAGTGATTTCTTCTGTCTGGTCCACTGTCTTGTTGCTGCCCTTATCGAACGCAACCTGTAATTGAGTTTTGATACCGGGGTCATTTCTCTCGTTCCTTTTGTAAGTATGTCCCTTGTAATATGAACCAGGTCACTGGCAGCAAACCAGTGGTCATCATATCTGAAGATATTTGATTTATTCCGAGGTGTATCGTTGTGCAGTAGAAGGGGTTTATGATCAGACGTAGGACGTCCCAAAGCCCTGCATGTAGAATGTATGAATTTTTGGCTCCACTGTACATTGACAAGCACTCTGTCTAATTTCACCAGAGTAGGATCTCTTCTCATGTTACTCCAAGTATATTTTGAGTTGAGATTTCAATATCCATCAGCTCCATTTGGTTGATCCAATCATTGAAATTTTCCATGTCAGTCCATGCTATATTGCTGTTGTTTTTCTCATGTGCATATCTGTATATGTTGAAGTCTCCTGCCAGAACCCACGGGCCTGAAATATTGTGCTGCAGATTCTTCATGTCATCAAAGAAAATTAGTCTCTCTGAGGCGTCACAAGGTGCGTACACATTTGTGACAGTAAACGCCGTCTCATCGGACGTTGATCTGACATGGACAGTTAGGGAGTGCTTATTTTTGTGGATTTCATTGACATCTACATCCTTTTCTGCCCAAGCAACAAGAATTCCACCAGATGAACCCTCAGCCGGCTGATAAGCAAATCCTGTGTATTTCATTGGTAGAAATTGCCTGAGTTTGAATATGTTAATCTCAGACAATTTAGTTTCCTGGATACATATAATGTCTGCTTCGGTTTCAGATAACTTTTTATAAATCACACTGTTTTTGTCCTCATCTCCCAGCCCTCTTGTATTCCAGATAATGATCTTCATTTGATAACGAGAAGGCCACCGAGGCAAAACGAACCATGCAATGCATTATGAGATGCAGTGTTGTGCACAGATGAGACATAAAGAAGAAAATAAAAGCTATTGGTGTTACAGGGTGCGATACAGGTGATGGATATAAGGGAAATGCAGTGTTGGTCTGAGGCGTCACCTAGTGTGAGCAAACCCAACTTTGAAGGAAAGTAAAAGTACAGGCGGATAAAGAAAAGCACCCTAACTACATAACACCAAAGAGCGACTAGCAGCGCGCGATCAGCCATGAGAGATGGTCTTCCCGGAGCTAACTTCAGCTTCATGATCCTTCAACGCCACATCAACCATCTCCATGGTGATACCACAGCAGCCGGCCAAGTCCATCAGCATCTGCTGGGTCATCTCCGGCGGGCTGGAGGTGATGGGCAGCGGCGCGACGTCGGTGATGTCAGGAATCCTTCTGGTCTTGCGACGGCGAGAAGTTGCCGAGCTGACAGATGTGTCTGAATCTCCCGCCACCGCGGCCTTCCTCAGCGAGGCCCGCTCGGTCGAGTCCATTCGCATCCCATCTTGTAGCTTCTGAATTCTGGGGCTGCGGCGGCGGTAGGTGATCGTTGGCGCCTTCTTTGACTTCGCCGGCGATGGAGGAGCTGGCTCATTGAGGTCAGGCAGGCTCTCGGAGTCTGAGATCACCACTGTGGCGCTTGGGTGGCATTTTGGCGCCAAGGTTTGAACTCCGGTTCTGCGGGCTGGGCCGCGGTCCATTGGCGCCTTTCCTTTTCGGTCAGCAGCAGCAGCTTGTGCAACGGCAGTTATCTGAGGATCACTGCCTGGCCCAACAGCCGTCGGCCCACTAGCATCAGTATTTTCCTTGTCCGGAACGGAGAAAAGGAATGGGCCTGCCTGGCCCAGCATGCTCAGGGAGCCAGCAGACATTGGATTCCCTTGCTTCCCAAATGCAGCCCCGCCGAGGCCTGCCACCGCCAGGCCATCATGCAGCACATCTTGGCTTCCAGGCGCAACGATAACACTGTTGAAGTTGAGCACATCGTCGTTCTGAGCGAGGACTGGTGTGTAATCCCCAGCTGCCAGGCTAGTGATGAAGGGGGAGGCTTCAGATGCACAGCAGATATAGGGAACTGGAGGTGCTCTGATTGGGTTGAAAGGCAGAGCGAGCATGGGGGCTAGATTGTGGTTAAGAAGCTGATTTGTAAGTGGGTTTGGGCAGGTGGGTGGGGATGGCAGGTGGAAACAGGTGGTGGGGAAGGTTTGTGTGAACGGCTGCCTAGGAGGCATGGAGGAAGGAGGCATGGCGAGCGGGGCCACCGGCGGACCCATGAGCGACGACGGGCGCAGCTGTTTTGGTGGGTACATGTTATCTATTTCAGGCAAGAGCGGGAGCGGCAGGTGATTATTGACCTCGTCCGGGAACATGCTGAAAAGGAGGGAGCGGACGCTCTCCCAGGTCAACCCCACATCCTGCGCCATCCCTTGCACATGCGGCCGCCGGTTGAAATTGTACACGGGGAACACCTGGTCGGCTACAGCAGCTCCCGGCTCTCCGACAGGGATGCGGACGCGGAACACACGCGCCCTGCTCAAGGCGACAATGACATCAAAAGCCGTATCACCGTCGGAGACGAAGGACACTTTGGCGAACGGAGGCTCGGACGGCACCACTGCAACGCTAAGTCTTGCGGACTGCACGATCAGCGTCTTGAAGTCCATGAGCGACGCAGCCGCAGGGGTGTGCAGCGCGCGCCGTGCCGCTAGCGACAGTGGCCGCTCCTCGGCAGAAGGGCAGTCAGGGATCGCCGACGCAAGGCGCGGCACTTGCTGGCCCCCAGCAGAGACTGCATTGCGCCCACGCGACGCAGGAGAAGATGGTGGTGCAGCACTGCCCGAACGCACCCACGTGTAGGCCTCCCTTGGGCGCCCGCCAAAGCACTGGTGATGACCGCCCCTGGGGCGTGCTGGAGGCGAGGGCCGGTGGAAGCGCGGGGTTGGATGCGTGGGGCCGCGACCACTGGAGGAGCTGCTGCTGCTGTCCGAAGCCGTGTCCCAGATCTCATTGATGAAGACATCGGCGTAGTTACCGCGCTCACCATGCTTGTGGAAGGCGAGATGGTGTGGAATGTGGCGTGGGGACTCCACTTTGACCATGATGAAGAGGGCGGAGTAGTCATGGCTGCGCACAGCCCCATGCTCAACCGTCATGAGGGTGGCAAAGCCACTGACGGCGAGCCGGATGCCGCGCCGCTCCCAGAAGTCAAGAGAAAATTTCTCGAGGGTGAGGCATGCGATGTATCGGTAGGAGAAGATGAAGCTGTCATCGCCCTCATCATGCGGCTTGATGTGCACGAGAACAAGGGTGTCGTCGATATCGCGCATCCGCAGTGGGCTCCGCTCGAGAGCTGCGACATGGTCACCGCGGCGGAGAAACATGGCATAGCAGGAGCCCGATGACGATGAGGCGAAGCGCACGGCCGGGTTGCCAAGGCGCTGATGGAACACCCACCGTAGCCAGGGAATGGGATTGTGTCTTGGTGGCTGGATATCAACGAGGCAGGCGAGAGCGTGTGGGTCTTGAACGGGTGGGCAGTGGATGTCTAGGGATGTGGGGCGGCCATGAATAACAGGTTCCATAGCGCGGGTGCCAGCAGTCGATTGACGCCGCAGGTTTAGGAGAGTTTGGCAGAGATTGCGTTTGTGGCCTGAGCGCCGGCAGAACCAACACACGACCTGGTTTGTGCAGAGGGAAGCTCGGTGATGATACTCAAGGCAGCGGAAACAGCGTTTGTGTAGGTTTAGAGGCTGATGGAGGTGGGGGCGAGTAGAAGGCATGCGGTGGCGAGGTGTGTTTGATGGGCGCAGTAGCACCTCTTTATAGGATGGCGAGGAGGGCGGAGGGTCGGCGGAAGAGGTAGCTGTTCGATTTGAAGTCATTCCCGCCGACGAAGGGTTTTGCATGTGTGGCTGATGCATGCCCTGGGTTGTCACACATCTGCGCAGAGGGTGGTTGCCAGTCCAATCTTCATCAAAGCCCATTATCCTCTGGCCTCCACAGGTACCGGGGAATGTGCAATGCTTAGCACCAGTTGACAACTTGGCAGTATAATTTTCGAAATTTCCACTTTCAACGGCAGTAAGACTCGGGACGTCGGCATACATTGCCTGAGCAGGGGTGCTGTAACTGCCGGTAGAAACTTTGTTGATCCCATTAAGCAACGTACTTCTCGCAGCTTCCTCCATGGACGTTGATAGCACAGCCGTAGAACGGTGAACCGCACCACACCGCTTACCAAGCTGCCTCGGAGCCCTGTCAGGTCACGTCGAACTGCACGACCTGCGGTGCCGCTTAACTCGATGCTGAGGTGGTGAGCGTCGTGGCGAGCATGCAGTAGCGCAGCACACACAGCGCCGGTGGGCTTGGGTGGCATAGTGATGGAAACTTGGAGCGGGCCAGCGGCCCAGAAGCCCACCAAAGCAATCTCAGCGGCCACGTCAGGCGAAGCAACCTCAAATTCAAATTTTCCCGCATCTGCCGGCCGGACATGGAAATCCTCCGGCGAGCCACCGAACCAGAAGTGTAACATCTTGGCGGCGAAAGGAACGGCAACAGAGATACCAGCGGATTCAATGGACAGAAGTAGCAGAGTTGTTCACTGAAGCATCGGATTGACTGCGCAGGTGGTACCGCAGTGGTACCGTTCCAGCATGGCTGCCTCGAAGCGAGATCCGGGAGAAACCAGGGCGCGGTTGTGATTCATGGCTGAAGCGCGCTGTCCTATCGTGCGAGGTGTGTAACTATCTACATGCATGCAAGGGAAGGTAGGAGGCGTAGACTTAGCTGATGACGCATGGTTGAAGTTGCCTCTGGAGTAGCGCAGAGGGCGGCCAGCTTGACGGAGGCCCGGCCGGTCATGGGCGACAGGAAGAGTGTCCTCCGGCGCCGGCGCCGGCGCATCCGACGCGGGAAGGCGCTGGTTGGCCCGCAAGGGTTGCGGTAGTGCAGGCCAACTGCCATCAGGAGGCGGGGCGGCGCGGGATGGCGCCGCAGGGCGTCGTGGCAAGTCGTCCACGCCCGACGCCGCGGGGCACGGCAAGATGCATACCACCGGCGGTACCGCGGAGCGGGCGCCTCCGGTAGAGGCCGTTGGTTGGATCTGACTTACCGGCGGTGAGTTGCCGCTGACCGGCGAGAGGTGGGTGGGCGTGTCGCCAGCGTCGCCTAAGGCGTCGCCAGAGGCGTTGCTAGAGGCCATACTTCTGAAGACATAGACTGTTGTTGAGTTTACAGAACTATCCTGGGGTTGGGTTTGGTCTCGCAATTCTATCATTGACCATCTCCGGTCTGACATCACCATAGCCATAACGACTCAGGAAATCTCGCAGCCCTCGGCTGAGCGGGAGGCGGTCCTCTTCGGCCAGCTGCGTTTTCTCTTCGGGCACGGAGGTTGGCAGCCATCTTTGTATGCCCCACATCAGCTCCATCACGATCGGGCCGTGCAGGCAGGGTATGTCGAGCCTTTCCTCGATGATTGTCTTGTACTCGGGCTTTCCGACGGCCATTTTCTGGCCAGGGGAGTGCCACTTCTTGATCATCTCGGCGAGCCCTTGGCTGACGCCGGTGTCTTGGTTGATGGCGCTGGCCTTGTCCTCGAAGGCTTGGAAGTGAGTCAGCCAGACGATCATGTTTGACTGCCAGTTTTCAGCGAACTGAGCCCATATGAACCCCATGGGATCTGGTTCGTCGAGGAGGAACGCGCAGAACCTGAAAATCGAGAAGCCAGAGGGCGTCTCAAAGAGAAGTAGCACCAGTTTGTCGTGTGTCTCGTGGTTCACTGGAGAAGGAGGAGAAGCGAGCCCGCGTCGCCGCTTCGCCGGTGGAGGAGGACGAGCGGGATCCCGAGGGAGCCAGAGACGCCGGTGCTTCATTGCCGAGGGCCAGAGACGTCGATGCTTCATCGCCGCTGGCGGAGGATGCTGAGGGATTTGCGGCGGCGTGGTTTTGTTTTTCTTTCGCGACGGAGAAGGGATTGTGAGTCACGGAAATGCACTGAGAGATTATTTTGAAAATGCACTGAGAGATGCACTGAGAGATTATTTAACGATCACGGAAATGCACTGAGAGATTATTTTGAAAATTGTTCCTCTCGCATATCTCTCACAGGATATATGTGGACCTCTAACCAGAAACTGGGATACTTCTGCATGACCTGTCATTGGATTTCTAATGATTGGATTCTTCATAAACATATTATAAGGTTTGCTATGCTAGAGACTCCGCACAACTCTGTTAACATTTTCAATATAGTTCTAGACAGCCTTCGTGAATGGAACTTAGAGGACAAAGTGTTTAGCTTTACATTGGATAATGCATCAGTAAATACTGCCATGGTCAACTTATTGAGGACAAACTTGAAGATGAAAGGTTTTCTGCTTTTAGAAGGGAAGCTACTTCATTTCCGCTGTGCTACACATGTGCTTAATATAATTGTTCAAGATGGTCTTCGAGTGCTAAAAACTGTTATCAATAACATTAGAGAGAGTGTGAAGTATGTGCGAAGCTCACAACAAAGATACGAGAAGTTTCTTGGGATAATTATACAAGAAGGATTGTGTGAAACATACAGTCATCCTTGTGTTGATGTGACCACCCGTTGGAACTCAACATATTTGATGCTTCAATCTGCTTTACCCCTTCGAAGTGCATTTGTTTCCCTAGAGAATCAAGATAAGGAGTACACATTTTCTCCTTCGAGCTCTGAATGGACATTGTCTGAAGCTGTATTGAATTTGTTGGAGATCTTCTACACAGCAACCGGAACTCTGTCAGGCTCAAAATATCCAACCTCCCATCTTTACTTCTACCAGCTTTGGAACATCAAGAAAGTGTTGAATACAGAAGAATCAGTTTTGAACAGAAAAATATTGAATGAGGAAGCATCAAGTCAGGACACAACAATTGCACACATGGTCGAACAGATGCAAACAAAGTTCAACCTATATTGGAAGGAGATATACATGTCTGCTTGCATTCCCGTTATCCTTGATACGAGGTACAAGTACGACTTCCTTGAGTATCACTTGAGTGACTTTGGAAGTGAAAAGGAGGTGGACACATGGATGAGTGAAGTGAAGAATACCACGCAGAAGCTCTTCAATGAATACAATCAACTAATTTCTGGAGAGATGCAAGATTGTGATATTCAGGAGGTGCAAGATCTTAACGACCCACTTGCAGAGTGGGATCAGTACATGAAGTCAAAAAAGGCGACAGTTAAGCAATGAGCTAGATCAATATTTGAAGGAAAAGTTGACACCTCGAAGGGAGGAGATTGATATTCTAAAATGGTGGAAAGGAAAATCTGAGATATATCCAGTGCTCTCTGTAATGGCTCGTGACATATTGGCCATCCCAGCTTCAACAGTGCCTTCCGAGTCGGCTTTTAGCACCGGAGGACGCGTCGTCAGTGATTACAGGAGCAGCCTCGCACCTACTACCATTGAGGCTTTGATATGTCTACAGGATTGGTTTAAGGCAGCCGGTATGTATTTTTTCGCTTATGTGCTTTCCTTTGGCTCATATAATATTTTCGTGTGGCAAATAAAATTTCTCTTGTACTTTCAGACGCTATGGAAAATGACGACTAGGAATTTGTTTTGGAGCTTTCCTTGCATCATAACAGGTACATATTCTGTACTCATGATATCTAAGTTCCTATTATTAGCACATGTTCTGCTACATGGTCATATAATGTCCCATTTTAGTTTGCTTAATGGTTTGTATATTGTGTATCCTGGCTAAGCACTTAAGATCGGAGATGAACTGTCCTATCATTGAAAGGAGATGATGTGTACATGACATTTGGTATTTTTGTTTACTCCTCTCTAGTGAATCCTGGAGTACATTTTGTGTACATGATATTCATGGACTGAATCCTGGAGTATATTTGTTTTTTCCTCTCTAGTGCATGATATACAAATAGTTGAAGTTTACTACTCTGTCCAATGTGTATGATACTCAAAATTTTCCTTCTAGGGCTTAAATGAATCTGGGTGACATCTGAATGCTTATTTATGTTCTCATTTGTGCTATTAGTTCAGTCCCAGTTGAGTTGGAGATGACCTTGAAGAAATACAAGCAAAGTTCAAGAACATCAGTTCAGCCAAACATCATCGATCCGGCCACGCTGCTGTTTTGAACAAGGATGCAAAGATCTTGAAGAAAATATGTTTATGCTTCTGTGCAATATTTAACAAGTCGGATTGAATGTAATACTCTGTTCTGATGAAGTAGTATTGTACTGTAGCTATAACTAGCCTGAAGCTTTTGTAGCTTCTTAATGCCTGTAGCTTCTGTGTCAAGAATGTATATGGAACTGGAGTGCTCCAGCTCATGGCTTTGCTTCTAGCCTGCAGCGTCTGCTGTGGGCACAGTTAGAACAACAATATGTATTCCAAATGTTAATATTTTTTCTCCTTTTGGTTTCTTTGGATGGGAGCTGACTATTTGGTGTTCTATAATAAAATGTATTGGTGCTAAAATGTTAATGAAGCTTTTTGCATAGGCTGACAGTTATAGGCTGAGAGCTTTCTGCATAGGAGCAGCTAGCAAGCGCATGCAGCGCTGGGCAACTCGGCCGTATGCGCACATGCTGCACAACGCGGCATATGTGGGCCTGTGCGGCTGCCGCTACTAAGCCTTGTTATTTAGAGGGATTCTCGCGTAAGCCTACTTAATCATGTGGGCTTGTGCGGCACGATGCGGGACTCCCGCAGGCAGGCCCACTTACAGCCTGAGGCGGGGGCGGTTTTAAATAGGTGACTGGCGGCGTGGCGGGAGATTTTCCGGGGATGGTGGCGCTGTTGGCGCGTCCGTTTTGGATTTTCGGTGGAGAAGATGCGTGAGGACCGTTGGATGGGTTGGATGTGGACGGTGGAGATCGGGTTTGGTGGGGTGATCCGTGTGGAGAGGGTTAGTGTGCTCTGGTTCGGCGGAGATGAGTCGAGCCGATCCTGGAGGCGTGCTCTGTTCCTGGGCTCCCGTTCCTGCCCGCGTATGATTATCTGCTCATCAGCAAGCTCCCCTTCCACCTCGCGGATGATTTGCTCCTTGCCGCCAAATACATTTTGAGCGGTCATCTGCTCGATGTAACTAAGCGTCTGACATTTGAGCGGTTATCTACAGAGTGTGGAATGCTCTCTGTTTCATACAACTTGCCTGAGATTTGACTTCCATGAAATGGAGGGACTACGATAATTTGCAAAGCGCTTGACTGTTCAATCTTTCCTACTACTTCCTTCACCGAAATCACGATACATGATTATTTATCCAAAATTGATTGGTTAGATTTTGATTCAACAAAGGTACGTTTCATGTCGTATAACCGGGAGCAGTTTTACTGTACCCTCGAGTGAGTATAGGCCATCCATTCACCCCAATTAAGTGGATCAGATTAACTCGTACTACAGAATAAGCATCACGGAGTACCATGGCAAAAATCAGGGAGTACCACTTTCGCAGGGGTAGAATCAAAATTTGTACAATTATTATTGCAAAAACATCTAGACTTGAATTAAAACGGAACTCAATACTTCCCCCCTGAACCATAATGGCGTTGAGGCCTTGGGAGAATTGGAGCAACGACGGCGAGGTGACAGCCATAAAATCACTATTCGGGTAGTACCTACTCCGAATTACTTGGGCATAACTGGAACGTGGATGTGTAAGGAGTCGCCAACCTTGCTTCCCAAAAAGTGCTAAATTGAAAAAATGTAAATCTCAAAATCCCATACCTCCGGTATTTTTGGGTTTTGCAATTTTGTCCCAGGCAAGCCAGTGCATTGCCTTCTTGTCCAAAGATCCACCCCACCAAAATTCAGCGATGAGGGAAATTATTGTTTCGCATGCTCCTTTTGACAATAAGAACACTCCTATACTAAATGTTGGTATAGCTTGGAGTACTGCTTTAATCATGACCTCCTGTCTCTCCCTTCCTTGAAATCACGATACATGCTTTACTTATACAATTTTGATTAGTTAGTTTTTTATTCGAAAGACGTTCCATATCGGACTAACTACGAGCTATCGATGTTTTGGTGAAATTGGCCAACAATATTATCTGAAAGCAACAAATTGTCCGATAACAACTCCGTAGGAAATACAGGGCCATCAGGACAAAGCCCCCCTCTGTCAACCCTAGTCTTACCGCGCGTCCTATTGTGAGATTCGCTAGCTGGCACCCACTTCCACTCGTACCATCGCGTCATCGACATTGAGAGGAAGACGAATAAGCTATATAAATCAAATGCAATACAAGGAGCCAATCTCGGAAACATACTACAAGACCATTTATGTATCACATTTGAGAGTAAAAAAAAGACTGTGGAAGTACAACCAACATCACAAATATGTTGCACACGATTTTTAGTGGGTGAAACGTGTGGGATGAAAGTCCAATACGCTGACGATGTCTCTTTTCACCAGTCGTGTGCCACACATTTGTCACGGCCCCAACACATATGTCAGTCCTAAGATGCATTTCGTGTACGATGTCCCAACGAAGAGGGTGCCTGCCATGTTGGAAGCTTAGAGCATCTTCACCGGTGGCCTCTAAATAGGCGCCGATAAGGGCACCCTGGCACTCTCGTATGGAGGGTGCCGGTAGAGCATCCTCTATTTGGGGATGCTGCTCCTACACCGGCGTCTTCTATACGCCAGCTTCGATAGATTTTAAAATTTAAAATGACATTTAAAAACTGAAATTCATACGAAATTTATACAAAATTAACTCGAATTTAAACTTAATAAAACTTAAACTTCAACCTAACGGGCCTGGCTCGTCGTCGTTCTTCGCCTTTGCAGCATGCGTCCGTACCCGCTTCTCGTCCCTTGCTTCGCGCATCTGGCTGTGGAGCATGGCGGCCAGCATCACAGGAGCTTGCCGGTGGCGCTATCCCCGCGCTTCCAGCCTTTGCCGAGAAGCCTCGATCTCGGCGTGCCTCGCCTGCTCGCGGGCGAACGCCTCATAATGGCGATGAGCATTGAGCTCGCAGAGCTTCTATCGCCCTGCCTCATCTGTGGCCGCTTGTTGGCGCGAGATCTCGAGGGCGTGCTCGAGGTTTGCGTCGTTGACGAACTCCCGTTTCTCCTCCTTCAACCTCTGGAAGCGTTGCGCGTTCAACGACGCCAGGATCACCGCCTGCTCCGGGTCGGCGGGGGCCTGCGGCTGCTCGCCCCACTGCGCCTCCTCCTCCGCCGCCTCAGCTTTCGCGTCTGCGACGTCGACCTCGTGCCACGCCGCGAACCGTAGGTCCTCGTCATCGTCAGAGTTGTACTCCGCGTCTGGCTGCGGCTCCAGCTCTGGTGGTGGTGGAGGCAGCGCGCGGCTGTTGAGGCCAAGCATGGAGTACGTCGTCTTCAGACGGCGCGACATTTTGAGGTGGAGAGAAGAGAATGGAGCGTCAGCGGCGGTGGAGATGAGAGGATAGTACCGCGGTGGTGGACGGCGTACGTACTATATAGCGATGACAACTACCCGCATTTACGGCGGCTAGGCGACTGGACGTCGCGTGGCCAGTCGCTGCCCTCGTGGCCACCTCGGTTTCCGCGCGGGAGACCATTAAACACCGATGACAAACCTTCCCGCGTCGCGGCCGACGCGAACCGTCGCGTCCTGTCGCTGACAAGACACCCCCACCCACGAAAACCGTCGTGCTGGCGAGGCGCCGGCGCGCCCGATTCGCGCCCTACGCGAAGGGGCCGGCACGGGAATGCCAGCGATTCTATTGGGCTCGAAAACTAGCCGACACCGTTTGGGGCGCACCGATGCAAGCCCAAAAACCACACCGGCCCCTAAAACACTCTCGGGACCACCAGTGGAGATGCTCTTACAAATTCATATTCCGAACATCCCAAACTTAGGACTGTAACTTTGCAATATAACTATTGCAACCGAGCAACAAGACTAAAATGCAAATAAAATAATGGATGTCTCATAATCTATATCTCTTATAAAGCAAAACCCCACTAGAGGGTTATTTAAGTTGTCTATCTCAGCATGCAAGCTATCCACATCATCCATTCTATTAGCCATCCAATTATCCATATCATCCTCCACTAACATTCATTAATAGTCTACATGCAAGCCACATCATCTATTTTTTAAGCTATCTAATTATCCACATCATAAACTTTTAAACTTTTAACCGCCAACTACATAACCATTTCAAGTCAGTTTTTTTAAGTTAGCCTCTTGACTATTTGCACCAATTAAATCCTGCATGTTCCTACAAATAACATCCTATTTCAATCAATTTATATCCTGCATGTTCCTACAAATAACATCTTATTTCAATCAATTTATATCCTTTTATTTTTTATAAAATAGAGTTATTGGAGAAATTTCCGCTGCAACGCGCGAGGTATCCTTCTAGTTCCATAAACATTACATTACCTGCTTCAATAGGATAAATAGTTCACATCTGGTAGACACCTAACCATTACGTTACCAGGTTCCATTGGCATGCCGTTTACTATCGACACACCAACAATTAGGCCACACGACCTACGTGCTTACATGCCACCAAAATAACAGGCTCAACATGCTGCCACTCGCATGGTGGATATCAGCTAATGCTGTGCATATCAAAGTCCAAAACGTTAACCTATATTCAGTTAATCTGGACGAGCCTGTCAGTACCTACTAACTCTCCTGCCACCCACCCTAATCCCCACAGAGGCACAAACTACCTGTGGCCTACCAATCGTTGGCAAGCAAGTACCCAGGGAGGTCCCGTATGTTCACCCTCGACGAACTAATTTCGCACATTATCTTCCACCTTAGGTGTGTCACTTCCCTCTGCATATTGGTTCCCATCACAAACTCAAAACCGCTTTTTAGCTCCGACCCATCAATTTGAAGAACCCGGCAACAATTACGGTCAACAGTCAAAACACTGCCATCGTGAAGTTCCCTTGTTTTGGGATGACAGGCTATAGCACCCTGTCCAACTGCTAAAGGCCGAGCAAGGTCAGTCGGTAGGCCTTCTCGAACAACAGATTGAAGATCAGGATACTGTTGTCCAACTGACTCATGATACTGAGAAAGCTTTTCTCTCTCCTCCTGTAAAAACTGCTTCGAGAATCGACGTGGCTTTCCAAAAGAACTGCAAAAAATAGACTCAGAAAACGAACAAAAGCTAATGCAAACAAATAAACTGAATGATGACAGACCTCGTAATAACACCCCACTCAACACGAATCAGCTTTGGCCCATGTCCCATCTCAACTTGATTCAGGCACTTGACAAATTCATTCTTCGCTGACTCATGACCCAACTTAACATGATTCAGGTACTCGGCAAAAAAATCGTTCTTGGGAAACCATGGGCAATCAATTGCAGTGCAGCACCATTCAGACATGCACCATCTCCGGAGCTTGTCCTGCAAGAGGTCAGGGTAAATATAAGTTGTAACTTCTAAACCTTGCAAATGATGAGATATTGACAAAACATCCAACCTTAAGATCAACAACGCTATTCACTGGGTTGGTAATATTGTTGCGGGAATCATCAGCAACCTCAGAGGGCTTACACTCTGGAGCAAGTGATTTCAAAATGCCTAATTTGTGACTGCTTCTAGCCTTCGACATCGAGTCAGATTTCTGACTTAATGCATTTTGTGTTGCGTCCATAATATCCATGGCTTCTACTTCCGAAATAGCACTCCCATCATTATGTGGATCTTGCTGCTCTACTTCAGAAATAGTAATTCCATCATGGTGTGGATCTTTCATAAGTCTGGCACTTTTCCTAGTAACCATCTCATTATTTGCAATTTCTGAAAGCCTTTCAATCGTCTTCCTTTTTCTGGAGTTAGCATTTTTCTCAAATAATGGTACTGTTGCAGGAGCACTAGGCTTGTCATCGGATTCATTGCCTTTGCTTCCCTTAATGTGCGTTGATGATTCTGAAAAAACAGTATGGGCAGTATCAATAGCACAAATCAAACACAAACCGTTGATAAACTTAGCATATCAATCAAAAGTTAATTCTTCTAAATCACATTTGTCCATAACTTTTGTGGGATTTTCACATGGATGGTCTGAGGCTTGAACTTATGAAAAGTCTACCTGTGAACCTGGTTAAACAATTTGTGGACCTCTTAGCAGTATGCACAGCATCTAGAAGTCTTGTTGTTGCAAATAGAAGCCGAAAAATGGAATTAAGTGTGTTGCAGGTAAAATAGATGTAGTCATGCAGAGAAAATCTTTGTTTAGAGTATACATACAAGGCAGAGCACAACTACAGTGTTGCCCGGAAACTAGTCAACGATGTATGCAGGTGCTTCACTACGTCCATTTCTTTTAGAAAACATAAGGCTGCACCAGTGGCGGCGCGGCGCAGGCATATTTGGAGCTGTGGGGGTCCATAAATGGTCCTTGTATGAATTTGGAATTTATGCAGAACTCCTTTAAGATTAGACTCCACAGAAGATTATAACTATATAATGGACCCCACAGATAATCAGCTCTGACTCCACCGCTATACAGCACTATCATGTAGCATAATCCCTATGACTCTGTCTAAGAACTCTGTATCTCCATACAAAAACATTGTCAAGAAGAGTGAGATTGGCAAATAATACAATTGCAAGAGCTCAAGTACTAAACTGCTAAGCTCTCCATTGCATGGTTCCACCGCCGCACCACATAATCATTAGATAAATAAATACTATTAAGTGTTAATGGATAAGATGAGGTGAATGGGAATTAAATAATGAAAATATAGCTTGCAACTTCTGAAATCCATAGTATGAGATAAGACTAACCGGTTTCAGCATTGGAAAAAGGTCGTAGAATATTTACAGGTCCATCAGCTAATGTATGTAATGCATCGAGAGCTGAAGTTTCATCTGCAAAACAAAGTTCAATCATGCGATCAGGACCAAAGGTTTGTGCCATAGATATGTAAGCAAGAATTCTAACAAGTTATCCTTACACCTTATAATTTTTCCTATATATTTGATCAGACTTTAGAAAGTTTGACCCTGACCAAAGCTACTATACAGATTAATTTGAAACAGATGGAGGATCAAGCATTACAAAACAAAATAAATAATATATGGGCGCAAAGCAAGGCCGGACAGAGGGAAGTTTGTATGGCAACATCGATTTCTATGTAATAACTATTACATAGTTATGTTTGAGTTTCCCACGGTAGGGAGATTGATAGTTTATGGTGGTTGACCATGCTAGCATAGGACATACTTACGTTTCACCACACGATCAAGAAAATGGTGTACTGTACATACACATAAGAAGAAGCTCCACCCATTGTCTATCTTGATGGAATGCTATTGTCATTCAATAATACGAATATGTCTATATTGTATACGATAGTTGAGAAGATACGGCACTGTACAACTTTATAACAGGAGACGGGAACATACGACCACTCAATCTTCCAGGTGTTTGAGAAACCTGAGGCGAGCCTCCTCTTTGACATACTTCTGCCAGAGCTAGAGCAGCTATATGAGCACTTTCATCCTTGCCATTAGTAAGTTTTGATTGTCTATTTTCTGAACCTATCTTGTCCTCTTGGTGGTACATGGTTGCAACAGGCACTCGTGGAGTCCTTTTTCCAACACCACGTGGTATGTTTCAATACCTCAATTTAAATATTCTTTGTTCAAGGAAATTAAAAATTGTATTGTTTTTATGATTAAACAGTGCCAGATTTCGTCAGTAAGCAGTTGCAACAAAAAGCTTTGCCTGTACTTGAATTTTTCCTTTCTTCTAACACATTTAGAATTTGGTGTTGAAATTACCTCCAGGAATTTTCTCCTTCAACAAAGAAAGGCATCCATAGCTTGATGAATCGGGCTGAGATTGCAGTAGATCAGGGCAACGTGTATCAGATGCCTTCGACATAGACTGAAGTTTGGCAAGACCAGGCTTCTGTGGATTCCTAGAAGTCTCCGGTGAACCGTTACTCTCACAATCACTGTAACTTCCATCCTATAGTTCAGATCAGATATCTTGGTTACAAACATTCTAGATAAACGCAATAAAATGACATATCATACTGGCAGAATAATTTTCTGAAGTGTAACCCATATGCCACCATAAGTTCTAGGTCTACCATTCCACTACTTCACAAGAACACCCATATGCTGTAATCTTATACGGGATAAATTCATTTCAATTGACGATATTGAAGTAACACCTCAAGAATGTTGCTTGCAGATGTCAGCCTTTAAACATAAAATAGCTTAATGTAGTCAACATAAATGACCATTACAATCTTGATAGTTGGAGCTCCTAAGCATTTCATACTGCTATATTGCTAGATGCAACAAATAGTTTTTGTTTTCAGAGTCTGTACTCTGTACTTGATATAGTTTTTGCATATATCAAGAATAACCTCACATTCAGTACAGTACTTTTATGGAATTCCCAACCCATGCTTGACTTTTTCCCCCCATAAATATAAGATGTCTAGAGATATTGACTAATCCTTGACAGTACACACCAGTGCACCACATACAATATCAAGAAAATATCAGTTCAGGATATTGCACAATAAGAAAAATAAGAAAATAAAGTGCACGTGAGAACAAAAATACTGGTTTGTTGATTGAAAAAATTATATTATACATATATGCTTAGTTATCATAATTGTTTCATTAGAAAGTGCTTTAGCATCTATGCTGCTGGCATATTAATAGAAACACACAATATATCATATCATACAAAGTTGTGCCTATATGGCAGACAATAGCACACAATTTTTACAATAAAACTCAGCTGACACCAAAACTACGCTAAAATTAGGGGCTGGTATTTTTTGCCCAGGTCCCACCGCCCTGTAATTTGGAGCTGCCATTGCAAGCATATATAAATATGTGGACTTAGACAGATAAAAAATTGAGTTAAGAGACTGAAGACACTGCAGAGTGCAGATACTTACTCGCACTCTACTTCTATGTACAACTGTTGCATCCTTATCATTCCAATCTCCATTAATCTCGGCATTGTGCTTGATTAGGTTTCTCAGTTTTCTTGTGGAAACCATTGATAGTCACAGAACTACCTGAAATACAATTCACTGGAGGTTAGATGATTTGCTTCAATAGCTCTTAGATGAAATTGCAAAGGGTAATCTGGAAAAAAAAGATAGGCAGGAAGGCTAACAATATATCTGCGATAAATAAAACATGCCTGATTACATACACAACCTTCATGAACTAATGTTTTATATATAAGGAAAATTAGGGTATGTACTCTGTACTATTACAAGAACCACTATCTTGCAAGCTCGATGATAAAGAAGGCGTGCATTTAAGCGTGGCTAGGTGCTAGGAGACGGCAGAACGCCTAGCCTAAGGCGCTGCAAACGTTACACGCTGGTGCACATGCAGTAAATTAACCCTTAGATGCAAGGAAGAACTTCCCGATTTAATGTTACAGCTCCGAGCCTCGGCCCACACGCACGGGAATCAGACAATAGATCAGCAATCGATAGAATGCAGAAGAGACACATCCAGTGCGCGGGAGTAGGAGGCAATACCTCGACGCGGGAGGACGTCTGCGCCTGGAGGCTTCCTCGGGCGGTGGTGAGGATGGGGCTAGGGTTGGGTGGCTCGAGGGGAACTGGGGAGGTAGCTCGATCGGGATAGCACGGAGGTGCATACCCCTCGATGAATTGGTGGGGATACGTGCAGTGTAGCTCAGTGCAGCTGAGAGGGAGAGAGGGGATTCTAGAAGCGGAGAAATGGAGGTGGAGAGAGGTGGAGAGAGGTGGAGGAAGAAGGAGCCCTGGGCTCGGGAAGAAAATGTTGCACGATGACAATTTTTGATGGGCCGCCGTCAGCGCTAGCCTAATATGGCCCGTTGGAATATCAAGCAGCCTGCCAGAATTTTCTAAAAAAATAAGACGCTGCCGCCAGAACACATGGATTTAGACAAAAATAACCTTTTTTTTACTTGGCATAAAATAATCTTATCTCGAAAATAATTATAAGTACTTGTGTTATATGACGTTGTGCCCTGCGATGTCATGCTTCAGAGTGATGCTTTATAGCATTGTTGCCAAATCGAATTTCATTGCGGATTTCATGAGGAAGGAAAAGGCAAATCCAACAAGAAAAGGCGGACGGAGCAAAGGATCACACATGTAAGAACCTATATAGATTAGGAAAGAGGAGCTTCAGAGGATTCATGACCATGACTCCTTTGATTAGGGATTTCTTTGCTTACAACGTCATGCTACTGAGTATGATTCTGTTGGGAAGCACTATTTGTAGATTATTTGTGAGATAGGGCTTATTTTGTCTAAATTTTTGAGAAATGGTTATTTTTGTTCAATTACCCAGAACATAATGAGTAAAAGGTGCATGTTGGTCTACTTACTACAAAGATGACATTTGTTTAGTAAATCACAATCAATTTTTCTAGACTAACATATGGTAAGAATCAACACTTTGTTCTCATCCCACCTCGCCACTTAGCCTAATAGGTTGTCTTCCCCACCACAATCGGGTGTGGCATCGATGAAGGAGACCAACAAGACGAGCTCCACCGCCACAAATCCACAACGTTGTTCTGGTCGTCGAACACCAGCATGACCCTCGAAAGCTTCACACTATGAATGCTCGGCGAACTCATAAAGTGTGTTGAAGTTTCCCTTCCGGTCGCCGCTACCAATGGTCTAACCTTGTCCATTAAAACCATCTCAATAAATTTAATATAAAATAATAAGCTTTAACATAATTACATAGTGTCAACATATGCTACTTCATACAATATCTAGAAAACATGTCAAATATCAGTGCTAAAACAGTAAATGTGCAAATAAAGCAATAAATTAACATCCGGCCTCATGTTCTACTTGGATACAAGTTAACTTTTGTGCTTCTTAGGGGGTGTTTGTTTGGGCTTCCTGTGGCTTTCCAGTGAAAAAAGCCAGGCAAACCAACCAAACGGGGTGGCTGCGCTTCGGGCTTCGCCAAAGCCTGCGAGCCGAATAGGCAAACTCGGAAAAGCACCTCTCGACGTGCTTCCCGCGGCTTCCCGCGGCTTTCTCCCTCGCGACCGAAACGTTATCTGAGTTTGGACATGTCCTTTGAAGTTATTACGAGCATACTGCCACTCCCCATCGACCCGAGCCCCAAAAATATCTCCCAGAAATCCATCCGGGCTAAAATAAAAAAGGCCTAACGAATCCCACCCCCACGATGACCCGCGCTCCACCCCGTCGATCTCGGAGCTCCTCCACACCAGACCTCCCGCCGCTGCTGGAGCTTCTCCACGCCCGACCTCCTCCCCGCCGCCGGAGCTCCTCCACGCCCGGCCTCACCCCCGCCGCCGGAGCACCTCCACGCCCAACCTCACCCCCGCCGCCGGAGCTTCTCCCCGCGGTCGGAGCTTCTGCCCCCTCCTCCCGCCGACGAGCTCCTCCACACCAGACCTCCCGCCGCCGCCGGAGCTTCTCCACGCCCGACCTCCTCCCCGCCGCCGCAGATCCTCCACGCCCGGCCTCACGCCCGCTGCCGGAGCACCTCCACGCCCGACCTCACCCCCGCCGCCGGAGCTTCTCCCCGCGGCCGGAGCTTCTCCCCGCTCCTCCCGCCGATGAGCTCCTCCCCTCCTCCCAGATCGACGGGGTTGCACGAGTCGCGTCGTCACCATACCGCCTGCTCACCCTCTCCTCGGCCTATGTCGTCACCAAAGTTGTATTCGAGTCAATTATTTGGCGTGTATTCATTTTAGTTATAGATACAGTTAGGTTGTATTCGAGTCAATTATTTGGCGTGTATTCATTTTAGTTATAGATACAGTTAGGCTGGTGCCAATGCATCACCACACTATAGCCTGCCACGTCAGCTTTTTTCCTCACTCTCACCCCACTCTCACCCCACGGTGCCATTGCACAGGCTATAGTGCCAGCTCTCACTTCTCTCTCCTCCACATCACCATTTCTTTTTCAGATTAAGTTATTTCACTCGGGCTGCAAGAGATCTTTGAACGTGGTCATATCGGGTGGAGTCCAACCGGACATGGTGGAGAAGATTTGACAGAGTGAAGGAGATGAATGATATGAAATGGGTGTGGAGTGAGTGAAACCATATGGGGGTATTTATAGGGGTGGGGATGAAATTTTAGGGTTTTTTTTTTGCTTTTTTTGGATTTTTTGAACCAGCAACGGCTACCCCAACGGCTAGCTGACGTGGACGAATCAGATCGCTCCACGTCAGCTAGCCGTTACACCCTCTCGCCCGCCTGTCGCCTCTCTCTCGCCCGCCTCTCGCCCCCAGCGCTACCGCCCCGTGCTGCCAACGCTGCCGCCCCACTCTCGCCCGCCTCTCACCTCCCTCTCGCCCCCAGCGCGTGCAGTAGCCGGGCGGTAGCGGGCGATACCGCCGGGCGCCCGCGCCACCGCCCCGCGCTCTCGTCTCGCCCCGCTATCGCCCGCCTCACGCCCCGCCTCGAGCGGTAGCGCCCCGCCTACCGCCTGCGTTGGCACCAGCCTTATACACTTTAATCAACAAAGAAATACATGTTCTCGAAACTTTAGGGCATTACAGACAATTCATCTGTTCATAGCAAGACAACCAGCTAAGTTGCCAAACAGTGAAACTCAGAACAGCAGCTTTTCCTGCACAGCCAGCCAGCCACAGCCCAAACAAACAGGCCCTTAGTCTTCCGGATTTTGTGATATTGATGTGCCGTGTCGACCATTAGTGCACAAAGAACAACTATGAAACACAAATGGGAGTCACTCGAAGACATTCTCGTATCAACCCCCGGGTTGACAGGACAAACAGCGGGGAGCAGGGGCGCTAAATCGAGGCTCTTGTTGTTGGAGTGGACCGGCGTTCGTCCGACATGGCTAGGCAACATGCTAGGACGAAGTTGGCATACATGATACTCAGCTCCTAGTGTTTTATGCGTGTCATGGACTCGTAGGGATGAGTAGATACAATCTCGCGGTCTCATGTTATTTCCTCATCAGTCAGCTGCATCCAAGCCGAGATAGCATGACAAGAGATCAGACATTGTACGCGACGGGAACTGGCAACCTTATTTTCTTCTACCTAAAGCCCATACCTATATCATACCCATGAGTGTGGACTCACAAAATTGGGGGTCCTATGAGAGTGATGAGATCACACAACCCTGTAAAAGGGGATGTCCTTTGACATTGCGGGTGTCGCGACTGTTAAATAAAGTTTGCATTGTTCATATCAGAGAGACAGAGACCAATCCTCTCTCTTTGGCATCAACACTGAAACAAGTAGAATTATTACCACACAAAATATTGTATGTGTTGATGCAAATATAGGAGACATCACAGTTACTGAAATATAAATCGGTTTCATATAGGCAAGTTGGTCAAAAATCTTGCGAAGAGAGCAAGAAATACATGAAGTTGCAAACATTACTTGTTGTCACTTTCATACCAGGTTAGAGCAATATGGTATTTTTCGTCCTAGCTATGGTACATTTTGTTTACATAAGGTCCATATATATATTCTTGGAGTCGCTAGTAATGGTCACTATGCCATTACATCGACAAACTAATTGCCGACGAGCATCTCCATGATTTCATAAGCTCTCACTTATCAGGATGCACAACCTTCCGACCGCCACAGCTAGTCTCAGGCACCGTCACCACGACATAAATTTGCACTAGGATTGTGCCTCGTCTTTGTGCGAGTAACAACTCATAAATTTATATTTTGAAAAGTGTTGACTGCCAAAACCCACCGGCGGGCAGCGGCCTGTCAACACAGTGTAGAGCCGGGAAGAGCCTAGAGCTGCGGCTGGCTGAGACCCCTCCGAGCGACGGCCCGCAATGCTCTTCTGGTCACACGCGGCGATGCGAAGTGCAAGGGCGTGCCACCTGACCTATACCTGGTCAGGAAGGTGATGGGGATGCCTCGCTTAGTTCCTGCATGGCATACACGTAAACATTAAATAAGAGCCTCGATCGGCTCTCAGGTTATCCTGTGAATCGGCTCAAAGAGCCGATCCACCCATGATTCGTACGGGGTGCACGAATACTTGGTGATCCTGCTTGATCAAGATAAAGCTAATGAGATCTACGACGATTTAGGGTTTTCACCGCATAATCGGATCATCCTACTCCAGGTTGGGCCTCGCGGCCACGCACGGTGCTCGTAAGCCGATCCTAAACAAGGCCAAAAAACCAACATGGCGTTGATCCTCGGAACATCCTGTTTAGGACTTGCGAACGCCACCCTACGTGCCGCTGGATCCTCCCCCCCTTTGTAAGGCCTAACTATTGCAGATGTTAAACTAATCCTTGCAGAGCAAGGAGCAATCGTAACGGATCAGATCTACTAAATAATGAACAAGCAGGGTGCCGCCCCACACACGAGATAGGTGTGAGGGCGGCTAGACATGCAAGGGTTGCACTACGTAAGCATGTTATACGGAGAACTATGCTAACCCTAACACATCTATGATAACTACGTTGCCCGCCATCAAAGACGCTTCAAGACGGGCAACGCATGAACAACGTGGAGCTTAGGCTGCCTAGATCGCAAGATGCGATCTAGGCAGCATGTCGCTTACCTGATTGAAACCCTCGAGACGAAGGAGTTGGCGATGCGCCGAGATTGGTTTGTTTTGGGGTGAACGTTGTGTTGTTGTTTATTCCATAAACCCTAGATACATATTTATAGTCCAGGGGACTTTCTAACGTGGGAATATCCCACCGTACACGATACAAACTCTAATCTTGATCTAAGATACAATCTACTATAATTAAAGATACACGGGCAACCTAGCCCAAATTCTCCGTGCAAGGCCGCTTCAGAAATCTTCCACGTGTAGTCTTCCAAGCCCATCTCTCTTACGGCCCACCTCTGAATTTGTCCAAAATCTGGTGATAACACATGCCCCCTGGTTTTGGAAATAACATTTCCAAAATCATTATACTTTCCTTCGTCGGGTCATGTCGTGGCAGAGCAGAGCTGTTGCAGTATCCGTTATCATTATGCCCCGTCTTCTCAGCTTCTCTGCAAAATTCGATAGCTCTGGCGTCATCTCCTTGGAAACTGTAATGACAATAAATTTCCACCAGGCTCCTCATTATTTAACTGTGCCGATCGATTAGCTTTCTTCATCCCCTTCCCCTGTTCCAGCCATCGGCAGCCAAAAAACCCTCTTCTCCCTCAGCTATGTCTTCCTCTTCCTCCTCCTTCTCAAACCTCTTCCCCCCATTCTCGCCGAAGAAGAACGAGGACAAGCCTCATTCCGAGGTGAACCCCCTCTCCTCCGATAATGAGAAGAAAGAAGGAGAAGTAGCGAAGGCCAAGACCTTCCCCTTCGCCAAGCTCCCGCCGAAGAAGCGCTCCCGCATGTGGGCGGACAGCGAGGATGAAGATGACGACGAAGAAGAAGAAGAGGAGGAGGAAGATGAATCTTCCTCTTCCGCCGGGTACCCGCCAACCAAGCGCTTCCGCTCCTGGGCGGACAGCGAGGACGATGATGATGACGAGGAGGAAGAGGCTCCAGCCACGGGCTGGGGCAGCAGCGACGAGGAGCTCCCTGGGAGCAGCGCCGACGACATCGACGGCGGTGACGACGAGGACAGCGACGACTAGTAGAATAGGACTAGTAGTAGCAGTGCGCTAGGCACTAAATCCCTCTTTTGAGAGCCATCGGCTCTTTCTTGTAAAGCCGCTCCTCTGAATTAATGAAATTGTTCTTCTGATTCATCCTTTAATTGCCCTAATTTCATTCCTTCCGCCTGTCATGTCAAGACCGATAGCAATGTATCGATTTTTTTTTTTTCTCTTTGGACGCCCATGAAGCCGGACTCTCATGTCAATTAGCCCGTAGGCCAAGAACTTCTCAATTTCAGGCTGCGATTTGGTATCTGACCATAATTTTTAGCCGATGACTACCCATCGGCTATTTTGAGAATCTAGTCCCTCTCCTTCTCTTGCAGCGACAGGACGGTCCAAACAACAAAACCGACGGCCTCCAATCCTGATTCAGAGGAGATCACAATGCAGGGCCAGTCGATGCGCCTCCAATCGGTTTTCCAAAAACAGAGCAGCCACCAGGCCAGCTGCCCCCCGAGTCTGAGTCGAAGTGAGAACAGTAATGGATCAGCCCAATGCGCCGCCTATGCAGAGTTAGCCGATTTCAATAAAATCGGCTTCCCAAAGCAGAGAACCTTCAGGGTGAGCTGCCCCCCGAGTTTCTTCAGTCTACTTCGCGTCTTGCAGGTCAAATCGGCTCCTCCCCTGCACTGACCGTCGATATCGATATGAACTCTGAGCGTATAAACAACCGGTCTAGCTTCGCTTCTTAGTTCTGAAGTCGATGCCCCTGCATCGGCTGGATAAAGCTAATTTATTTGGCCGATCTTTCTCAATCGGCCCTCAATCGGCCCCCACTGTTCCACTGCACGCGTGTTACCTGCACACGTTCATCTGACTATATGCCCCCCGAGCCGAATCTGCCAAATGACTGCAGATATCGGCTTTCATGGTTAGTCAGGGCACTGCACTTGTACGTCGGCTTCGCAAAGATTCATGCTGACTTTCATCTGCCGACGTGGCCGCTGCCCAGTAGATCGTTGCTGACCACAAACAGAATATGTGCAGAAGATAATTTTGGCCGATTGCTGGAATCGGCCTCCACATTGCTTGTTCGATGAAGGTTTTGTAATGTTCCTCCATAAAATTTTTCGGGGCCGATCACAAGGATCAGCCTCACCCGGTTTGCTTATTGTTTTAATCTTGCTACTCGGTTAGGCTGGATAAAACCAACCCAACCTCTGACTTGATGCGCCTGCTGTCATCCACCTTTAGTGCATCGTATAATCGTGGAGCACTAAGCTCTGTCGGCAAGACAAGCACCATGTTTGTGCCAGCCGATGTTTCATCATCGGCTTTCTTTTGCTTGGGACGCCACTCCATTCTCCGTGGACGACCCTCCTCATCCAGGGCTCGCTGAACCTTTGCAGCCAGATCAGGCCGTGCCTTCCTTAGCGTGTGCAAGTATAACCTTTCGGCTTCCTCCAGGCCGCGCAACCGCTGAACCCTGCGTTTTTGTAAACGGCTGAGTCCGTCAGGGCACCACCTTGGACAGTGGTACCTGTCTTCTTCTTCTTCTAGTCCCTCGTCTTCGGAATCCTCCAGATCTGCCCAACGAGGTGACTCAGCACGTTTGCTCTGTGGCGGGAGAGGCCCTAAGCGCTTGAACACAGACACGTTGGCTGCCTCCTTCTTCTTCTGGTTGCATTCTGGGCAATTGCCGATTGTGGGCAATCGGCTCATTCCTGAATCCCAGCAGTTGTACGAAGAAAGGGCAGTCCGGTGTCCGGCGTTGTCATCTTGCTCCCTTGACTTGTACGTGGCACGGCGCTCGTGCTCCTCCTCATCGCGATTCTGCCGACGATGTCTTCTGGCTTCTCTAGCCAGACGATCTCCTTCATCATCATAGTTGGACCGTCGGCGTTGGTCATACTGACTCACATATTTGTTGAGGAGGTGATCAGAGAGAGGTCGTTGATATCTTATGTTCTTCACTTCTCCCTCTGTGACGTAGCGCTTGCCGTCATGATGGAGCCGATCACGTGGAGCGGCCTCCTCTGTGTCCTTGCTATGAGAGCAGCTGCCCTCATCTCCATCTTTGCCAGAGTAGTTCCTGTGTCCTACCATGTTGATGCTGAACGTGGGACCTGATCGGCAACCCTCGGGGTAGATGACTTCTACCATGTTAACGGCGGGGAAGGGCTGGGTGTCTACCTTCATGGCGTACTGGTTGAAAATTAAACGCCCCTTCTCTATCGCCGCTTGGATGTGCTGACGCCACACCCTGCAGTCGTTGGTGGCATGGGAAAGCGAGTTGTGGAATTTGCAGTACGGCTTTCCGTTTAGCTCTTGCGCCGTGGGGAACTTGAGACCTTCAGGAATCGTCAACTGTCTCTCCTTGAGCAGGAGGTCGAAGATTTGTTCAGTCTTGGTCACGTCAAAATCAAATCCCCTGGGCGGCCCCGGTGGCTTTACCCATTTGGCAGACACGGGGTTCCTCCCCGAGTCCACTCAGCCACCGCCACTTCTCGGTCTCCCGTGTGCACTTCACCTTCCTCTCGTATCGACCATGACTATCGCACGCTTGAACTTGTCTTGGTACAGTGCAGGTGGCGCTGTTCATATGCTGATAGTTTCTGAACCATGTGCGCCAGCGAGGGATAATCTGCTTGGGAGGCCATGTCCTTGAGCTGTGTTGCAAGGCCTGCTACTGCCAACTCGACTGCTTCCTTTTCAGTTATACGAACCGAATAACATCGGTTCCTAAGATTCCTGAAGCGCTGGATGTACTCTGTCACCGTTTCTCCGCGCTTCTGACGTAGTTGTGCTAGATCGGCAATGCTAGACTCGGAAGCTTCTGAATGGTATTGCGTATGGAATTGTTCTTCCAATTGCTTCCAAGACTGGATGGAGTTTGCTGGCAAAGAAGTGTACCATCCGAACGCCGATCCCGTGAGGGACTGTGAAAAGAGCCTCACGCGTAGCTGATCCGACACTGAAGCCGGTCCTAGTTGCGCCAAATATCGGCCGACGTGCTCGATGGAGCTGGAGCCATCTGATCCACTGAATTTGGAGAAGTCAGGGAGCCGATATTTAGGTGGCAGCGGGATCATCTCGTACTCGTCAGGGTACGGCTTGGAATAGCCGATTGCCCTTCTTTTCGGCACCATGCCGAACTGGTCTCTCGCATGGTGCGATCTGATCCGTCGTGTCTTGGCTGCAGGAGATGCACTCTGAAGATTCGCCGGGGTGGCGTACTTAGCCAGCCATGTTTGCTTTTCCAGCTCTGAGCCAACTGCAGGAGCTGGGCTCGGGAGTTTCGTCGGGGTGGCGTACTTAGTTAGCCACGTCTGCTTCTCAAGCTCTGTTGCTGACGTTCCTCCTGTTTGCGCCGGAGTCCCTGACGTTGTGGCCTGGTTTGAGAGTGGCCAATTGCCACAATCGGCACATCCGGGCACGCGTATCCTTGAGGGATCTCCTTAGGCGCCTCAGCCAAGAACTGGTAGTCACTGGGGTCACCACCGATCTTGTAGACGACGAATGCCGGTGTAGCCGGCACTTCAGCTGGTGCTGCCAACGCATATGGCAGCGGTGGACGGGACTGGAGTGGCAACTCTCCTTGATGCGTCCCGAGAGCTGGTCCTGACGGCGAGTACTGGTGGCTCATGATCTCCTGGATCACGCGCAGAGCGAGACGCTCCAACACGTTGACCAAGTTTTCAGAGTGGCGGTGTAGCGAGTGAGCCACCAAGTAGTTGATCTCCTGCCGTAGGCCCCTGGTGCGTTCCTCCGACGGGGCAGAGAGATCTATCCCATCGAGTGCACCTTGTGGTGAGAATCCCTTCCATCTGATGCCATGGGTACGGGTTCTCTGAAAAGAGCCGATGAGGTCGGCTTCGAGGGTGACCTTGATCTCGTCGTATTTCTTCTTGAGCTCGGCGAGTAACTCCTCGTAGGTGATCGGCGTGCCGTCCGCCGCCATCTCGGATGTAGATGGCGATGTGGTTGATGTAGACGATGGTCCCACCGGGCGTGCCGAGAATGTGTTGATCGCCAAAACCCACCGGCGGGCAGCGGCCTGTCAACACGGTGTAGAGCCGGGAAGAGCCTAGAGCTGCGGCTGGCCGAGACCCCTCCGAGCGACGGCCCGCAGTGCTCTTCTGGTCACACGCGGCGATGCGAAGTGCAAGGGCGTGCCACCTGACCTATACCTGGTCAGGAAGGTGATGGGGATGCCTCGCTTAGTTCCTGCATGGCATACACGTAAACATTAAATAAGAGCCTCGATCGGCTCTCAGGTTATCCTGTGAATCGGCTCAAAGAGCCGATCCACCCATGATTCGTACGGGGTGCACGAATACTTGGTGATCCTGCTTGATCAAGATAAAGCTAATGAGATCTACGACGATTTAGGGTTTTCACCGCATAATCGGATCATCCTACTCCAGGTTGGGCCTCGCGGCCACGCACGGTGCTCGTAAGCCGATCCTAAACAAGGCCAAAAAACCAACATGGCGTTGATCCTCGGAACATCCTGTTTAGGACTTGCGAACGCCACCCTACGTGCCGCTGGATCCTCCCCCCCTTTGTAAGGCCTAACTATTGCAGATGTTAAACTAATCCTTGCAGAGCAAGGAGCAATCGTAACGGATCAGATCTACTAAATAATGAACAAGCAGGGTGCCGCCCCCACACCTGAGATAGGTGTGAGGGCGGCTAGACATGCAAGGGTTGCACTACGTAAGCATGTTATACGGAGAACTATGCTAACCCTAACACATCTATGATAACTACGTTGCCCGCCATCAAAGACGCTTCAGTACGGGCAACGCATGAACAACGTGGAGCTTGTGCTGCCTAGATCGCAAGATGCGATCTAGGCAGCATGTCGCTTACCTGATTGAAACCCTCGAGACGAAGGAGTTGGCGATGCGCCGAGATTGGTTTGTTTTGGGGTGAACGTTGTGTTGTTGTTTATTCCATAAACCCTAGATACATATTTATAGTCCAGGGGACTTTCTAACGTGGGAATATCCCACCGTGCACGATACAAACTCTAATCTTGATCTAAGATACAATCTACTATAATTAAAGATACACGGGCAACCTAGTCCAAATTCTCCGTGCAAGGCCGCTTCAGAAATCTTCCACGTGTAGTCTTCCAAGCCCATCTCTCTTACGGCCCACCTCTGGATTTGTCCAAAATCTGGTGATAACAAAAAGACATCAAATTTTATATGTCCTATTGTGGATCAATTATAAGACTAGATATTAACTAAATTAAATAACACCATTTGTTTTACTTATTACTCCCTCCGTCCCAAAATGTAAGGCGTCTAAGGATTGGTCAAAAATCAAACCTTACAAACTTTGACCAAATATTTAGAAAAACATATTTACATATACAATATCAAATTGACATATTAAGAAAATATACTTTAGGGTGAATCTATTGATAATGATTTAGTATTGTAAATATTTATATTTATGTGTATAAACTTGGTCAAACTTTAAAAACATTGACTTTTAACTAATCCTTAGACGCCTTATATTTTGGGACGGAGGGAGTGTTATTTTAGTTTTGTTGCATGTGAATCGGGATTTTTTTAACCTTGTTCCTTCTACGCATGCCTATTAGGCATATGACTATGTGGATCATTAACTTGTAGAGTAACACATCCAATATAGGAGTATGTGAGCTCATTAAGGAGACTAATATATTCTTTAGCAAACATATGATATGTTGGTTCTAGATTAAACTACAATCATGGTTTTAGTGAGGATCCATGTACTATATACCAAACATTTTGTGTTCACTTAACACGCTAAGTGTACTAGTAGGATGTTCCAATATCTTTTTTCAATGGATGGTGCAGTATCCAAATCATGCCTAAGGTCCAAGAGATATTTGTATAGTCATGTTTACCAATGCCAACATAAAAATATCTTGCTAGCAATATGACAAATGGAATACTTATATGAAATAACATTTATTTTTGAAAAAAGTTGTGTACCAACACATGAAACTAAGCATTATTTAGAAAATTTTGTCTATAAGAAGCAGGGGTTCTGTTCAATACATACACGATGTAATTGTAAAATTGCACATGCAACTTTTTTACTCTATTTATTTGTAGACAATGTAACTGTTGGTGAACAATTGAGCTGGCGCTATCAATTTCACTATCGGTAATAGGTAATCCCTTCAATCCATAATAAGTTTTGTGTCTTTATTTCACATTTGGACCAAAGTAAAGTAAAACATGGATACCTAGTATGAATTAGGGTGGGAGTATATTTATTGCTTAAGGACATGCATCGGTGCCACAACAACATGAAGTGGACCAAACCAGAAAAGCTCAAGCTAAATATGCACTAAAAAGTTCCTTCTTCATATTATTGCAAAGAACCCAAGTTAAAATCTATAGTCTCTCTGACATCGAAAATTCAATTCGGCTCCCAGGTGCATTGAATGTCTTTTCCCTGTGAGTGGCAGAACAAAACTGACGCTCAATATTTTGAACCGTGTGCGCGTAGTTCGGGTAGCCCCTGCGCGGATAAAACACACACAAAAACGCTTTCTGGAATGTAATATTATATTCACACATACTCGACTTCGGAGAAAGCGTCAGCATATACGTCCACTAGCGCAAACAGTTGGAGGATAAACCATCGTGTGCAAACTTTGTGTGATAATTCCTCTAATGCGATCGTCTCGTTGTTTTGTTCTACCTATCTCAAATGGTAACAAATTCAAAATCGTGAGTAGAACTTTTTCGAGGTTACCTTCAATCACGCTGATCAAATGTTATCATTTTCACTTTGGATTATAGTACTACAAAATCCTAAGATTACGATAAGATCATATTCCCAGACCATGTCCTCTCGCTGGATTGACTGCTTTCAAACTTGTGGGCACCAAATTCCAAGAACACCAAAGCATATGCTCCAATGGCGTTCTTGCCACCCTCCATGGAGTACAGTTTCTATGAGTAGGACATGTCCTTCTACGTGACATTCACCCTCCGTGCAGTGAGGGTGGGGAGGTGGATCCGCTGGGTGAAGGAGCAGTACATCGATGCCACTCCGACCAAGTGACTTGGGATGGACTGTGAGTACACCCTCGCGAAGCCAGGTAGCAAGAAGAAGCTTCCATTGGAGGAGAGGCAGCGCGCTGCTGTCCTCCAACCTTGTGTCGCTAGCGAGATCCTCGTCTTTCAGATTGTGCACGCTGATGTAGTGTCGGAGACCGTAAGGAAATTATCTGGCGACGATTCTATCAACTTATGCGGAACTTCTGTTGGCAATGATGTGAAGATGCTCGAGTACTATGGTATCACATTAATTCCGGTGACGCGCGACCTCTATAGGATGATCCCGAACCCAATGACTAACTATCGTCATTCTTTGTATGCTTTGTCCAATCATTATATTGGGACGGAACTTGCGAAGAAGGATCGTGGTTTCATGAGATGACGTGACAAATGGTCCGACTTTCCATTGCGCTTTGATCCTATCAAGTATGCCGCTCTGGATTCTCACTTCAGCTTCGTGATAGCTAGGACACACTAGCGTTTACTCAGCTACAATAGCATTATGGATCGGCTCAATGTATAGATGATGTAGTGGACCATCAATCATTCTATGTAATGAAGTTATATACTTTGGATGAATTATGAATATTGTCAATAAATTTTAAATGTATGCATTTTTACTTCCTTGTAATGTAGAACTACACTTTTCATCGCACACAGTTTTGTTACAGCAGAACTGTGTGCTATGTACTACAACATGTAAACACGACATTGTACATCGCACACGGTTTTGTGTTGTATAATTGTGTGTGATTGACATCACTTCCTCCAACAACAAAAACAATACATCCTCCCTAAATATGTATGTTATGTGGGCCCATCTTATGAGACAATCGCAACACTTGCTACTTTCTTGCATAAATTAGGACCAACATCGTCCTTATCCATTCTCACCTCAATCGATAGACCACAGTCATGCCCTTCTCTTTAGAATCACACTAAGACGACTTAGTCTCCGGAAAAGCACCTAGACAGCGAGGCGGAAACAACCTTCTGGCCCGAGATTTTCCTCACAAGAATGCCTATGAACTCCCATGCTTCATGTTGGCTGTGGAATCGGACGATCCACATGTTCGTAGGGAGGATCTGCAACTAATACCTTTGGTCAAGCCTTCTTGTCCTCGACCTCCATCGTGGCCACGATAGTGTGAGACTGCGTCCTTGATACGTCTCAAACGTATCTATAATTTTTGATGCTCCATGCTTGTTTTACACTTTCATATGTGTTTCGCTTACACTTTGTTGCATTTTTACATGATTTCCGGCACTAACCTATTAACAAGATGCCACATTGTCAGTTCCCTGTTTTCTAATATTTTTGTCTTTCAGAAAAGTTGTATAGGAAATATTCTCGGAATTGGAAGAAACAAAAGCCGAAGTCAATATTTTACCGAAACGAAGATGATATCCAGAGAGGAGATGAAGAGGCGCAGATGGTCGGCCAAACCACCCCTAGGCGCGGCCTAGACCTGGCCCGTGCCTAGGGTAGGTCTAGGCCCACCAGGCGCGCAACCGACCTCAATCCTCCGCATATTTATACATCTTCTCGGGAAAACCCTGGATACCCGAGCCTCCATCCACGAAAAGTTCCTTCGCGGCAGCCATCGCTGAACCCATCTCGTGGGGTTCCGAAGCTCTTCCCGGCACCCTACCGGAGGGGGAAATCATCGCCGGAGGCATCTACATCGTCATGACCGTCTCCAAAGTGATGCGTGAGTAGTTCATCCCTGGACTATGGGTCCATAGCAGTAGCTAGATGGTTGTCTTCTCCATCATGTGCTTCATGTATCGATCTTGTGAGCTGCCCTACATGATCAAGATCATCTTTATGTAATCATCTATGTTTGGTTTGCTGGGATCCGATGAATGTTGAATACTATGAGGAGATTGATTATATATTTATGTCATAGGTTATTTATGATCTTGCATGCTATCCGTTGCTAGTAGAAACTCTGGCCAAGTGGACACTTGTGACTCCAAGAGGGGGTATTTATGCTCGATAGTAGGTTCATGCCTCTTGTTTCCTGGGAGAGTGACTTTATAACTTCTAAGGTTGTATATGTGTTGTTGCTACTAGGGATAACCCAACAATATTTTATCCAAGTGTAATTCTATTATTTAATTTACACACATTGCTTAATGTGATAGTCTGTTGCTTGTAATTTTATACTGGAAGGGGTGTGGATGCTAACCTGAAGGTGGATTATTAGTCATAGACGCGGTTGGATTATGGTCTATGTATTATGTTGTAATGCCCAATACCAAATTATCATAGTAATCATCTTGTCATGTATCGATCGATATTCTGTCAATTGCCCAGCTATAATTTTTTTACCCAACATGCTATTTTCTTTATGGAGAGACATCTCTAGTGAACAGTGGACCCCGGTCCTATTTCCTTTATTGATAAATTCAGCTGCAATCATGTTCTGTTTACTTTCTGCAAACATCTTCTTCCATTCGATGTATCTAATCCTTTGTGTTCAGTAAACCAGTGAGATTGATAACCTCACTGTAAGTTGGGGCAAAGTACTTTGGTTGGGTTGTGTGCAGGTTCCACGTTGTTGCTGATTTGATTTTTATTTGCCCACCCTCATGGCCTTTCTATCTTTCTAATTGAATTTTAGGATTCAGGAAATTCAATTCGGCTCCCGGGTGCGTATGCACCCTCTACCACAAAATCATATTTAGAAATGTCGAAAAATTTTAACAAAATTTTTTACATGTACATCTTCATAATATATGTTCGTTCATCAAGTTTCACGAAAAACCAATATTTTTTGGGTCTATATAAAAAAGAGAAAACTTATCTTGTGAAAAGCATTATTTTAGCACTAAGTTTTGTCTTTTTTACACATGTCACATGATAAGTTATTTTTTTATGAAACAACTTTGTAAGCGTGTAACACGAGAAGATTTACATGCGAATTTTTGATTTCATTTTTTTGAAATTCAAAATATGTGTAAGATGCATTTCAAAATAGAGGGAGCATATACTCCCATGTTCCAAAACACCACTCTCAATAAAACGGCTATAATTTACTTCTAGTATATATACTCCTATATAGAAGTGCATACAATAATGTGTGGTAAAGGCGGAAAAAGACTACATTGAATCAAAATCAAAGGGCAAATTATCTTACCTAATATGGATCCCATACTACCCTATCCTACACCGGTAGTGCGTCCTGCCACTAGTCAGCCAACAACACCTTCAGAAGTCACGCCTTCTCCTACTGGTCGATTAAACCTAGGTTTCGTACTGAGAAAAACTTGCTGCTGTGCTCATCATACCTTCCTCTTGGGGTTTCCCAATAGCGTGTCTGCATACGACGAACACACGCCATCAGTCCTCGTCCCGCCACATGTTTACATTGTTAGATTTTACATGTTTACCTTCTATTATAGCTCAGATCTACTCTAAGAGCCGGTATTTTTGGCGGTAAGATTGGATTATAAAGTCTTTGAAATCCATGTTTTATTCATGAGTTAGATCCATTATTTGTTTAGTTTAGTACTAATGTGTTTCTTAGATCTACATATGCAGTAGGCGAGACCCCTTAGAATATTGTGTATGACAAGATCTGTTGTGTAAGCGCAATTAGTTTAAGCTTGGCTATATATGATTGTATATGGAAAGATTTGGTTGTTGGATCTACATGTTATTGTGTGTTAGAGTTAGCTAGCTTGATTTATATATTGTCGTGTATATGTTATTGTGTATGGAAGCAAAATTAGGTTAAGCTTTATCTACAAATTATTTCACTTTTATTAATGTTTTTTATTCTATACTTGTGTAATAGGGAACTTATTTTGATAACACTGCATAAAAAGGATAAAAAAAGAAGGCAAGGAAAGGTGTGCAACTTTTATGTTGTCACTATGCCTTTCTCTTATTGTACTCAAGTTCCTCCATCCACGTCATTCGCAGTTGCATTTAAGTGACTAGTTAATTCAATTTGCACATCTAATAATGTTTACTATTCTCACATTGAATATCATTTTATAATATATTTTCAGATTTTTTGAGAAATATTTGCAAAACCGAAAGTGCACCTCCTACAACGGGTGGCGTCTACCCTACGATGATGGTGACCCAAGGACAAATGGAGAAATCTCTCTGTTTTATCCTTGCTACATACATCACCGTCACGAGGACAAAGATGTGACCAAGACTCTTATTTTGTGTATTTTTATCTTTTGTAAAAGCTACTTGATGAAGCTATCTCGCAAATATATGTAGATGTAGACACATGATCAGTTTTGGATGTGGAATCAAGTTAAATGAGATTTTCTACTCTATTTGCATGGGTGTTCAGCTTGGCATATATCGTGTCCTTGTGTAGTGATGGTTTATCATGTGTGATAGATCATTTTCGCCGTGCCGAGTGTGAAGGTATGTTCTGTACTAGTGTATGCTCCGAACAAACTTATGACTTGTCGCCATGGTAGAGGATTGGAAAGGCCTATGTGCCACATTGTTATCAGAGAGGCCTTTAACATAAGAAAATAAAAATTTACAAAGCAACCGTGGATATATCGCAAAATTTGTTCTCAACACACAATTCATACGATGGACAACCATAAAACAACGCATTGATAGCAACAAAAAAAAAGGAAAGCCAGAAATGGCATTACAAATAGAACTTTCCAGAGCAACTGGTCATCGGTGATCCATGACCAGAGCCGGTAAAAGAGGAGAAGCCTCATATATATTCCCATGGATAGATGTTCAAAGAAACGTGAAAAACTGTATGATCATCATTGATCGTGGAGACGTGAAAGCCATTGATGGGCCTGCTGACTACATGCCTTGTTCAACGAGGTAGTCACCAAGCCTCTCCACCACCATGTTGCACTGGCCAGGGGTCATGGGCTCGTCGTAGATGCCGACGACCAGCGCCTGCCCGGTCTTCTTGATGGTTATGCCTCCTGCTCCCTACAGACCGAATCAATGGCAAATTGATTAACATAACGAAGAGGAAGGATCGATCGATCAGCGAGAGCATGTAGTATAAGTTAAGAAACTCGAGAGATGCAAAACAGTTTCGTACCTTCTTGCCACGGATGACCGCGCCGGGCTCACCCTGGATGACCATGTACTTGGCACCTGCGACGAACATTCCGGTGGGGGCGAGGTGCCCCGGCTCGTCGAAGTCCTTCATGATGCCGGTTATCTCCTCAGGCTTGAACTGGACAACCACGCAAAATTAACCAGCACCGTGAGACCTGATCGAACTCGATCATACAGTGATCCAGAGAATGTGGCAAGGTGTGTGCGACGATGATCACCTGGGGGAAGGCAGTGCTCTGGGCCCAGACGGTGCCGTCGTGGCCGAGGATGGCGGCGGAGGAGAGGTGGTGGCCCTCGATCTCGCACATCAGGTGCTCGTCGACGTACGTCTGCCACGACATCTTCGGTCCTCTCTCGTTTGCTTACCGGAACGGCGAGGGTAGATCGGAGAGGGTACTGCTCGGGGTGGATCGATCGAAGGTGTCGAGTTCGAGCTTTGGCTTTAATGGTGGAGGACATAAATAGGGAGGGGATGGAAACGGAAGACCGGATCCCTGCGTCCTCCCAGCCACCCGTTCGCCTCTTCGCGCCCTTACACCTCGCCGTCTTTCAAGGCGACCGATGCTGTGATTGGTCAGAGCACATCGCTCGGTGTTGCAGGCATATTCGGACCTGCCACTCCAAAACGAGTGCTCCTACCATCGTGCATGCATGTATCATGTATATACGACATTTAGATGCAATTCCCTTTCAGTGGTAATTAGTGTGCACTAGCATTTGCATGTTGCTATTTTTGGAGACGAAATCTGGCTGCGATGCATTTTTTTTGATTGAGCATAAAGCTTTATTCATTCGTCAATAACGCCTGAGCAAATGTGTAGATGATGGTCAACACTTTTCAGACCCAAATTCGAGTTTTATTCGATTTAATAGAAAATAGAAAGACTTCATGATGATCAATCATCAGGTTAAGATGGATCTAAACCAATCCATTTTTTTCTATACACATACAACATGCCGACGGTTAAACAACTTATTAGAGCATCCCCACTCGTTGGCGCTCCTCACGCCCAAATCCGGACGAAAGTACCGCCGGATTGGACGAAATTAAGGCGTGGGGAGTACCATATTTCCAGTCGTCCACCCGGAGTTCGGCGGATAGAGTTTAAATTCAAACAAATCGCCGTCCCGCGCTACAAGTACGGCCAGTTGATCGGCAAAAGGAGCAAAAGGATCAGCCACAGATCGGCGATCGGAGGGAAATTACACGGAGACAGGCTCGTCGGCAGTCCCGGCCGGCACGGCGGTGTCCGACGGACCAGTTTCCTCACACGCCGTGGCCGAAGCGGCTGCGGCCGGCGACGATGAAGCAGCGGCGGCAGTGGACGTCGAAGCAGCCGCAGTCGACGAGGTAGATGGTGAGGTAGACGAGGTAGGAGCCGGCGGAGACGACGTAGTGGCTCGGAGGATGTCGTTGCGGTGGCCCTGGTACCAATTCCTCGTCTCCTCGTCCATCAGTTCCATGTCGCCGCCGCCCATGAGGAACGCCAAGTCTGTGTTCCTCTTCTTCGCCGCCACCGTCGTCTTCAGCAGGGCGATCCGGGCGCCTTGGTTGGCGAGCATCTCCCGCCACCTGCCGTCGAACTTGTCGTTCCTCCCGTCGGCGTGCGATCTCAAGTCGGCCCAGCACTTGTCGATCGACGCCTGCATCCTGTCGGCGGGATTGTCAGTCCGTTTGAGCTCTTTCTGCTTCTTCTGGCCGAGCTCAGGGCGCCCTTCCGCCGCGCAAGCCGGCGGAGCGTCGGGGTTGTACTGCTCGGTCTTGCTTTTCGAGAGGGACGTGCGAACTTCCTTCCACTTCTCGCACTTCTCGAGGCGGGCGTAGACGTTGAGGAACTTGAACTGCAGGCCGGTGTCGTCCGTGTACATGTCCAAAGCTCGGCGCAGCTGGGGAAAAAAGAGCACGGCGATACGGGTCAGCTAACGACGATGTACCTCGGTGGTGTAGGGCCGGCGGAGCATACCCTTTGCTCCAAGTCGTGGCCGCTGATCGGCCGTTTGTCGATCTCCTCCTGTACGCCGTGCCATTTGCTGCAAGCCGTCTGCATGATCCCCCAATGGGTGGCCATTGCCTTGTCTCCCCGGTACACGTTCATGTTCGTCTTGTTGAAGTAGGGATCGACGAGCTTGCGTTCCTCGTACGCCTGCCTCACTCGAAACCAGTATGTGTCGAACGACTGATTGGCCCCGATTATGCCGTTCGTGGACACGGTCATCCAAGCTTCGGCGAGGCACTCCTCTTCCTTCGGCGTCCATTTGATACGCGGTTCGGCAGGCGGCGAGTCCTTCTTCCTCTTCTTCTTCCCCTTCGACAGGTTGGCGGCGGCTTCAGTTGGCTCTTCTTCTTCCTCGCCTTCTTCTTCGACGGCTTGGCTTCCGTCGGCAACATCCTCCCGATGCTCGTTGCGCGCCGCCACAGCTGCCGTCGCCCTCGTCTCCTCTTGCGTGAAGAACCCCGGGCACGCAGCGGCGGCGGTCATGAAGAACCCCGGGCTCGCAGCGGCGGCGGTGGAGCCGGAGGTGATCATCTCGTGGATCTCCTCTTCGTTCGGCGCCGCCATCGCACCGAACGTGAGCGGCCCTCGTCGCAGGGCCGGCGAGGTGCCCTCGAACAGGCCGCCGCCGCCGACGTCAAGCTCGGGCGGCGACGGTGTGGGCTTGGACGGTTGGACGTAGGCGCCCTCTTGGAACACGGCAGTCGGCGACGGCGAGTACAGCGAAGGCGAGAAGGAAGACGGGGAACTTGTTGTACCTTGCGTCGGCCATTGGCCGGGGAACATGCCGCCGCTATAGGCCATGCTGATCAGCCTCGCTTGTTCGTCCTGGGCCGCCTCCGCCGACCTCTTGGCGGCGGCTCTTTTCACCCTCTCCGCCCTGGCGCTTGTTTCCACCTCGCGCCGTTTCTCGTCCGCCGCCCACTCGGCGTTCGACATGCCCGGCGGCTTCGTCTTCTTCGCCCGCATCTTCCTCGCCGGCGCCTTCGGCGGCATTGTGGTGGACGAGAAGACGAGGAGGACAGTGGTGGTGGACGAGAAGACGCCGCCAGGAACTGGAGCTGGAAGAGGAGGAGATTGGGGGATTTCGGCGGGAGAGAATGGGGATATGCAAGCAAATTGGAGGGAATGGGGATATGCAAGCAAATTGGAGGGAAAATCGACAGGATTTGGTTTTCCAGTCGCCGACTACGCGGGTCCACACGCCGTTTCGCGCCAAAATCTTTCGTCCGGAGTCCCCGAGCGCGCCCCGGGGGGCGGGGGTGGCGTGGGCTCGCCGGATGGATTAAGGGCCAAATCCGGACGAAAACGAGGAACCGGGGGCGCGACTGGGCCGAATTTCGCCGTCCGGATGGAAAAAACGTCGCTCGGGGGCCTCGTCGGGGGGACGAGTGGAGATGCTCTTAGAAACGCAAGACAGCCAATACGAAATGCTAGAAAAACGGCCGCGCTTAAAGGATGCCCTCAGCGTCGAGGAACATGTGCTAGGGTGTATGTGCGACTCGTTCAAATCATGACTTCGGCATTTCACGAGTTATGAAAATGCAAGAAAGGATACTAAATCTCGCCGTTAACTGAATTCAGAATAGAAAGATTATGAATAAACAAAGGATTCAAAATAACGTAAAGATAGGCGGGGAATAACCTTTTGTGAGTTTGTGGATGGGCTGCAACTAAACAGCAGGCTTTATGGGCTTTATGGCCAGAGTACTTTCCAATCAGCCTAGTTGTGGCCTGTTGTGCTTCTAGGCCATATCTTTTGAAAAGAGCTAAATACACTACTAGTTCTAAATACTTCACCGTGTTGTTTAGTCCCAATAGTTGTAAAATGGAGTCAGGTAGTCCCAAAAGTTATTTAAATGTGCAAAACTAGTCCCAAGTTATTTAGGTGCTGACACGTGGCTTCGGTATTTTTGAAAAATGGTCCCTACACATTTTCTATACAACATCGTCTTTGCTGAAGCCTAAAGGATGTGGGTCCCATATCTTACCCCGTCGATTGGATTCAGTCGAACAATCAACATAACTTGTTTTTCATTTTCTCACTTACAATTAACATTGTAGGTGAACAATGACTCAATCATCATGTTCAGAGTATCACGTTTCTGTAAAAGCACATTTAGATTTTAACGCTAAGAAATACTAGACCTAAATCTAACTTTTTTTTTTTGAAATGGGGGAAATATCGCCCCAGCTTCTGCATCTAAAGGATGCACACGGTTTTTTATTAGATTATTCACGAAACCTTACAAGAAATAAAACAAAAGATCAATCTCGAAGTAACCTAACTATACCTACAGTGGGATGTAGAGGGTGACAATACACCAACTCACATCATCCAAACTAAATGCCTTCCCAAACCGCCCAATAGCAGGTGAGAAGCACATCCAGTCAAGCAGACTCTCAGCGCACGCCAACGCCCACGCCACAGGAGTTTCTCCCTCCGTCTTCCTCGACTCCATCTTCAAGAGAGATAATCGCATTAACCTTCCAAGACCTGCCGTCGATGCCACCATGACACCAGACAGCTCCACCATCCTGCACCTATACATCATCCCGCATCTGTCGTTGATACCCTGCAGCACCATGCCACTGAGACTCAGCGCCAACAATGTGGTAGATGAACACCACTCCACCGAAAACCGCCAACATCCAGCAGCTGCTCCAAAAACGATGCCCCAAGAGGTAGAACGACGCAGGGCGCGCCGTCATCGTCCGATCCGGGAGACCCAGACCTAGGGTTTCCCCCGGAGCAGCACAAGTGAGAGACCGCAGACTGCGAAGACGATGCCTTCAAGAAGGTAGCGGCGTGACACATCGCCATCGTTCGCCAACCGAGGTCGGAGCACGTTTTTCAGCGGCAGCCGCGCATCCCCAACTCGCCGAGTGTAGTGCCAAGATGGACAAAGATGACGCCTTCGACAAGGTAACGACATCGACCGACACCGCCATCATCCGCCAAGACCGAGGTCGAGGCTCAGTTTTCACCGGCCGCCATGACACCCCGGACTATATCACCATTGCCGGAAACCTGTGTGAGATCCCATGATCCCCCACACAAGACAACCAGCCTGGCCGACCACCTCCGACGAAGAAGAAGGCCGCCTCCTCCGTCGAACCCGAGGCTGCTGCCCCGGGCGTCCTCGTGCCGCGGGAAGATCCCGAGGTCACCACCCCGCACCGGCGAGAAAGGGAGGGGATGGCGCAACCCGTCCCCCCACCATCCACCACCGGTGTGCACCGACGGGAGGCAGGGGAGGCCACGGCAGGCGCCGTTGCCCCCTTCCTCCGACCGCCGCCGCCCAGCCATCACACATGGGCAGGGGGTCTACCGCCACAGCGTCGAGGGGATCCCCCAGCCGTCGTCCTCGCCACGTCAAGAGGGAAGCCCGCCGCCGCCGCCACGCCCCGCGGCCTTTGCCCGGCGGCGCCGCCGGCTGCGGCCGCGGGAGGCGGCTAGGGTTTCCGGGGGGTGCGGGAGAGAGGGGGGTGCGGTTGCAGTCAATCTCCCTACCTAAATCTAACTAAGAGGCACAACATCACGTTCGGGGAGAACTCTTAGCTAACTACTCCCTATTACTTTCAGAGATAGATAGAATGATACAGTATAGTTTCGCCGGGAGATCAGTTTATGCATTCTTTCGTCCAAAGGGTTATTTCTATAAAAATCATCCAAAACATAATGGAACAGCAAGGCACGGATAGTAAGCAGAATATGAAACTCTCTATCTGATCTGGACGGAGAAACTATGAGCGCGTTTGGTTGCCTGCATTTAATTCCTGCACCACTGCGCCAGTGAGAAGAAATCCACATCTCGTTTCGGACGGGCCATGTGCCATAAAAGCCTCGTTATTTGGTGGCCTGCATAGAGTATTTTCGGCCCCGTGGAGATTTGGGCTCTGACCATTCGGTAGGTCGGTTTTCAGGCCTCGTAGCAGCCCAGAACGGCGCCGCTGTTGTTTGGTTGCAATCCAGATTCTGGTTCTGCTTACCTCTTACCTTCGGTGGTGAGGTTACCAGCGATGAACAGCACAAGGAAGAACACAGTTCAGAGTTCAGACAAAGTAAAACAGTGATAAAAGTAGTTCAGGACACACGATGATCATAGTTCAGCACACACGCCGATCATAGTTCAGGACACAAGAGGAACATAGTTCAGGACACAAGAGGAACATAGTTCAGGACACACTAGTTGAAGAGATGAGTGGAATAGCAACACATACCAGGAGCTTCAGACATGGCTTTGGAAGATGACACACCTGGTCGCGTCGCCATGGTAACCGCACATGGTCATCATCTCAGTGCAGGTGTAGTCGAAGATGACCACATTGAACTGGAAGGTGGACACCTTATTGAAGACGAGGAACTGGCCTATCTGCAGCTGATGAGCGGCGGCGAAGGCCGCCCACCCCTGGTCGATGTACACGTCATCACCTTCTCTCACCGTAGTCGTCCTCTAGTAGCAGCCTGTGTTGGTGGTGACGACGATGTTCGAAGGGACTTCTCCGAACCACCTGACGAAATCACGAGGGATCCGTAGCCGCTCGAAGGTAGGCTTGAAGACGATGCGCAGGAACTGGTCCGGCGCAACGTCCGGCTGGAAGTGGCCGACGTTAGCCGCCCTTCGCTTCTTGGATGGTCCCTCGTCGGGGGTCTGAGGTGACCCAAGCTTGAGCTTCTCAGTCTGCGAGAAGAACACATGGCATTAGAGGTGTGCCTGCTCACAAGTATATATATGGAAACATGTGATGTCTCATACATTGGATCACACAACAGCTCAAGGGACTGCCCTCAAACTAAGTCTAGTGTGCAAGATATCACACACCCACGACTAAGTTTGAGGGCAGCACCTTGCCTTCCAGTGTGCCAGTGTTAAATCATTGGCCAATTGTAGGATAACGTTGCATAGAAAACAAAAAATTTCCTACCGCGAACACGCAATCCAAGCCAAGATGCAATCTAGAAGACGGTAGCAACGAGGGGATTGTCGAGTCTCACCCTTGAAGAGATTCCAAAGCCTACAATATGAGGCTCTTGTTGCTGCGGTAGAAGTTCACTTGCCGCTTGCAAAAGCGCGTAGAAGATCTAGATCACGGCGCCACGAACGGGCAGCACCTCCGTACTCGGTCACACGTTCGGTTGTTGATGAAGACGACGTCCACCTCCCGTTCCAGCGGGCAGCGGAAGTAGTAGCTCCTCTTGAATCCGACAGCACGACGGCGTGGTGTCGGTGGTGGTGGAGAAATCCGGCGGAGCTTCGCTAAGCGTGCGGGATGTGGTGGAGGAGAGAGGGCCGCTAGGGTTTGGGAGAGGGGGGCGCCGGCCACTAGGGGTGCGGCCACCTTGGTGGTTCTTGGGGTGGCCGGCCCCCTCCCCTTGGCCCCTCATTATATAGGTGGAAGCCCCAAGTGTTGGACTACAAGTCTCCGAATAAGACCCGAACCCAAAACCTTCCATGTGATAGGGAAACCTACCCAAGGTGGGAATCCCACTTGGGGTGGGATTCCCCCCTTCCATGTGGGGGGGTGGCCGGCCCCCATAGGGGGAGTCCACTTGGGACTCCTCCCCCTCTAGGGTTGGCCGGCCATGGAGGTGGAGTCCCTCCGGGACTCCGCCTTCCTTGTTGGTTTCTTCCGGACTTTTCTAGAACCTTCTAGAACCTTCCATAGAACCTTCCGGATCATTTTAAATCTCATAAAATGACTTCCTATATATGAATCTTATTCTCCGGACCATTCTGGAACTCCTCGTGATGTCCGGGATCTCATCCGGGACTCCGAACAAATATTCGAACTCCATTCCATATTCAAGTTCTACCATTTCAACATCCAACTTTAAGTGTGTCACCCTACGGTTCGCGAACTATGCGGACATGGTTGAGTACTCACTCCGACAATAACCAATAGCGGGATCTGGAGATCCATAATGACTCCCACATATTCAACGATGACTTTAGTGATCGAATGAACCATTCACATACGATACCAATTCCCTTTGTCACGCGATATTTTACTTGTCCGAGGTTTGATCATCGATATCACTCTATACCTTGTTCAACCTCGTCTCCTGACAAGTACTCTTTACTCGTACCGTGGTATGTGATCTCTTATGAACTTATTCATATGCTTGCAAGACATTAGACGACATTCCATCGAGAGGGCCCAGAGTATATCTATCCATCATCGGGATGGACAAATCCCACTGTTGATCCATATGCCTCAACTCATACTTTCCGGATACTTAATCCCACCTTTATAACCACCCATTTACGCAGTGGCGTTTGATGTAATCAAAGTACCTTTCCGGTATAAGTGATTTACATGATCTCATGGTCATAATGACTAGGTAACTATGTATCGAAAGCTTATAGCAAATAACTTAATGACATGATCTTATGCTACGCTTAATTGGGTGTGTCCATTACATCATTCATATAATGACATAACCTTGTTATTAATAACATCCAATGTTCATGATTATGAAACTAATCATCCATTAATCAACAAGCTAGTTAAGAGGCATACTAGGGACTCTTTGTTGTTTACATATCACACATGTACTAATGTTTCGGTTAATACAATTATAGCATGGTATATAAACATTTATCATAAACATAAAGATATATAATAATAACCACTTTATTATTGCCTCTAGGGCATATCTCCTTCATTCTCCCACTTGCACTAGAGTCAATAATCTAGATTACATTGTAATATACGTAATACCCATGGCATTCTGGTGTTGGTCATGCTTTGCCCTAGGGAGAGCTTTAGTCAACGGATCTGCTACATTCAGATCAGTGTGTACTTTGCAAATCTTTACTTCTCCATCTTCTATGTACTCGCGAATCGAGTGGTAACGCAGCTTGATATGCTTCAGCCTCTTGTGTGACCTTGGTTCTTGTGCATTGGCGATGGCACCCATGTTATCATAGTAAATGATTAATGGGTCCAATGCACTAGGAACCACACCGAGCTCTACAATGAACCTCTTCATCCATACCGCTTCTGATGAAGCCTCTGAAGCCGCTATGTACTCTGATTCTGTTGAAGACTTCGCCACCGTGCACTGCTTCGAGCTTGCCCAGCTTACTGCAGCACCATTCAATATAAACACGTACCCAGACTGTGACTTAGAGTCATCAGGATCAGTGTTCCAACTTGCATTGGTGTAACCATTTACAACGAGCTCTTGGTCACCTCCATAACAAAGAAACATATCCTTAGTTCTTTTCAAGTACTTCAGGATATTCTTGACCGCTGTCCAGTGTTCCATTCCTGGATCACTTTGATATCTGCTAGTCAAACTAACAGCATGTGCTATATCCGGTCTAGTACATAGCATGGCATACATGATAGATCCTACTGCCGAGGCATAGGGGATATTACTCATCCTTTCTCTTTCTTCTGCCGTAGCCGGTCCTTGAGTCTTACTCAAGACCTTGCCTGGTAACATAGGTAAGAATCCTTTCTTACTTTCGTCCATTCTAAACTTCTTTAGAATCTTGTCCAGATATGTACTCTATGATAGCCCTATTAGGCGTCTTGATCTATCTCTATAAATCTTGATGCCTAATATATATGATGCTTCACCAAGGTCTTTCATTGAAAAACTATTATTCAAATAAACTTTTACACTGCTTAATAGTTCTATATCATTCCCAATCAATAATATGTCATCTACATATAATATCAGGAATGCTACAGAGCTCCCACTCACTTTCTTCTAAATACAGGCCTCTCCATGACACTGTATAAACCCGAAGTCTTTGATCACCTTATCAAAGCGTCGGTTCCAACTTCTTGATGCTTGCTTCAGTCCATAGATTAAACGCTGAAGTTTGCATACTTTGTTAGCATTTTTAGGATCGACAAAACCTTTGGGTTGTACCATATACAACTCTTCCTCAATGTCTCCATTAAGGAACGCCGTTTTGACATCCATCTGCCAAATCTCATAATCGAAAAATGCAGCTATTGCTAACAAAATCCTCACAGATTTTAGCTTCGCTACAGGTGAGAAAGTCTCATCGTAGTCAACTCCTTGAATTTGTCGGAAACCCTTTGCGACAAGTCGAGCTTTATAGACAGTAATATTACCATCAACATCTGTTTTTCTCTTGAAGATCCATTTATTCTCGACAGCCTTTCGGCTATCAGGTAAGTCTACCAAAGTCCATCCTTTGTTATCATACATGTATCCCATTTCGGATTTCATGGCTTCTTGCCATTTGTTGGAATCTGGGCTCATCATCGCTTCTTCATACGTCGCAGGATCCTCATCATTTTTATCCACAATCATGACATTTAGACAAGGATCATACCAATCAGGAGTGGCACGTTCCCTTGTCGATCTGCGAGGTTCAGTAGTTTCCTCGTTCGAAGTTTCATGATCATTATCATTAGCTTCCTCTGTTGCCGGTGTAGGCGGTACAAGTACAACTTCCGGTACTGCACTACTCTGATCAACGAGTATAGATTCATCAATCTCATCGAGTTCTACTTTTCTTCCAGTCACTTCTTTAGTGAGAAATTCTTTCTCAAGAAAGGTTCCGTTCTTAGCAACAAAGATTTTGCCTTCGGATTTGTGATAGAAAGTGTACCCTATAGTTTCCTTAGGGTATCCTATGAAGACGCATTTCTCCGCTTTGGGTTCTAGCTTGTCCGGTTGTAACTTCTTTACATAGGCTCCACAACCCCAAACTTTCAGGAACGACAGCTTAGGTTTCTTATTAAACCATAATTCATACGGTGTCGTTTCTACGGATTTTGATGGTGCTCTATTTAAAGTGAATGCGGCTGTCTCTAATGCATAACTCCAAAATGATAACGACAAATCAGTAAGAGACATCATAGAACGAACCATATCTAAGAGAGTTCGATTATGACGTTCGGACACACCGTTTCGTTGTGGTGTTCCCGGTGGTGTCAATTGTGAAAGTATTCCGCATTTCTTTAAATGCATGCTAAACTCATAACTCAGATATTCACCTCCACGATCTGATCGTAGAAATTTAATCTTCTTGTTACGTTGATTTTCTACTTCACTTTGGAATTCCTTAAACTTCTCGAAAGTTTCGGATTTATGTTTCATGAAATAGATATACCCATATCTACTCAGATCATCTGTGAAGGTTAGAACATAACGATAACCACCGCGCGATGCTACGCTCATTGGTCCGCACACATCGGTATGTATGATTTCCAATAAGTCAGTTGCTCGCTCCATCATACCAGAAAATGGAGTCTTAGTCATTTTTCCCATTAGACATGCTTCACATCTATCAAGTGACTCAAAGTCAAGTGATTCAAGTAATCCATCGGTATGGAGTTTCTTCATGCGTTTCACTCCAATATGACCAAGACGACAGTGCCACATATAAGTAGAATTATCATTCAATTTAATTCGCTTAGCATCAATGTTATGTATATGCGTATCACTACTATCGAGATCTAACAGAAATAAGCCATTCTTTTCAGGTGCTCGACTATAAAAGATATTATTCATAAAAATAGAACAACCATTATTCTCAGATTTGAATGAATAACCGTCTTGCATTAAACAAGATCCAGATATAATGTTCATGCTCAACGCGGGTACAAAATAACAATTATTTAGGCTTAAAACTAATCCCGAAGGTAGATGTAGAGGAAGTGTGCCGACAGCGATCACATCGACTTTGGATCCGTTTCCAACGCGCATCGTCACTTCATCTTTCAGTAGTCTTCGTTTATTCTTTAGTTCCTGTTTCGAGTTACAAATATGAGCAACCGAACCAGTATCAAATACCCAGGTACTAGAACGAGAACCAGTGAGATAAACATCTATAACATGTATATCAGATATACCTTCTTTCTTCTTCTTGACAAGGCCGCTCTTCAGATCAGCCAGATACTTGGAGCAATTACGCTTCTAGTGTCCCTTCTCCTTGCAGTAATAGCACTCAGCATCAGGCTTAGGGCCGTTCTTAGGTTTCACAGGAGGCGTGGCAGCTTTCTTGCCACCCTTCTTGAATTTTCCCTTAGACTTGCCCTGTTTCTTGAAACTGGTGGTCTTGTTGACCATCAACACTTGGTGCTCTTTCTTCATCTCAATCTCAGCAGCTTTTAGCATGCCAAAGAGTTCAGGTAACTCCTTATTCATGTTCTGCATATTGTAGTTCATCACAAAGTTCTTGTAACTTGGTGGCAGTGATTGAAGGACACGATTAATTCCCAGTCTGTTAGGAATCACTATTCCCAAGTCACTGAGTTTCTTCGCATGCCCGGTCATGGCGAGCATATGCTCACTAACGGAGCTGCCTTCTTCCATCATGCAGCTGAAGAAATGTTTCGATACTTCATAGCATTCCACGGCCGCATGAGTCTCAAAAATAGCTTTCAGCTCTTTCATCAACTCATGAGGATCGTGGTGCTCAAAACGTTTTTGAAGATCGGATTCCAGACTGCACAGGATGGCACACTGAACTTGAGAGTACCGAGTTTTCCGAGTCTCGTAAACAGCTTTTACTTCATCGGTTTCAGTTTCTGCAGGAGGGTCACCTAGCGGTGCATCAAGCACATATTGCAGATTTCCGCCAGAGAGGAAGATCCTCACATGACGGAACCAGTCGGTGAAGTTGCTACCGTTGCTCTTAAGTTTTTCTTTCTCTAGGAACTAGTTAAAATTGATTGAGGACGCCATCTCTACAACATATATTTGCAAAAGTTTAGACTAAGTTTATGACAAATTGAGTTCAAATTTTAATTCAACATAATTAAAAATCTAGGTGAACTCCCACTCAAAACAATATCCCTCGCATTGTCTTAGTGATCACACGAACCAAATCCACCGCACCTAAGTCCGATCATCACGAGACAAGGTGTGATTTCAATGGCGAACACACAAAGTGTTCATCATATCAACCATATGATTCATGCTCTACCTTTCGGTATCACGTGTTCCGAGACCATGTCTGTACATGCTAGGCTCGTCAAGGCCACCTTAGTATCCGCATGTGCAAAACTGTCTTGCACCCGTTGTATGCACTTGTTGATTCTATCACACCCGATCATCACGAGATGCTTCGAAACGACAAGTCTTGGCAACGGTACTACTAAGGATGAACACTTTATTATCTTGAGATTTTAGTGAGGGATCATCTTATAATGCTACCGTCGGGATCTAAGCAAAATAAGATGCATAAAAGGATTAACATCACATGCAGTTCATATGTGATATGATATGACCCTTTTGTCTTTGCGCCTTTGATCTTCATCTCCAAAGCACGGACATGATCTCCATTATCTTCGGGCATGATCTCCATCATCGTCGGCGTAGCGTCAAGGTCAATGGCGTCGTCTTCATGATTGTCCTCCATGTAGCAACTATTACAACTACTTTGAAATACTACTCAACATGAAATTTAAAGACAACCATAAGGCTCCTGCCGGTTGCCACAATACAATAATGATCATCTCATACATATTCATCATCACATTATGGCCATATCACATCACCAAACCCTGCAAAAACAAGTTAGACGTCTCTAATTTGGTTTGCATATTTTACGTGGTTTAGGGTTTTCGAGAGAGATCTAATCTACCTAGGAACATGAACCACAACGTTGATACTAGTGTTTTCAATAGAAGAGTAAATTGAATCTTCACTATAGTAGGAGAGACAGACACCCGCAAAGCCTCTTATGCAATACAAGTTGCATGTCGAACGAGGAACAAGTCTCATGAACGCGGTCATGTAAAGTTAGTCCGAGCCGCTTCATCCCACTATGCCACAAAGATGCAAAGTACTCAAACTAAAGATAACAAGAGCATCAACGCCCACAAAAACCATTGTGTTCTACTCGTGCAACCATCTATGCATAGACACGGCTCTGATACCACTGTAGGATAACGTTGCATAGAAAACAAAAAATTTCCTACCGCGAACACGCAATCCAAGCCAAGATGCAATCTAGAAGACGGTAGCAACGAGGGGATTGTCGAGTCTCACCCTTGAAGAGATTCCAAAGCCTACAAGATGAGGCTCTTGTTGCTGCGGTAGACGTTCACTTGCCGCTTGCAAAAGCGCGTAGAAGATTTTGATCACGGCGCCACGAACGGGCAGCACCTCCGTACTCGGTCACACGTTCGGTTGTTGATGAAGACGACGTCCACCTCCCGTTCCAGCGGGCAGCGGAAGTAGTAGCTCCTCTTGAATCCGACAGCACGACGGCGTGGTGTCGGTGGTGGTGGAGAAATCCGGCGGAGCTTCGCTAAGCGTGTGGGATGTGGTGGAGGAGAGTGGGCCGCTAGGGTTTGGGAGAGGGGGGCGCCGGCCACTAGGGGTGCGGCCACCTTGGTGGTTCTTGGGGTGGCCGGCCCCCTCCCCTTGGCCCCTCATTATATAGGTGGAAGCCCCAAGTGTTGGACTACAAGTCTCCGAATAAGACCCGAACCCAAAACCTTCCATGTGATAGGGAAACCTACCCAAGGTGGGAATCCCACTTGGGGTGGGATTCCCCCCTTCCATGTGGGGGGGGGGGTGGCCGGCCCCCATAGGGGAGTCCACTTGGGACTCCTCCCCCTCTAGGGTTGGCCGGCCATGGAGGTGGAGTCCCTCCGGGACTCTGCCTTCCTTGTTGGTTTCTTCCGGACTTTTGTAGAACCTTCTAGAACCTTCCATAGAACCTTCCGGATCATTTTAAATCTCATAAAATGACTTCCAATATATGAATCTTATTCTCCGGACCATTCCGGAACTCCTCATGATGTCCGGGATCTCATCCGGGACTCCGAACAAATATTCGAACTCCATTCCATATTCAAGTTCTACCATTTCAACATCCAACTTTAAGTGTGTCACCCTACGGTTCGCGAACTATGCGGACATGGTTGAGTACTCACTCCGACCAATAACCAATAGCGGGATCTGGAGATCCATAATGGCTCCCACATATTCAACGATGACTTTAGTGATCGAATGAACCATTCACATACGATACCAATTCCCTTTGTCACGCGATATTTTACTTGTCCGAGGTTTGATCATCGGTATCACTCTATACCTTGTTCAACCTCGTCTCCTGACAAGTACTCTTTACTCGTACCGTGGTATGTGGTCTCTTATGAACTTATTCATATGCTTGCAAGACATTAGACGACATTCCACCGAGAGGGCCCAGAGTATATCTATCCGTCATCGGGATGGACAAATCCCACTGTTGATCCATATGCCTCAACTCATACTTTCCGGATACTTAATCCCACCTTTATAACCACCCATTTACGCAGTGGTGTTTGATGTAATCAAAGTACCTTTCCGGTATAAGTGATTTACATGATCTCATGGTCATAAGGACTAGGTAACTATGTATCGAAAGCTTATAGCAAATAACTTAATGACGTGATCTTATGCTACGCTTAATTGGGTGTGTCCATTACATCATTCATATAATGACATAACCTTGTTATTAATAACATCCAATGTTCATGATTATGAAACTAATCATCCATTAATCAACAAGCTAGTTAAGAGGCATACTAGGGACTCTTTGTTGTTTACATATCACACATGTACTAATGTTTCGGTTAATACAATTATAGCATGGTATATAAACATTTATCATAAACATAAAGATATATAATAATAACCACTTTATTATTGCCTCTAGGGCATATCTCCTTCACCAATGCACTAGACAAACCAAAACGAGGCCTCATATATGTAGGATCACACGGCAGGCAAAGGGACTGCCCGCAAACTAAGTCTAGTGTGCAAGTCATATGTCACACACGACTAAGTTTGAAGGGAGCACCTTGCCTTCTAGTGTGCCATTGTTAAATCATTGGCTAATGCAGTACACAAACAAAAAGGAGGCCTCATATGTAGGATCACAAGGCAGGCACAGGGACTGTCCGCAAACTAAGTCTAGTGTGCAAGTCATATGGCACACACGACTAAGTTTGAGGGCAACACCTTGCCTTCCAGTGTGCCATTGTTGAATCATTGGCCAATGCAGTACATAAACATGGAAAGCAAGATGCATAGGCCTCATAGAATGAGCACGTATGGAGGAGATGTTTGACCTGAACCAATGGCATGGTGAAGTTCAGTCATGCCATAGGTTCTGATCAATCATGTCCTCACACTACGATTACCGGTTACAATCATCGACCTAGTTCAATCTGAAACTACACAATGTACAACTAACTACACAATCTACAACAAACTACCGCGACTGATTCCGCACAGCAATCTCAACAAGCTAAACCCCAGCACAAAAAACCCTTCCCCTCTTTGCATGCACAGTAAAATCTGCCAGTTTCACCAGTCCAAACCCCGATGTACGAAGGATCTACCGCAATCAGCCACTATAGTAACAGATCTAAGAAAATCGTGACGGTGAAATGCAAGAACTGGACAAGAACTGCAAGAAATAGGGACGAACACCATCGTCAATCCGACCGCTATCCTAACGGAAACCCTAGCAGATCTACTGCGCATGTCGTTGGAAATGCCCTAGTACGGCATGTTTGAACAGAACGAGTAGGAAGGTGAGCAGGAGGGATTGTTACCGCCATTCTTCCGGCTGAGGACGAGCTCGAGGTCGCGGGCGAAGACGAGATGCCGAAGAGGACTGCGGACCTGATTGTCGCCGATGTCGAGGTCCTCGTCGCCGACGTCTCCACCTCTGGTAGCGGTTGTCCTCCGTGCGGCGGTGCGGCGGATTGGTCGGCGGGAGGAGAACCGCCGGGTGATGTGACAGTTTGGGGGGAGGTGAGAGTGCGGTCGTGACTGTGAGGAAGGAGAGGGGAGCGGTGAGCCTAATTATGACGTGTGTTCCCGAAGGGACGCGGCGTCTCCGCCTCCCTTCTCCACGCGTGCAGGCTGATAACCCACAAGTATAGGGGATCGCAACAGTCTTCACGGGAAGTAAAACCCAATTTATTGATTCGACACAAGGGGAGACAAAGAATACTTGAAAGCCTTAACAGCAGAGTTGTCAATTCAGCTGCACCTGGAAACAGACTTGCTCGCAAGAGTTTATCGCAGGTAATGATTTTATAGCAAAGATGATGGTGAAATAACAAAGAGTGAGTAACAAAGACAGCGTAGTGATTACGGTAAATGCAGGATTAAAATACTGTAGGCACAGGGATGGATGAACGGGCGTTGCATGGATGAGAGAAACTCATGTAACAATCAAAGCAGGGCATTTGCAGATAATAATAAAACGGTGTCCAAGTACTAAGCAATCCATAGGCATGTCTTCCGTATATAGTTGTACGTGCTCGCAATGAGAAACTTGCACAACATCTTTTGTCCTACTAGTCGGTGGCAGCCGGGCCTCTAGGGAATCTACTGGATATTAAGGTACTCCTTTTAATAAAGTACCGGAGAAAAGCATTAACACTCCGTGAACACATGTGATCCTCACATCACTGCCTTCCCCTCCGGTTGTCCCAATTTCTGTCACTTTGGGGCCTCGGGTTCCGGACAGCGACATGTGTATACAACTTGCAGGTAAGATCATAAACAATGCATATCATGATGAAACAATAACATGTTAAGATTTGAGATCATGGCACTCGGGCCCTAGTGACAAGCATTAAGCATAACAGGTTGCAACAATATCATCAAAGTACCAATTACGGACACTAGGCACTATGCCCTAACAATCTTATGCTATTACATGACCAATCTCATCCAATCCCTACCATCCCCTTCAGCCTACAGCGGGGGAATTACTCACACATGGATGGAGGAAACATTGCTGGTCGATGGAGAGGCGTCGGTGGTGATGATGGCGATGATCTCCTCCAATTCCCCGTCCCGGCGGAGTGCCAGAACGGAGTTTCTGGTCCCGAGACGGAGTTTCGCGATGTGGCGGCGTTCTGGAGGGTTTCTGGCGACTTCGACTTCTCTCCTCGCGTTTTTAGATCGAAACCTTTAAATAGTCCAGAGGATGGTGATGACCCACAAGTATAGGGGATCGCAGCAGTCTTCGAGGGTACTATAACCCAATTTATTGATTCGACACAAGGGGAGACAAAGAACACTTGGAAGCCTTAACAGTGGAGTTGTCAATTCAGCTGCACCTGGAAACAGACTTGCTCGCAAGAGTTTATCAGTAGTAACAGTTTTATAGCAGTAGCAGTAGTGAAATAACAGCAGCAGAGTAACAAAGACAGCAGTAGTGATTATAGTAAACAGCAGGATTAAAATACTGTAGGCACGGGGACGGATGACGGGCGTTGCATGGATGAGAGAAACTCATGTAACAATCATAGCAGGGCATTTGCAGATAATAATAATACGGTGTCCAAGTACAAAGCAATCAATAGGCATGTGTTCCAATTATAGTCGTACGTGCTCGCAATGAGAAACTTGCACAACATCTTTTGTCCTACTAGCCGGTGGCAGCCGGGCCTCAAGGGAAACTACTGAATATTAAGGTACTCCTTTTAATAGAGTACCGGAGCAAAGCATTAACACTCCGTGAACACATGTGATCCTCACATCACTACCATCCCCTCCGGTTGTCCCGATTTCTGTCACTTCGGGGCCATCGGTTCCGGACAGCGACATGTGTATACAACTTGCAGATAAGACCATAAACAATGAATATCATGATGAAACAATAACATGTTCACATCTGAGATCATGGCACTCGGGCCCTAGTGACAAGCATTAAGCATAACAAGTTGCAACAATATCATCAAAGTACCAATTACGGACACTAGGCACTATGCCCTAACAATCTTATGCTATTACATGACCAATCTCATCCAATCCCTACCATCCCCTTCGGCCTACAGCGGGGGAATTACTCACACATGGATGGGGAAAGCATGGCTGGTTGATGGAGAGGCGTCGGTGGTGATGATGGCGATGATCTCCTCCAATTCCCCATCCCGGCGGAGTGCCAGAACGGAGACTTCTGGCTCCCGCGACGGAGTTTCGCGATGTGGCGGCGTTCTGGAGGCTTTCTGGCGACTTCGACTTCTCTCTGTGCGTTTTTAGGTCGAAGGCATTATATAGTCCGAAGGAGGGCGTCGGAGGCCGGCCGAGGGGGCCACACCATAGGGCCACGCGGGCCCCCCCTAGGCCGCGCCGCCTTATGGTGTGGGGCCCTCGGGCCTCCACCTTACTTGTCCTTCTGGCTCCGTCAGTATTCTGGGAAAATAGGGCCTTCTGCATAAATTCCGAGGATTTTCCCGAAAGTTGGATTTCTGCACAAAAATGAGACACCAGAACAGTTCTGCTGAAAACAGCGTTAGTCCGTGTTAGTTGTATCCAAAATACACAAATTAGAGGCAAAACAATAGCAAAAGTGTTCGGGAAAGTAGATACGTTTTGGACGTATCAACTCCCCCCAAGCTTAGCTTATTGCTTGTCATCAAGCAATTCAGTTAACAACTGAGCGATAAAAGAACTTTCACGAACAGATTTGCTCATATGATGTATATATTCTCATGCTATGGCTAATACTTAAGCAGTTCATAATGAGATACATGCAAATAAGATCATCAAACAGCTATGTCAATCATGGAGAGGTACCAACAATTGATAATAAGCATCATGAATCATGTATATAAGCAGGATTGCAATGTTCATAAGAGAGTATGATAAAGTGGTATCTAGCTTGCCTGTATTTGATTGGCAAAACATAAATGCCCGGGCACCTCTGGAGTTCGTAGAAAGACTAGAAGTAGTGATTGTCAAAGATAAAAGCATCAAAGTTATACCACAATCAATCATATTTTGAGACAAGCATATTATACTAAGAATGACAGTTGTGCTCTCAAGATAGTGCTCAAAGAAATAATGGAGACACAACATAAAAGTAAAAGATTGACCCTTCGCAGAGGGAAGCAGGGATTAACATGCGCTAGAGCTTTTCATTTTCGAAATCAGGAGTAAAATTATTTTGAGAGGTGTTTGTTGTTGTCAACGAATGGTAATGGGTACACTAACTACCTCGCCAACCGGAATTTCAAGAGCGGCTCCCATGAAGTATTTGCATATTTATGTGGCACTCCTTCCAACCTTTCTTACACAAACCATGGCTAACCGAATCCTCGGGTGCCTGCCAACAATCTCATACCATGAAGGAGTGCCTTTTTATTTTAGTTTTATTATGATGATGACACTCCCCCAACCTTTGCTTACACAAGCCATGGCTAACCGAATCCTTCGGGTGCCGTCCATCAATCACAAACCATGGAGGAGTGTCTATTTAAGTTAATTAATTCGGGACTGGGAATCCCATTGCCAGCTCTTTTTGCAAAATTATTGGATAAGCGGATGTGCCACTAGTCCATATGAGAGTCCGTCAAAAGTAAATGACAAGGTTGAAAGCTAAACACCACATACTTCCTCATGAGCTATGAAACATAAACACAAATTGAGAAGCATTTTGAAGGTTTTAAAGGTAGCGCATGAGAATTTACTTGGAATGGTTTGAAATGCCATGCATAGGTATTTATGGTGGACACTTTGGAACAACTTGGTTTTCAGGTGTTTGGAAGCACGAGCAGCGTTCCCGCTCAGTACAAGTGAAGGCTAGCAAAAGACTAGGGAGCGACAAATCAAGAGAGCAGTAACTGTCATAATCATGCTTGCGGCAAAATAAATTAACGGAGGCATAAAAGTGATACAAGAACTCTGAAACAATATAAATCATCGAGGCTTAATTGACTTTGGTTCAGTCATATGCATGCGTGAGCATGTGCCAAGTCGATATAAATGAATTATTCAGAGGAGGATACCGCAATGCCATACTTACTTATGAATAAAACAATGCAAGCAAACATCCATGACATGCTACTCATATTAATAAATTGGAGCTAAACATGAGAGATCATAAACTACTAGACTTTCTCAAATAACATATACCTCACATGAACCAACTAAGCATGCTCACATGGATGAGTATATGTACAAAAATGAAAATAAATAGAGTTCATACCAGCCTCTCACCACAATCCAATTGTCGTAGATCGTCATTATTGCCTTTCACTTGTGTAGCTTGGATAATATGAAATGAAAACCACGCTCCAGCCACCGAAGACCATTGAACTCATAATGAACTTTACAAACCAAAGAAGAACAACAAATATTTTTGGTGTTTTCGAATTAGAAACAAGAACAAAGGAAAACAAGCAAACAAAGCAAAATCTTTTTGGGTTTTCTTATAGCAACTAGCAATAGCAAATAAAGTGAAACAAATGCAAGAAACCAAAGCAAACAAATGGTGAAGAGAAACAACAGAAATATTTTTGGTCTTTTTGTGTTTTGGGAAAGAAACAAAGCAAAAACAAGAAATAGCAAGCTAGAAAACTCACATAAACACAAAGCAGCAGAAATTCGTCAAACTTGACAGCAGTACAGTACCCGATTTTTAATAAATTCTTCCACTGCTCAAATCGAAAAGTGTTTAACTAATGAAAGTTAGATAACAACCTGGGTAACATGCACAAAAATTGGCTTCGCAAAATACTATTCTGGCTATTTTTGAGAATTTGTACGGTAACAGTCCAGAATCTGTTTTCAGGCAGCACTTCCCCAAATATCATCTTCCTCTCATTAGAAAACCACTCAAACAAACAAAACAAGTATGTACAAGTATCCAGCAATCATAATATGCAAAGAATGAGTGATGCCGGTATACCTCCCCCCAAGCTTTGGCTTTTGGCCTAAGTGGAGTTCAACCCCAACGAGGGTCGCTGTTCCTCGCCGGTGGATAATTCATGGCGTAGTCATAGTAAAGTTCCTGTGCAGAAGAAAAGCGTGGAGGCTCCACATGCCCAACATGTTGATGCGAGGAACTTGCTGCATCGGACGATGAGTCGAGGTGTTCCTCGGTCTCCTCCGTGTTGTCCCTTGCATGATGGCCTCCTCCCTCTATGTGTGCATTCAGTGCACGTTCTGTGACCGACCAATCTTCCCTGGAATCAAGGTTAAACAGAACAGGCGCAGGCAATCTTACTAGTTTCTCAGTTTTCTTAGTTATTCTCCAGACTTTCTTATAAAATGTCATCTTGTAAAACAGGTTACCCAAGTTGGAGGAGTCAGAAACAAATTCATGTCTAATCATAGAGACTATGTCAAGTTTTTCTATGGAAAGTGGAATGTCAAGATGATGAGGTTCTACATTATGCAAAGCTAGTAAACGAGAGGCGATGAGACCTCCACAAATTCCACCTTTCTCACGGTTAGTAGCAAGTCTATAAGCTATCAATGCTCCCAAATTATAAGTCCTACTACCTTGCAGTGCCGCAGCTAGAAAAGCTAAATCCGGGATAGAAAGTTTACCACCAATCCTTCTAGCAAGAACGCATTTAGTAATGAAATAGGCAAAGTAGCGGATAGCCGGGAGCTGAATGCTAGTGATTTTACCACTATGCTCTGAGAAACTCCTTCCATAGCAAATCATATTGAAGAGGCTTAAGAGTTCTTGCGGTGATCCCCTTATCTTCTCGCATGACCCCCATTGCGGTACTCTAATTGCTGCACAAAAATCACTGAATGGCAAGTTGACAATTTTATTATAAATCTTATATTGAACCATGGGGTTAGATCGCGACCAATTGAACTTAAAGTCCTGCACAACAGACATAGTTAATTTCGCATATTGGCTTGGCTCTCCTTCAACAAAATCACTCAGCCCTGCACGAGAAATTAGACTCTGAACATCTTCCAATATTCCCGCGCTTCTCATGAAATCCGCGCACGGGTAGTAAGAGGGGTATACTCCCTCTTCACGGTTCACTCTCATGACTTGTTGGACCTCCAATTCTTGTTGGTTAAGTTGATATCTATTCCACTCCATTTTCTGAAATTTTCAACAAACAATATAAAATTTGATTTGGTGACATATAATCAAGGGGAACTACTATAGGAACTTGCTAGAGTACTAATCATGCATCAAAACTAGTTTATACAACTTAGAACAAGCATGCAAGCTCACTAAACATGTTACCTACAGCAGCAAAATATTCAAGATATACTCAACCAAACAAAATTCTACTTGGATAGGCGGAGGAGTCACATACCGGAGAGCAAATGTGCCAAATTTCAGACAGAAATCTGGGCTGAGCAAAGAGATCGAAAAATCCTGAGCTCTTGAGCAAAAACGCGAGTGAGAGAAAGCTGGTTCAAGTTTTTTCGGGAGAGAGAAGATTCTGGGAGGAAGAGATGCTAAAGTGGGGCAAGGAGGGGCCCACACCACAGGGTGGCGCGCCCCCCTCCTTGGCCACGCCGGCTGGTGGTGTGGCACCCTGGGCCTGGGGTGCCCCATAGGTCATCCTCTGGTGCTCCCAGGTGCCTCTTCAAAAAATAGGACCAACGGTATAATTTTTGTGAATTTTTGAAAACTTTGAAAAATGCACATTTCTGGGTATTAAGTTTATTATTATTGGCCAGGAAATTTTTTGAAAACTCTAATTAACTAAGGAACTTTGCAAATCAAAAGTGCTACAGCAAGTAAGACAAGTGGAGGAAGAAAGAGATGTTGTTTACCTCATCTATGCATATGAAAAGTATTCGTTAACAAGGTTGATCAAGTCTTGCCACCGAATAATTTTTACATAACATAAGAAGAAATAAACCTCAAATCAATCATGTTACCTTGAATTGTATTGATATGGATCCAATCATAAGATTTTGATAACCTTCTTTAGGCTCATATATAGGACAATCGATAGTTCCAACTTTGATAGTTCTTACATTAGAAATAGTATTGACTCCACGTACTTTATCAATCTTCTTTGGGAAATAGACAGTATGCTCCTTATCATCAACATTGAAAGTAACATTTCCTTTATTGCAATCAATAACAGCCCCTGCGGTGTTAAGAAAAGGTCTCCCAAGAATAATAGACATATTATCATCTTCAGGCATTTCCAACACAACAAAATCAGTTAATATCAAGCATTTAGTAGTAACTTGAACAGGAACATCCTCACATATACCAACAGGAATAGCAGTAGATTTATCAGCCATTTGCAAAGATATATCAGTAGGTATCAACTTATCTAGATAAAGTCTCTTATAAAGAGAAAAAGGCATAACACTAACACCGGCTCCCAAGTCACATAGAGCAGTTTTAACATAATTATTCTTGATAGAACAAGGAATAGTAGGTATACCTGGGTCGCCCAACTTCTTTGGCACTTTGCCATTGAAAGAGTAATTAGCAAGCATAGTGGAAATTTCCTCATTGGGGATTTTCCTTTTGTTAGTAACAATATCTTTCATATACTTTGAATAAGGAGGCAATTTAATAGCATCAGTCAAAGGGATTTGCAAGAATAAAGGTTTCATCCAATCGCAAAATTTATTATAGTGTTCTTCTTCCTTTGATTTTAATTTCTTAGCAGGAAAAGGCATTTGCTTTTGCACCCAAGGTTCTCTTTCATTACCATGTTTCTTAGCAATAAAATCTTCTTTAGTATACTTTTTATTTTTATCATGCTTTTCAGGTTCATCTTCTACCTCTTCTTTATCAGAAGCATCATTCTTATCATTATCATTATCATTATCATGTTCATTTCCACTTTCAGTTTCAGCATCGGAAATAGAAATACTATTAGGATCATTAACAGGTTCAGAGGATTCTACAACATTTTTATGTTTCTTCTTCTTTTTCTTCTTAGAAGGAGCACTAGGTTCAATGCGTTGAGAATCTTGTTCAATTCTTTTGGGGTGCCCTTCAGGATATAGAGGATCCTGGGTAGAGACACCACCTCTAGTTGTTACTTCATAAGCATGTTTCTCTTTAGAATTATTATTTAGCAAATCATTTTGCACTTTAGTGAGTTGATCAATTTGAGTTTGAATCATTTGAAAATGTTTAACAAGCACCTTAACATCATTGGAGGTTCTCTCCACAATATCATGCAAATTGCTAATAGCTTGGGAATTTTCCATTAGATGATTCTCTACTCTCATATTAAAATTTTCTTGCTTAACAATATAATTATCAAACTCATCTAAGCATTGCGCAGGAGGTTTTGAATACGGAATATCTTCCCTAGTAAAGCGTTGAAGGGAGTTTACCTCAATCATGGGTGAAGGGGGAATTATCTCACATATATCTTCTATGGGAGGTAGATTCTTCACATCTTCGGATTTAATACCTTTCTCCTTGAGAGACTTCTTAGCTTCCCGCATATCATCATCATTCAATTCAATTAAACCCCTCTTCTTCAATATTGGCGTTGGAGTTGGTTCAGGTGTTTCCCAATCATCATGATTCCGGCTTATTCTGGCCAATAAATCTTCAGCTTCATCTGGAGTTCTTTTCTTGAAAACACAACCAGCACAACTATCCAAATATACTCTAGATTCAATGGTTAGTCCACTATAAAATATATCAAGTAGATCATTCTTTTCCAAATCATGTCCAGGTCGAGCTCTGATAAGAGAACAAAATCTTGCCCATGCCGCAGGCAATTTCTCTTCATCTCCCTGATCAAATCTGTAAATTCTCTGTAAAGCAGCATATTGAGCACTAGCAGGAAAGTATTTTCGAAAGAAAACATCACGCAACGCAGTTGGATTTTTAATAGAACCAGGAGGCAAATTATTATACCAAGTTTTAGCATCATCCTTTAATGAGAAAGGAAAAATTTTAGTGACAAAGTAAGTACGCATCTTGATATCATCAGAAAACAAGCTACTCATAGAAGAAAGTTCAATCATGTGTTCTACAGCACTTTCTTTTTCAGTACCACAAAAGGGTGTTTTCTCTACAATAGCTATATGAGATAGATCAAGAGAAAAATCATAATCTTTATCCTTAATGTATATAGGAGATGTGGCAAATTCAGGATCAGGAGATAGCTTATGTCTAACAGTATATTGTGCGAGAAACTTTTTAATGTTTCTTGCATCAGTAATAGAATTGCATTTATCAATAAAATCATCATTAAGCTCCACATAATCTTCATCAGGATCATCACTAGAATAATCAAGTTCAGGTGAACTAACAGGTGCAGTGGCATTTTCATCAGGAGTTTCAGCATTTTCAATTTGTCTAGACCTAACAATTGTAGCATCTAGAAAGGATCCCAATGAACCACTATCATCAAGCACAGCAGAAACATTATCAATATTATGAGAGTTTTCAGATTCAGCAGACGTACCAGCTTGTGGCGGTGAAACAAGTTGACTTATCACAGATGGTGAATCAAGTGTAGCAGAGGTACTCAGAGTTGTACCTTTTCTTGTAGTGGATGGTAATATGGCGACTTTAGAATCGCGAGCTTTACCCATGATGGAGAATTTGCAGCGAACAATATCAATCCAAGTGAACTTCCAAATAAAGCTATGCTCCCCGGCAACGGCGCCAGAAAACAGTCTTGATGACCCACAAGTATAGGGGATCGCAGCAGTCTTCGAGGGTAGTATAACCCAATTTATTGATTCGACACAAGGGGAGACAAAGAACACTTGGAAGCCTTAACCGCGGAGTTGTCAATTCAGCTGCACCTGGAAACAGACTTGCCCGCAAGAGTTTATCAGTAGTAACAGTTTTATAGCAGTAGCAGTAGTGAAATAATAGCAGCAGAGTAACAAAGACAGCAGTAGTGATTATAGTAAACAGCAGGACTAAAATACTGTAGGCACGGGGACGGATGACGGGCGTTGCATGGATGAGAGAAACTCATGTAACAATCATAGCAGGGCATTTGCAGATAATAATAATACGGTGTCCAAGTACAAAGCAATCAATAGGCATGTGTTCCAATTATAGTCGTACGTGCTCGCAATGAGAAACTTGCACAACATCTTTTGTCCTACCAGCCGGTGGCAGCCGGGCCTCAAGGGAAACTACTGGATATTAAGGTACTCCTTTTAATAGAGTACCGGAGCAAAGCATTAACACTCCGTGAACACATGTGATCCTCACATCACTACCATCCCCTCCGGTTGTCCCGATTTCTGTCACTTCGGGGCCATCGGTTCCGGACAGCGACATGTGTATACAACCTGCAGATAAGACCATAAACAATGAATATCATGATGAAACAATAACATGTTCAGATCTGAGATCATGGCACTCGGGCCCTAGTGACAAGCATTAAGCATAACAAGTTGCAACAATATCATCAAAGTACCAATTACGGACACTAGGCACTATGCCCTAACAATCTTATGCTATTACATGACCAATCTCATCCAATCCCTACCATCCCCTTCGGCCTACAGCGGGGGAATTACTCACACATGGATGGGGAAAGCATGGCTGGTTGATGGAGAGGCGTCGGTGGTGATGATGGCGATGATCTCCTCCAATTCCCCGTCCCGGCGGAGTGCCAGAACGGAGACTTCTGGCTCCCGCGACGGAGTTTCGCGATGTGGCGGCGTTCTGGAGGCTTTCTGGCGACTTCGACTTCTCTCTGTGCGTTTTTAGGTCGAAGGCATTATATAGTCCGAAGGAGGGCGTCGGAGGCCGGCCGAGGGGGCCACACCATAGGGCCGCGCGGCCCCCCCTAGGCCGCGCCGCCTTATGGTGTGGGGCCCTCGGGCCTCCACCTTACTTGTCCTTCTGGCTCCGTCAGTATTCTGGGAAAATAGGGCCTTCTGCATAAATTCCGAGGATTTTCCCGAAAGTTGGATTTCTGCACAAAAACGAGACACCAGAACAGTTCTGCTGAAAACAGCGTTAGTCCGTGTTAGTTGTATCCAAAATACACAAATTAGAGGCAAAACAATAGCAAAAGTGTTCGGGAAAGTAGATACGTTTTGGATGTATCAGAGGGCGTGATGTCTACGGATGCTTCTATTCTTGTAGACAGTGTTGGGCCTCCAAGAGCAGAGGTTTGTAGAACAGCTGCAAGTTTCCCTTAAGTGGATCACCCAAGGTTTATCGAACTCAGGGAGGAAGAGGTCAAAGATATCCCTCTCAAGCAACCCTGCAACCACAAAGCAAGAAGTCTCTTGTGTCCCCAACACACCTAATACACTTGCCAGATGTATAGGTGCACTAGTTCGGCGAAGAGATAGTGAAATACATGTGGTATGAATGAATATGAGCAGTAGTAACGGCACCAGAAAATAGCTTGATGCTACAACTGGCGTGTGGTTGATGGTGGTAATATTGCAGGCAGTACAGATGCAGTAGAACAGTAAACAAGCGATGATTGCAGTATTTAGGAATAAGGCCTAAGGATTATACTTTCACTAGTGGACACTCTCAACATTGATCACATAACAGAATAGATAAATGCTATACTCTACACTCTCTTGTTGGATGATGAACACCACTAATTGTGTAGGATTACACGAACCCTCAATGCCAGAGTTAACAAGCTCCACAATATTCGATATTCATGTTTAAATAACCTTAGAGTGCACGATAGATCAACACAACTAAACCAAGTACTAACATAGCATGCACACTGTCACCTTCACACTATGAAAGGAGGAATAGATCACATCAATACTATCATAGCAATAGTTAACTTCATAATCTACAAGAGATTACAATCATAACCTACGCCAAGTACTACACGATGCACACACTGTCACCATTACACCGTGCAGGAGGAATAGAGTACTTTAATAACATCACTAGAGTAGCACATAGATGAATAGTGATACAAAACTCATATGAATCTCAATCATGTAAGGCAGCTCATGAGATCATTGTATTGAAGTACATAGGAGAGAGATTAACCACATAGCTACCGGTACAGCCCTTAGCCTCGATGGAGAACTACTCCCTCCTCATGGGAGACAACAGCGTTGATGAAGATGGCGGTGGAGATGGCAGCGGTATCGATGGAGAAGCCTTCCGGGGGCACTTCCCCGTCCCGGCGGCGTGCCGGAATAGAGACTTCTGTCCCCCAGATCTTGGCTTCACGATGGCGGCGGCTCTGGAAGGTTGTGCCGTGGCTTTTTCCGTATCGAAGATTTAGGTCAGGGACCTTTATATAGGCGAAGAGGCGGAGTCGGAAGGTCGACGAGGCGGTGACACAGTAGGGGGGCGCGGCCAAGGCCTGGGCCGCGCCACCACAGCGCCTGGGCCCACAGGGCCCTCCTCTGGTGGCTCTCGGGTGTTCTGGAAGCTTCGTGTGATTCTAAGATGCTGGGCGTTGATTTCGTCCAATTCCAAGAATATTTCCTTACTAGGATTTCTGAAACCAAAAACAGCAGAAAACAGGAACTGACACTTCGGCATCTCGTCAATAGGTTAGTTTCGGAAAATGCATAAATATGACATAAAGTATGCATAAAACATGTAGATATCATCAATAATGTGGCATGGAACATAAGAAATTATCGATACGTCGGAGACGTATCAGCATCCCCAAGCTTAGTTTCTGCTCGTCCCGAGTAGGTAAACGATAACAAAGATAATTTCTGGAGTGACATGCCATCATAATCTTGATCATACTATTGTAAGCACATGTAATGAATGCAGCGATCAAAGCAATGGTAAATGACACGAGTAAACAAATGAATCATATAGCAAAGACTTTTCATGAATAGTACTTTCAAGACAAGGATCCATAAGTCTTGCATAAGAGTTAACTCATAAAGCAATAATTCAAAGTAAAGGTATTGAAGCAACACAAAGGAAGATTAAGTTTCAGCGGTTGCTTTCAACTTATAACATGTATATCTCATGGATATTGTCAATGTAAAGTAATATAACAAGTGCAATATGCAAGTATGTAGGAATCAATGCACAGTTCACACAAGTGTTTGCTTCTTGAGATGGAGAGAAATAGGTGAACTGACTCAACATAAAAGGTAAAAGAAAGGCCCTTCGCAGAGGGAAGCATTGATTGCTATATTTGTGCTAGAGCTTTGGTTTTGAAAACATAGAGAGTATAAAAGTAAAATTTTGAGAGGTGTTTGTTGTTGTCAACGAATGGTAGCGGGTACTCTAGCTCCCTTGCCAGACAAACCTTCAAAGAGCGGCTCCCATTTTATTTTTATTTTTGGGTGGCACTCCTTCCAACCTTTCTTTCACAAACCATGGCTAACCGAATCCTCGGGTGCCTGCCAACAATCTCATACCATGAAGGAGTGCCTTTTTATTTTAGTTTTATTATGATGACACTCCTCCCCACCTTTGCTTTCTCAAGCCATGGCTAACCGAATCCTTCGGGTGCCGTCCAACAATCACATACCATGGAGGAGTGTCTATTTTTGTTAATTAATTTGGGACTGGGAATCCCATTGCCAGCTCTTTTTGCAAAATTATTGGATAAGCGGATGAAGCCACTAGTCCATTGGTGAAAGTTGCCCAACAAGATTGAAAGATAAACACCACATACTTCCTCATGAGCTATAAAACATTGACACAAATCAGAGGTGATAAATTTTGAATTGTTTAAAGGTAGCACTCAAGCAATTTACTTCGGAATGACGGAGAAATACCATGTAGTAGGTAGGTATGGTGGACACAAATGGCATAGTGGTTGGCTCAAGGATTTTGGATGCATGAGAATTATTCCCTCTCGATACAAGGCTTAGGCTAGCAAGGTTATTTGAAACAAACACAAGTATGAAGCGGTGCAGCAAAACTCACATAAAAGACATATTGTAAACATTATAAGACTCTACACCGTCTTCCTTGTTGTTCAAACTCTTACTAGGAATTATCTAGACCTTAGAGAGACCAATTATGCAAACCAAATTTTAGCAAGCTCTATGTATTTCTTCATTAATAGGTGCAAAGTATATGGTGCAAGAGCTTAAACATGAGCACAACAATTGCCAAGTATCAAATTATTCAAGACATCATACCAATTACTACATGTAGCATTTTCCGTCTCCAACCATTCAACAATTAACGAAGCAGTTTCAACCTTCGCCATGAACATTAGAAGCTAAGAACACATGTGTTCATATGAACCAGCGGAGCGTGTCTCTCTCCCACACAAGCATGAATTTATTCAAACCAAACAAAAATGAAAACAAAAGCACACAGACGCTCCAAGTAAAATACATAAGATGTGACCGAATAAAAATATAGTTTCAAAAGAAGAAACCTGATAATTTGTCGATGAAGAAGGGGATGCCTTGGGCATCCCCAAGCTTAGACGCTTGAGTCTTATTGAAATATGCAGGGATGAACCACCGGGGCATCCCCAAGCTTAGAGCTTTCACTCTTCTTGATCACATTGTATCATCCTCCTCTCTCGACCCTTGAAAACTTCCTCCACACCAAACTCGAAACAAACTCATTAGAGGGTTAGTGCATAATCAAAATTCACATGTTCAGAGGTGACACAATCATTCTTAACACTTCTGGACATTGCCCAAAGCTACTGAAAGTCAATGGAACAAAGAAATCCATCCCACATAGCAAAAGAGGCAATGCGAAATAAAAGGCAGAATCTGTCAAAACAGAACAGTCCGTAAATACGAATTTTATTGAGGCACCAGAATTGCTCAAATGGAAATGCTCAAATTGAATGAAAGTTGTGTACATATCTGCGGATCACTCACGTAAATTGGCATAATTTTCTGAGTTACCTACAGAGAATTAGGCCCAGATTCGTGACAGCAAGAAATCTGTTTCTGCGCAGTAATCCAAATCTAGTATGAACCTTACTATCAAAGACTTTACTTGGCACAACAATGCAATAAAATAAAGATAAGGAGAGGTTGCTACAGTAGTATCAGCTTCCAAGACACAAATATAAAATAAAGTACTGTAGCAAAACAAACACATGGGTTATCTCCCAAGAAGTTCTTTCTTTATAGCCATTAAGATGGGCTCAGCAGTTTTAATGATGCACTCGCAAGAAATAGTAGTTGAAGCAAAAGAGAGCATCAAGAAGCAAATTCAAAACACATTTAAGCCTAACATGCTTCCTATGCATAGGAATCTTGTAAATAAACAAGTTCATGAAGAGCAAAGTAACAACCATAGGAAGATAAAACAAGTGTAGCTTCAAAAATTTCAGCACATAGAGAGGTGTTTTAGTAACATGAAAATTTCTACAACCATATTTTCCTCTCTCATAATAATTTTCAGTAGCATCATGAGCAAACTCAACAATATAACTATCACATAAAGCATTCTTATCATGAGTCTCATGCATAAAATTATTACTACTCTCCACATAAGCATAATCAATTTTAGTTGTAGTGGGAGCAAATTCAACAAAGTAGCTATCATTATTATTCTCATCATCAAATATAGGAGGCATGTTGTAATCATAATCAAATTTATCCTCCATAACAGGCGGCATCAAAAGACCACTATCATTATAATCATCATAAATAGGAGGTAAAGTATCATCAAAGTAAATTTTCTCCTCAATGCTTGGGGGACTAAAAATATCAAGCTCATCAAAACCAGCTTCCCCAAGCTTAGAATTTTCCATAGCATTAGCAACAATAGTGTTCAAAGCATTCATATTAATAACATTCCCATTAGCATGCATATAAAGTTCCATGGGTTTTTTAATTCTCTCTTCAAACACATCATGTCCTAATTCAAGATAAAGTTCATAAAGATCTCTCATATTTTTGTTGTTTTCCATTATGCCTAACTAGTGTAAACAAGAAACAAAAAGATGCAATTGCAGGATCTAAAAGAAATAGCTTCGAGTACTTACAACGGCGAAAATAGCTTAGTAGCCGAGATCCGGAGTGTGAGTACCTTTTACCTTTCCTCCCCGGCAACGGCGCCAGAAAAGTGCTTGATGTCTACGGGTGCTTCTATTCTTGTAGACAGTGTTGGGCCTCCAAGAGCAGAGGTTTGTAGAACAGCAGCAAGTTTCCCTTAAGTGGATCACCCAAGGTTTATCGAACTCAGGGAGGAAGAGGTCAAAGATATCCCTCTCAAGCAACCCTGCAACCACAAAGCAAGAAGTCTCTTGTGTCCCCAACACACCTAATACACTTGTCAGATGTATAGGTGCACTAGTTCGGCGAAGAGATAGTGAAATACAGGTGGTATGAATGAATATGAGCAGTAGTAACGGCACCAGAAAATAGCTTGATGCTACAACTGGCGTGTGGTTGATGGTGGTAATATTGCAGCGATACGGATGCGAGAGAACAGTAAACAAGCGATGATTGCAGTATTTAGGAACAAGGCCTAGGGATTATACTTTCACTAGTAGACACTCTCAACATTGATCACATAACAGAATAGATAAATGCTATACTCTACACTCTCTTGTTGGATGATGAACACCACTAATTGTCTAGAATTACACGAACCCTCAATGCCGGAGTTAACAAGCTCCACAATATTCGATATTCATGTTTAAATAACCTTAGAGTGCACGATAGATCAACACAACTAAACCAAGTACTAACATAGCATGCACACTGTCACCTTCACACTATGAAAGGAGGAATAGATCACATCAATACTATCATAGCAATAGTTAACTTCATAATCTACAAGAGATTACAATCATAACCTATGCCAAGTACTACACGATGCACACACTGTCACCATTACACCGTGCAGGAGGAATAGAGTACTTTAATAACATCACTAGAGTAGCACATAGAAGAATAGTGATACAAAACTCATATGAATCTCAATCATGTAAGGCAGCTCATGAGATCATTGTATTGAAGTACATAGGAGAGAGATTAACCACATAGCTACCGGTACAGCCCTTAGCCTCGATGGAGAACTACTCCCTCCTCATGGGAGACAGCAGCGTTGATGAAGATGGCGGTGGAGATGGCAGCGGTGTCGATGGAGAAGCCTTCCGGGGGCACTTCCCCGTCCCGGCGGCGTGCCGGAACAGAGACTTCTGTCCCCCAGATCTTGGCTTCGCGATGGCGGCGGCTCTGGAAGGTTTCTCGTGCCGTGGCTTTTTCCGTATCGAAGATTTAGGTCAGGGACCTTTATATAGGCGAAGAGGCGGAGTCGGAAGGTCGACGAGGTGGTGACACAGTAGGGGGGCGCGGCCAAGGCCTGGGCCGCGCCACCCTGGCGTCTGGGGCCCACAGGGCCCTCCTCTGGTGGCTCTCGGGTGTTCTGGAAGCTTCGTGTGATTCTAAGATGCTGGGCGTTGATTTCGTCCAATTCCGAGAATATTTTCTTACTTGGATTTCTGAAACCAAAAACAGCAGAAAACAGGAACTGGCACTTCGGCATCTCGTCAATAGGTTAGTTCCGGAAAATGCATAAATATGACATAAAGTATGCATAAAACATGTAGATATCATCAATAATGTGGCATGGAACATAAGAAATTATCGATACGTCGGAGACGTATCAGGGCGTCAGAGGGCAGCCGAGGGGGCCACACGCTAGGGCGGCGCGCCCCCCTCCAGGCCGCGCCGGCCTTGCGTCTGGGGGCCCTGGGCCTCCCCCAGGCCTGCCCTTCTGGCTCCGTGATTTTTCTGGTAAAATAGGCCCTTTGGTATAAATTTCGAGGATTTTCCCGAAAGTTGAATTTCTGCATAAAAACGAGACACCAGAGCAATTCTGATGAAAACAGCGTTAGTCCGTGTTAGTTGTATCCAAAATACACAAATTAGAGGCAAAACAATAGCAAAAGTGTTCGGGAAAGTAGATACGTTTTGGACGTATCACAGGCTTCTGGCCGCAACGTGTCTGACCCCGGAGAAACTGCCATTCTGGGCGTTCCTCCAAGGCCTGTCCCGGGGGTGCTTTAAAAACCGGTTCATGCAACAACGCAGTGGGATGCAGGCAATCCGTGGCTGCAGGCATCCAAACGGGCCGAAAATTGCTCCCCCCATGCGAGCCAAGGAGGATGCAGGCTACCAAACGCGCCCTATGTATTCCGTGTGTTCCCTCTTCGTGTTTCTAAGTGGAATTCGACCCACAGGATAATAGACATATGGAATACAGATGATGTGATAGTTGTCCGTTGTCTTCATCTTCATCTTTTTCATGCATTTATTTTTTGACACCTTTACCGATCCCCTACGATGTAATTTTATATATTGAAACGAAAGAGTACAGAACATCCACAAGGGTCAGGTTATTCCAAAAGGCCAAAATGTTCCGGACAAATAATTGCGGAGGTGACTATATTCCTGCGATGGCTACGCCGTGAGAAGGATATCTGCGGGGACTTTGGAAACGGAACCACAACTGAGAACCACAACTGGTCAACGAGCACCAAGCAGTTTTAAAAACCGGACTGGATCGGCGGTCTGACTGGAAAAAACCGTAACCGACGTCCTGTGCTCATTTGCTGCCCAAATAACACATCTGCTAGGCTTGATTTGTGATATACTATAGAAGTAAATACAATATATAGGATTACATGCTAATATTTCCCAAAATTACCATAGTAATTTCTTAAATTTAGCGGTTTTTATCAGAACTGAACCGACTGAACCATCGGTTGAACCGATGAACAAGTGAGCCAGTCACTTCGCCGGTTCAGTTGCCGATCCGGTTTTAAAAACTATGGCACCGATGCCTGTTGCATCAAGATGAGCTGACTTGCTCGGTGTAGTAAAAGGTAATGTTTGGCAGAAAGTACCACAAATTACGGCCATTCTCGGAAAAACCGGAAAAAAAGATCCATGCACACTCACCGCACAATCATGATTTCTGAGTTTCGAAACGATGGTTTAAACTTTAAAGTGGAACTATTTCCAGCGACATCGTTTTCTTGCTGCAAAAAACATTTCCTACGACATCATCAGTCCCAAGCTGACCTAGAAGCACAGCCAGATAACGCCTCGTTCGGTTACGATGGATTGAATCCGAGCATCCAGACAGGGATTCAAAATATCTACAGCGCACACGCAATACTTTATAACCCCCTCTGCCAATCTCCTAAGAACAAGTACAATAAGGTTTAGTCAGTATGCTATAAAAATTTAAATATACCATATGTGCTTAATTGGAGGAAAGAGAAGGAGAGAGAAGGTAAGAGCAACTCCAATAGTATAGCCAGTTGTTGGCTATAAGCAAGATACCATGTCATCTATAGTCAACATGTAGCCAATAAGTATAATACTTGGCTATAAGAATGTACTACTTTTAAACGGATGACACACCTTTCATTCACACATCTTGCCTAGGAGCACGTGCTAGAGCTAGCTCTTACATAAGACTGGTCATAGTGGGGAGTAACTTAGACTAGTAACATATGACATGTTACTAGTCTAGGTTACTACCTTCATAGTGGTTAGTAACTTATATGTGATGTCATGCATTGTATTATTTATTATGTTGTAGACTCATCTTGTCTTGAGGTGTGTGATGTTATGGTAACATAGCTAGTTACCACCTCACTCTCTTTCTTCATTTATCAGCATGCCATGCCACCAAAATTCATTGAGATGTGTGATGTTACTAGTTATGTTACTCCCACTATGAGCAGTCTAAGAGCTCACTCACATTCTCTCTCCTCCAACTAGATATAAATATATTATTTTAATCATTGTAGTCAGCTGACTAAATCTTATTGTACTTGCTCTAAGTGAGCTCTTATGTAAGAGCCAACTCTAGCACGTGCTCCTAGGAACATTGTGATACTAAATGGTGGATCATGTATTCATAAAGTAGTGCATTTGTAGAGCCAACTATTGTACATGTTAACTGTATATTGACTATAAATAACGTACCATATTGTTTATAGCCACCAACTAGCTATACTATTAAACTTGCTCTTATAATCCATATCTTGAGGAACATGTTTGTTTAGGCCCATCGCTAGCACGTCGCCTATCGTCCAATCGCTCGTTCTCTCAGGAAATTATTTCCATTGACCAGATGAAGAGATTATTTATCCAGACGGAGTCTGAAGAAAATTGTTGGGTTGGGGTGGTTCATAAACCATGTACACTACGGGAATGCCACAAGGTGTCGATGGCCAGATCCTATGCCGACGATAAAATATCAGGGCCATCGGCACAGGACGCCTCGATGTCCGCCCATGGATCCAGCCATCGACACATCTTCGCTGTCGGCATATCGGCAGTTGTGCCGACGGCAGCCATCAGCACAACATTGCATTTTTTTTTTGTTGGGGTTGGTTCGCCACTGTGCCGATGAAACTATGTTGACGGCATTGCCGTTGGCACGACATCGACCATGTGGGACGCGTAGTGGCGTGTCGTCAGCCGATCCAAAGGACTGTGAAGACAACAATGCCGTCAGCACAGATTCCTCCCTAGGCTAACGGCCGTTAGCCGTCCGACGGTTCCCATAGTGGATGTGCCGACGACTCGGGCCCACCGTTAGGCTGGTGCCTGTGCCGACGGCCAGCCTAGTTGTGCTGAGGCATTGTTGTGCTGATGGTTGCCGTCGGCATAGGCCGCCGACTGTGGCCTCTTGTCTGCTTCCTCTAGTGCTAGGGGCTAAAGGAAGAGCAAAATTTCGCTACGCTGGAATAATTACGTCTTGGAGCTGGAAAACCGAGATTGGACGCAATCCGGACTCGTAAGCGGCCTGACAGAGCTTAGTGCAACTCTGCTGAACCCGGTTTACCGTGTAAGCTAAAATTTAGTATTTTCTAGCATTTAAATAATTTAAATAATTCTTTTACATGTAGAGAATGCACGCATGTATGTACGTGTAAACGAAAATTTTAAGTTTTAAATGAATATTTTAAAGGAAATTATAGCGTAAACGAAAATTATAGCATAAATGAAAATATATAGCGTAAACGAAAATTATAAGTTTTATATGAATAGTTTAAAGGAAATTATCCTCCTCTGATTTTTTTGTAACTCAATAATCGGGTAACTACGTTACTTAGTGACAGAGTAAGAAATAAAATCGCTTACCATTGTGTCTATCCGTCTATCACATGCCTGCGGAGTGCTATACTGCGATCTGATCCGGAGAAACTCCGGAAAGTGTCTTTGACATATTGGCACCAATGCTCTCCTCACTTTCAGATTTTTGGAAATTTTAAAAAGTTCATTCGTTTGTAAGTCTTAAAAAATATGAAGTTAAATATATAGATAGATATATACCGGTGGGGTGTCTGCAAAAAAAAAGTCCCGTTAAAAATACTTTGTATTTTGAACAATATAAAAAAGACAAATTTCTGCCAGTAAATGGTAGTAAAATAGTATTACAATAGTGTATCTCTTTGTCAGAAATTTGTTTTTTTATATTTCTCAAAATTTATAGTATTTTTAGTGGGACTTTTTTTGCATACACTTCTGATGAACGTGTCTATCCACATATTTAACGTTATATTTTTTTAAAACATAAAAATGTGAGATTTTAAAAAATTTAAAAAGTTGAAAGTGGAGGCTGGTGCCCATGTGCACCAAATCCTGTCCGGAGAAACTCTCCTTTCTTTTGTCATTTGGGGTCTGCGACGTGGAACTCAGCCCGGGGATAATATGGATATATGAAATACGGATGATGCCATTTCGTCGGGATATTTCGCCGTCGTCTTCATCTTTTTTGCATGCATTCCAAAAGGCCAAAGTGTTCTGGGGTAGGGCATTATTGCGGAGGTGAATATATCGTGCGATGGCTACGCCGCGAAATGGATATTTGCTGGGACTCTTGAAACGGAACCAATGGAGAGCTACAGCTCATGAGTGAGCACTGTCGCCTGTTGCATGAAGACGAGCTGACTTGCTCCGTGCAGTCTGCAGTCAAAGGTAATGTTTGGCAAAAAGTACTCATTCTAAGTATGAATATATCTACAACTAAAATATGTCTAGCTACGTCTGAATTTAGATAAAGTTAATTACTTTTTTTTAGATGGAGGTACCGAGGTAGTATAAACTATGACTGTTATGAAGAAAACATGAAAATTTGCTTTATGCATACTCACCGTATAGTCGTGATTTGTCCTCCAAGGAGATGTGGTTTCTAACTTTCGTATGACGGTTTAAGGTCTTTTTGGATTGAAATTTTTTCATTGAAATTTGATGCATTTTTTTCCAAGCGATCCATCATGGGATCTATTTTTCATTACCATCGTGATAACGAAAAAACACAGGTTCTTAGGTAGCAAGAAGGGGGAGGGATCACCGCCTACTGCTAGCGTTTAAGAAGTTTTAAGAAATTTTATGCATGCTCACCACAATCATGGTTTCTCAATTTCGGATAATGGTTTAGGGTCTCTTCGGATTGATGGATTTTCGTACGAATCTGGAGGATTCCAATCCATAGTAACTTTTCCTGAGGATACCCTTTTAGATGAAAGGAATGACACCTCCAAAATGTCTATAGATTCTTCGATTTTTCTTTCCATGGATTGCAATGATACACCACGTACATATAGAAAGTTAAATATCCACTCTCACCTTTTTTGTGAAGTACTCTAACCTCTTTTTGACACGTATTCACATATCAATACACTTCTCCTATCTATTTATATATGCACCATTCAAATGCCAATTTGTGCAATTTTCTCTATTTTATAATCTCCATTTTGCACCGACAATTCTATCGAATTACTACCCCCTTATTATAAAGTGATATCTAAGATTTGCCTAAATTTGGATGTATCTATACACTAAATAGTGTTTAGATAATCAAGAATTGATAAACTTACGACATTCTTTTGTGGATAGAAGTAATATATATTTTAAATTCGTGTGTTTTTAATTATCCTATGATCCAAAAGAAAAAGCAGAACCTAAGCCTCATTTCTGCTGGGTAGCCGGATAAGGAGGCATCCCACGAAAGAGGGATCACCAGGGTGTGAGACGCAACGAACCACATGCCACATCCTATAGCATTTTCCGTCGACCGTCGTGGTGGTCCACCGAAAACTGTGGTCATGCATGGTTTGGGCAACCCACACGATGGACACAATCCAGCCAACCCGTCACCTCGCCTGCCGGTGTTGTTGCTGGTCCTTCTCCAGCGACGAACGCTGGCAGGCTCCAGCTAGAGAGCGTGTGGGTCTGGCTCGAGTGCACTTGGTCACTTGCATCTCCAGTGGTGGCCTTTGGTCATTTATTATGGCTCAGTGACTGCTAACTAGGCGATCACAGATGTCCAGATCCATAGCTTCACACGAGATAATCTAGCCGTCTGTCTGGTCCATTCTCTACGAGCTGAACCGCGTCTAGGTGTGGTTGCACCTAGGGTTGCAACGGCACAAAGATGTGGTGCACGTATGATTATATTTTAACATAAATTTTGCAGGTGCATAATATGTATATGGAGCATAATCAATGTCCATAATTTATATTATGTTTTTTAATAATTCAGAAATGCGATATCTAATACTAGGACATTGTTCACTTATGTTTCTCATTGGAAAGGGCTCGGGGTTTGGTCTAAAGCCAGGTAATGTCGCAAATCGCTTTGACGGGACGGACACGGCTTTGAGCTGATCCAGACAGTAGGAAAAAGTATATATTAAACCTTAAATTTGTGGAGGTTCAACGAAATAAACTTTGAACTTTAAATTCATGTCGTTTGTACCATGAACTTTGCAATCCCAGTCTAAATAAAACCTCAGATGTATTTGGCTCATCGAGAAAGAGATAATCACGGCCAGGAATACAAATTATCTCACTGACAAGGTAGATCCGCATGTCAGATTAATCTCCTTCGAAAAATACATCTTTCCCTTCTTGTCGTCGTCGTTGGCTGCATTAGCGAGGGAGGGGGAGAGCAGACGAGGCATGCAACAACACTAGGGGAGGCACGGGGGGGGGGGGGGGGGGGCGAACCAGGGGCACGACGATTGAGTAAGGCCGAGGCTACGGCCAACGCCGAGATTCAAGACGCGACTGGCCTACCGGAGTACAACAAGAATTGACCCATGTGCACCTCGGCCTAGCCGCCCTAGCGGCAAGGCGGAGCCCTTCTCCTCCCTCGGAGGGGCGAAGCCCTTCTAGTCCCTCGGCGACTGCCGGAACTTGCAGGAGATGGTCTCCAACGCGGCGGCGCAGGACGCGCCTCTCCGGTCGACACTCGGCCCTCCTTACCTCTCTGCGTCCGCCGCATCCACCTCCGCCGGCTCCCAACTGTGGTGCCCCGCCAAGCTCACCTTCGGTCGCTTCCTGCCTTCAGAGATGCACCAAGTGCAACATCTCTAAAAGTACGAGCACAATGGCTACCGAGCCACATCGTTAACCAATTAATAGGTGCTAGGTTCGAAACTCAGCATCCCTTCTCCTTTTATTCCGCACACCGATACCTAGGTCGCACGGATTAGTTTGTACAACCTCTTCACTGGCAATAGAGAGATTGAAAAAAAAATGACGCGTGGGCCAATATAGTCAGCAGAAGCACCAATTTATAATTTATTTTTCAGCTCTAAAAAAAGGTCTGGGTTCGATTCGAGTTCAGAGTTTTTAAACTAGACTTTTTTTCTCTAAAAAGTATAGCACGAAACACTTCGATTTACTGGTGCTTGGGACAGTTAACACGAAACACTCTGATTCACTAGTGCTTGGGACAGTAGTGAGGTGCTTGGGATAAGGATTAACTAAAGGCGTCGCAGCGCCTGAGCCTGACACTCGACCAGGTAATTAGATCTCAGTACATCGATGGAGTTAGAGGATGGCATAGTGATCAACTGGCTGGGAAAAAACATAAGAGCAGTTGCATCTGGTTCTGGGGCAGCGTGACATCGTGCTGCCCAGGCGACATGCGAACGCGAGAAATGTCAGTGCGGCGTGCGCCCCGGTGAGATGCACCGTGGCCCCGTCGCCGGAAAAGGCCCGTGGCCCTGTCGCCGGAAATGGCGGTGACACGACGTCGCGCGCCGGCACTTGTTTAAAGTTCAGGCACCCATTTTTCTTCGCCGGGGCCGACGTGTTTCGTTTACCGCTCGACGTGTCCGGCTCGCCGGATTCCACACGGGACACGCACTTGGCGCGTAGCAGCTTCTCCTCCGACGCGTGTCCGGCCAACGGCACCACGTCGTCGTTCGGTTTGAAAGAATAGAAAAATATCTTTGCTTTTCACAGATGGCGATGCGAGTAGCTGATTGGTCGACACAGGCGGAGGATGGTGATCGAGATAAATGTATTTTAGTAACCGACATTATGGTGGAGGTCGGTACTTGTTCCGGCCACGCACGGGCCACGTGAATACCTGATGGGTGAGTGACAATCGCCGAGTGTTATTCCTACCAGACGTGTTTTGTCTCAAAGTTATGTATGGGGATGTTTAGGTTGGACATCCTTTTATCATTAGTGTCCATGCAATGGAATGTGAGTGATTCAAATTTTTTCGTTACATGGGACATGTTATTTTTTACGTGGAATATGAATCGGGCTAAAGGGAGTCGCTAAGATATGGGAAGAGTAGGCATAGACGTTTAGCCACCGGGAAGTAAACGAATAGGTTAATTTCTAGATCAAAACTAGATCCAAATCTATTTTAAGCTATCCATATTCGGATTTTAAGAACTCGCTGGATTATTAGATTCCGATGTGTCACCTAGGGTATGGTGTAATATATGATAAAGTAAGTAGCATGCGGATATGGATTATCCCAAAAACCTGTAGCATAATCTGAATGTTTTAAACTGAATAATCGGGTTTTAATGATAAAAACAAAGGCCAATTTCATATGATTAATAGCTATTAAGTTACCATTTCACCATTACGCATATCTCTATATTCTTAGCACCAGTAAACTGATGGTTCAAATGTTTAATTTATAAATAGACAATCCCATCGATGCCTGAGTTTGAATCCAAATTATATCTCTACATAGATAATTAACTGACTAATGCAAAGTTAAAACTTTAAACCTTATCAAATTTTGCAAGAAATATAATCACCAGTCCATGACGGTATTTATCTGGCTATTTTTGCGGTCCGGGTCCCCCCACCCCCTCCCCTCTCTTTCGATCCAAATCCTTTGTTTGGGATATCCGCGTTCGAATCCACATTAGAGAGATAACCGTCTGATCCGAATCTCTGTTCGGTATATCTGGTTCGAATATGCAACCGAGAGATATCCGTCCGATCTGAATCCAGGAATCATATACGGTAAATGATGTGTCACGAGCAAAACACGACCCATTTACACCCCTCTTCTGCGTGCACAGCTAGAGGCCACACTATTTTTTCTAAAATTCAAAATCAATATTTGTGTGCTTAAAAAAATGATTGTAGTCAATAATGTATCTACAGTCTCAATATTTTTTTTAAAAAAATTATAGGCTATCAAAAAAAGAATAACAAAACATGACAAATTTATAGTTTTGTAATATCGCTATTCAATATATTTAGATTCCACACATTTATCATTTTGTTGTATGAATGAAAAGTACTCCCTCCATTCCCTTATATAACATGTTTTCGCCAGCTAATGTATACTATTTTGTATTGACATTTTGCACGTTAGTAGTACTGATCATTGGCTATATCAATGTTTTTTTGAAACATTGAAATATAATTTTCAACTAATGCAGCAGTACCTTGCTGTCAAAAAGAAAGGGCCAACTAATGCAGCAGTACCCACGCATAACAGACGTACCCACGTGTTGACGTGTATGCATTTGAATACAGCGATCGGATCGGGAGTTGTACCCTCTACGCTTTCATGTCAGTACTCAACTTGCGGTTGAAGGTTTAACTATGCAGATTTTTTTGATGTGGCCGTTCCGCCATGTTTCAAAGATTCACCTAGATATGCTAAATTCACGATAGTCCTGCAGAAAATAACCACATGTCATAAAAAAAAAGGGTCATTGGACACGACGTGACGTGCCCACCACACCGCACGGGAGACCCACGCCGACGCCGCAGCCTCAGGGACGATCCCGGCCGGCGGGACCATGCCGGGCCCATCATCCATCCACCCATGCAACCGGAAGAGGATAGGATCGGACATGGCAGAACCGGACCGGCCGGGGCACATCGCCGGATCGGAATCCGGGGAAAAGCCATGTGGTAGGGGAGTGGCCACGACCGAGTGGTTTCCCACCGGAACCGGAACCGGCGACGGCGGCGGCAGGCAAAATCTGCAGCAAATCACGCACGTTATTACGGCCTTACGGGGATGCTAACGAGCCGTGTCGGTCAGATCAGTCAAACCCACGCGCCCGATCGAAAGCGAGCGCGCACCGGCGCGTCGCGCGCGTTATCCCGTACGTTCCGGGGTCGACACCAGCTCGATCTGCCTGCCCGCTGTGCTGTATATATACGCTCGCTCGCCACCCCACCGGCGCTCCAAAGGCCAACCAGCACAGCCGCCCGCCGCACCAGCCATAGACGACACCCATCTCGCGTCTTCTTCGTGCCCTTTTAGCCACGGGCCGGGAGATCGAGCAGCTGCAGCACAAGAGCACCGGCCGACGGGGGTTGAGCTTCAGCCTCCAGGCTTTGCCAAGATGAGCTTCAGGCTTGCCGACGAGGAGGCGTTCGAGGCGTCGTCGTGCGGCTACTCCTCCGGCGGCGACTCGGGCGACGAGAGGGACCGCTTCCCGGACAGCGCGGGAGGCCACCGCCGCCAGTCCGCGCCGCCGCAGGCGCCCCTCATGCGGATGAACTCCGACAGCATCTACGACATGTCCGGCATGACCGCGCACCTCCCCGCCAAGTAAGTACCACCGGCCAAATCTCACAACTCTGCCCCGATGGATGAAAGCTTTTGCTCACCGCGCGAGGACGATCTCTTGCAGGAAGGGGCTGTCGGCGTACTACCAGGGCAAGTCGCAGTCCTTCGCGTGCATGTCCGAGGTGCGGAGCCTCGAGGATCTGCAGAAGAAGGAAAAGCCGCCGCGCAGGATCAAGCCATGCAAGAGCTACGCCGCCCTCGGAGGGATGCCCGCCAAGCAGGTGCCGGCGGCGAGCTCATGCGCGAACCTCGGACTCATGGCCGCCGGGAACGGCTTCGGGAGGGCGCCCCGGAATATTCCTATCAACCAGGACTGCTACCACCAGTAGACTACTACGGGCGGCGCGACGCCGTATCCCGTAGGGATGTTTTTGTCGGATGCTTCGTTTCTGTTCTTCTTGTTCTTCTCCGGGAGCTCTGTTTGTTTGCGGGCGACAGAGATCAGGTGACATGCCTATGGCATGTCACCGATGAACAGTGCCGTAACATGCACTCCAGGCCGTTGGATCGAAAATGAGTAGACAAGATCAAGCACTGTAGCGACGTACTGTAGAGGACACTGTAGCAGATGTACTGTAGCGACGCACTGTAGATTTGTCCCTGTAGCGGTGCACTGTAGATTGTTCCTGTAGCGGCTACTGTTCATGTTCATCTGGCCATCCATTTTCAATCCAACGATTAGAACATGGTTGCATGTCACAGCACTGTTCATCGGTGACATGCCTATTGCATGTCACCTGATCTCTGTCCAGCCTGTGAATGATTTGCGAGAGAAAACTTTGCGTTTGTGATGTAAATATTGGTGAGTATGTAACTGTTGTGCGGAAAGGGGAGCAAATCCAAATCAGGCTGCTGTGTTTCGCTTGGGCTACTAGTACCGTGGTCCAGAAGGGGATAAGAGGCAGAGGAACTTCGATCAAGACAGAGCAATGCGGTGGCTTACCAGGAGGGCTCTCGTGTCCATTTTGGTTTTACGCCGGATGTTCCAATTTCCAAAATTTTAGTGTAGCTCTGCTTCAGTTCGGAAATTCAGATACGATCTTCAGTGTTCGAATGTTGTCCATCCACCTAATGAACCACAGACCACCATTTCATACCCAACGAAGACGTCGGAATGGTAGGTTACCTCACAACCATAGGTCCATAGCCACTCTTCAAGGATGATTAAAAAAGATGGTAAAAATGCTCCTCCACGAATCGATTCATTTTCAAAGTCCCCTCACCCTTGTTAACACGTGAAAACAAACAGCTACGCCACCACTTAGAGGCGATTTCAAGGCGACTTGGGATCCCAGCCGTCTCTCGTTGGCGCCGTCGCTCTGCCTCGCTCATGTGGCCTTCGGGCCATGGAGGCGGGGTGAATCTCGGCTTCCATTGGTGGGAGGATTTCATTCCCCTGGTTTTTAGGGTTTTAGTTTAGTGGGGCGACGCTTAGATGGTGTTGGCGGCGTCTTCTCCAATAAAATCTCCTAGACTTCAGCCCCATCTCGACTACAACGTCAAAAAGCTTGTGGAGTAGTGTGGTTCCCGATGTTTTCTTCTGGCTAGGGGATCTCCAGATCTTCATGGAGCTTCATCGGCGTTAGTCCTTCACCTTTGGGGCAAATGTGGTCTTCTTGACGATTTCCCATCTGCAACCAATGACGTTAGGCCGTCTCAGGGAGTAGCGGCAGCAGCGACGCGTCGTCGACACGGTCTAGAGGTTGAAGAAGAATGACATCTCAAAGGTTTTATTGTAGTTTTTGTTTTTGTTGAGGTGATTTGTACTATTCGATGTTTCTCTTAATGTTAAGGTTTTATTTTTTAAAAAAGTCCCATCACCCCTGCACATTCTAAGTTCTTTTTGTCAAAAAAATCTTGTTTTCTGCCCTTCGGTTGGTTTTCCACTAATCCACCAGATTGCCCATAAGGTAAATGAAGTCGGAGCAGGTTTTTTTTTTTTGAGGGGGAGTAGTTTTTTTTCTTGTGCTAAAGAAGTCGGAGTAATTATCTACACATGATCTGGAAACAAGGCCTCGGCTTGTTAGAACGGACCGCTCCCATCCTCTAGAACGGTTCACCCGTCTCCGAAAATGTCCCGGCACGGCCCATCAAGCCCGCTAGGGCCTCCACCCCCGTCTCCACTCTCCCTCTCGCAAAAGCGCATCCACCATGTCGCCACGCTGCCCCGTGTACTCCCTCTCTCGCTGCCCCCGCCGCCCCCGCCCCATAGCTGACCTCAACCGCCCCTCTGATATCTCAACCGCCGGCAGCGAGTAGGTGAAGCTCACATCTGCCTTCTCTCTCCCCCTCAATCCCTGCTATGTTTACTCCTTTCTTTTCTAGAATCTCTTCTTATTCGCGTAGGCAGCAGATTACGTTTTGGGTATATTGTCGAAATCGTTAAACATATGTCATTGTTTGCATAGGCATCATCGAGCATATATTTGCAGTCTGATTGTGCAAGCGGTGGAAGTTCGTATCTGACTGCGTGAACGGAATTCTGTATAGGCATTATGTTTGCTTTAATCCCATACATGAAAAATCTACTACCTCTATCCATAAAAAGACGTCGAAAGTTTATTTAAATTTAGATATATCTAGACACTTTTTAATGTATAGAATGTATAGATACATCCGAATTTGAATAAATCTTCGACATCTTTTTATGGACGGAAGGAGTAATAAATGGAAGCGTTCTGTCACGGGTTGGGGGAGGATTGGATCGTAGGTTGTAGTTGTGATCGGTGGGAGGCTTAGGGCGATAATCCCGTCGGCCTATGGTTGGAGAAGGAGGTGAGGATAGGCGCCTAGGCGCATGGAGCAAGATGTGAGAGATTGGATTAATTCTGATTGTTCCTTGAAACGCATAGGGATGGCTTTATATATTAGCCAATTACAGAATTTGCATCTAACTCTGACTCTAGTTTAGGTAATTGGCAGGGTAACCTTCTTCTGGACTAAACCTTTCCAATTATACCTAAACTCTACTAACTTAAACTAGGACGACTCTAAGAGGCCGCAAGGCCCTTGCCCTTGCGACGGCTGTAGGCTTGGCCCCACATGACATCTCCCCCTCCATTCTGAAACAGCTTGTCCTCAAGCTGGAAGTCTGAATAGCGCTCCCTAAATGTGGTGACATCCTCCCAAGACGCTGCAGACGCAGGCTGGCCTTCCCATTGAATGAGCACCTGCTGGACTCCACGAGCAATCCGCGCACGCAATGCTTGTACTGGAGTCGGATGAACGCGTCCCTGAAATAGCGGAGGAAGCTGTGGAGGACCTGTCGGAGGCGGACCATGGTACTTCTTGAGGACCCCAACATGAAACACGTTATGAATGCGGGCACGAGGCGGTAACTCCAGACGATATGCAACCGAATCAATCTGAGCGAGGATCTTGAAAGGCCCAAAATACTTGGGTGCCAATTTGCCTTTTGCTCCCGCTCCCAAGAACGCCGCTGGCCGGTGCTGCAGACGAAGCCAAACCCACTCGCCCACATCAAAGGCAATAGCCCTATGGTTGACATCATAAAAGTGTTTGTACTGCTGAGCTGCTTGAAGGAGACGGTCACGGACATCCAGCAAGAACTGGTCGCGGTCCAGAATTTGTCGCTCCACCGCCTGATTACGAATCTCGCTTGGAGTATAATCACGAAGAGACGGAGGGTCACGGCCATACACAATCCTAAAAGGTGTGTCCTTCAGCGCCGAATGATAGGAAGTGTTGTAGCAGTACTCAGCCGATGGTAACCATTGAAGCCACTGGCGAGGCCTATCCCCAGTAATGCATCTAAGGTACATAGTGATGACCTTATTCACTGCAGACTGGCCGTCCGACTGTGGATGGAATGCGGAACTCATGTGTAAGCGTGTACCCGCAGCCGAAAATAAAGCTTTCCAAAATCCCGAAGTGAATACCACATCTCTATCCGAAACAATGGATGTAGGAAAACCGTGAAGACGAACAATATGGGAGAAAAACTCCTTAGCAACCGTCTCAGCAGTATATAGATGTGCCAAAGGAATAAAATGGGCATACTTAGAGAAACGATCCACCACTGTAAGGATGACACTCTTACCGCCCACCTTAGGTAATGCCTCAATAAAATCCATGGAGATGTCTTCCCAGACACGAGATGGTACTGTCAATGGCTGTAAGAGTCCAGCGGGATGAAGCTGCTCTGTCTTATTGCGTTGACAAACTGTACAAGCACAAATATACTGCTGCAGGGCAGACCGTGCTTGTGGCAAATGAAAATCCCGGTGGAGGCGATGCAAAGACTTCTGGATACCTTCATGACCGTCATCGTGAGCTGCCGCCAAGACCTCCCCGACAAGCGGCGACGAGGGAGGCACATAAGCCCGTTGCTGGAACGTAACAATGCCGTCGACCAATGCCCAAGGCTGTCCCAACTCGCCTGACTCAAGCTGTTCCCGAAAGGCGACCAATGCCGGGTCTGTGTGCGTGGCCTGACGGAGAGCCTCAAATCTACACTACTTAAAAAGGAGCAATGGGTTCCGTATTCTGCCCACGGTCAATACGTCGAAGAGTTTCGTCGTCCTTCGTCGCTCGCCCCGCACGCGCACATAACTGGGCCAAAAGCCCAACTAACTCTCACCCCGCCGAGAACCCCATCTCGCTCCCCTCTTTTTTTCTCTCTCACGAACCATGGCGGCAGCAGAGGGCTTCGCCGGCCGGCGCCCTATCTCGATCCCCATCACCATCTCCACCCCGCACCCCTGATCCTTGACACCACCGCCCCCCCTCTGGATCCCTGTCTCCACCGGCGCTCTCTGCATCCTTGACTCCACCGGTGCCCTCTTGATCCCCAACACCACTGCCTTCCCTTTGATCTTCGTCTCCATCGTCACCCCCTTGATCCCCAACACCATCGCCACCCCCTGCCCGACGCACCGAACACAGACCCTATTTGAAGGCTGGAATCCATCGGAGGCCATCGTGGTAGTGACGAGGTCGTCATTATCTGCACCCTATGGGAGGTGGGCGACAAGGCGCCGCAGCCTCCACAGCTTCCACGGAGTCGCCAGCGCGTGTGTTTATGCGGCCTTGGAGGCATCCCCTTTTGAGGATGACGGTGCAGCTTTGGAGATGTTTGGCGAAGCCATTCCCAACCTGGATCTGGTCTCCGGCCATGCCAACATGTATTTGATTCTTTCGTCTAGGGATTCAAGGTAATTAATCCTTCCCATGGGATTAGGGCTGAATTTTTTACATTTTCTCTATTCTGTAAGAGATCGTGCTAGGGGAGTTTTATCCTGATACATACCTTGTGTCCTTGTTGTTATCATATCGATTCTCCCTACAAATTTATTAAGCCTCGGTGGTCCATTTGCTAAAATTTTCATGTCCTGTGTTTGTATCTTGCAAAATGGATATATCTTTGAATAAGTGAAGTTCTAGCAAGGTTGGAAGGGAATTTTTATATCGCAGATAAGCCTACCAGGCAGACAACTTCACGTATCAAACTGAAGCCTCTCCACATGTTGTATCATTAGCGGTATCTCATGCAGTAACAAATGCATAATGCATCCTTGCTTTTTTCGGCCTCAACCTACTTGCTTCACATGTGATGGTAGAGTTTTCTTTCTTTTTAACAGTGATAATTAACCTGGCATCTACTGACACAACAAATATTTTAGTTTTGTTAGATACAGTATGTCCAATGATTTTGCACTACTAGAAGCTTAATTATGTTTGGAACATAAGGCATGCGTCCTTTGTATCATCAAATTATATTGTTGTTGTTTGTCCAACCTCTTTCATGCAACCTCTTTGTATTACATGCTTCCTACCATGTACCGTAAAAAGACTCCTCATTGATGGAATGAAAACATCCATCTGTACTTTTCCTTTCTCTCTTAATTTATTGTTAATACCCATTCAACGCAGTGCATGAATATTATAACTCTTCTATATTCCCTCTCCCAATTAGCAAACCTGCACTGCATTGAATGGGTATAGCCTGTACATGATCAGTGAATTATATGTAAAGTGCAATTTTGTCACTTCACTGCTAATCTTGGTTGTTATTTTAAGTTTTGTTCACTTGCATGCAGGATGTAAATGCTGTGCTAATATGGGCTCTAAGGTTTTCGAAATTGAGGATTTTGGGCGTACAAGAGTTCACCAATCAAGCAACTAAGAGATAATTCAACAAGCCATTGAGAGCTGGTGAGACTGTCTATGACCACTGACTACCTTATTTGTTAAGCATCTGTCAACTATCCTAGGATACCTACTGAATGTTTTTTCTGCAATAAGTACGGAACAATAAGAGTGTTTTTTCCATTGAAGAGTTTTTATTCTACTAACGACTCACATTATCCTGCTAAACTTGAGAGCTTCCTTGTGTATCCAGACTGGTTGACTGAATCCATTAGTTGGACTTCAGCGGCGTAACTTTTGCCTCTTGAGGATGAAATGCCCAAAGTTTCTGGTATTCAGTCGATAATGTGCTTTGCACGTACTGGTTTTCATGCTCCAAAGGATATTTGGTCTAACCGAAAGATATATTTTGTATTTCCAATCAAACAAATGTACTAATTTTGTTTCATACATTTTCTTGGTGTTCATTGTACTAAATAAATCAGTTGCATGGCAGGGTATTCTCCCTAAGATGAGCTTTTGATGTCAGGCAAAGACATTGTATTGAGCAGAACAAAGACATTATAATTCACACCGAGCCGACCGGCGCTCTAGACCAGATGAGGTAAGACAAGGGAAGTGATTGGAGACAAAACGGAAATGAATTGGGCTAGCTAGCTGGGTCGAATTTGACACCAATAATTTTGGTGTGTTTATTCTTGGGGTAAGAATGATCTCCAGTACACATGTTTCTGGATACTTTTTGGTTTTTCGATGCAACAATGATGCTCAAATCATTATCTTTTATATAAATTTGGAAGGGAAAACCATGCTTATATATCACGACCGCTTATATATCATGATCTTTTATATAATATTTTTCTTAGTGATGAATTGATCAGAAGCACACTGATTTACTTATTGATTTGTGTGCTCCAGGAATGGCTAAACGTGCAAGCAATTTACTTACTGATTTACTTATCATGACGCGAGGAGGTAATAAAGGTGGAACCTGAGGAGCCAGGCAAAGACAAAGTACGAACCTGAGGAGGTAACAAAGGTGGAACCTGGGGCTCACTTGCTGAGACTAAGTTGGACACTGTTTTTAAGGTTAGGTATTGCTTGCACTTGGCACCATTTATATCCAGCACTGCTAAGGTCACAATTTCTGAATTGCTATGTAAAACCTCCAAATCTTAACTCCACCTTTCAGTAATGTGGTGTAATGAGCTTGCCCATCTTTGATTTTAGTCTTGTTAGCTTCTCAACGCTGATATATCGGAAAGAAATATCCCTAAACAGATGTACTCACGCGGGGCGGGCGGGGGGTAGCCGAGTTGTCTCAACATGAACGAATGAACTACAAATGCGACGCAACGAAGGTTTTAATAACTAATATCGAAGGCATAAAAGCCAAGGCTGGGCCGCCATCAAAGAGGGTAACAATGTTGGCTGGGAGTTAGAGGAATGGCACGGCGGAGGGTGGCCGTGGGGATGGTTGCCTTTCGCTTCTGCTTTGCCGCGGCAGTGGGCCCTCATGCCTTTGATTTCCGCCGAACCCAGACAGCCATCTTCGCCGGTCATGGTTTAAGTTGATGCATTATGTTCGTTTGTTTAAAAGAAATAAATTAAAAAAGTTAGCTTTCAATAATAAGTCACGGTGAATATTAAAATTTTAATATTACTAAAATAAATCGTGCATTAGAAAAAAATGTTCATGTTGTCCAACAATTGTTCACGACCATTCAAAAAAATGTTCATTATTTTATTAAAATATTCTATTTTCGGAAAAGAATCACATATTCTAAAAAAATTCATGCATTTCAAGAAATGTATGTGTGTTATGAATTATACTACCACCGTTTCATTAAATAAGGCATCCTCGTTTTACGAGCTTTTTGTTTGACCAAGAATTACTTTAAATAGATAAAAATAGTTTGTATGAAATTAGTACCATTAAAAAGTTCTTTTCAATACAAATCCAACGGTACTAATTACATATAATATAATCAAGATTTTATTGCTCAAATTTTATGGTCAAATTCGTCTTGGAATACGCGTGCGCCTTATTTCCTTGAAACGGAGGTAGTATATACATTGAGAAATAAAATTTGAGTACCCGTAGCAACGCACGGGCATTTGTACTAGTAGATCAAAAGAAGTCCCTGTGATAGCGCATGTATGGCTGGTAGCAACCTCACGGCGAGAAAGAGCGTCAGCGACAATGTTCTGTCGTCCTGGTTTATACTCTACTGTAAAGTCAAAGCCCAAAAGCTTGCCAACCCAATGATGCTGCGGAATTGTGGCCAGGCGCTGGTCCAGCAAAAATTTGAGGCTGTAATGATCAGTTTTGACAATGAAAGCACGACCCCAGAGATAAGGGCGCCAATGACGCACGGCTTGAACAAGCCCTATGAGTTCCCTCTCATATGCAGCTAGAGAAACATGTCGTGGAGCGATGGGTTTGCTGAAGTAGGCAATTGGCCCTTCTCCTTGATGCATCACGGCACCAAAACCAGATCCAGAGGCATCACATTCCACAATGAACGGAGCTGTAAAATCAGGCAACTGAAGAACCGGTGCAGTAGTGAGTGCAACCTTAAGGGCCTCAAATGCGGTCGCCGCCTGGTCAGTCCAGAGAAAGCCATCCTTCTTCAGTAGTGCGGTGAGGGGCGCCGCAATGGTGCCGAACCCGTTAATGAACTTGCGGTAGTATCCCGCCAAACCCAAGAATCCCCTCACAGCTCGAACTGTACGGGGTGCCGACCAGTCGACCACGGCGAGGACCTTATCGCTGTCCATGGCCACTCCTTCCGCAGAGATGACGTGTCCCAGATAGGCCATAGATTGCTCCCAAAAAGAGCACTTGGAGCGCTTGAGATACAACTGATGTGTGCGCATAGCCTCCAAGACGAGCTTGACATGGCGAAGGTGGTCCGACCACGAGGAACTGTATATCAAAATGTCGTCAAAGAAAACCAGAACAAATCGACGAAGGAAAGGTCCAAGTACATCGTTCATCAGTGCTTGGAAGGTCGCCGGCGCATTGGTTAACCCAAATGCCATCACCACAAACTCAAAAAGGCCCTCATGAGTGCGGAACGCCGTTTTGTGGATGTCTTCCGGGGCCATTCGAACTTGATGGTAGCCTGATCGTAGGTCCAGCTTCGTGAAAAATCGGGCGCCTTTCAGCTCGTCTAGCAGCTCATCCACAACTAGAATAGGGAACTTGTCCTTGATGGTGACCATGTTGAGACCACGAAAATCGATACAAAAACGCCATGTACCATCATGCTTGCGTACCAGGAGCACAGGTGACGAGAACGCCGACGAGCTTTGGCGGATAAGGCCCCGAGCAAGCATCTTTGCACATTGACGTTCCAGTTCATCCTTCTGAATAGCCGGGTAGCGGTAGGGCCGGATGGCGACGGGCTGCGTCCCAGGAATAAGGTGAATATGACGGTCAAGAGCGCGTGGCGGCGGTAGACCCTGGGGCTCGGCGAAGACGTCCGAGAACGCGGCCAGGAGGCTGTCGAGAAGAGCTCTGCCCTCGCAGACATGTAGGTGTGCAGGCCGGCCTGAAGAACCTGCACTGGCCCACTCCACCCGATGGTCCGTGTGCCAAAACGACATCCACTGAGTGGTGAAATCCCACACAATGGGTCCGAGCGTCTTGAGAAAACGTGTACCAAGCACAACGTCAAACCCGCCCAATGGAATGGCGTGCAAGTCAACAAAAAAATTCTCCGTGTCAATCGTGATCACTGCCTGCTTGAGTTGTCCACGGCAAGTAATTCGGTCCCCATTAGCAACTGTGACTCCAAGGCGGCGATCAGAGGAGAAGGGCAACCCCACAACAGTGGCCAACTCCTCGTGAATGAAGTTATGCGTACTACCAGAATCCAGCAGGGCAACCAGGTCACGATCCCCGATACGTATAGCAACCTGCATGGTCTCGCTGGTGGGAATTCCAGTGGCAGCGAGAAGTGAAATTTTGGCCTCCTCATGTGCATCTGCTAAGGGCTCCTCCTCGTCATCAGCGGACTGTATGTAGAACAGCCGTTTGCAGCGATGTCCCCGCACAAACTTCTCGTCACAATTGAAACACAGGTTCTTAGCACGGCGGTCATCCATCTCAGCAGGGGTGAGCTTTTTGAAAACGAGTGCTGGTGCTGACCCGGCTGATTCTTGGGCTGCTGGAGTGGGGCTGGCTGCGGTCCTGGACGGGCGGATTGGCCGAGTCGCAGTTGTGGCGGCTCCAGTAACAATGTTCAGGTGCTCGAAGGATATGGCCAAGTCCATCGCGGCGTCGAGCGTAGCAGGTTTCAGCATCTCCACCTGCGTCTTCATGGGCTCCCCCAAATTATTGGTGAATATATCCCGCTCCTTGATACGTCTCCGACGTATCGATAATTTCTTATGTTCCATGCCACATTATTGATGTTATCTACATGTTTTATGCACACTTTATGTCATATTCGTGCATTTTCTGGAACTAACCTATTAACAAGATGCCGAAGTGCCGATTCTTTGTTTTCTACTGTTTTTGGTTTCAGAAATCCTAGTAAGGAAATATTCTCGGAATTGGACGAAATCAACGCCCAGGGGCCTATTTTTCCACGAAGCTTCCAGAAGTCCGAAGACGAAACGAAGAGGGGCCACGAGGCAGCCAGAGCATAGGGCGGCGCGGCCCCTGCCCTGGCCGCGCGGCCCTATGGTCTGGGCCCCTCGCGCCGCCTCTTGACCTACCCTTCCGCCTACTTAAAGCCTCCGTGACGAAACCCCCAGACCGAGAGCCACGATACGGAAAACCTTCCGCAGACGCCGCCAACGCCGATCCCATCTCGGGATCCAGAGATCGCCTCCGGCACCCTGCCGGAGAGGGGAATCATCTCCCGGAGGACTCTACGCCGCCATGGTCGCCTCCGGTGTGATGTGTGAGTAGTCTACCCCTGGACTATGGGTCCATAGCAGTAGCTAGATGGTTGTCTTCTCCCCATTGTGCTATCATTGTCGGATCTTGTGAGCTGCCTAACATGATCAAGATCATCTATCTGTAATTCTATATGTTGCGTTTGTTGGGATCCGATGAATAGAGAATACTTGTTATGTTGATTATCAAAATTATGTCTATGTGTTGTTTATGATCTTGCATGCTCTCCGTTATTAGTAGATGCTCTGGCTAAGTTGATGCTAGTAACTCCAAGAGGGAGTATTTATGCTCGATAGTGGGTTCATGTCTCCGTGAATGCTGAGGGGTGACAAGAACCTCTAAGGTTATGGATGTGCTGTTGCCACTAGGGATAAAACATTGGTGCTATGTTCAAGGATGTAGTCACTAGTTACATTACGCGCAATACTTAATGCAATTGTCTGTTGTTAGCAACTTAATACTGGAGGGGTTCGGATGATAACCGAAGGTGGACTTTTTAGGCATAGATGCGCTTGGATGGCGGTCTATGTACTTTGTCGTAATGCCCAATTAAATCTCACTATACTCATCATGATATGTATGTGCATGGTCATGCTCTCTTTATTTGTCAATTGCCCAACTGTAATTTGTTCACCCAACATGCTGTTTGTCTTATGGGAGAGACACCTCTAGTGAACTGTGGACCCCGGTCCAATTCTCTTTACTGAAATACAATCATCGCAATACTTGTTCTACTGTTTTCTGCAAACAATCATCTTCCACACAATACGGTTAATCCTTTGTTACAGCAAGCCGGTGAGATTGACAACCTCACTGTTTCGTTGGGGCAAAGTACTTTGGTTGTGTTGTGCAGGTTCCACGTTGGCGCCGGAATCCCTGGTGTTGCGCCGCACTACATCCCGCCGCCATCAACCTTCAACGTGCTTCTTGACTCCTACTGGTTCGATAAACCTTGATTTCTTACTGAGGGAAACTTGCTGCTGTACGCATCACACCTTCCACTTGGGGTTCCCAACGAGCGCGTGCTTTACGCGTCATCAAGCTAAATTTCTGGCGCCGTTGCCGGGGAGATCAAGACACGCTGCAAGGGGAGTCTCCACTTCTCAATCTCTTTACTTTGTTTTTGTCTTGCTTAGTTTTATTTACTACTTTGTTTGCTGCACTAAATCAAAATACAAAAAAATTAGTTGCTAGTTTTACTTTATTTGCTATCTTGTTTGCTATATCGAAAACACAAAAAAATTAATTACTTGCATTTACCTTATTATAATGTCTAGTCCCGTAGTTGTTACTCTATCACCTGAGGAATCAATCTTCACCTTTAAACAAGGAGGTGAAGAGAATTTTAAAGAAGCATGGTCTAGAATTTTTTATGCTTATAGTAAAACTGAACCTAAAATGACCTTAAGTTTGCTTCTTAGTAATTTCTATTTCGGGCTTATTCTTCGCTATAGATATGCCTTAGATGCTGTAGTGGGAGGAGATTTCCTTCATTGTGATGGGGATCAAGCTTTTAATGCTATAAGGAAATTGATTACATCATTTAGCTCCGATAATAATTTTGATCCATCTCATGCTAGTATGAATAATAGATTAGACACTATTGAAACAAATATATCCTGTTTAAAAGAAGTGTATAATCGAATTCGCGAATATTATGATTATGTTCCATTAAGCTTTGAACCTTCAATGTGGGTGCCTACTGTTAAAGTTACTATTGGTGGTGAAACTTTTCCTGCTCGTTGTGATATTATGTCCGAGTTTTGCCTCATGCCTGAAAAAATTTATAAATCTTTGACACTTTGGGGACTTACTGAAGGGGGAGAAGAAATAACTCTTGTGGATAACTCTGTTGTAATTCCTATGGGCATAGCTGAAGGTGTTTTCACAACCTTTCTTGGAAGGACGGTATCCATTGATTATCTCGTTATTGAATGTGTAGGGACAAGACAAATCACACTTGGAAGATCCCTGATGAAACTCATGGGAGCAATCATAGATGTTGGGAAAGGCACTCTAAATTTTACCTCTACACCCGGATGCGGTCATGTATTCCCTAGACCAAAGAGTAGGAATAAGAGTAAGAAAGGTAAGAGTAACACCCCTGGTAAGAATGCCGATGCATCATCCTTTGATAATACTTGATACACACTTTCTGCGCCTAGCTGAAAGGCGTTAAAGAAAAGCGCTTATGGGAGACAACCCATGTTTTTACCTACAGTACTTTGTTTTTATTTTGTGTCTTGGAAGTTGTTTACTACTGTAGCAACCTCTCCTTATCTTAGTTTTGTGTTTTGTTGTGCCAAGTTAAGCCGTTGATAGAAAAGTAAGTACTAGATTTGGATTACTGCGCAGTTCCAGATTTCTTTGCTGTCACGAATCTGGGTCCACCTCCCTGTAGGTAGCTCAGAAAATTAAGCCAATTTACGTGCATGATCCTCAGATATGTACGCAACTTTCATTCAATTTGAGCATTTTCATTTGAGCAAGTCTGGTGCCATTTTAAAATTCATCAATACGAACTGTTCTGTTTTGACAGATTCTGCCTTTTATTTCGCATTGCCTCTTTTGCTATGTTGGATGAATTTCTTTGATCCATTAATGTTCAGTAGCATTATGCAATGTCCAGAAGTGTTAAGAATGATTGTGTCACCTCTGAATATGTTAATTTTTATTGTGCACTAACCCTCTAATGAGTTGTTTCGAGTTTGGTGTGGAGGAAGTTTTCAAGGATCAAGAGAGGAGTATGATGCAACATGATCAAGGAGAGTGAAAGCTCTAAGCTTGGGGATGCCCCGGTGGTTCACCCCTGCATATATTAAGAAGACTCAAGCGTCTAAGCTTGGGGATGCCCAAGGCATCCCCTTCTTCATCGATAACATTATCAGGTTCCTCCCCTGAAACTATATTTTTATTCCATCACATCTTATGTGCTTTTTCTTGGAGCGTCGGTTTGTTTTTGTTTTTGTTTTGTTTGAATAAAATGGATCCTAGCATTCACTTTATGGGAGAGAGACACGCTCCGCTGTAGCATATGGACAAGTATGTCCTTGTTTTCTACTCATAGTATTCATGGCGAAGTTTCTCCTTCGTTAAATTGTTATATGGTTGGAATTGGAAAATGATACATGTAGTAATTGCTATTAATGTCTTGGGTAATGTGATACTTGGCAATTGTTGTGCTCATGTTTAAGCTCTTGCATCATATGCTTTGCACCCATTAATGAAGAAATACATAGAGCATGCTAAAATTTGGTTTGCATATTTGGTTTCTCTAAGGTCTAGATAATTTCTAGTATTGAGTTTGAACAACAAGGAAGACGGTGTAGAGTCTTATAATGTTTTCAATATGTCTTTTATGTGAGTTTTGCTGCACCGGTTCATCCTTGTGTTTATTTCAAATAAGCCTTGCTAGCCTAAACCTTGTATCGAGAGGGAATACTTCTCATGCATCCAAAATACTTGAGCCAACCACTATGCCATTTGTGTCCACCATACCTACCTACTACATGGTATTTTCCGCCATTCCAAAGTAAATTGCTTGAGTGCTACCTTTAAAATTCCATCATTCACCTTTGCAATATATAGCTCATGGGACAAATAGCTTAAAAACTATTGTGGTATTGAATATGTAATTATGCACTTTATCTCTTATTAAGTTGCTTGTTGTGCGATAACCATGTTTACTGGGACGCCATCAACTTTTCATTGTTGAATTTCATGTGAGTTGCTATGCATGTTCGTCTTGTCTGAAGTAAGGGCGATCTACACTGAGTTGAATGGTTTGAGCATGCATATTGTTAGAGAAGAACATTGGGCCGCTAACTAAAGCCATGATCCATGGTGGAAGTTTCAGTTTTGGACAAACATCCTCAAGTCTCTAATGAGAAAAGAATTAATTATTGTTGAATGCTTAAAGCATTAAAAGAGGAGTCCATTATCTGTTGTCTATGTTGTCCCGGTATGGATGTCTAAGTTGAGAATAATCAAAAGCGAGAAATCCAAATGCGAGCTTTCTCCTTAGACCTTTGTAAAGCGGCATAGAGGTACCCCTTTGTGATACTTGGTTAAAGCATATGTATTGCGGTGATAATCCAGGTAGTCCAAGCTAATTAGGACAAGGTGCGGGCACTATTAGTACACTATGCATGAGGCTTGCAACTTATAAGATATAATTTACATGATGCATATGCTTTATTACTACCGTTGACAAAATTGTTTCATGTTTTCAAAATCAAAGCTCTAGCACAAATATAGCAATCGATGCTTTTCCTCTATGGAGGACCATTCTTTTACTTTCAATGTTGAGTCAGTTCACCTATTTCTCTCCACCTCAAGAAGCAAACACTTGTGTGAACTGTGCATTGATTCCTACATACTTACTTATTGCACTTATTATATTACTCTATGTTGACAATATCCATGAGATATACATGTTACAAGTTGAAAGCAACCGCTGAAACTTAATCTTCCTTTGTGTTGCTTCAATGCCTTTACTTTGAATTATTGCTTTATGAGTTAACTCTTATGCAAGACTTATTGATGCTTGTCTTGAAGTGCTATTCATGAAAAGTCTTTGCTTTATGATTCACTTGTTTACTCATGTCATATACATTGTTTTGATTGCTGCATTCACTACATATGCTTTACAAATAGTATGATCAAGATTATGATGGCATGTCACTCCGTAAAATTATCCGTGTTATCGTTTTACCTCGCTCGGGACGAGCAGAACTAAGCTTGGGGATGCTGATACGTCTCCGACGTATCGATAATTTCTTATGTTCCATGCCACATTATTGATGTTATCTACATGTTTTATGCACACTTTATGTCATATTCGTGCATTTTCTCGGAACTAACCTATTAACAAGATGCCGAAGTGCCGATTCTTTGTTTCTGCTGTTTTTGGTTTCAGAAATCCTAGTAAGGAAATATTCTCGGAATTGGACGAACGCAACGCCCAGGGGCCTTTTGTTCCACGAAGCGTCCCGAAGTCCGAAGACGAAACGAAGAGGGGCCACGAGGCAGCCAGCGCAGAGGGCGGCGCGGCCCCGGCCCTGGCCGCGCGGCCCGATGCTCGGGGCCCCTCGCGCCGCCACGTGCCCGACCCAACCCCCTACTTAACGCCTCCGGGACGAAACCCCCAGGCCCGAGATCCACGATACGGAAAACCTTCCAGAGACGCCGCCAACGCCGATCCCATCTCGGGGGATCCAGGAGATCGCCTCCGCATCCTGCCGAGAGGGGAATCATCTCCCGGAGGACTCTACGCCGCCATGGTCGCCTCCGGTGTGATGTGTGAGTAGTCTACCCCTGGACTATGGGTCCATAGCAGTAGCTAGATGGTTGTCTTCTCCCCATTGTGCTATCATTGTCGGATCTTGTGAGCTGCCTAACATGATCAAGATCATCTATCTGTAATTCTATATGTTGCGTTTGTTGGGATCCGATGAATAGAGAATACTTGTTATGTTGATTATCAAAGTTATGTCTATGTGTTGTTTATGATCTTGCATGCTCTCCGTTATTAGTAGATGCTCTGGCCAAGTTGATGCTAGTAACTCCAAGAGGGAGTATTTATGCTCGATAGTGGGTTCATGTCTCCGTGAATCTGGAGGGGTGACAAGAACCTCTAAGGTTATGGATGTGTTGTTGCCACTAGGGATAAAACATTGGTGCTATGTTCAAGGATGTAGTCACTAGTTACATTACGAGCAAAACTTAATGCAATTCTCTGTTGTTAGCAACTAAATACCGGAGGGGTTCGGATGATAACCTGAAGGTGGACTTTTTAGGCATAGATGCAGTTGGATGGCGGTCTATGTACTTTGTCGTAATGCCCAATTAAATCTCACTATACTCATCATGATATGTATGTGCATGGTCATGCTCTCTTTATTTGTCAATTGCCCAACTGTAATTTGTTCACCCAACATGCTGTTTGTCTTATGGGAGAGACACCTCTAGTGAACTGTGGACCCCGGTCCAATTCTCTTTACTGAAATACAATCTACTGCAATACTTGTTCTACTGTTTTCTGCAAACAATCATCTTCCACACAATACGGTTAATCCTTTGTTACAGCAAGCCGGTGAGATTGACAACCTCACTGTTTCGTTGGGGCAAAGTACTTTGGTTGTGTTGTGCAGGTTCCACGTTGGCGCCGGAATCCCTGGTGTTGCGCCGCACTACATCCCGCCGCCATCAACCTTCAACGTGCTTCTTGACTCCTACTGGTTCGATAAACCTTGGTTTCTTACTGAGGGAAACTTGCTGCTGTACGCATCACACCTTCCACTTGGGGTTCCCAACGAGCGTGTGCTTTACGCGTCATCACTCCTCGGCGTCGGCGATTGGCTGGATTTGTGAGAGATTTTCGAGGAAGCGCTTGGAGTAATCCGCGACAGTGCTAGTACGGCGTGTCGAGATCAACTCACCGAAGGGGTTGGCGCGCGTCGGTGGTCCGAAGTGGTTGGAGATTAGGGTCTGAAACTCTCCCCAAGACGGTCGCTGACCCAGTTTTGCCTCGAGGTGGCCGTACCATAAGGCGGCGACGTCGGTGAGGTGGTACGAAGCCAACCAGGTCTTATCGGATTCCTGCGTTCGCTGACCGAGGAAGAAGAGGTTGCATCGCGTCAACCATGGTCATGGGTCGCTTGCCCCATCAAAGAGGGGAAAGTCGATTTTGTAGAGGCGGGGGGCGCGATCAGATGCGTCCGCCATGGCCGGCGGTACACCAACCCTGGCCGTAGACGTTGGCGCCTGACATGGGTATACCCTTCGGGTACCCATTATTAGTATACCTGGATCGGCTCGGCCCAATATGGAGAAGGCCCAACAAGGCAACCCGAAGAAGTAGTCGACTAGGACTCTTGTAAAACCTTAGACTGGTTGCATATATAAAGCTAGCCAGGACACCCGAAAGAAGGAGGCCAACAGATAGACAGCATAGCTCCGCCTATGGTGGCACCCTGTAAACACATCTATGATCATATACTGAATTGCTAGCAGCACGTTAGGGATCCTCCACCGAGGGGACCCGAAGCTGGGTACGTCGCGTGCCTAATCTCGCTCCCGGAATCTCCATCGTCGCTCTCTCCCGAAACCCAAGTCTACAATACGTAGGCATTGGCGAATTGATCCCTCGTCAATTGGCGCCGTCCGTAGGAATAAGGCGACGACTGGATTTTGTGATCCGGGCGGGATCCGTCGAGTTCGTTATCTGCAAGACAGAAGACGAGGAAAAACCAGATCGCATTTAGCGCACACACATCGAAAGCGCTCAAATCCATCATCAAGAAGCTGCAGTGTCAGGCGTACCCACCGGGAAAAGCAGCGCCTGATCGTGAACCGACAGTTAGGAGTTTCCTGGGATCCAAGCGTTTACCATGGAAAGAGAAAAAAGTAAGGCATGCGTGAAGATCGGATCGAATTTTCAGAGAAAAAAAAAGAGAGGACAGCCGGCGAGACGTCATCGAGTCAGAAAACCATCCACGCTCAAGATGCCAAGACTCAACGAACCAGCGATGCGAGGCTGGACAAATCTGTATTCAGATCAAGTTCTACGTATCTATTCAAGGGCACCCAAAACTTCCTGGCAAATTGATCCTGGCAAGGTTCCACGTGATCCATGCAAAAAAAAAAGGTTCCACGTGATCTTGTCCCCTTCAAGGCCACCATAAACACTTGATTGGTTGGCCTTCGGCAATATCATGCATGTATTACCTGCAGCACTAAGTCTCCAAGTACAACTCGTGGATTGAAAGCCTCCACGCAGCCAGTTTGATACTGAACACAAAAATCGCTTGGAAAATCATCGAGGTCATCCGATCAAGTTGCGAACTCTCATCCGATCATAAGAACCATCAGGTGTTATTTTTCTATTTTCTTTAAAGTTATTTATTTGAACAAATATACGTATATTTTGTTTTATGGTATGTCTACTTTTCTGCACACAGTTAATACACTACAGTCTTCATCGCGGATTCGCCACGCCGATTCACTTCATTACGCTCGGGAGTTCACCCGTCGAGGATCCACCACGTCGGCTGCGTCCGTTTCATCGGTATCTCCTTTACATCGGCATGCTCGGGGGCTCACCTGTGACGGATCCACTTCATCGACTACGTTCTGTCGGGTCAACAACTTTCGGCTAAAACGCGGGACGTCTCCGCTTCATCGGTTGCGTCCTCTTCATCGACTATGTCGGCCACATCTACTACTTCCGGCCAAGCGCCGCGTGATTGCAGACTGCGTCAGAGGCACGACTTGTGTCCACATCGGCTCCGCCACACCCGATAAAAGCTAAGTTCTCCTTTTCCTCCAAGATCCAATTATTTTTTTTCGCCTTACCCGAACATTCGGGGGCTGCGCCATTATATTATTACAGTAAAATTCACCCAACACTGGGGGCTGCGCCATTACTTCGTTACCACAAATATACTTGGTTACTTGGTGAATTTCTTTTCTTCGGCTCTGGACATATCTTCTCCGGCTCAGTGAAATTATTTTCTTCGGCTCAGTGGAATTATTTTCCTCGATTTAGTGGATTTATCTTCTTCGGCTCAGTGGATTTATTCTCTCTGGATTACTGGATTGGTTTTCTTTGGGTTATTATTGGTTCACTTATACAATATTACCCGACGCGTTTCCGGGTCAATGGATTCATCTTCTATGATTACTACTGGAACTATTTTCTCCGACTCAATGGATTCATCCTCTATGATATCAATGGATTCATCTTCTATGGTTATTACTGGAACTATTTTCTTCGGATCAATGGATTCATCATCTATGATATCAGCGGATTCATTTTCTATGGTTATTTCTGGATACTTCGGGTCAATGGATTCATCATCTATGATATCAGCGGATTCATTTTCTATGGTTATTCCTGGATTCTTCGGGTCAATGGATTCATCTTCTATGATATCAGCGAATTCATCTTCAATATATGATTCATATTTGATGGTGTAATCTTTAATATGAAGTCATCTCAAGTACTTCATCTTGGATTCATCTTCAGTATTTCATCCTTAATGGCCTTCTTTCGGCGACACGGATAATACTCGGGGACTGGACAACAACTTCGCCCCGAGTAACAACTATGACACGGCGTCTAAGCAACAATCATGGCATCACCCCAGCAGTGCTCGAGGGCTCGGCTATCTCTTCATCAACAATTTGGTGGTATCCACTTTCGTTAATTCGGTGGTTTCTACTTTGGCTCAACTTTTTTGCTGCACTCGAAGACTTCATCGCGCCGACTCCGTCGTGCCCAATAAGCTAAGTGTTCCTTTGATTTGCATAAAGTTGATTATCATTTACTTTCGCCGCACCCGACACTCGGGGGCTGCGTCATACTTCTTCACTTTACATCTCAGGTCGACAGAAAGAATAATTACGCCTACAAAAAAAAGTCTTCAAGGATGAACCCGACAAAATTGTCTTCAAGGATGAACCCAACGAAATCTTCTTCAGGGAGGAACCCGACGAAATCAAAAGAGAACCCGACGAAATCTTTTTCAGGGAGGAACCTGATGAAATCAAAAGAGAACCCGACGAAATCTTTTTCAAGGAGGAACCCAACGAAATCTTGAGAGAACCCGACGAAATTGTCTTCAAAAGAGAACCCGACGAAATCTTATTCAAGGAGGTCCCGAAGAATTATCTTCAAGGAGGTCCCGAAGAATTATCTTCAAGGAGGTCTCTAAGAATTATCTTCAAAGAGGACCCGAAGAATTGTCCTCAAAGAGGACCCGAAGAAATTTTCCTGAAGGAGGAACTCGACGAAATTTTCATCAAGGAGGAACCCAAAAAAAAAAGGTGGACAAATCTTCGGGTTCATTGACTCGTCATATTGTTCCAAGCAAGAGCATCGGTGATGTACCCGACAATATAGAAGAACCAATATATTCGGCTGTCTTATCAAGCCCGAGAGAAAAATAGAAGAACCCGCAAAATGGGTCATTGCATCAGCCGAACAAGGCACTTGACAAAATATTCTCAGAGCGCCAAAGTCGCGAATAATCTCTGAATGCCGCAAAACTCTGCGAAGGTAAGACCCCGGGTCCGTCCTGTGTGGCGTGGCATCGCCAAAGACTGCGCTCTGCTACTTTTTTCCACATCAACAGATGTGAAGAAATATCTCAGCGGACGCGCTGTGGACCCGATAAAACATGACTGGGGCTCGACAGATGGTAAGACCTTAAGCGGCACATGTCGAGTTAGCACCAGTATCCCGAGATCATGTCTAGGGACGTGGTCTTGAAGTAGGTTTTTGCGGATTGCCACTAGAGTAGTTAACTAGTACCTGATCCGTCAGATGAACTAGCCCCAATTACCATTATCCCTGTACAATATAGATATGGATGTCAAATAAAAATAGCAACGGCCTGGAATCGATAAAAGAGGGGATGTGCCAAGTTCTTTATCGAGTAGTACAACTTGAGTCTATGCCCAGGTGCAAGCACCCGCGCATAGGCTTGGAGGCTACTCTTATCGAGAGTATTGTTCATCCTCCTGATAAGATACAAGAAAGAGGAAAAATTGTGGTGTCGATTAAAAGCAAGATTGAGCCTACACCCAAGTGCAAACACTTGGCTGTAGCCTCGAGGGCTACTCCCATCGGGAGCGCTGGCCACGCACCCGATAGAAAAATAACTTCGACAGCATCTACGACAATCAAGCTTTGCAGACTCAACTCGATTCTACGATTCGAGTGGAGCCTACTCCCATCGGGAGCCCATGGATTTCATCAAGTCCTCCAGAAATATAGTTAAGTTCTTCATCGAGTAGTACAACTTGAGTCTATGCCTAAGTGCAAGCACTTACCCATAAACTCGGGGGCTACTCCCATTGGGAGCGCTGTCGCGCACCCGATAGAAAAATAACTTCTAGAATCATCGACATCATTTATGCTACACATGATCTACGACATGGACCTCGCCTTTGGAGATGATTATGCTTAGAGTCTCTACGCAAGTCTTCAACTTCCCTAGACACTCGGGGGCTACTGACATGGGTATACCCTTCGGGTACCCATTATTAGTATACCTGGATCGGCTCGGCCCAATATGGAGAAGGCCCAACAAGGCAACCCGAAGAAGTAGTCGACTAGGACTCTTGTAAAACCTTAGGCTGGTTGCATATATAAAGCTAGCCAGGGCACCCGAAAGAAGGAGGCCAACAGATAGACAGCATAGCTCCGCCTATGGCGGCACCCTGTAAACACATCTATGATCATATACTGGATTGCTAGCAGCACGTAGGGATCCTCCACCGAGGGGACCCGAAGCTGGGTACGTCGTGTGCCTAATCTCGCTCCCGGAATCTCCATCGTCGCTCTCTCCCGAAACCCAAGTCTACAATACGTAGGCATTAGCGAATTGATCCCTCGTCAGCGCCTGCATGAGCCCTAGGCCGCCAAGTTGGGGCGCGCCCTTCCCTTCAAGGCGAAGGAGAGCGAGATTGTCGGCACGTTGCTGCTGAACTGTATCCGCGATATCGCCCTGGAACTTTTGGAGCGTCTCGGCGATGGACTTGAGGGTGGCGCGGTCCTCCGCACGTTCAACCCTTGCTTGGTGATTTTCATCGGCGAGGTTGGTGAGGGTGGCGAGCACAGATTGGTGATCCTCCTGCTGTTTGGCGATGATCTCGGCTAGGGTTTGCGGAGGTGGCGGCGGAGGCTCCATGGCAGCCGCCGGGATCGAAGATGAATCTGATACCAAGTTGTCACGGGTTGGGGGAGGATTGGATCGTAGGTTGTAGTTGTGATCGGTGGGAGGCTTAGGGCGATAATCCCGTCGGCCTATGGTTGGAGAAGGAGGTGAGGATAGGCGCCTAGGCGCAGGGAGCAAGAGGTGAGAGATTGGATTAATTCTGCTTGTTCCTTGAAACGCATAGGGATGGCTTTATATATTAGCCAATTACAGAATTTGCATCTAACTCTAACTTAGTTTAGGTAATTGGCAGGGTAACCTTCTTCGGGACTAAACCTTTCCAATTATACCTAAACTCTACTAACTTAAACTAGGAGGACTCTAAGAGGCCGCAGGGCCCTTGCCCTTGCGACGGCTGTAGGCTTGGCCCCACATGACACGTTCAGTTAGTTAATGTTTGTATTTACTGATTAGTAATTTAGTATTGTACTAGCAAAAGTGCCCGTGCGTTGCACCGGAAGATAGAAAATCATCAATTGAATAGAAATATCGCAACGGTCAAAGTTTTTTCCCCAGTTTGAAGGACTCGCATAACCCTATAAAAAAATTCAATTTCTTATTAGGTATATTTTTCATTTTTGAATTTGTTTTTATTTAATTTACTATTTATACTCTTTTTAATATTAATATATTATATTTAAGTATAATAATCTGCCTATTTCTATCTCTCCCTCTTATCCTCATTTCTTTATCTCATGGTACATTAATGAAGTTCAAAAAATGATCGATTTAAGATATCCCAGGTTAATTCGAATTGATGTCCACTATTTGTGATAGTTATACATCTGCCATAATGAGTATCAATCAAGATAAAAAAAGGTTCAACAACGAAATTGGTGCCTAAATTAAGAAAACTGAGTCAAAATAGGTTGAGTATTAGATCAATGTCCGGATGATGATGCGAATTCCACAACAGACGATGCACATGTAGCTGCCGGCCGTCGGGAGAAACCAACTTTTCTTCCTCCCCCATGGCCGCCGGCCTTGTTCCTCACCAGTCACCCCTCCTCTCATGTTCGCCTCTCCCCTCCCTCGTCCGCCCCCTACACGCGTGCCCCATCACACCATCGTCCTCGGCCACGCGAATTATATATTAGAAGTGGACCGATGAAAAGACAAACATCGTGAAGGATATATATTAGTTGTATAAACGGATAAGGTTCTCTTCTCCAAATAGGAGAGCCGACGGGAGAACACGCCAGGCGAGGCGGCGCACAAGCAGCGCGGACGACTTCCTGCCGGGGCGGCTTGGGGCCGTGTCCGCGCCCATATCGAGACCGTGTGGCAAATAGCAAAGCTCCGCCCCCGCTACTGTGGCGTCGCCTCCGTCAGGAGGGGCCGCCGCCCGCCATGCGAATCGCAGGATTGTTGAGTAACAGAGCGGCTCTTCCTTTCTCCACGTTTTCCTTCCTTCCATCTTTTATATGGATTTTGAGTTTATATCCTGGGGGCTTCCTTTCTCCATGGAAGGAGGGCTTCCTTTAGGTATAGATTTCCTTCCATCTTTTCTGGATTTTGAGTTATCCGAGGGGCCTCTGCTTCCTTTCTCGTTGTGTATTCCTTCCTGATCAGTAGATGATACTCCGTTCGATGGAGGCTTATTGTTTCTCACGCGGCTTGTTGAATTCGAGGAAATTTGCGTATATAAGCCGGCCTGACTTCCTGTAACAAAACGATGTGGGACTAATCTAATTGATTCAATATGATTGGGAGCTAGACGAACCCAAGCGGATGATCTCCGTGATCCTGCATTGGCCGCTTGCTGGTGAGTTGGGCCGTTTGGCCGGCCCATATCAAGCGAAGGCAGCAATTGTCCAGCTCTCACGAGGAGCGTTCGGTCGACCCAGCAACGAAACGTTTTTACTTGGCGGTGGCAGCACTCAGTAAATTTTTCTGCCTCAAGTTAGCGTTCTAGGGGTAAAAGGGGAAGGCAGCGATTGTTCAGAGAGCGGAGGTCGTGGGAATAAAACACGAACCGCCCCGATTGACTGGCATGTGAAAAAACAAAATGAAATGGTATGTAATGGTATGGTGCGTATTATGTACTGTGGTGGGAGGGCAAAATCGTCTAAAAAAAAGCGTTGACGAAACTTTTTGGCAGAAACCTTAGCTCCTTTATTATTAGGTATAGATTGGAGCAATTGACGGGACTTTCGTGTGCTTGCTAGAGTCCAAGAAAGATCGCTGCTTCCTTCAGGGCCACCCAAGGTTTTCATCACGCGAAACAACCTCGACAATACTCTATCGATGCACCTCATAAATCCGAAATCCAAACCCTTCACCCTTGTCTAGTTGTCCGCCCTTCCTCTCCATCCATTGTGACACCTTGGGTGGCGTCGCTCGCAGTTTCCATCTTCGTCTTAACCTCTCACGCCACCATCGTTCAAAACTCTCCAACGAACTCGTCTCCTCGGCTCTGTCAGCTGAAGCTAACCACCTCAAAGGTATATCATTCAATCGTAAACTACCATGGATTGGATTTCCGTCTTCTGAAGCTAGCACCTCAAGTCTCCTATAGTCGACCACCGTTATGTTAGAATTAGACTCGTATACGTATAGTATACCTATTGTAACCGTATCATATACCTATATATATGTGAAGATCCCTACCCGATGAGGTACATCGGGATAGGCCTCAAACTCGTTTTTCCTGTTTCGCTTCATGGTATCAGAGCGAAGGTTGTAACCTCGGTCTATCCCCGTCGTCTTCCGCTGCTCGCCGGCGTCCTCCGCGCCGTGCTGTCTTCTTCCGCCGTACGTGATGGTTTCCTCCGCAGAATCCGTTCCGGTGGTGACAGATCCCACCGCTACATCAGGTGCGCCGCCGCCGGCTGCTACCTCGTCCGCGCCGCAAGCCGCGATCTTGCCGTCCGCGACTCTGGGCGCGCCCGCGATCGTGCCGTCCGCGACTCTGGGCGCACCGGCCGCGCAACTGCCGGCGCCCGTTACCTTGCCGTCCGCGACTCTGGGCGCGCCCGCGATCTTGCCGGCGCTCGTTCCCTCCGCGCCGCCTGCAGACCTGCCGGGGATGTTCAACGCGGCCCTCTACACCGATGCTGCATCGGTCGCCGCCTCTCTCAGCCAAGGATCCGGACATGGCCATCTCCCAGGTTACCCCGGGTACTACCCGGCAGGTTACACTGGATACTACGCGCCTCCGCCCATGGCGCCACCCTCCTTAGGGTTTGGCACGCCGGGACCGACTACAGCACTAGCTTTGCCCCCTTACGGCTCTACTCCACCATTGTCGTCGGGCCCTGCTGCTACACCGCCGGTGCCTCCGTTTCAGCAGGGGTTTCAACAAGGTTTTCACCATCAACCGTTTCCTGCACATGGCCTGCCACCGGTTGTTACTATAGCCTCGTCGATCACCATCAGGTTGACAAGCGAGAACTATCTATTCTGGCGTGCCCAAGTTGGTCCGCTTCTTCGCAGTCACATGCTCATGGGATATGTTGATGGCTCTCTCCCGTGTCCTAGTCCTCATGTTGTCGTTTCTCATGCCGGTACCATGCATCATGCGCCCAATCCGGCTCACCAACACTGGACTCAGCAGGACCAAGCTATTCTCTCTGGGTTTGTCTCCTCGATGACTGAAGGCGTCCTCGGCATGATCATGTTTTCCGGCACCTCTCGCGAGGCTTGGGAGACCCTTAGTGGAGCTTTCGCCTCCACCTCTATTGCTCGATCCTCTGCGATTCGACAGGAGATGGCTGAACTGAAGAAAGGAAACAAGACAGTCAATACTTATTTCCATCAGATGAAGGCCCTCTCAGATTCTCTCACTAGCATTGGTGAGCCCCTGCGTGATGCGGAGTTTGTCTCATACCTACTTGCTGGACTTGATGAGGATTATGATGCCCTCTACCAAGTGGTGACGAATCGTACCACTCCTATAGCAATTCGCGACTTGTTCTCTCAACTTCAGGCTACAGAACAGCGCAAATTGGCTCAACGTCGCTCGAGTGGCTCCTCGCATTATCCTGCTGCACACATTGTTGCACCTGCAGCCGCCTATGGGGCCAGCCGTGGTGGACCCCGTCCCGCCGCACCATCCGCCAAGACCACACCTACAGCCACGCCCAAGCAGAATGGTGGGCGTACTCCTGTTGTCTGTCAGCTGTGTGGGACTCCGCGCCATGTGGCCTCTCGGTGTTACAAGAGGTTCAACCGTGATTTTCTTGGCCTTGGCAATGATGGGAGCGTTACAGAGAAGCAACTTGCTATGGCGATGTCTGCCTCTCATGGCTCTCAGGGTGCTTCACAGTCCGTAGACCCGGCGTGGTATGCGGACTCCGGTGCCACTCACCACATTACTAGCGAGCTTGATAAGCTTACCTCGCGCGAGCCCTACCACGGCACTGATCAGGTCCATACAGCTAATGGCACAGGTATGCACATTCATAATGTTGGTCAAGCTATTTTATCCACTCCGTCTTCTAGATCTCTAGCTCTAAATAATGTCCTTCATGTTCCTAAAGCCACTCGAAATTTGTTATCTATGAGTAAACTTTCCCATGATAATAATGTGTTCATTGAACTTCATCCTCATGATCTTTTTGTAAAGGACCTGGACACGAGAGCACCCATCCTTAGAGGTCGTTGCAGTGGAGGTCTCTATGAGATTAAAGAACCTGTCATCAAGCAAGCCCTTTCCAGTGTCAAGGTGTCGCGTGATATGTGGCATCATCGTCTAGGACATCCAGCATTACAAGTCGTTCAACATGTTCTTCGTAGTCATGAGTTACCATCTACACATGAGTCCAATAAAATCGAGTCTGTTTGTGATGCGTGTCAGCAAGGGAAGAGCCATCAGTTGCCCTTTTCCTTGTCTACTCGTGTAACACAGTTTCCATTAGAGATTATTTATTCTGATGTTTGGGGTCCTGCTCAAACCTCTGTTAGTGGACATCGTTTTTATGTGAGTTTTGTTGATGCTTATAGTCGTTTTACTTGGCTCTATTTACTCAAACATAAATCTGATGTCTATGATGTGTTTCTCCAGTTTCAAAAACATGTTGAACGTCTCTTGAATCGCAAAATTATTCATGTCCAAACTGATTGGGGTGGGGAGTATGAGAAACTTCATCCCTTCTTTCATAATCTGGGTGTCTCACATCGTGTGTCTTGTCCTCACACACATCAACAAAATGGTACCGTTGAGCGCAAGCATCGTCACATTGTTGAAACCGGTCTTACTTTACTGGCACATGCATCGGTTCCCTTGTGTTATTGGAATGATGCTTTCTCTACAGCTTGTTTCCTCATTAACAGGCTTCCTAGTCGCACCATTGCGATGAAAACACCTCTTCAGAGACTTCTTAATGAAACACCTGACTATACCTTTTTTAAGGTGTTTGGGTGTGCTTGTTGGCCACACCTTCGACCCTATAACAATCATAAACTTGATTTTCGTTCGAAGAAGTGTGTGTTTCTGGGCTATAGCTCTCTTCATAAGGGATACAAGTGTCTTCATGTTCCGTCTAATCGTGTCTACATATCTAGGGACGTTATTTTTGACGAGAACGTTTTTCCCTTTGCCAACATGCCCAACTCTCAGGAACTACCCCCTGTGTCGGAGTCTTCTTTACTTTCAGCTGACCGCTTTATGGATGTTGCACATGCCTTGCCTTTGCTTGCTAACCATGGTGCAGGTATCGGACGCGGGAGTCGGCTCGACGTTTTTACTCCATCGGACGCTTACATCGATCATGGTATGCATGGGAGTCCCCCGGGCTGCGTGCAGCCATGCACATCTCCTTCAACTGAGCTAGGCTCTGCCTTGGGCTCTGTGCAAGCCGAGCCGGGAGACATCATGTCTGGCTGTCAACCCGCCAACCCGCCCTAGTACTGTCACCGTAGCTTAGCGTCACTGTGGATGCTTAACGCTTGTTGCAGCCGCTGCTGCGCCTGTGCACATCATCATGTATTTGTGCCCCTGTCATCTCCGACCGGTTCACAATTGGACATTTTTTTTTGGCGTGAGCTTTTAGTCTGAATTATTTTAACCGAATGTAATTAACTTCCACAAAACCATCTAGATCTGCACCTGCTCCATGTCCCAAGTTAGGAGGCCTCGGCTCTTTGATCTGATATCTTGTTGTGTTATCTGAAAATATCTGATCTACAAAACCTTGTGTGTGGGACAACCTGCGTGGCGTAAAGTGCAATTTGTTCCTTCTTTTAATATTTATACAGATTAACACAGCTGTTACTGATGCCATAATCTCGTGAGGGTTGCTTCAAAGCCTGAAATATCAATCAATAGGTCGCATTTTGCTTAAGGCACTTTATTGTTGGAAACTTTAATTGATGTACCTTCTAATTCCTTTTGTTTGACCATATGGAGGCCTTCTGAAATTGCATGGATCAACTAAATGAACCAATGGCCGGAAAAATAGTAAGTCTGAGGTTAATGCATATTTGCTGCTCGTGATAAGGAAAAGATAAACATGCAAATCGTGAATTCTTCATCTGACCGTACTGATCACTACGTCTTTCTGCCATTTGCAGACTCCGATTGGATTATACTGGGCAAGATGGAGCCGAGCTTGATGGAGGTGAAAGCCGCGAAACTAGTATTCCCCCAGGACAACCCGCTTCTTTCCACATTTCTGCTGCTAACATTCGGGTGTTTCCATAACCATTGATCCCTGCCTTACCTCAGGTTCATTGCCTACAGTACACTTGGGTTCTAGGTAAGATTATCTTTCAATGTACAGATTTAGGCTTTGGCTTCCCTCTAATTAACCACTGCATTTGCTTTCTTTTTACGTCAACTAAACTATGGACACTATTATCATGATTTATGCCTACCTCTTTTTCTAATCTCTTCATTTTAGTAATCTTCGTAGTTTTTTATAAATTATGTTGATGAAAATGCGGAAAACCATAACTGATCCCGAGCTCAGATGTGCTCCTTTTCTCGACCACCCATTTGATCTTGGGACCCACTCCTGTCAGCCAACATGCAGAAATTGGTAGAACGGGAGGATACGTGTATGCTATGGTGGGCCAACATGTGACGGCTGTGTATTTTCCGTCTAACGTCGTTGTGAGTTGTGACAGAGCATCATGTCTGCGGCCACGCGTTTCCCGTCTCGTGACCCCCGCGCTCTCCTCGCGGCGGCGGCGACTCCGGCGCTGATGGCCACCTCCCTCTCGCTTTGGCCCAGCGCCCCTTCCTCTGCTGCCCCTGCGTTGTCCCAAGCTTCTCTGGGGTTTTCCCCTGGCCTTGCCGGTCTTGCTCGGGGCGCAACCTTCCGATCTAGATCAGGAAACTGCAGACCCCGCCCTGCCGTCGGGCTGAAATAAGCTCATCTCTGCTGCTGCTCGAGTTCCACTGCTGCTGCTCGAGGTCGGGCTAGGTCGCCTCCACCTTGCGCTTCAGCTGCAGCCGCTGCCACGGGCCGTCCCTCCTCGACCGCCGCTGTTGCTGCAAGACCTGATGCTCGACCTCTAGGCCGCATGGCGCCGCCTAGGATGGGGGACCCAGAGATGCGCCCGGCCGAGGTATTCTTACTGATTCATGCAACACCGGTAATGCTGCACGAGGAGGCGCTCCTGGCCACCAACGCCACGGTGGCGGTCTCCAAGGTCAAGCAAGGGCAGGCCGAGCGCCGCCAGGAACCGACGGTGAACGCAGGGCGAGCGCGAGCAGGTCAAGGCACGGGGCGGGTGGAGGGCGGCCGGCGGGGGCGTAGGTAGGTGGAGGGGCCGCGGCGGGGCGGCGCTCGAGCTGCGGGCGCAGGGCGGGGGCGGTGCCCAAGGGGAGAATCATTTATAACCCCCATGTTGGCATGCTTTCTCTGCTGAGCCCCTTTCTTTGTTTGCCTCTAGTTTAACCCCCCAGATCAGCATCTCTTCTATCTAATGTCCCCCTTTGACATGGTTAACAAAGTTGACAGTATATGACAGTCAAATATAAATAAGAATGGACCAAAATACCCTTCAGTTTAATGGACACAGGGATACACAGGAATTTCAAAACTGCTACAGTTGTGCCATGTTTCAAACCAGAAAAATAGTATAATTCTACTGCAGCTGTGCCATATTTCAAACCAAAAAAGTTGTATAATTCCGCTGCATACTTATCATCCACACAAATATACATCAAGTAACAAATAAGTTCAACATGACAACATAGAGCATAAGTTCAACTGACAGCAAATTCTAGTGAGTTTACCCTCACGTACACATCAAAAGAAAGTGTCTTTGCATCTCACATGTATAGCAAACTAAGGATTCATGACAGCCACAAACTAGTTCAGATTTCGCTTAATTTCCTCTTCTTTGGGGTCATCTTTTTCTTCTTTCCTTTTGCAGGAGACTTCGGTGTTGGAGTGGCAGCTTGGGCTGTAGCAACTTGGCTCCTTGTGATATGTCCAGGGATGCTAGTTGTGGCAGCTTGGCTCCTTGTGACAGGTCCAGGGCTGCCCTTGGTAGGTGTACATGGAATTGCATTACTAACTGAAACATCAAACCATGGCGATGGATTCTTTTTGCCCCTACTTTACCTACATGAAGAAATAATTAGAATTATAAACATGCAAGGGAAAAAGTCATATCATTAGAACAGTTTGACAAACTACACAAAGTAGAACAAGAATAAAGTGAAGTTTTATTGTATACCTTTTTTTTGTTCCATTTTTAAGACAGCCGACTTCTCTATGTCCTATCTCTCAGCATTTTTTGCATTTGTTCAAGGACCCCTTCCGTGATCCACTTTCCCACCAACTTTTGATCCCCTGTTTCCTTATTATTCCAGCATCCTTTTTCTTGCCTTTTGGAATTGGTGGACGCAACACAAAACCTGTATCCATATGTGGCCACTGATTCTTGTCAGTAAGGGGCTCAATTCTGCCAACTGAGTAGTACGCATGTACATATTCCTCCATGTTCACAAAGTTGTGAGATTGCAAAACATATATGAAGGCTAGTGCATGGCTACAAGGCTTGCCCGTGTGCTACCATTCTAGACATGTACACTCATGTGTGAGTGTTTTGACCACATGCCTTTCATCATTTTTGTTGGTATTTATCACTTCCCCAGTCCAATCAGCTGATGGTTTGGCCTTGAGATGTCCCTGTCCTCTAATCTTTGCATTTAATTGGTGTATGACAAATGGTAGAATTTTACCTTGAAATCTTTCTCCAATCATTCTCCTCTTTCCAAATAGTCTCATAAACATCTAAGCTTGTCAGCTAGTTGAATAATTGGTAGGTCCTTGATGTATCCCACCCAACTGTTAAAGCACTAGTAAGATTATTATTTATGTAGTCACACTTGATTTCAGGGTTGAACATGCACCTCATGCATAGCAGATTATGGTAGTCATTAAGGTAAGGATACACTTTCTCAGATGCATCAAACACCTTCTCCATGTGATGTTCATATTCTTCCAGCCTATATGCCCTAGCAGCAGGCCACAACCGGCCAAACACATCACCATGAAAATATTTTTGAAAATTGTGCCACATATGCCTAAAGCACTCACGCTGCTCAGCTTGAGGAAAGACCATTTAACATCATTTTTAAGGCCTTTGCAAGCATCAGTATAAAAAGCCAATAGATCGTGAGGAGGATCCCCAATTGCCTTCTTCACTTGATTTATGAACCAAGACCAATTATGTCCATTTTCAGACTCAATAAAGCCAAATGCTACCGGAAACATTCAATTGTGACCATCTAAAGCAGTGACTACAACTAGCTGACCATTCCATTTGCCATTTAAGTGAGTTGAGTCAATGCTAATATACGACCTACAACCATTAATGAACCCATCAATGGAAGGCTTGAAAGCAATAAAAAGTTTGCTGAAATGCACTTCACCTTCGGTTGTGGTTGTATCAATCTCTACAGTAGATCTCAATTCTATCTTGGCCTTGTAGTTGAACAACATTGTGAAGCTTTTTTCCCAAGTTCCATATAAGCTTGTTGCTGCCTTTTGTTTGCTTTCCACACCGTTTGGTAATCAAGTGTAACATGATGCTCATCTTGCAAATCTTTAAGTATCTTCACAGCGCCAATGCTCAACTTTCATAAATATACAAATCTATAACCTTTTGATCTGTACTATTTTGGTTGTTGGCTGTGAGGCATCAAACTGAGCACATTTGTACCTCAACTAGTGGAAAAAAACTAGCATGACATGTCAATCTTGGGTGGCCGACAAGGCAACAGCTAAGTTGAAGAAAGATCCAACCATTGGCGCTGTGAAGATACTTAAAGATTTGCAAGATGAGCATCATGTTACACTTGATTACCAAACGGTGTGGAAAGGCAAACAAAAGGCAGCAACAAGCTTATATGGAACTTGAGAATAAATCTTCAGAATGGTTTCCAACTACAAGGCCGAGATAGAATTGAGATCTCCAGAGAGTATTGTGGAGATTGATACAACCACAACCGAAGGTGAAGTGCATTTCAGCAAACTTTTTATTGCTTTCAAGCCTTGCATAGATGGGTTCCTTAATGGTTGTAGGCCGTATATTAGCATTGACTCAACTCACTTAAATGGCAAATGGAATGGTCAGCTAACTGTAGTCACTGCTTTAGATGGTCACAATTGAATGTTTCCGGTAGCATTTGGCTTTATTGAGTCTGAAAATGGAGATAATTGGTCTTGGTTCATAAATCAAGTGAAGAAGGCAATTGGGGATCCTCCTCATGATCTATTGGCTTTTTGTACTGATGCTTGCAAAGGCCTTAAAAATGATGTTAAACGGTCTTTCCTCAAGCTGAGCAGCGTGAGTGCTTTAGGCATATGAGGCACAATTTTCAAAAATATTTTCATGGTGATGTGTTTGGCCGGTTGTGGCCTGCTGCTAGGGCATATAGGCTGGAAGAATATGAACATCACATGGCGAAGGTGTTTGATGCATCTGAGAAAGTGTATCCTTACCTTAATGACTACCATAATCTGCTATGCATGAGGTGCATGTTCAACCCTGAAATCATGTGTGACTACATAAATAATAATCTTGCTGAGTGCTTTAATAGTTGGGTGCGCTACATCAAGGACCTACCAATTGTTCAACTAGCTGACAAGCTTATATGTTTATGGGACTATTTAGAAAGAGGAGAATGATTGGAGAAAGATTTCAAGGTAAAATTCTGCCATTTGTCATACCAATTAAATGCAAAGACTAGGGGACAGGGACATCTCAAGGCCAAACCATCAGCTGATTGGACTGGGGAAGTGATAAATACCAACAAAAATTATGAAAAGCATGTGGTCAAAACACTCACACATGAGTGTACATGTCTAGAATGGCAGCACACGGGCAAGCCTTGTAGCCATGCACTAGCCTTCATAAATGTTTTGCAATCTCGCAATTTTGTGAACATGGAGGAATATATACATGCGTACTACTCAGTTGGCAGAATCATGGCAGCATATGAAGGTGTAATTGAGCCCTTACTGACAAGAATCAGTGGCCACATGTGGATACAGGTTTTGTATTGCGTCCACCAATTCCAAAAGGCAAGAAAAAAGATGCTGGAAGAACAAGGAAACAGGGGATCAAAAGTTGGTGGGAAGGTGGATCACGGAAGGGGTCTTTGAACAAATGAAAAAAATGCTGAGAGATACGACATAGAGAAGCCGGCTGTGCTAAAAATGGAAAAAAGGTATACAATAAAATTTCACTTTATTCTTGTTCTACTTTGTGTAGTTTGTTGTTCTAATGATTTGACTTTTTCCCTTGCATGCTTATAATTCTAATTATTTCTTCCTGTAGGAAAAGTAGGGGCAAAAAGAATCCATCGCCATGGTTTGATGTTTCAGTTAGTAATGCAATTCCATGTACACCTACCAAGAGCAGCCCTGGACCTGTCACAAGGAGCCAAGCTGACACAATTAGCAGCCCTGGACCTGTCACAAGGAGCCAAGTTGCTGAAGGACAAGCTGCCACTCCACCGAAGTCTCCTGCAAAAGGAAAGAAGAAAAAGATGACCCCAAAGAAGAGGAAATTAAGCGAAATCTGAACTAGTTTGTGGCTGTCATGAATCCTTAGTTTGCTATGCATGTGAGGTGCAAAGACACTTTCTTTTGATGTGTACGTGAGGGTAAACTCACTAGAATTTGCTGTCAGTTGAACTTATGCTCTATGTTGTCATGTTGAACTTATTTGTTGTCATATTGTCATGAAACTATGTTACTTGATGTCCATTTTTGTGGATGATAAGTAGGCAGCGGAATTATACAACTTTTTTGGTTTGAAACATGGCACAACTGCAGGGGAATTATACTGTTTTTCTGGTTTGAAACATGGCACAGCTGTAGCAGTTTTGAAAATTCCTGTGTATCCGTGTGTCTATTTTTGGTGCATTCTTATTTATATTTGACCGTCATATACTGTCAACTTTGTTAACCATGTCAAAGGGGGACATTAGATAGAAGAGATGCTGATCTCTAGGGGTTAAAACAGAGGCAGACAAAGAAAGGGGCTCAGCAGACAAGGCATGCCAACCAGTTGTGTCAACGGATGAAACAACATTGAATACGCAACATAATACAGAATACACCGCGCACCACCCACCTTAGCGCAAATGAATGGTCCAGAAAACGAGCTCACATGGGCTCAGGACCAGAAACGCCCTTCCCAGCATGAAAATGATGACTTATAGAATATTATGCTCCAAACAATGCAGTTTCATTGGTGAAATGTGCGTTTCCACCAGCCATTGTCTTTGTCATTGGCAGTACTTAAGTACGCGAGTTTATAGTGTCTTAGTGAATCTATCATGATCCCTTTGTGGGGATTTTATCCACGGTGTCAACACAATTCTCCGTTACATTAGCCGTCCTACATCTGCTTCAATATTGTGTGGCGAGGATGCTATTCAGGTAGCACATGTATGTTTCTGTTCTATATATGGTGTCTGTCATTGATTTTTAAGATCACCTCAATATATTCTAATTTAACAGTTTTATGCATCGGTAGGTTGACCAGTGGCTCGAGTATGTGTCACTCATTCTATCAGGCTCTGAATTTGAAGCAGCTTGCTCATTTCTTGATGGATACTTAGTATATCAAACTTTTTTAGTTGGTAATGGACTCTCAATTGCTGGCATCATAGTGTGGTCAAATCTCACGAGTAATGTGGCCATTGCCATGATGGTTGTGACCATTTCCACAGTGGGAGTGGCGGTTATGGGTCCCATGGTTGTTGAAACCAGATCTACCACTACCCTCATGAATGTGGCAAATCTTCTGAGGTGGTCCTGAGTTGAAATTCTTATGGTGGTTGTTCTTCCTCTTGCGCTTCTCGATCTGATTCTTGTTCTCCAGGATAGTGACCTTGTCCAACAGTGCCTGATAGGAGTGTGCACTGTGGAAAGTTAAACAAAAAGCTCGTCATTCAGACCTTCCATTAATCTCTTCTGCCTTGTTGCATACTCATATCATCTGGCGCATAAGGAATCGCCTTGTTGAACTCATCAATGTACTCAACGACGGTGCGGTGGCCTTGACGAAAGTTGCAAAACTCCCTCATCTTCAGGTTCACGACTCCCGATGTGATATTAGTTGCGCTAAAAGCCTCTTGAAACATATCCCAATTGACCTCTTCAATGGGGTGGGTAATCTGAAAATTTTCCCACTATGATGATGCTGGTCCCTATAGCAAATGAGCCGTAAATCTCAACCTCTAGGCATCTGTGCAACCAATAGTCACCAGATTCGCGCTCACCGAACGCAGTGAATCATTGGCCACAATTGGTTCAAAAGAGCTGGAGAAAGTGGGTGGTCGCAGCCTTACGAACCTAGTGAGCATGTCCACGTGCCGCGGCGGCGGTGGATTGTTGCTCCCATTGATGGTGTTCTGGTTGTTGTTCGCCATAAGCTGAGTCATCATCTGGAAGAACTAAGTCTATGCTGCCATCATCTGCTACATTTATTGTTGTTTGTAGTTGTTGCCTGTGTTGTTGTTGCCGCATGCACGTCTAGGCGTTGGTTCAGAATAGATGAGTTTAGATAGATAAAACTATAGAAAAGTACTACCCAAACTAATCACGAATGGAAGCAAACACCACACATAGTCATAGACCTATCAATCAAACGAGACACCTTTCAAAACAGGACAGAAAAACTTCCTAGATTCTTACTGCCATGAAAACCTATTTTTCTGAGCGACTTAGGTATGTCAGAAATTTTTGCTGATTTTTGTGCGTACATGAGTCTGAATTTCGCACTTAACCTGAAATTTTCATGATTTTATGAGCTTCCAATAAAATATGTAAAATCACGCGGTAAACAGGGACATGTAGAAACATATTTCGACCGAAAACAAAACTTTTAGAAGAATGCTTCATTGAAGAGATAAAAACCACACAATTTTTTTTAGCATTACAAATTATCAAAATAGGAGACTCTAAGAAAATATGTTGGCATAATACATTATTTGATATGGCACAAAGTTAAAGCGCAAACAATTTCCTAACAAAAACTTTTGGCGCTGATCCTCGGGGTGTGGTAACGAGTGTTGGTGGATGGGGTATCCTCTTCATCTGTGACGATAAATCGTTGCCCTCCATGACTCCATCTTGCATGATGAATATGACCTCCTCGGGTCCATGACTCCATCTTGCATGATGAATAGGTCTTTCTCATGTTCCTCCATCTCTTGTTCCACCTGGCTAGCTAGGACTTACTGGACTGTTGGGGTCTCCTTCCCTAGCTGCAGCTCTAGCCTCTGTGTCTGCTTGGCAAGGTGGTGTCCCAAAATATTTGTCTCCTGATCTAGCGTCTTGTCCTCCAGCGACTTAGGACGACAAAACGCTAGATCAGAAGGCAAAGATTTTGGGACTCAGGGCACTATGCTCACCTTGCCCAGCAGATACAAAGGCTAGAGCTGCAACTAGGGAAGGAGACCCAACAGTCCGGGAGGTCCTAGCTAGCCAGAAAGACCAGGAGATGGAGGAAGATGATGAAGACCCGCAGGAGGTCATGTTCATCATGCCAGATGGATAGCAGCGACGTATCGTCTCGGATGAAGAGGATACCTTAGCCACCAACACTCGTTCATGCACCCCGAGGATCAATGCGAAGAAGTATGCGGGATTCTTCAAGGACTGAGTAGTAGATGCCCTCCATTAATCTTTGTTAGGGAATCGTTTTTCGCTTTAGCTTTGTGCCATATCAAATAATGTGTTATGGCAAGATATTTTCTTAGGGTCCGGTACTTTGTAATGGTAAGGAATATAATGTGGGTTTTATATCTTTAATGAAGTTTTTTTTTCTAAAAGTTTTGTTTTTGGACGAGATGCAGTTTCTGCATGTCAGTGTTTGCCCGATTTTACATATTGTATTTGAAGCTTGAAATCACGAAAAATTCAGGTTAAGTGGGGAATTTAGTCTTCAGAATTTTTTTCCGACATACCTAAGTCACCCAGAAAAATACGTTTTCAATGCATTAAAAATGATAGGCGTATGACTATGTACTGTATGTTGTTTGCTGGCATGTTAGTACTCAATAGTCAATATGGGTAGTATTTTTTCTGTAGTTCTATCTATCTAAACTCATCTATGTTGAACTAACACATGCCGCCTAGACGTGCATGCTCCAACAACAACTGCACATGTAACAACAACAATGAGATGCACCAGATGGTGACAACAGACTCAGTTCTGCCAAATGATGACTCAGTTCGCCTCCTAGGGCCACCCGAGGAGGAGAAGCTCAGCGTCGAGGCAACCGCCGAGTTCATAGTAGCCCGACACATGCCGTGGTCTGGCTGGACATTGACGAGGACCACCAGCACGCTGCCGTCGAGCACCACCATCACCTCCGTCATCGTCGCCACATCATCACCACCTTACCGCCACACAAGCGCCACATAGGTCAATTCTTGTTCCAATAAAATTTTGACTGTGGACCGGTACTCTTAGATTTGTGTTGTTCATCCGTAGATCAACAACCCAGAATAGATCACTTAAACTTCTCAGCCCTAGTTTCGTATAAATAGATTTCATATAGTCCACACATTACAAAAATCATAACCGGAGTTCTGTAACTCCATTTTTTAATTTTTTTTTATGTCTATGGAATCTTTGAAACATAAGGAACACTCTGGAACAATAAAATTTGAACTTACATTGGTCGAAAAATTATCCAAATTTGAAATGCCTAGTTTGAGTATTTTCGCTATAAAACAAAATCTATAATCTCAAAATGAGCGACTTTTTGCATTAGTTTTGTAAAATCATCTTGTATCCAGAGATGCTTCTGGTATGCTGGTTCATAGTTTATAAAATATTAATATATTTTTGAATTCCTTTGTATGATCACTTGGAATAATGAATAAACCTTATTTTAATAAGTCCTTGCCACCAAAAGTTTGGTAAATTATAAATATTGGATAGAAGAATATTTTGATCAAACCCTTTCAACAAAAATAAAACTCTTGTGCATACATGGCATGCATAGCATACATTGCATGAGTGTTCGGTGCACCGTTGCTTAATCTGTTCAACTATGCATTGGTTGGCCAACTTATCTTGCCTCAACAGCTTGAGGCTTCCGTTGAATTGGTTGATCTTTCAAACTCAACATGGCACCCTACCCATATTTCACCATTCTATTGCTAGAGGTGATATAGAAAATATTTTCTTTTTTTCTTTTTATATCTACAATGATGTTTCCTTGGATGAGTTATCTCTTCCATCATTGTGTCATGTTGTCTCGGTCAATCATTCAGTGGTATATATCTACATGTTCATCTAATCCTAATATGTGGCACTTTTGCAGCTGGAAGAAGATGAGAACTTCCTTGAGATTTGAGAATCTTAACCCATGCACTCGACGAGAAGCTCTAGCTTTGGGAGACCCAAACATGCGAAATATCAAGCAAGGAGAAGTTATACAGCTCAAAAGGAAAGGGTATTATAGGTGTGATGTTCCGTTTGTCCAGTCATCGAAACCAAATGTGCTTTTTTCCATTCCAGATGGCCGACAGAAGTCCACATCTCTTGTTTCTGGAGCCTAGATTATACTCTTTTCGACATTGATTGATCTTGCAACCATATTGGTATCGTCCTGGGGTTGTTTAGCCAAACTTGGAGCTTCAGATTCCGGTTCTTCAGTATTGTTAATTTGTTATGCAGTTCCTTTTCATGACTTTGAAGATCTGTGGAACAAATGAGACGTTGTGAATTGACCTATCTCCATATCCGTGGTAGATGATTTGTTTGCACATTACAGAGTGTTCGTATTGCAATATCTACCATGTCTCAAAGCTCCTTCCCTTGTCCAATGTTTTGCTCTGCTGTCCTTGAACCTGGATTTTGCATTTTGTAACGATAGGCCATCTGCTCTGTTCTTCAGCATTCCGTGTTGTTAAAAGTGCTCGGATTTTGTTATATAGATGCTGATCTATTGTGATCTAAATGGTGTCTCTGGAGCATTATATTGCTATAGGACCTTTATGTCTCATTGCAATATGTATTGACTAACTTGACCTTGGTTTATTTTCTTGCCAAGGTCCTGAGCAAAAACGTTGCTAATGCCAAATTTTGGTAAGCTTTCATCCATAGGGACCACCACCGCTATCTATTTTCTTGGACGAGGCCACTCAAATTTTTGCCCAAAAGCCCTTGGCTTTTTTAACCTAACAGACAATCTCCAATATATTATATGAATGTTCTGAAACAATAACAATTATAGCAGCATAGTTTATCACCTTAGAGCATCTTCGATCGAGTCCCCCAAACCGCCCCCAGAGGGATTTGGGACGCGTCGGACAAAAAATCGTTCCCAGCCGCGCGCTCCAAAGGCCTTTTTTATCCGGTGCGGCCTAATACGGTGTCCGGCGCCCGACGCGTCAGCGGCTAGGACGCTCAACCGCCGCCTACGTAGCGACGGTGCAGTTGCCAGGAAGGGGAACCGTCGCATTGGCAACCGCGTCGACCGACGCGCCAACTGCCGAAATGGAGCGCGAACTTCCCAGAAGAGCAACCGCCGCTCTCTTCGACTTCTGCGCCGCCATTCATCCAAGCTTCTCACGATGATCGACCTCTCTGGGCTTTCATCAGACACCAACAGCAAGGGCAAGCCTCCAGGATGACACTATTGGTGGGACAGAGTCCAGACGCCCAGCAGCGGCGATGATTCCCGGCCGCCATTGGACAGTGCAGAGGAATGGCAGGCCGTGGAGGAGGAGGCAGAGGAGGAAGGGTCTGAGCAGGCGACGGCGACGAGGCCCGAGTGAAACGAAGGCGGACGCGAAAGCGAAGGCCAAGACGCAGCCGGCGAGCACCGTCGACGACGAGCAGTACACAAGTTCCTCTGACGCGTCGATCGACACCGCCTCATCGGAAGAGGTGACGAGCAGGAAACGCCACCGTAACGAGGACGACGAGACGGGGCTATCAAAGAAGAAGTAGTTTAGAAAAAATTGTATGTAATTTGATTATGTTTTTTCGAAGTTTTTATATGTAATTTGTTTATGTTGCACCGATTTGAATATTAGTACATAGTTTTTTTCTATCTATTAAACAAAAAAGAGTATTTAATATTTGGAGGCCATGTTTGGGGAACACGGCTGGAGAGCGATGTTCTTCAAACGCGGCACGAACGAAACACTTCCCCCAACGCTCAATCCGGTGTGCGTTCAAATCTATATGTATGACACGGTGGGTGGATGGAGTTAGTACCAATCAAATAAAGAGAGCGCAATAACTTAATCCACCTCAACTAATTAAGGAGTAGTATGGATCTGGTACACCCATATGACGACAACAGAAGTAGACAGGAGTACAGGACACGGGGATTACAGGTTCACGGGAGGACCATGAAGGGGGAGGGAGCCATGAACCGAACAAGAGAAGAAGATGCGCGCAGGCATGAGCTAGTTGATACACACACACAGTCTAGTACTCTAGTCTATCCGGCATAGATGTGGATGTGGAGCGCGAGCGTGAGGATGGTGAAGGCGGCGAAGAAGATGAGGGTGTGGACGAAGATGGCCTTGCCGTTGGTGTGGAAGCCGCCGAAGTCGACGTGGCGGTGCGAGCCCGGGATCTCGAACAGCAGCCCCGGCGACAGCAGGATGAAGAGCACCACCCCCACCACCACCGGACCCCAGTCAGCCATCTCCTCCTTGCTCTGCAACTGATCTGATGTCTCGCAGCTAGTAGTACTCGAGAAAGAACTGAGAAAGAGAGTGGAGTGAGGATGTGGTATAAAATAGAGGTGGCAACTGGGGGAAGCGGCGGAAGGGAAAGTGATATGTATGCATGGGAGAGTGAGCGAGGGAACACGGAGGCCGCCCTCGCACGGTTGGCACGATTCGATGCGACACGGATGGATGCCTTGTATCGGGTGGGGTGCAACGTAAAAGCGGTGGCCGGTGCCGGTGGCCGGTGTTTTGGACACAATTTTTAAACGGAAGGCTCGAACCCGACTTTGAATTAACAAAGCAATAAACCGGCAAGGATTACAACGATTACAACGGAACCAACAACAAAGCAAAAGAAAAAGGAAAACTGGGGTTGCCAGCTAGAGATATAAGCACACGTGGTGCAAAGCTATAGCCTAACCAAGAAAAGATCAGGCAGAGTGGAGCAAGGCTCCAAACTACAGGATCTACAAACACGCCCAAGACTACAACAAAGCACCGACAGCTCCGCCTGAGAAACAAGCAACGAGCCGCCACTCCATGAAGCTACCCCAAACTGAGGTACCACACTAAGCTGCTAGACAGAGGACCATCGACACCCGGGGGGACTAGCTAACTGCGCTAGTGAACAAACGAGCCTCCAGAGTTCACAGGGGGAAACTTCGTGACAACGCCTTCAGGAAGGGAAACGGCGCTCGCGAGCGTCGCCGTTGTCGGCACATGAGAGCTGTGCAAAGCTTTCGCGGAAGCTTCAACACCCACCCCACGGAAGACCTAAGTCAATGCACCTGCCATCAAGATAGTCACCAGCTATTGAGAACCACCGGTGCCCCCCCGTGCCACGACGCAAACTCGACAGCCACCCTAGGCTCGAGAGCGGCCGCGCAAAGCCGGAGGCACACCGTTTATATGAAGCTGGTCACAACGAGACACAAGGAATTGACGAGTAGAGATTCCGAGGAGGACCTCGGGGAACCCGCTAGTCAGCAGAGCAGCAGATAGTGCACCGGGGGCGACAACTAGCAGCAAGAAGTGCGTCATGGCCACGCCTCCAAGGAGGTGAACGGCATCCATAGACGTCGTCGTCGCCGGCAGTGGCCGAAGCCTTGCGGTGCTTTCGCGGACACAACATCGAGCCAACTAGCGTCCCTGCAGGCCAAACCCAGGGTAACCAAAACAGTCCTACAGGAGCAGCTCCGTGACGCGCCGCCCCCGCGATCGTCACCACTGGTCGTAGGGAAACAAGCAAGTGGCAGCGACAAGTCGCCACCAAGCCATTGAAGCGCTGCCCTACCAGCCCAGAGCTCAAGATCTCTCAGGCCGGAGCCAAACCCGAGAGAAGCCATGGTGTCCCTGCCCCTACCGAGACCACCAGACGCTTGTACCGGACCAAGGTGCCAAGGACCAGCCCGGGCCGCGTCACCGGAGCTGCCGTGCACCGGCCTCGACCAGAACAAGCAGGGGAACTGGCCTGCACCCTAGCAGGATCCAGCTCGAGATGCATCTGGCCAGTCCAGGGCCGAGACAGCCCAGATGCGGCCCAAACCTAGTCCCGCATGCCCAGATCTGGGCCCGCCGCTGACCCCCATGGCCACGGCCGCACCAGCTTCGGGACGCACCGGCCACCAGCGACCAAGGTCACCGCGCCGAGCCGCCACTCCGCCAGGCTCCGACGGCGCCTCCCACGCCGGCCGGAGGAAGCGCACCGACGCCGGGAAGGGCCGCCCCGCGAGACCCTTGCCAAGCGCGGGAAGGGGACAGCCACCGCCGCCGGCACCACGCGGGCTTTGCCCAGCGGCTCTCCCCGGCGGCGGCAGCGAGGAGAGGTGGTGAGGACGGCCTGAGGGGGAGGGGAGGAGAGGGTTGCCCCTGTCGCCGCGGGGGCGACGCGGAGCGATACGGGGGGGTCCGGGATTCGGATGTTTTGGACACAATTTAGGGTCTGTTTGGTTGTGGAATTAGATGGAACGGAATGGAACGGTTTCATTCTTCAGAGCCGTTCTCGTGTTCGGTTGGTAGATAGGATGGAACGAACTCATTCCACAAAAAGGAATATTCGGTCCAGATGCGGAACGCACCCGTTCGGGCAAATCGGCCGGACGAGGTGGAACGACTCGCTAATCGCTAGGCCACCTCCATCCCTCTCTCGCGCCCCTCGCTAATCGCCAGGCCACCTCCATCCTCCTCCGCGCCGGCGGACAGCCCCCTCCCTCGAGCTCCTGCGCGCCGGCAGGCCGCCCCTCCCTCCGCCTCCTTGAGGTCGCCCCGCCGCCATCCTCCGAAGTCGCCTCTGCTCCGACGGTCGCTGACGCGGGCGGGGGGCGCGGAGGTCGCTGGGCGCGGGCGGGCCGAAGGTTGGCGGGCGCGGCGCGGAGGTCGCCGGGCGCGGCGCGGAGGTTGCCAGGGCGCGGAGTTCACCAGGCGCGGAGCTCGCCGGGCGCGGGCGGAGGTCACCAGGCGCGGAGCTCGCCGCGCGGAGGTCACCAGGCGCGGAGCTCGCCGGGCGGGCTAGCTCACCGGGCGGGCTCCTCTCCCGTGGTTTGGGGAATAATTAGGGTCTAATTAATTGGGTATTTAGACTAATTAGGGTCTAATTAATTAGGTATTTAGACTAATTAGAGTCCGTTCCATTCCACAGCTTCTGAAATCAACCGAACACCCAGATAGAATGGAATGGAATGGGATGGAATGGTCGGGATCAGCCCAAGCCACTCGACATATCTTTTCAATAATAATTTTTATTAATACAAAGTATTTACGTAGTGCTGAAAATATAAAAAAACTTAAATTAAAACTCTAAGTAGGGTCTAAATCATGGACGCAAACTCGTCCTCGTCGGTGTCAATGAGGTCCGCGAAGACCATATGCGCCCATGGCCAGGGCCAGTACAACGCCGAGTGTGGTGTCGACGGCGCTACTGCTGGTGCAGGCATAGCTGGAGGCACGACAAGCGTAGGAGTGACCGACGATGTCACCGGCCTGCCCTGCGCCAGGACGGAGTCTGGTAGCTAGGTGGCAAGGCCATGCCAGTGGCAGAGCTCCTCGAGCTCACTCTGGGCGATTGCCAACCCTAGGGCCTCTTCCTCAGCCAGCTCCGCTGGTTGGATCTCTGGGATAGCGAACGACGCGCCGGGCGGAGCAGGCGCCCTGTCGTTGTTGAATAGGTCGTCCTCGCTGTTGTGGTGCCCATCTTTGTCCTCCTTCCCGTCGTCGTCCAGGTCTATGCCTAGCGCGCGGCTGAAAAATGCCATGTCGCTGAGGTAGCCTGCTTGCCAGCGTGGCAGGCATCGGCACCCGTCGCGAGTTGAGGAGTCAATCCGCCGGCAGGTTGACATCCGGTCAGAGCACCACGCGACCCACACCCACTGCGTGTAGTCCACTGGGACGTAGCAGCGGTCCCGCACCTTCCCCTTGACGACACGGGACAAGCGAGCCTCGTGGTCGTTCTTTGTCTTGCGAAAGGGCCATCCTTTTCACATGGTGCCGACTTGTTTGGAGGATGTTAATGCGGGCAACGACGATGGCAATGGCACTAACACTGGCGAGTATGGCGAAGTGGGCACGGTCTGCTTCCCTTAAAAGGGTAGCACTCTTCTTTTGCCTTCGATGCATGGTGCGGAAGACCAACGTCGCCCGCACTAGCATTGGCACGCAGAAAGCGAGGCATCGCCATTAATTAACAACGTAGAAAACCATCAGAAAACGCGTCCCGCTAGCAGTGGCACGCAGAAGGGGATACGGGTTGTCGCTGGCAGGCGAGCCCGAGGAAGTAGACATGCGCGTTGATCACGCTATGTCTACATCGATGCATTTGTGATCCAAATTTAGGCCATGAATATATAGGTTAACTAGGGAAGGCGATCGCTATGCGTCGAGCCCCTGAAATTTAACCTGAACATGTTCTTTTTAACACAATTTGATAGATTTAGTCTGTTTGTATCGGACCGTTGGACATACCGTCTGTACCTTCTGGGGGTGATGAAGATTGATTGGTCCTCGAATAATCCCACGGCTGTCTGTTACTGTTACCGCACGTGTTGAGTGGAGGGGGCAGGTTTCCCGCTTAGTGTACGAGCGATCAAGCCTAGGCCATGGGCGGTGCGGGAGTGACGAATGCTCGTTTGTTTGTTACTTTGTTTCGGTGCTTCCCCCGTCTGGTCTCGTGCCGCTTGCCGAGATCTCGCGGGCCGAGGACGCATCTACATCGCCTCTCCTGATCTTTTTGCTCCAGCAAATCTGCTTGTTCTGGTGGTGCGCAACTACGTCGATGGCGGAAAATGTGAATCGATGCATTTTGGACGTCCAAACGGACGCGTCGTGTCCATTTATATCAGGGCAGCGGCACGACGCTTTTTTTTTTATTCATGAAGCCATAATTTACATTAATAAAAAACATAAAAAGCTATAAAGGCGTGCTAAAAGTAGGTGCTGCCTACTGGTCATCGTCGCTGACGAGGTCAATCAACTCCGTCGTCAGCCATGTAAGCTCTTACACCGGCGGCGGAGGAGGTACCGCCGCATGGGCAGGAGGCTGTGGCCAGGATCCCACGACGGAGCAGCAGGCGGAGCGCGGTCGTTGGAACGCGTCGACGTGGTCGGAGGAGTCACCGGTCTCCCCTGCACGAGCGCTAACTCGCGGAGCTGGATTGCGAGCCCGTCCCACAAAGCGAGCTCGTTGAGCTCGTCCTGCTCGCTGTTGGCCAGTGCCATGGCAATGGCCTCCTCCTCGGAAATGTCCGGCGGCTGGGTCTCCGGATCCCACGCCGGCCCGCCGTCGTCGTGGTCGTACTGTGCCATGGTCACGTCCTCGTCCTCGTCGCCGTCCTCGTCCTCGTCCTCCTGGTCGTTCTCTTCTTCTGCTGCGGTGATCTCGCGCTCGAAGTAGTCTACGTCGGCAAGGTAGCCAGCGCGGCGGCGCATGTCGAACTCCGACGACCCGAACGAAATCCAGTTATAGGAGTGCAGCGCGTACACCGGATCCTCCCGCAGATCCGGCGGCAAGATCGCTCGGCGGCGGTGCACCTCGTCCCGCCGCTCTCGGCCCTCGCGCGGCACGGGGGGAACCGGCACGCGCCTCGAGTTGAGGTACCAGCCTCCTCCCGGCAAGTTCGTGTCCGACCATGGTACCGGCCGGTTTTCCTCCCATAGCTGCCGCGTGAAGTCGACGGGGACATACCGGCCGACCCGTGCCTTCTTGCCGGACCGCGAGCCGCTAGACCCATGGTCGCTCTTGGTCTTGCGGAACGGCCAGCATTTCTTCCCCATGGCGTCGGTGGGGTGGATACCGTGGGATGTGGCAATGGTTTGGTCGGGGAAATGGCTGTCGGCAGCGTCCCTTTAAGAGGCTCGGACGCCATCTCGCCTTCAATAGCCTGCCACTGCAACGCCGCCTCGCTGAGCACGCTCGCGGAAGCTGAGGCGCGCCATTAACGCGGCCCTGCAAAGGCTGCAGCGCGTCGCTCGCAAGTAATGCCACGGAAGACGATGCAGTTGTGTCCCTACCAGCGGGCCTGTGCGACGACCGAGCGGACACTTTCCGCGTCCGCCGAGCGTCCGCAGAGACGCAAACCTGACGCATATTTGGGCCAGGTTTGCGTCTCCGCGGAGGGCCCGATGACTATGCGTCGCCCCGCTGGAGGTAGTGCCAGATGCATTTCCGGTAACGCAGGACACAAAAGGTCGCTCAGCGTCCATTTGCGTCGCGCCGCTGGAGATGCCCTTAGACAAAAGCAGTGTCAATGGCACAATACTGTGTCCGTTTGGCGGCATGCCGTAAGCTCTCGTAAATCATGCACGATGCTCATGCGCAGGGCCAGGCCGGCAAAATTCGGGGCCCTGGCAAAACTCTAAAATGAGCCCCATTTTAAAGGAGAAATATAAATAATAAATATATATCTATGTTGTCGATGGAATTTCAAACTAGAAAACTACTACCGACACCCGTAAATTCTAAACTCGTGGTAAGATCATCTTAAAAGTTATTTTAAATGGAAACATATAGTTCCAAAACCTGACGGTCCAACAAAAATACATAATTCTAATAGTTTATATACATTTAAACCATTGGAGTTTTCAAAACTGGAAAAATATTTTCAGAATCTAAATGGGTTATAGCATTCATAGCTAATATCCCAACAAGTACATGTACATAGATAATCCCATTAGAAGAGCTATCCCCATGAGAGAAATACTATACTATATCAAATTTACCTTGATCTTATTCATATAGCATATGTTTGAGTTTTATTTTTATTCTAATAAAATGCATAATGAAGTATTTCCATCATTGACATTCAATCGGAATAGAAAAACAAACGTGTGTTGTGGCTGGCACCTGCGGGAATTGACTTTGCAACCTTCCCTTTGTTCATCTAGCACTTTGCATCATTGGCATCCATCGGAATAGAAAATACTTGTTTGAATTTATTCAATGCCAATAAAATGAATAACCAAACATTTACATCAACCAAAATAGATAAAAATCGCCAATAAAAAAGAAACATGCTGGCTGCAGCAGCAACGAGAATAGGATTCGAACTTGGAATCTACTCCTTACCAATCTAAATCTAAGACTAACTATGCTGCTCTTTACGTTGCGATTACTTTCTGAAGCCTACCATATATAAAAGGCGAACTTATAAATTTTGGGCCCCAAAAAATTTGGGTCCTGTGTGGCCGCACGGCCCGCACTCCCGTGGGCCCGGGCCTGCTCATGCGGCCCTTGGCCAAGTATCCTTTTGACAAATGCGCCTCCTTTCATTGCCATGGCTTAAAGAAAACAATTGCTACTGTTCTCGATATTGGCTTTTAAACTCTAAGTTGATTAAGAAACTGCTTCGAAATTATATGCAACTTAAGCTTGGTCAAGCGGCGGTGTCATCCATCCCCATTGGTCTCCGTCGCGTCTGGAGGCTAACCATGGCGGGCGGAGGCAGCGGCCGTGGTTTAGGGCACCTGCCCAGATCTATCGCTGCAAGGCCTATGGTCATGCCGCTCGTGCGGCGACGCGTTTTGGGGGCTAGCGCGGATTTGATCCATACGGCTACGAGTTGGGGAGGCACGACTGTCAATATAAACCGAGCTCTGACTTTGGCCAGGGTGGACGGTGGCGGTGCCGTTACCTTGTTGAGGACATCGCCGCTATAGTTATCATCTACTCACTTGTGCTGGTGATAAACTTGACAGTTACGGTGACCGTATCTCACCTAATAAGAAACAGCCAGTTTCTGTATGACCAGTCTCTATCTGATTGTGTTCGGATATAAAAGGCTCTTATCTTTTCATGTACGATCAGTCATGAATATGGTTTTGGTAGGAAATTATCGTCACCACTTTCACCCCTCAGAGTGGTGTAGCAGTTGGCTACAAAACATTAAGGATATTTGCTCTCTCTCTCTCCCTCTCTCTCTCTCTCTCTCTCTCTCTCAGAAAACTTGTCTAAGATTTATTAAAATTTAGATATATCTAGATGCTATTTAATATCTAGGTATATCTGAATCTAGATAAATTTCATACAACTTTCGTGAGATAGAGAGAGTAGTACCATTGTACCTAGCATGTCCATGACGGTTTTCCAAAGGAAGGTACTAATATGAAAACGAAATGGATAAGAAAAACAAGACAAAGATGCATGCAGGAAAATGAATATGATTATTTTGATTGTGCAACTATTCACGGAACGAATTTTGGAAGGAAAAAAAAAAGATAAGATGTGGTCGGGAATAAAAAGAAAATAGACAGAGCCGGTGGAATGGATCGACAGAACGTTGGCGCACTGCAGGCCTGCAGCCTCCTGACCCAGTAACGGGCCAGAATGATAGATGCCTATGCCTGCGTGGGCCCAGAAGCCGGCCCGACTATATTGCTACTGGCGCTTCTGCCTATGTAGGTCACAACCCCGCCCCATCTTCCTCCTCACTCCAAATCCAGTCCCCCAAATTCCCAATCCCGCTCCCCTCCTCCTCACCCACCGCGCGCTCGACGCACCAAGCCATGGCCCGCACGAAGCAGACGGCGAGGAAGTCCACCGGCGGCAAGGCCCCGCGCAAGCAGCTGGCCACCAAGGCGGCGCGCAAGTCGGCGCCCGCCACCGGCGGCGTGAAGAAGCCGCACCGCTTCCGCCCGGGCACCGTCGCGCTCCGCGAGATCCGCAAGTACCAGAAGAGCACCGAGCTGCTCATCCGCAAGCTCCCCTTCCAGCGCCTCGTCCGCGAGATCGCCCAGGACTTCAAGACCGACCTCCGCTTCCAGTCCTCCGCCGTCTCGGCCCTGCAGGAGGCCGCCGAGGCCTACCTTGTGGGGCTGTTCGAGGACACCAACCTCTGCGCCATCCACGCCAAGCGCGTCACCATCATGCCCAAGGACATCCAGCTCGCGCGACGCATCCGGGGCGAGAGGGCCTAGGCTAGCACCGTTCTCGTTCTTGTACCTGCGGGTGTATCAGTCTGGGTTAGCTTCTTGTTTTAGACGGTGTTGAGTAATGGAGACGTGCTAGTGTTGTACGAAGTTCAACGTTTCTTGCCTTGTAATCGTGTGTTCTGATGTTACCATCTTGTTGTCATCAGCAACTGAAAAAGAGAATGTTTATGTGATCTGAAACTTGTCCCCCTCAATGCCTTTTTCCTCTTGTCTGGTCTTGATCGGATAAGATTTCACCCAATGATGCATCAGATTATCTAGCTTGTGAATTGTTCTGTCAATTTAGCCATCGTTCTGTTAGTACCAATTTCAGCTTAAATGATGGTTGGTGGCGTCAGACATAACTAATCTGGTTGTAGACTTGGTAGTCCTGAACATAAGCGAACAGCATGTTATGGTGGTCGTCTCCAGTTTATGTATCGATCAGTTGATTACTGTACCACTATGTTTTACATGTTAAATCCGCAGTTTCTCGTGAACTTCTCCTACCAGAATATATTTTCTTCAACTTGCAAACTGCTCCCCGTCTTAGCTAGTGTGTTCTAATTTGGTTTGGTCTTTAGCTTAAATGATGCCTTGTAAGTGTCATTCATTGTAATCACTAATCTTGTTGTCTGCCTCTGAACCTGAACGAACTCCTTGACATGCTCGTGTTCAGTTCTGTGGATGCACTAGTTACATGTTATTATCTATCAATACATGTTTTATGTTCAGGGTGCATATCCTTTGATGCTTTTCTTGTGCTTCCTGATCACCAGTTCACAAATCCTCAAAGTTTCTGTAGTCTGAACCCTGTTCTTTTGCTGTATAAATAATGTTAAAGCTACATAGTTACAGTATAACTTCCATGCATGTCTTTATCCGCAGTGTTTATTTTCTGATGAAGTGTTAATCACAACATTCAGTACTGTAAAAAAAAAAAATCACAACATTCAGTAGTATTTATTCAGAACTTTAGCGGCGCACGGTAATACAAGCGCCAATTTGTCTGCACCTAATATCCAATCAATTAGCACATCACACTCTCAACACAAAACACAAATTCTGGGAAGTTTATAATTATGCTCGAAAAGTTGATTAACTGATGTCGAACATATGCACGACAATGACCGTATGTCCTTCTATGTGAGCTTTGTGTCCATTATCCATATGGTATTTCAGCAAATCGTCAATCAGATTATCCAACACATGTGAATTTTCCTGCCAAGTTTAGCTAGTTTGTTCTGAACTTTTACCTTTTAGCTTAGATGATGTTGTGGCTGCGTCAAAATTCACAATAGTGCGGGTATGTCTAGTGCGCAGATTTTTGAAATGATATCTCTAATCTAGTTGGATGCTTCTGAACCTGAACGAACACTGTTAACATTCTCCTGTGCAATTCTGTCTATTTACAAGTTGCATAATGCTACCACTCTGTTTTATGTCCACTGCGCAGACTATCGCGCCTCCTGGTTTTTTTTTTCCACACGATCCACCAGGGGGATCGAATTTCCATTATCAGAGAGATAACGAAAATACAGGCGAGTTCAGAGAAAGCAAGAAAAGGGGAAGCGCCGCCTAATGCTAACGTTCAGAGAGTTTAATTACAAACCCGACAAATCAACACAAAAAGCACCTCGAGCATGAGGCTAAGGAGAGCTAAGTATCAAGCTAGGACGAGGGGGATACACCACACCGAATGATCGACTTTTTCCAGCTTTTTCCGACTTTGCCTCGTGACACTGCAACAGAAGAGCTTCATCATCATTATGAACCAATCTCGTCATCACCATCTTCAGGCTTTTTGTCGCCCAGGCGAGGCAGAGCAGCACGTCCAGCGTTCCCTGATGAAGAAGTTCCAGCTCCAGCCGCAACCAGACGCATGAGGCCGTCAGCTCCTGCACGAATGTCCTCAGCGTCTTTATCCCCATGGAGCCCTGCCCAATAATTCGTGAAGACTACAGCGTAACTGATCAAGTCAAAAGGGGTATTAATGAGCTAATTTTCGAAGCAAGCTTTATTTCTAATCTTCCAAATAGCCCAACAGATAGCAGCCAAACCAGCTATCTGAGTGTTACGGCTCGCAGGAATAAACTGTGGGAACCACCAGAAAAATTGCGCAAAACTCCCAGGGTGAGTGGGAGAGTTGATGGCAGTGGCGACAGCACTCCAGACGAATTTGGCAGCTGAGCACCCAAAGAATAAATGACTGATGGTCCCCTGTTCGTTGCAAAACTGACAGGTCGAAGCCCCAGGCCAATTGCGTTTAACCAGGTTATCCTTAGTAGCAATGGCATTATGCCATATCATCCAAAGCCAGACTTTGATTTTGAGAGGGATCTTGCTTTTCCAAAGATGTTTAAAAGATCTGTCTCTCCCATTACTGCATAGGTGTTTGTACACTGATTTAACTGTGAAGCTACCATTCTTTGACCATTTCCAGCGAGGTGAATCTGTTTCCTGAGACAACCTAACCTGGTTCATAATCTGAAGAATTCCAGCTTCTTGGATGATAAGGTCAGGAGTCAACCATCTCCTGTAAGTGAATCTCCACCCTAGGACAGCTGCATCAGCCACAGTGATGTTCTGATCATTGCAAATATCGAAGAGAACAGGGAACATATCCTTCAAGGGGCTAATACTGCACCAAGAATCACCCCAAAAACTAGTTAAGATCCCATTCCCGACTCTCATCCTTCTCCCACAGAGATAAATATCTCCCACATTCATCATATCAGCCCACAAAGCAGAGTCTCCAGGTCTTCTTTTTGTGTAATAGATCCCTTTATCCTTAAGATACTTATTTCTCATGAAATCTTGCCAAGGGCCAGCATCATGTTTCAATTTCCACCACCATTTGCACATCAGACTGATATTGAACTTGAGCAGGTCTTTAACACCTAATCCACCTTTCTGTTTTGGTTTACAAATCCACTTCCACTTCACAAAGTGATATTTCCTTCTGTCAGCACTACCAACCCAGAAAAAAGATCTGATGGGTTTATCTATTTGCTCAATGTTTGTTTTATGTAACAGTCTCAAAGACATTTGATATACTGCAGTAGTAGATAGACAAGCATCAATTTTCACTAATCTTCCACCAATAGACATGGAATTACCAATCCATCCACTCATCTTGTTTTTGGTTTTCTCACCCAGAAACCTCATTTCAGAAACAGAAGTTCTTCTGGCACACACTGGTGTTCCCAGGTACTTGATAGGCCATTTGCCTCTCTGACAATTGAATAGCTCAGCATATAACTTTTGCTTAGTATCATCTTCCAGGATCATCAAAACCTCACTCTTTTCAAAATTGATTTTCAAACCAGACATGGATTCAAAAAGATACAATAGCAGCTTTAGGTTGACAGCTTGTTGAGGTATATCTTGAATCAACAGAATGGTATCATCAGCATACTGTAAAACTGCTATCCCTTGATGTATCAGGTTATCAGCCAAACCTGAGATCAAACCATTTGATTGGGCCAGATGTATCAGTTTTGCCAGACTATTTGCTGCCATATTCAAGAGGAAGGGGGCAAAGGGATCCCCTTGTCTCACTCCCTTATGACTAGCAAAATATGGGCCCACTTTGTCATTGACTTTGACACTAAGGGTCCCACCAGAAACCACTCCTCTAATCCAGGACAACCAGCTGTTACTGAACCCTTTCTGTCTACAACAATCAAATAGAAAATCCCAATTCACCTTATCATAAGCCTTTTCAAAATCGATTTTCAAAATCACTCCCTGGTTTTTCCTGAACTTACAGTCCTTCAGCACTTCTTGGAGTAACATCACACCATCAGTGATATATCTATCTTTTATAAAAGCAGTCTGACAAGGGAGCAGTAATTTATTCATCACAGGATTTGCTCTAACAGTCAAAACCTTAGTTACAATCTCATAAAAGACTTGTAACAGGAAAATAGGTCTAAACTTTTAAATGATGTCAGCATCATCAGTTTTGGGGATTAAAGTAATTATCCCATAGTTAATTCTGTCAAGAGTAATTTTGTGATCATGCAGATCCTCAAAAACCTTCATAATATCAGCTTTAATTATCTCCCAACAGTGCTGGTAAAATTCGATGGGAAAACCATCAGGGCCTGCAGCTTTATTCTTCTCCATATGATCAATAACATCCTTGACTTCTTCTATGGAAAAACATTTGTCCATGTCCATCCTATCAAGATCATTGAGTTGTTCCCCCTCAGTCCAGATCTCATCCCTCAATCTAACATTTGAATTGGATACAGGGCCAAACAATTCCTTATAAAAGGAGCATGCTATAATAAAGCAGCATCACCTTGTACAATGGAGTCACCCATTTTAAGGAGAAGATTGTTCTCTTCCTCCTGCATCCATTGGAAGCTCTATGAAAGAAAGCAGAGTTGTTGTCCCCCTGTAAAAGCCAGTTTTCCCTAGATCTCTGTCTCCAGAAGAGTTCTTCATTGTCAAGGATTTCCAACATTTCCTACTGTAACAGAATCTTTCTTTTCCTTTGGTCTGAAGATAATGGACCAATTTCTTCAAAATCTTCAAGGGTTTTCAATTCTATATTAATATTCTTCTTCCTCTTAATGTCTGCACCTCTCAAGTTAGCTCCCCAGCCCTTCAAAGCCATTTTAACATTTTTTAATTTCTTCTGCAGCCTTTCAAGACTATTGGTGGCAAACACCTGTTTGGTCCAGCTTCTCTTGACTCTATCTAAAAAGGTTTCCTCACAGAGCCATCTTTTTTCAAATCTGAAGTCTCTGTTCTTTTCCCTAATGTCCAAAGTATCTAGGATCAGAGGACTATGATCAGAAATATCTCTCAAAAGCTTGTGTACAGTGACAAGAGGGAACAAATCTTCCCAAGAGCTACTCATGAGGAATCTATCCAATTTTTCCAGAGTAGGGTCAGCATGATTATTGGACCAAGTAAATTGCCCACCAGCCATATGAATCTCTCTCAGAGCACAAGAGTTTATAATGGAGTTGAAAATATCAGACCATTTGGTGAGAGTCATTGGCCTATTTTTCTCAGAGGAAAATCTTAACAAATTAAAATCTCCTCCTACCAAAAGTGGTAGAGATTGATTGTTGCACACATTGCCTAGCTCCACAAGGAATTCTTCTTTATCACAATTCTGAGCTGCACCATACACAATCACCAGGCACCATTTCACCGAAAGCTTTAGATCAGAGAAAGTTACCTTAATGTAAAATTTTCCCACAGAAGTGTCACAAATGGTAAACCTGGATAGCCTAAAACCACCCAGGATACCCTCACTTCTACCAACAGAGCTGATCCATTTCCAATCAAACTCCCCTCTAGGGTCAATCCTCCTGAAGAAAGCAGGAGAGTAATCTTTCTTGATTGTTTCCCGAAGACCAATGAAGTCAAGTTGTTGATCTCTCAATAAGTCAGCCAAGAAAACACTCATACCCTTTTTACCCACTCCTCTGCAGTTCATAGAAGCACCTATCATAAATACTTAGGGTTTTGTTTTCTTCTCCTGGATCCAGCTACAATACCACTCAAAGGGTGGTTATTGCAAGCTTTCACCTGGGCAGCACATGATTTTACTTGTGCTCCCACAGTGGCATCACCTGATTTTGACTGTGATCCACTTCTCCCTATCTTGCATGCAGACTTTTTTGATCTCTTCTTCTTTCTGGACACAACAAGAGTAAAATCATCCTCATCCACCTCTCTATCACTGCCACTTTGATAAGATCCAAACCCAAGCAACAGGACTTGCTGATTGTCAGCAATATTAGAATCAATAGCAGAATTTTGCACAGAAACTATAGCATGTCTAGCAATTTCAAGATCTTTCAGATAGTTGATTTTCTCAAGACTAAGGGAAGCAGAATTAACACCCATTTCTAAGGCTCTACTTAAAATGTCATCATCATCAAGCAAAGCAAAGGAATTATGAGTGTTTAAATTTGTACCTGGAATGTTTCTTGCATTGACGTTTTCCATGGCTCTTGTATCAATTCTTAGGTTGTGAGCTCCCAGAGAATCAATCCTAGAACTCATCCTAGAAGGATGTAGACGTTGACCTTCACCAGCACCAGTGTTGTGGAGATTGCCACCACCTGGAGATTCAGCAGCAACAGGAGGATTATCAACCTGAGAGAGAGGATCCTCTTGAGTGTCAGGGTCAGGTTGGGAGCTTTCATCAGTTCTTTCAATTCTAGGGGCAGCCAGAGCAAGGATTCCTTGCCCTTGAGACAAGAAAGGAGTCTCAGTTGATTGTGAGTTGCCAGAACTATCATAATCCACCATCTCCTCAGAGTGTCCACTTTTTTCTCTTACATTCTCAGCAATGGGGTCAAGGAGGCTTCTGTACTCTTTCTGTATTGTAAAAGCTTTGTCACTGTTTGACCTGGCAAGAGAATTGACGAATTGTCTGTAGGATTCATCACCTTTCTGGGTGGAAGAACCCTCTCCCACTTGTGATGGCAAAGAGGCCAAGGCATCAACAACTTGCTTATGAATCTCAGGGAGAGCAGAAGTAGCTTTACCAGGAACTAAGATATCACTCAAATTGCAGGAAGGATCCATTTCAAAGAGTTTCCTTTTACCAGTCTCTTTGTTCCCAGCCAAAGGAGAAGAATGTAACACATTTTGTCTACGAGAACCATTGTGGTTACCAGAAACCTTAGGAGGGGCTGACTGAGAGCCAGCATCAGATTCTTGCAGGCCCACTCTTTGTCTCTTGGGAGTACCTTGATTCCCATCATTACCTTGGGTATCAACAGGGATGACAGCTCTGTTACCAGCATTTGCAGAAGGATCAAACAGCTCCCTAGAGTACTGAAATTTGTAGAAGCCTTTTTTAATTTCCCCAATTCTAGAGTTAGGGAGACTGCCAATCTTAACCCTCACGAAAGCAAAATGCCTGAGATAGTTCTTGTCCAAAGCAAGGGGTTTGCCAACCAAACTAGCAGCATAGAAGACTGTAGAATTGTTCCTAAACTTCATGGGAATCCCTTTGATCCTGAACCAAGCTTCCTGCATGATGGAAATTGGTTCAATATCACCAGCCCACTTCTCCAAGATGATGATAGCACCAGGAACAGTTCTCATAAATAGTTTCCCAAAATGAGCTAGCTCTTCAATGGCTTTGGCTGAAGGGAATCTGGTTCTGAACTCTGTAGCCGAGACCTCTTTGGTAAAGAACCTCCAGTTGATCTTCATAGATTCAGCCCAAACGTTGAATTCATGCTCAATGTTTCTGCAGTTCACTTCACCTTTTTCCACAGTTATATGGGCATAGTTGAGTTGCTCCATAGGATAGTTATCTTCCTCAGGCACAGGAATGGAGTAGAAACCAGACCCAAATTCTTCACTACCGAAGAAAGGAGCCTTGTACTCCCACGGATCACATTCTTGACAAACAGAAACATGGTGCTCACCACCGCAATTAAAGCAAGAATCAGAACCAAAGTTTCTGGGAGGATTAACTGATCTCCTAATAGCAGGTGGCATGGAGGCAGGAGCAGGCGGAGGTACAGAGGACCCCACCGGCTCCGGCAGAGAGGCAAGAGACTGAGAACTATCTGATGCGATGGTAGATCTATTCTGTGGCTGAGTTCTAGAATCGATCGCTAAAGCATCTGCAGCTACGGCATTAGATGATGGCAAGGATGAGACAATGGGACTTACGTCTGTGGATCGAGTCGACACCTGATTGGATGTGGCACCAGGGATCATTTCAGCACGGTGAGCCCAACGATCTCGAGTGCGCAGCTCATCTTCCTTGCGGGTCCTCTCAGCAAGGGCACGTTTCCACGCCGCCTTCTCAGAGATTCGTACAGCCTCACGTTGGCGATCTTCATCAAGGCGACGACGCTCCTCAGCTCTTCTGCGCTCTTCGAAACGGAGGCGCTCTTGATCTGCCTGGCGCCTCTCTTCGTCTCTGCGACAGATCTCCTCATCACGACGCCAATCTTCTTCACGACGGCGCTCGTCTTCCCAACGGCGCTGTTCATCCCGGCGATCTGCGTCAGATCCAGCCCTTGGCCTGAATCCGAAGTAGTTGCTGCGAGGGGAGTTCCTCCTGGGCGGAGATCTACGAGATCCCCCGAACCTTCAATCCATCCGAGGCTGCGCAGCGACCTGGGCGAAGGATCTAGAATCTCCGGCGACCGTCCCTGACCAACGGCGCGGAGGAGGTGGGTGGGAGGGATCAGATCTGGGAGACGGAGGAGACGAGACGAAGACCACTGTGCCCGTGGTGAATGAGCTAGGGTTAACCCTAACCCTCTCTTCAGGAAAGGTTAACCGAGCCTCCGTAGGAACAGTGATGGGCTGAAGCCCATTGGAAACCACCATGGGTAAATCCGAGCAAGCTCCGAACCCATGCCGTGGATTAACAACCGCACACTCGCGAAATCGGAGCGAAGAAAAACGTTGGGCTCGACCCAGAAAATCTCGGTCCAACCCGCTTCCAATTGCTGGCCCGAAGACGATTTGAATCCCATTGATCTCCCGCGTAGCACCAACGCAAACCCCTGAAACATCACAACCAGATTCAGCAATCACTCTACGATTCAGATCGAGGAAACGGGTGATCGATGGGTCCGAAACAATCAATCCTGGAGATCGAAGGATGTATCCATCGCGCGCAAAACAAAAGATTGCTGCACGCTCAAAAAGCGGCCGCGAATCCCCCGATAGGCTTCAGGTGTTGGATCAGGAGGAGGAGGTTGAGAAGATGTCGGCGGAGGTTGGAGCGGCGCGGTGGCGGCGTGCGAAGGCGGCGAGGCGGTGGCTAAGGAAGGCGGGGCAAGGTTGCTTAGAGGAGACGCCATCACCGTTGTCCGTTGTTGAGGCAAACCGCATACATCCGTGGAACGTTAGCTTGCGGCATCTAGGATGAGTTCCAGGATTGATTCTCCTGGTGACAACAGTCCTGGAATCCTCTGAACCCTGCTCCTGTGATGTATAATTTCAACACCACAAATATAGTTAGTCTGAAAGCTTGCCACTCTGCTTATTTACGGCACATCTTACTACATGGATGTCTTAACTATAGTATTTTTTTTGAAGTGTCTGTCACAGACTACAGTATATTTCTTAAGAGTATGAACCGAGTTGAAATCTTCGGTGGACAAACAAGAAATATTCAGTCTATCTGAATATAATCTACCGAGAAGAGAATTTGTTCATGTAAAAACCAACACCTGTATAATTATCACCCCTTTTGTGAGTAAGATAACAATTGTTATAATTCTATGGATATTAGAATTGTGTCCATGGGCGTGGTAATTTTCCGACTGCGGGTTGATGGCGTGTGTTAATCTCTAGCGGTCACCTATAATGCGATCCCCTGTAACGCGGTCCCCTATAATGCCTACTGTAAAATCGTTTTGAGATACGGTAGCAAATTTTCTCCTTCCGGATTAAGATGCCAGAAACAACCATCAAAATCATAAGGACCCACACTCTTTTTCGTTTTATCCTATATTTTTTCTCCTTATCCCTGCTGTTCTTCTTCTTCCTCCGGCCAGCTGCATGCTCGCCTGCTCCGTGCTTGCTGACATAGGCATCCCAAATGGGCCTGCCGAAGATAGTACCCGGGGTTTACTGAAGGCCCACTACCCGAAGAATAAGAAGATTCGGGAGCCCAAGATATATTAAGGAAAGTTAAGAGTTGTAGTAGGAAGTGTTATTTGTAATCTGGCGGGATGAGTTAGAAACCGTCCCGGATTCTGTAACTTGTATAGCACGAATCCCTCGGCTCCACCTCCTATATAAAGGGGGAGTCGAGGGACGAAGAAATAATCGAATCATTGTCTACAAACCCTAGTTTTCACAATCGTCGAGTACTTTTCGGCTGAAACCTTCGAGATCCACTTACCCTCTACTTCCAACTAAACCCTAGCCTACAATCCATAGGCATTGACAAGTTGATACCTTGTCAATTGGCGCCGTCTGTGGGAACTAGAGGCGTAAGGATCTGATCTCGATGGCACGTTCAAGATCTTCGACATCATCAACCGCAAGCAACACGATGGATCGAGGTAAACAGATCGCTGCTGGTCTTGTCGATTTTGTTCCTCACCCACCCTCCCGTTTGGATGCATATGCGTATCTGGCGGAGCCCATGGAGATGACGTTCGGAAGGTTTCACTTTCGCGTCGAGAAGGAGGGATCGTATCGTGTCGAAATTCCGAATTCATCGGGATCGTCGGCGGTCGATTCCGATTTTTCAAGCTATGCATCATCAACCGAGTCAGGAGAAGAAGAAACTTCGGCGACACGCTACGTCAGCACCAGAGCAAGAGAGAAACTCGCCAAGATCTTCAGCGACATGTCGTTTGAGTCATCTGCGGACTCATATATAAGCGATGGCTCAAGCGATGTCGACAGTTATGACTTCATCGACAAATCTATCACAGTGGGCAAGGTCTTCATCAATCTCAATGATGATGTCACCAAACCCAACATAGATCTGAGTACAAAGTATCATCAGATTTATGCCATTGAAGATCAAGAGGAAACATCTGAGGCTTTCGACGATCTGGGAAATCCATACGTCGATCCCTCCAATCTGCGACAAGGCCTGGGCAACAAATACGTCGGGCCAGAGCCGCGAGATAGGGTTCAACTTTCACAAGCAGTGTGGGACAGAGCCACGAGAGCTATGAACGGTACAGAACCAATGGCTACCACGGCCACACCAGAGGAATTACAAGCATATCAATATAGGCTCGCACGAGCTGCCAGGGAATTGGAAAAACAGAGACGGCCTGAGTTGAACAGGAGAAAGGAGGCAGCTTCTGCATCCAGCAGGAGAAGGGCAGATCTAAGTCGACAATCTAGAACTTCGGGTGATAGCCACAGGGAGGCGCGGAACAGAGCAAGATCAAGGCTGCAACACATACCTGAAGCAGAAAGAGAACACTTGGTCCAAAATCTCGACATGTCCTTCATGTCGATAGATACAAGAGGAAACATCATCCCTAAGACACCAGAAGCTGGGTATATGGCGACACATGCTTTTATCCTTGCATCTAAACCACCTCCAGGTGATCCAAGGGAAACATTGTACAATATGGCGGTAGCAGGAGTTGGAGCTATGGGGACAGCGTTTGTATCAACGCCTCCCGAAGGAGCGGCAAGGCAAAATAGTCCACGACCTGCAAGCAGCAACAGCCGGGCAGACCAAGGACCAAGTGGAACAAGAGACACAGCAGCACAAGCAAGGGTCGACAGAGCGCGGCAAAGCAGAAGGGATCATCGGCAATCTCCAGAGCTTAACGACGAAGATATGTGCGGCTTACCATGCTTCACGAGGAGAGTACGAAAAACTCGAGTCCCCTCAGGATTCAAGTTACCCGATAATTTCAAAAAGTTCGACGGCCTTCAAGATCCAGAGGATTGGCTAGTCGACTATCTGGAGACGGTGAAGCTCACAGGAGGAACCAGGGCAACAGCTATGCAAAGCATCCAGGTGCATTTGAGTGGAGCCGCACGATCTTGGATAAAGAAACTCACTCCGGGATCCATCGACAGTGGGAAAGTTTCGAGGATGTGTTCGTCAAGAACTTCAGATCCACGTGCAAAAACCTGCGTCGTTAGAGGAGTTGAGAGCATGTCGACAAAAGCCGACGAGCCAATGAGAAAGTATATCCAAAGGTGGAATATCATCAAAAACTCGGCAGCAAATATATCGACGAGAGAGCAATAGATGCGTTTGTCGCAGAATTAGGCGTGGAGATTTTGTCGAGGACTTGGGAAGGACCAATCCAAAGACAGTATCCGCGTTAATGGAGATAGCAAACAGATGGGCGGATGGAGAAGATGCTGTCCACAACAAACGGCACAGTCACCAGAGGAGGACCGTGGTCGAAACTATCAACCAAGGCGACGATTTCCTCGGCGGTATCCGAACTATGACGCTCCAGGGCAAATTTCGGCAGGCTTTCGGGCAAACACGGAGGAAACAACGAGAGATGATTATCGAGAAGCAATGAGCAGCGAGGTGATAACAGGGATGATTCACGCAACAGGCAAAATAGCGGGCCTAGATTCCCAAGGCCTTTTGTGTCCCCTGAAGAGATGATGAATGGACCGTGTCAGATGCACTTTTTCCTCGATAGCAACGGTAAAAGACAGTCGGGGCACTGCAGAAAGACTGTCGAAATTTTCAGGCAATGTTGCGGTATGCAGAAAACGCTAACGCGCGAGCAACACAGAGAAATCCTCGGGAACCCAGAAGCGAGATTCACTTGCCGCCTCCTCCCGCGATTACAGACGACAATCGGCATCAGCTCAGAATAGCGGTAGCACCTACACCACCACCTTATGTTGATCCTAACTCCAACGGAGCGGTGTCGATGATTCAGAAGGGAAGGCCGTCCAATAGAGCTCAGAAAGTAATCTCACGACAGGTGTTTATGGCAGAAAAAATGCCTCCACCAACAGTTGAGTATCTTAATTGGTCAGGACAAGACATTGGCTTCACCATAGCAGATCATCCGCAGCAAGTTCCTCGACCAGGGCAGTCAGCACTTATTCTGCCAGCAGTTATCGCGGGATTTGATGTCTCTCGAGTGTTCATAGACGGCGGTAGCAGCCTAAACCTTATGTATGCAGATACATTGAGGAAGATGAACATATCCTTAGCAAACTTGAAACCAACAGACACAAGGTTCCACGGCATCACACCGGAGAAACCAAGTTATCCATTGGGGAAGATCAATCTTGACGTTCAGTTTGGGACCCGAGAAAATTATAGAATCGAGAGGCTCGAATTTGAAGTCGTGGATTTTCCGTCGCAATACCACGCTCTGTTGGGACGACCAGCATATGCTAGGTTTATGGCGGTACCACACTATACATACCTGCTGTGGAGGTTGCCTGGACCAAAGGGACCAATCACAGTCAAAGGAAGCTTTGCCTTAGCCGATAAGTGCGATAAGGACTTTCACCGGCTGTCAGAAACTTTCGGGATGCAAGCTGAGTACTTGGCGTCAAAAAGCATGACCGATTACGACGTACTGCCAGACGTTGGAAGGCCAAACAAAGAATCAACTTTCAATACCGAGAAGAATTCAAAAGAAGTGCAGATTCACCCGACAGACCCAAAAAAGATGACATCTATCGCAAACGACATGGATATCGCATAGGAAAGCGCGCTCGTCAAGTTCCTCCGTGAGAACTGGAAAATCTTCGCATGGTGTCCAGCTGACATGCCAGGAGTACCCAGGGAACTTGCCGAGCATCACCTAAACTTGGATCCAGTAGCTAGACCAATCAAACAATCTTTGCGGCTTTTTTCGGAACCAAACCGCAAAGCCATGCTATCAGAAATAAATCGACTTGAGGAGGCTGGTTTTATCAAAGAGATATCTACAGAAGCCACATGGGTAGCTAACCCAGTAATGGTGCCGAAGAAACACACGACAGTCCTTCGCATGTGCGTCGACTTTACGTGTCTCAATAAACATTGTCCTAAGGATCACTTTCCCCTCCCAAGGATCGATCAAATCATCGACTCCACGGCAGGCTGTGAACGTCTTTCCTTTTTGGATGCATACTCTGGTTATAACCAGATCAGATTAAAAGAAGATGATGAAGCCAAAACAGCGTTTATTACACCTTACGGCGTGTTCTGCTACAAGACAATGCCCTTTGGTCTAAAAAATGCGGGAGCAACATATCAGAGGATGATGCAGAAGTGTTTAGCGACACGTATCGGGAAAAACGTGCAAGTATACATCGATGATGTCGTCATAACGTCAAAAAGGGGCAACGCTGATCGAGGACCTCAAAGAAACTTTTGACAACCTCGACAAATTCTCGCTGAAGTTGAACCCGACGAAGTGTTCTTTTGGTGTCCCAAATAGAGAACTTCGGGGTTCCTAGTTTCAGCAAGAGGGATTGAAGCAAATCCCGACAAAATACAAGCTATAGTAACAATGAGGAAGCCAACAAAGTTGAAAGAGATACAGCAGCTAACTGGGCGAGTCGCAGCTTTGAGCAGATTCGTCGCCAGACTGGGAGAAAAAGCGTTACCATTTTACGCTCTGATAAAGCAAGGAGATAAATTCCAATGGAACGAAGAGGCCGATAGAGCTTTCGAGGATTTGAAGCGCACAATTTCGACACCACCAATTTTGGTGGCGCCAAAGGAAAAGGAACCTCTCCTGCTGTATATTGCAGCCACACCCCAAGTGGTTAGCACGGTGTTAGTTGTTGAAAGAGAAGAAGAAGGGAAAATCCATGGAGTGCAGAGACCAGTATACTTCGTGAGCGAAGTTTTGTCGCCCTCAAAACAAAGGTACCCTCAGTACCAAAAGCTAGCATATGGAGTGTTCACAACAGCACGAAAATTGCGCCACTATTTTTCGGCACACCCGATCATAGTGGTCAATGAAGCTCCCTTGTCAAATATACTAAACAATCCAGAAGCTACGGGTCGTGTCTCCCTTTGGGGAATAGAACTTTCCCCTCGGAACATCACGTATGAAAAAAGAAAAGCAATCAAGTCGCAAGTTTTGCCAGACTTCATCGCAGAGTGGATGGAGTTGCAAAACACAGGACCTCCAGACTTGTCGAGAACCTGGACCATGAACTTTGATGGGTCCAAAAGACTAGAAGGGGCTGGCGCAGGAGTAGTACTCATATCACCTGAAGGTGACAAGTTGAAGTACATCCTTCGGATGACGTTCCCTAATGCATCTAACAATGAAGCAGAATATGAGGCTCTCATACACGGAATGAAGATGGCGAAAGCCTGCGGTGCAACTCGACTAAAAATCTTTGGCGACTCACAATTGGTGGCTCAGCAAGTTATGAACCAATGTGACGCAGTCAATGATAGCATGATGGCATACAAGGAGGTGTACAACGAGCTCGAGAAGTTGTTCGATGGATGCGAAGTAAATCATATTAGTAGATTGAGCAACGACGAAGCCGACGTTCTTGCAAACATCGGGTCGCAATGCCTTGCCGTCCCGCCGGTGTATTCTGGGAAGAGATAACAGAGAGATCCACCAAATCGACAAAATCAAAAAAGAAGGAGAAGAAACCCTCGGGGGTTACCAAGGAAAAGCAAGAGGAAGAAGAAGAAGATCAGGACCTGGTCATGGTGATACAGATACCATGGATGCAGACGTACATATCGTACATCCTCAGGAAAGAAATACCCGATGATCCAGTTGAGGCAAGGCGAGTAATTCGACGCTCCAAAGCTTTCACGGTAGTCAAAGGGGAATTGTACAAGCGGAGTATTTCAGGCGTCCTGCAAAGATGTGTCACACCCGAAGAAGGAAGAATAATTCTGAAGGATGTACACGAAGGAATATGTGGCCACCACGCAAGTAGTCGAGCTATTGCAGCCAAGGTTTTTCGGGCAGGATTCTACTGGTTGACAGCAATCGAGGACGCCAAGGACATAGTAAGAACTTGCGACGCGTGTCAAAGGTTTGCCGCAAAACCTCACTCTCCAGCAGCAGAGCTAGCACCAATACCATTGTCATGGCCCTTTGCCCAATGGGGACTTGATATGGTGGGCAAGTTACACAAATCCTGGCCAGGAGGAAAGGAGTATATGCTAGTAGCTGTCGACAAATTTACAAAGTGGATAGAAGCAAAGCCGATAAATTCACTAGACGGAGCATCCGCAGTAAAATTCATAAAAGGCCTCGTCTTCAGATTTGGAGTGCCCCACAGCATCGTCACAGACAACGGCAGTAACTTCACATCCCACGAATTCAAAGATTATTGCGAAGAGGTGGGTATCAAGTTGCACTTTGCGTCAGTTGCACATCCTCAAACCAATGGGCAAGTCGAGAAAGCCAATGGCATCATCTACAATGGCATCAAGAAACGCTTGTTAGGACCACCGGAAAAAGCTCGACATACCTGGCCGTAAGAACTACCAAGTGTATTGTGGAGCATCCGAACAACACCAAACACAAGCAACACAGAAACTCCGTTTTTCTTGGTTCATGGAGCGAAGATACTAATCGAGATAGAGCACAACTCTCCACGCGTCGTCGAATATGACGAAGAAGTGTCGAGAAAAGCGCTAGAAGATGATGTCGACGCACTTGATGAAGCTCGAGATGAAGTATTGTCTCGGGTAACCAAATACCAACAGGACTTGAAGAATTACCACAGTCGACGTTTGCGGCCAAGATCTTTTCAGGTGGGAGACCTAGTTCTTCGGCTCACGCAAAAAAGTCATGAAAAACTCGAGTCACCATGGCTTGGCCCTTACATTGTCACGGAAGTAATCGGAGGAGGAGCATACAGTATAAAGGACAAGAAGACAGGGGTGGAGGAGCCACACCCCTGGAACGTGGCGCAACTCGAGGCGGTTCTACGCCTAGAGTTGAAATATAGTCCTTGTAAAACTTCAATGTCTTGAAACGCCCGCGAAGTTTTCAGACGCACTCTTTTCCTTTTTCGGGGCACCGAGTGGGGCCGGGAAAGGTTTTTAATGTGGCGGGCTCGCGGTGCTGCAATATACTCAAGATAGTGTCAATATAACCTTTTCTTTATCGACATGCTTAAAGTCTCTGCTCCGACGAATTTCAATATAGTTCATCGAAAAAGAAAAGCCTTGCCTTGGTATTAAAATACCTCGTGAGTCAATAAAAATACAAAATAGTACTCAATAAAGAAGCTCGGGGGCTCATATTCGCCATAAATACATAAATGCCTTGGTTCAAAACCTCGCAATATACAAATACAGTAAAGAGTCACCAAAACACTCGGGGGCTAGACAAACATAGAAATATAATGATTGCTTCACAATATAATCATAGTCATGGGTCACAAAGAAGAATTATCTACAAGGGGAAAATAGCTAGCCCTGATTCAATATGTCATCAAGGGTAACTCTGTTTTCTTCAGGAGCAGCGCCAAGAAAATCAGCATAATGACCATCGGCAAAAAAATCGGCGTCCATCCGAAGAAGGTCTTCAATCATTTCTTCGGCTACAAAGGCGAAACCTTCGTGTTAATTCGGTCAACACCAACTCTTCGACGTTTTACCTTCGATGAACTTTCGCGACAACTTGGGTAAGGTCAAGATTTGAGTGGCGGTCTGAAGCATGATAAGAGCAAATCTGGCGCCAGCTACCAATTGAGCTTTGACGAAGTCATGGATCCTGTGAGCTTCTTTGAATTTCTCCATTAACTCAGGAAGAGTTTTTGGTTGAATGTTCCGAGGAAACATGGAATTATAAACCATAGACAAGGTCTTGGTACAGAAGTCAAGGAAGTCGCGAGTTTGAGAGGTGCGATCCTGAAACCTAACGATTTGGCGGGTCCTCTCCGGAGTAGCCCAAAACAGAGAACCATGGTCAAGGGAAAGGTTAACAAGGAGGTTCGTCCTAGTATTTACCCTCTCTTCCTCGGCAGCAGCATCAATAAAGGAACCTATCAAAACAACGAAGTAGAAACCTTTAAGAGACATAGCATGAAGATGAAAGATATCGGAGGATGAAACAAGCATACCCGACATATCTGCACTGGCTTCATTCATTAACTCGAGCATGAAATTTTCTCGAGTAGTCGCCTTTTCAGCCTCGGAAGTAGCAATTTCCTTAGCAGCCATGGCCTCGCGAGCTTGCTGAAGTGCAATTTTTTCGGCTTCAGATGACTTATGAGACTTCTCCATCATCACAAGTGTTTGCTTCTTCGCATACTGAAGTTGCTGTCGAAGTTCATCCAGTTCTTGCGACAAGGTATCTTCGACAGGTGCAGTATCAGCAAAAGCTCTCCTCGAGCGAGAAGAAGAAGGCGAAATATTGGAAGGAGCGGAAGACGGAGTATAGTTATCAAATATCAACTGAAATTTAGACAAGACAACATCAAACAACAAGCAAAGATAGAGTTTTCATTAATCCCTCGGAATAATTACAAAGGCATTACAGTGGAGCTAAGGAAGTACGTGTCGCCAAATGACTACTTTGGCGACAAGAGCAAAAGAAACATAGAAAGAAAAATAAAGAGGCATGCAACTAGACCTCCGGCCTTGATGAGCTAGGAGTCGACGCTGGTTTGATCCCGAGATAGGCCAAGATCTTCTTCGTGTTGGGCTTGGCTGCCTTAATCAGCGATCTCCATCTTGATTGCTCTATTTGCTCGGTGTCGCCAACTTTCGTCCAATCAACAGCCTGTTGTTGTCAAAGAACCAAAGCAACAGTGCTTTCGACGGCAATTTTCATATTTTCTTGGCGCATCTTCAGTCCAAGGTCTTCTGGAGAATTGAACATCTTGGCAAGGTTAAGGAAAGTCGAGGGCTCCTCTTTCTTCGGGAAGAAGTAGGGGAACAACGCCGACAATCCTGCATTAGCATTTGCCACGCCTTCACGAATTTCGGACCCATGCAGCTCCAGATAGGAAAGTGCGTCAAGGAGAGGGTCATCGACAGGATTCGCCAGATCAAAATCTTGGTTTGTTTGGTCTGTCAAGAAAACAAAGCGTTGGTCAAACAATAAGAAACAACGGCTCTCATAAAAATAGAAGAAATCAATAATATTACTGAAAGTGCGGCGACTTTGTGTTTTCAGGCGCTTGAGAATCCCCTGTTCACGAGAAGCTTGTGCAGCTTTGTACTCGTTTAAGGCAGATGCAGTATCCTCAAGTTTTTTCTGCAGTTCCTCGACACTAGCAGCTTTTGCCTTGGCTTCATCAGCCTCGGCCTTGGCTTCGCTAGCAACAAGTTCGGCTTTCTTACGAGCCGCCTCACTTTGCTCAAGTTTTTGAGCAAGTGCGTCGGCACGTTTGTTGGCCTCTGCAAGTTTCTCTGTCGAGATATAAAAAAGAGAGAGAAGAAAGATCAAAAATCGCGACAAGCAACAGGAGCAAAAAGTCAAGGAAAAACGGCAAGTATAAAAGTTGTTACCTTCGGCTCTGCTAGCATACTCACGGTACCCAATAAATTGGGATCCGATGCGGAGAAGCTCTTTGATCATGGGCTGTTAAAGAAGAATACAACAAGAGAAACATAGGCATGAAAAAGAGAGTGAAGGCGCGAAGAAACAAAATAGCGGAAATATAGATATCGACAAACTTACATCATCTAAGAGCAGAGTCGACGAGCTGCCCAATTGAAGGGCAGGTTCAAGATTTGTTTCAATCCTTGTCCTTTTTGGTGAAGGAGCAAGGGGGCTTGCTGGTGGAGTTGTGGTGACGACGTTTTGTTGAGGAGGCGAGGATTCTTCTCCTTCAACTAGCGTGTCTGAGGCAAGTACAGTATATGACGTGCTTGTCCGAGGAGCTACGTCAGTTGGTACTTCTTCCTCGTCATCACTGTTGATCAAAAAATCGGCAGCATAAAAAGCAAGACAAGATAAATATTTCGAGTACAAACATAGGAAGAAATAAAGACGACTTACGAGCTGACGAAGGATTCAATATAAGGATCATAAGCTGCCTTCGGATGAGAAGGAACAACTTTTTCAGCCTTAGAAGTGCCGTATCCTCGGCATCATTCCTTTTCCTTTTGTTCCTTGGGGAAACAGCGGAGGAAGGGATTGCGTCGACTCACCTGGCTTCAGATTCAACTTCTTTTTCATGGGAAGCCGCAGATTTGTGAGAACCTGCGACTTCACTTTCAGGAATAGAAGAACCTTGGATGTCTTCGGCAACGATAGCCTGTTCTTCGACTTCTCCATCCTCAGGAAGAGGAGGAAGGGAAGTCATAGTAGGATGGTTCTGTAAGAAAATAGCGACAAACGAAAAATTAGAGCGATACCAATACAATGAGATGCAGGGAAAATTCGGAACAAGATAGAAACTCGAGAAGACAAAATACCTCGGGGAGAGGATTGGCGGAGCTGTATGGTTCCACGCGACAAGAGGAGGGAATAGGATCCTTCTTAGCCAGGCGGGAAACTCTTCGAATCAATTTCTCCAAGTCCTTTGCAGAAAGATCACTGGAGATTCTATTGGCGTCGTTTTCACCAGAATACGTCCAAAGGGGATTTTTGCGAGCCTGAAGAGGCTGCACTCTAATCCTAAGAAAGTAGGCAGTGATTTGAACACCAGACAGCTCTTTGCCTCGAGTGTTTTGAAGCTGATGAATACGAGACATGAGTGCCTCTGTCGCCTTTTTCTCTTCATCAGAAGCTTCGGCATCCCAGGAGCGGCGGCGCTGAATTTTGGCACTTCCGTCGAAAGGATCTATGTTGTGTTCAATAGAGTTGGCGCTTTCTTCGTGAATGTAGAGCCACCTTTTGCGCCATCCTTGGACAGAATCAGGAAATTTGACGTCGAAATAATCGACATCAGTTCGGACACAGATAACAACGCCGCCTATGTTATAGGTGGCGTTGTGGGAGCCATTGCGGCGGAGGCAGAAAATGCGTTTCCACAGAGCCCAATTAGGAGGGATTCCGAGGAAGCATTCGCAAAGTGTGATAAAAATGGAAATGTGAAGGATGGAATTGGGGGTCAACTGGTGCAGTTGAATCCCGTAAACAAAAAGAAGGCCGCGGAGGAAATCGTGAATTGGGGCCGAAAGGCCGCGGATGAGGTGATCAACGAAACTAACCCGGTACTCCATTGGAGGGTTGGGGTAGCTTTCTTCGCTGGGAAAGCGGATGGTGTCCTCCTTCTTCATGAGGCCAAGCCTCTTCAGAATGTTGATGTCCTGGTTGGAGATTTTAGATCTCTCCCACTCAAGATCTTCGGCGGCCATCTTGGATTCTGGAGTGCTGTGGCGAGTGAGTCGCGTACGCGGTGGCATCAACGGCAATGGGCAAAGCAATGTTCGTGAGTGCGGAAGATCAGAGAGAGTTGGGCGCAGGGGAAGCTTTTGCGAAGAGGAACAGATGTGCGGCGCAAGCGAGGGAGTGAACGGAGGTTGAAGAAAGGTTTATATATAAGAATCGGGTGAAGCAATGCACCGTTGGATGAAGAAATCGTGTGGTGACAACAAATCTTCTAGATAAAAGGATAAAAAGGTATTTTTACTGAGATAAGCGTTACCGTACGTGCGCCAGGAAAAGCGGAGGACGTGTGTCCCCCACTTGCACGACGTGTCAACGTGGTAGAAGCAATGGACCCACAAGGCAGAAAAATCATGACTATTAAACAGAGATGAAGTAAATTTGATTAAGGGAAGCATGCCGACAAGAAAATAAAAGAAGATTGGCGACAGGAGAAGTTATTTGAATACTTCGGGAGCCTTTGATCAAATACAAGTTTTTGCCCAAATGCTCGGGGGCTATCTTCGACAAAAAGTAAAATTTCGAGTATGGCAGTATAGAAATTGCGGGAGCCTACAACCAAGCACAAGTCCTTGTCTGTAGCCTCGGGGGCTACTCCCATCGGGAGCGCTGTTCGCGCACCCGAGAGATAAAAAGAAGATCATATTGGAACATAATGACAATATAGTGACAAGGTGGACTAAAATGTTGAGCCTACAACCAAGCACAAGTTCTTGGCTGTAGCCTCGGGGCCTACTCCCATCGGGAACGCTGTTCGCGTACCCGATGAAGTTCAAAAATAAAAGATAGAAAAGCAAGAGAGTATATTTCGAGTTATAATTAACTCTACATATACTCCCATCGGGAGAGCAATATAAGTCATATTTGACTCGATAAAATGTGCCATTCCAACAGCCGGAAAAGCACTCGACAATATATTCTCAGAACGCCAAAGTTGCGATCAATTTCTGAATGCCGCAAATTTGCGAAGGTAAGACCCCAGATCCGTTCTGCTGGGCGTGGCATCGCCAAAGACTGCGCTCTGCTACTTTTATCCGTATCAACAGATACGAAGAAAAATCCTAACGGACGCGTTAGGTACCCGATAAATTTGACTGGGACTCGACAGAATGGTAAGACCTTAAGCGGCACCTGTCGAAGTTTACACCAGTATCCCGAGATCATGTCCAGGGACGTGATCTTGAAGAAGGTTTTTGCGGATTGCCACTAGAGCAGTTAACTAGTACCTGATCCGTCAGATGAACTAGCCCCAACTACCATTATCCCTGTACAATATAGAATTTTATGTGAAGAAGTATAAAAAGGTTAAAGTTTTCGAATAAAAATAAACAGTGGAGATTTTCCCTGACTCTACGATTCAAGCAAAATCTCGGGGGCTACTGACATAGGCATCCCAAATGGGCCTGCCGAAGATAGTACCCGGGGTTTACTGAAGGCCCCGAAGAATAAGAAGATTCGGGAGCCCAAGATATATTAAGGAAAGTTAAGAGTTGTAGTAGGAAGTGTTATTTGTAATCTGGCGGGATGAGTTAGAAACCGTCCCGGATTCTGTAACTTGTATAGCACGAATCCCTCGGCTCCACCTCCTATATAAAGGGGGAGTCGAGGGACGAAGAAATAATCGAATCATTGTCTACAAACCCTAGTTTTCACAATCGTCGAGTACTTTTCGGCTGAAACCTTCGAGATCTACTTACCCTCTACTTCCAACTAAACCCTAGCCTACAATCCATATGCATTGACAAGTTGATACCTTGTCACTTGCAGACACGTGGAAATAGAGCACGCACAGAATGGTTTACTGCGTGCGGCAAAAATCAGCAAAGCACCCACTCCATCCAACCATTTTCTGCTATCGGGTGCTGAAAATTGTCCACGTGGGGTTCTTGACGGTCGATTTTAGGAGTTGGATATTTTTCCGTATTAATAAATCTGGTTTGGATTTTTTTTTGAGAGAGATGAATTTATTCAGGGTGAAAACCTAAGATCTATGATCGGACGACGATATCGTTTGTGCAATGTTTCTTTCTTGGATGTATCGTTTATGGAGAAGCTAAGCTTCTGGTGTTGTCTTGGTGGTGTCACTGTTGCTGCTTCAAGTTATGGATCTCTGTAGCGGGATATTTCTTTTCTATAATTCTTTTTCTCTTTTTTAGCTGTGTGCATCCAGATCCTCCTAGGTGTTGCCCGATCTTTCACAGCGAGAACCCGGGTAGTAGATCCTCCCAACAACGCAATGAACGCGGCCTGGAGAAGAGGGACGAATCCAACAAGCAACAGATCGATGAACGATACGCCTCAAACCTGAGCTAGACAATCCTTGATGAACACAAGAACCTTCACAGCGGATATATTTCGAACTAGATAAATGGCAGCGCCATACCACTGGTGGCATGATACACGTGAACACACGCAATGGTTTTTAACCTAAAACTGATCTAACCCTAAACCCTAGCCGTGCCCACCCTTATATGAGGGGGTGGCCGGCCAAGCCCCTAGTGGGCCTCCCTAGTTCGACTCAGACAGGCCCAAGTCGAAACACACAACGTATTAAAAACCCTAATTGGCCCACATATGACCATAGACATAAAATAAAATAACTAAGCTGGTGGAGTCCTGAAATTGGGCTCCACATAGGCCTTCATGCCCGTATCATCCTCCCCCTTCAAGAAGCGTTGTCCCCAACGCATGAGGGTCTTCTGGAAAAGGTGACGTGATATGAACATCACATGTCCGCGTCGTCCTCAAGTCTTACTTGCCTTCCACACCACATCCTCCCTCGCGGCTTGCTTGACTTGATACAACACTTGGCGCCTCCTTTCTTCTCCACATGAACTTGAACCTCGGCGCCAATACCTTATTCTTGCGAGGTTTTGATGGACCCCTGTGTCGCTGAACATGACCATGCACAAGATGTGTAATGCCTGGGCCACATAAGTGTCTCACACGTCCATCCTTGCCTCGATGCATCCGCGGTGTCGCGGAAAACTGGACTGCAGTACTCCTAGCACGGTAGTGCCGCTGCCCACTGTTTCCACTAACGCGCTCGCCTCCCACTCCTCCCATGCGCATCTGCGCCATATGTACTGAAACACCATCAGCACAAGCATCATCCGTCTGTATACTGGCATCAACACAAACTGGAACTGTAGGACATGCTGCCACATCTTCATCAACAATAGGAGTAGCTTCATCCGGCTTGTCACCAACAAGAACTGGCTTGCATCTACAGGCATGGCTGAAACATCACCAACATCGACGCTCGGAACATCATGCACCATGCTGCACTGTAGGCTTGTGCAACTTTTCTTTGCGTACCACCAAATCCACATCGAACTTGATATGATCATCACCCATATGCTTCAAAGTCCGCTGTTTGCCACCATGCATAAAAGCATATGTATTTTCTCTCCCAGCACGTGTCACATTATGATCATACTGCCATGAACGCCCAAGTAGCAATCCACACACCTCCAATGGCAACACATCGCACTCTATCTCATCAACATAATCATCAACTGTAAATGGCACACACACCTTATGAGTAATCTTCAGCATACCACATCTATTCAACCACTCAAGACGTTTTGGTTCAGGAAGACGCCATGTAGACAACCCCAATGCTTCCACCATCGCCTTGCTTATGCCATTTGTACAGCTACCACCATCAATCATCAACTTGCAAGCCTTGCCCTTTATAATGCACTGAGTCTGAAACAAACTCCATCGCTGACCCTTGTCAACTGTCTTGCAAGCATCATCTTGTACCTTCTTGAGTTGCATATTCAGCTCGCTCAATGGTACATCCTCCTCAACAGTCACAGTAGTGTCCTTGGTATCAGAGCCAGGTTTTCTCTCCTCTGACGAAATTGCCACTATTTCGGCGACTGTCTGCACTGGCACAACCTTGGGAACCTCCTTTGGAAAAAACGAAATAGACACAACCATATCTTCCTTGGAACATAGCTGCAACCTCTTGCCATCCTCAGCCGGTGGTGACACAACCTGAAGTGGCTGTTTGAGGACCTTCACATGCATTCTAGGCTTGTTACCAAACACAAAACACACACGTAAGAATTCCAGAAGATCAAACCAAGTTGCAGAAATAATGCCCTTCACATGCATCTCCTTGTTCCACCAATTGTGTATATCGTCATCCACACGTCGAACAACAAGTGCCAACCGTGTAGAACCATCCAAGAGCTCATAAGTACCACACCTTTGCAAACCCTGATGTATATGCCTTTCCCACAACTCATAATCTGAAACCAATGCATAGTTATGAAGCTTCCACTTAACTGTAGTTTCAGCAAACTACACACCGTCTAATATATCAAGGAAATCATTGAAGACATCTCCAGACCTTTTACCTGAAATACACCTCTTCCTGTAATAATCACCTTCAAACGAATCCACCGAAGCATACTGCGAAAGTGCGAAACTGGATATCAAAAAAGCTGGCCCAGCAGCAGCGCCTATCAGTGGCCCGGTTGGGCCAGCCTGGGCGCCGGCCTGGCTGGTCTGTGGCCCGGTCACGCCGGACTAGGGCCCGGTCATGCCGGCCTGTGCACCGGTCTGTCCGTCAGGGGCCCGGTCATGCCGGCGTGGAAACCGTACTGGCGGGCAGAAGCCCTTGGAACTGGCCCGGATGGCACCGGCCTGGGAGCCGGTTTTGGACGGATTGGCCGGCCTGGAGCCCGATCCGACCGGGTCTAGCACCGGCCCGGCCGGTCCTGAAGTCGGTCGGCCGGCCCTGGAGCCGGATCGTGTCGCGATTTTGCTTCTTCCTCGCGACGCCAAACCCCAAATTCCGCGATTTTGGCACCTGGAGCTGCCATAGATGATAGGAAAAACTGCACCGCGACATCACCAATCTTCCTCCAACCAACCCCTTCAACCTAGAGCCAAACTCCTCCGATGCAAATCGATCCGATGAGATCAATCAACAAAACCTCGCCGTGAGCAACACAGAAATCTGATACCACATGATAAGGGGTATCCCAGCAGATCCTCCTAGGTGTTGCCCGGTCTTTCATAGTGAGACTCGGGTAGTAGATCCTCCCAACAACGCGATAAACGCAGCCTGGAGAAGAGGGACGAATTCAGCAAGCAACGGATCGATGAACGATACACCTCAAACCTGAGCTAGACAATCCTTGATGAACACAAGAACCTTCGCAGCGGATATATTTCGAACTAGATAAATGGTAGCGCCGTACCTCCAAAGGGATGATACACGTGAACACACACAATGATTTTTAACATAAAACTGATCTAACCCTAAACCCTAGCCGTGCCCACCCTTATATGAGGGGGTGACCGGCCAAGCCCCTAGTGGGCCTCCCTAGTTCGACTCAGACAAGCCCAAGTCGAAACACACAACTTATTAAAAACCCTAATTGGCCAACATATGACCATAGACATAAAATAAGATAACTAAGCTCGTGAAGTTCTGAAATTGGGCTCCACATAGGCCTTCATGCCCGTATCACATCCTTTATGTCATTAGAGCATGATGCTGTTGCAGATGCTGGGTGTATTGGTATATTAATATATGCTCTTTATCGAAAAAAATAAATCTGGTTTGGAAGTCTTTTTCCACCCAAAAGTGCAAAATTTAGTTATTTTGCTGTTTTAGATCTTTCCGTGATATGCTAGAGGTGTTGTGATGCGCTAGTGTTGTACGAAGTTCCGTGGTTCTTACCATGAGGACTAGCCTCAGAGCATCTCCAATAGAGCGCGGTAAAACACGCTCGTGCAGAAAAACCCCGTTATTTTATTGCGTGTGGACGGTCAATGCATTTCAGCAGACACGTGAAAATAGAGCACGCACGAAATTGTTTACCGCGTGTGGCAAAATCGGCAAAACACGCGCTAAATTTACCGTGTCGGCTCCAGCGCACGGTATAAAAAAAGGGTGCGCGTAGACCAACCGTCACATTGCCGAATCACCACTCCACCGCTTTTCACCGCCGAAGCGCTGCTCTCACCCTCCACCGCCTCCACGCTGACATGCCCCTGCGCCGCAGCTCCTTCGGCTACCGCGACTTGCGTGTACGGCCATCGGTAAACTTCTACGTGGAGATCCGCGCCGCCGGCTACTGTCTGACGCTCGTGACGTTCAAGACCGCGTACGAGGTCACGCACGCCTACGACTCGGCGACGTGGCGGCTCGGCCGTCCATGCTGCGACCTCAACTTCAACGATGTCAACTCCATCGCCTAAGCGGAGATGGTGGCGCTGTCGCCTTGCCTTGTAACCGACGAGGAGAGGCAGCAACAATGCCGGCTCACCATCGCCGCAGCGGACGAGCGTGCCATGGCAACGTGGCACGAGAACTTCCCTCAAGACATCATCGACGAGAACGAGTTCTTCAAGCAGCAACTGGCGGAGTGCAAGGCGGCGAGGCAAGCCAAGCGGGCGCGAAAGGCGTTCATCTTGGCACAGACGGAAGGCCCGACCATCATCGACGACAACGATCCTCGGTGGGCAGATCTGATTTCGTCCACCACTTCGAGTTCATCAGACTCCGACATCAAGTTCGATGACTAGTTATTTTTTTTAAGTTTATATTATCGTATTTTTCTGATTTTTAGTTCATCGCATTTGGATTCATTTTTTATTGGTTTGGGATGCTCATCAAGCATATCGCTCGATGCATTTGTATTCATTTGATCTATGTTTCAACAAGTTTGCACCGAAATCTGTCGCGCAACCTGATTTTTTGCGCGCTGGTAAAATCGCTGCTATTCTCACGCGAAAATATAGAGCTTCTGGTAAAGCAGTGGTGTGCAAAAAATAAAATAAAAAAACGGAAATCAAGCGCGGTAAAATTGTTTGAACGCATCCGGTATTTCAGGTGCCCGATCACGTGATCACGTCCGTCCTCAAAGCCCAAGATTGAGGCTCCGACATCAAGTTCGACGACTAGATATTTATTTTCAGTTTATGTTACACTAGTGGAAACGGGCCTGTAATCCCGGTTCATCTGGGCCTTTAGTCCCGGTTTCCAAATCGGGACCAATTAGGCGGGACTAAAGGTCTCTCCTTTTAGTCCCGGTTGTAAAATAAACAGGCACTTAATCTCTAACTACGCTTAATCAATAGTCAAATTACTTACCTGTGGTCCAACTTCCCGCTCGGTCACCCATCATCCCACTACTCCAGCACTAGCACGCTTAACTTCCAAGTTCTTTTCTCATCCCGCTTCCAAGTGCTTCGCGCGCATGTTGTGATACTAGTATTATATCAATCCTTTTAACATGTTGCTCGATGTCACACTTATTTATTATTCGAATTCCAAATAATTATTTTAATAAACAAAACTAATGACGTAATAACATGTTGTGGTAATGGTATTATAATTTTATTTTTTTTAATTTGTATTATAATTGTTTTTTTAATTTATTAGTTTTTAATTTTTTTTGCCAAACTTGAAAATTTGAAAATCTAAAAATTGGCTAACTTTATGGTTAAGTAATAGTAATCTTTATGCATGATGTAGTTATTATTTTAAAAAATTTAAAAATATAAAATTCCGAATTTCTGGCAAAAATTAAAATCTTCCTGCTTTCATATTTTCATTTGGAATTTTGAGAATCTAAAAATTAGCTAACCGGGTAAACCCTGGTGAATTCGGATGTAACTTTTTCCCACGATGATTTTGATATATTACACGTTTTTTTCGACATCGTACGCAAAAGTTAATGCGGTTTACCATTTTTCAAACCTTTTTTTGCAAATTTGTTAATTTTCCCTAGTAGTAGGTTGCATAGAAGAATCTGAAAAGATTTTATTTTTTGAATTTTCTATCATTTTCTTTTATATTTTACAGTGTTAAAAAAGACGATCCAGGGGGGTGGAGGTGCATGGGGAGACAAAAACCCTTTAACGAACCGGGACAAAAGGGTAGACCTTTAGTCCCGGTTGGTAATTGCCCCATAGAGCACCTTTAGTCCCGGATTGTATTACCAACCGGGACTAAAGGATTTTCATGATGAACCGGGACCAATGTCCCCATTGATCCCGGTTTGGTTCAAAACGGGGACATTTGCTTGGGACGAAAGGCCTCTTTTCCACTAGTGTTATCGTATTTCCTGTTTTTCTAGTTTTTTTTTTTTTTTTTTTGAGAAACACAGTACAAACGCAGGCGCTCACATACACGCGCATACACTCACCCCTATGAACGCACACACGCACATCCTACCCCTATGAGCACCTCCGGAAGACCGAGCCGACGGATTGGATCTTGAAATTGACGAAGTCACCACAGGCGCCTCGCTATCGACGGGATCGTATTTCCTGTTTTTCTAGTTCATCACATTTGTATCCATTTGATCTACCTTTCAATAAGTTTGCACCGAAATCTGTCACGCGACCTAACTTTTTACGCGCGTGTAAATCGCTGCTATTCTCACGCGAAAATATAGAGGGTATGGTATAGCAGTCGTCTGCCGTGTGTGAAAAAAAACGCAAATCAAGCGCTGTAAAATTGTTTTAACCCATCCGGTACTTCAGGCGCCCGATCACGTCCGTCCTCAAAGTCCAAGATTGAGGCTCTGCATCAGCACGCGCGACTTTCGCGTGGGCCTTGTGCTCGCATTTACCCACGCGGCTGCCGTGCCGCGACGTCCCGCAAATCGGTGTTTGCGCGGCCGAATCGCACCGCACCTACTACTGGATCCCCTGCTCACCGGTGCAACCGGCCGGCAGCTCCGTGCCTGATCTTCATTCTCCTTGTCGTTGCGTTTGCATTCTGGATACTTTCACGCAAGGCCAAGAGGTAGCATCAGTCACAGATAAATCAGTGGCGAATTTTCCTCTCAAAACTCGAAATGCTACTTTATCTAGATTATTCCATCGTTTGTGTTTATAACAAGATATAATTTTCTTATTCCATCAGGTAAACATGGCTATAAATGTATGTGTTGTATCTTAGGCATGATTTAGATATTGAGCCATTCTACTAAAATACTTGCATTATAATTTGTTATTGCTACAGACAAGTAAAATTAGTTTTGTTGACAAATGAAATAGATCTTCAAACAGTACTCATTATATGTATGTAACTATGCTGAATTACGAGTCCTTGGTTCATATCTTTATTGTATTTTGCTAAACAACCAACACATGTATGGAAGAGATTGCATGAACCTGGTTGATTAGCCCACACACTCTTAGGTTGCGTGTGGTACTCTACGGTCCAATAATGTATGTCCGTATGTACAATAAAAATGCAAAAATAAAATCCAAAAAATGTCGCAAAACCATGAAGTATATTCTACACGACAAAATATGAAAACTAAAATAATAGATGATGATGTAAGATATGCAATGCTATATAATTTAGTCAATATTTAGTCTTATGATTGATTTACTAGATGCTCTGATCCTTCCGAAGTTCCACATTTGGATCAGTGTTTTTCGTTATGTGGTAGTTTTGCTTAGTTCTTGCATGTAGTTGATCAAACCAGCCCATAATGAAAATATTTCCTGTACAACTTTTCTAAAATACAAAACAACAACAAAAAGAAGAACAAGGAACATATGGCTCTAGGGAGTATGGAGGCCATTTAGCATTGGGATTTCATGCCAGGCTTGGCCTTGGAAGATCAGGTTCGTCGTTGATTTGGATCTACGGTTCACTTCTCTCCCTCCTCCCCTGGCAAAGAATTCTTCTTGGTGGTTTCCTTTTAGTCGGCCTCTTTTGTTCTCACGGTGGAACAGTGGGCTTGGCTCTTCAATGTTGCATTGGTGGTGATGCTCTTGGATTTAGGGTTTATCAACTAATTGATCGTCGATTTTGTTTCTTTGTGGCTTCAAATAAAGTGGGGCATTTCATATATGGTTTACATGATCAGATCTAGCCAGATTTTGTGTGTCACTTTTCTCTATATCGTGGAGTTCATCCCAGGGTTTCTGTTTTTTTTTTATCGTGCAACATCACATCTGGTTCCATCTAAGCAAGATCTGATCGTGGCTCAGCGAAGTCCAACACTTTTACGTCCGAATCTGGATGTTCTTGCAGCTACTTCTGCCAATGATTTATCAGCTAAACGAGAATTGGCAATATTTGGATTCATATGCACGACTTCATCTACTCCTCTGGAACATTCAAATTCTGCAACAATGACATGTGATGATCCATTTTTCAAGGTTGGTCAACTGACGATCCCGATCAAAAAGGATCGTGTTGCTTCATCAAAATTGACATCAATGGGCTCCAATTTTCCATGTTTACTATATCATAATCTGCCCGTTCAAACTTTGGAAATTTTGGAGGATCAACGTCAGGCAGGTTATTCAGAGGAAGAAATTATGGATGCACTGAATTTGCCTATTATTCCGCCAAAAGATCTTGTGTTTGAATTCATTGGGCGTTGCTACCGAGTGGACTTCAAGATCACCTCAGAATTAATTGTCCTGGTTTTTGTGCTAACTGCTGTCAATTGGGTGTCAAATGTGATTGCTGCTCTCCCATTGGGCCAGATGTTTTCTGTTCTAAATGCCTAGCACCTGACCATTATTTCAAGGACTGCAATATTGGTCTCAGGTGTAAATCTTGTCGAATCTTGGGATATTGGGCCTCGAACTGTTCCAAACGGCCCGCAGGAATTTGGAGAGTCAAAAACGTGAAGCCAACTAAAAAGAAGAATCAATTAATTGGTCGGCATATTTGGGTGGTTAAGGGAAGTGGAAATTCTGTACCACCTTTACCGCTTGCCGTTTCGCCTCCTCTTTCTGCTTCTCCTCCTAGCTCCGCCACCGACATGGCTACGTTCCCGGTTGACGAGGGTGCTCCTCGGCAATGCCCACCTTTTGGGGCTTAGGGTTGACGTAATCCTGCAGGATGACATGGGATATCGGATACCAAACAAACAGGGAAAGAGATTTACCCAGTTTCGGGGCCCTCGATGAGGTAAAAGCCTTACTTCCTGCTTGTCTGATCTTCATTATCGAAATTATCGGGTTACAATGGGGTAGCCGAAGGCTAAGATTATGATCTCGTCGAGAGGCTAAGATTTCTAATGACCTAGCTCTAGACTTGCGGTGGTTTTGGCTGCGGTGATTGTGTGTCTCTCGGCAGACCCTCTCCTGGCCATTAAATTGCAGCCCACGTCCCGAGAGTTCTATCCGGGTTCGACTAGGTTACAAAGAGTTCTACGTCTAAACTTTCCTTGTTTCTTCATCTTCTTGCCTTGTTCGTCAAGAATCTTTCTTTGGAACCGACATAAAATCCCACCTTTGTCGGTGGATGATCTTCATGAGGCCCTGGTTGGGCCGTAGGAGGGAGCGTAATATTGGTTACCCGAAGGGTAATGCCTACATCAGTAGCCCTCGAGTGACTGGCCGAAGTAAAGCTTCGGGCATGGACTAAAATTGTCTTATGTCGAACGTCCATAACTACCGGAAGATCTTGATCTCTTTGAAATAGAAAGCTCATTTTTATCGGGTGCGCATTCAGCGCTCCCGATGGGAGTAGCCCCCCGGGTCTAGGCACGGATGCTGGCAACCGTGTGTAGACTCAAGTTGTACTACTCGAATGTTTTTTGGCTGTCGATGTTTTCTGCAAACTGTCGTAGTCATCCGATATCTTTTTTATATCGGGTCTTCAATATCTTGTAGTAAAGTCATGCTAATTTATAGTACGTAAGGGATTTCGAGTAACGTGCCCAGTTTTACTCGATAAATCGATTCTGGTTAACTGCCGATGGTAAAACAAGGTTACTCTACTCAGAATCAAGTACCCGGGCATGATCCTGGATCCTTTTTTTTTAAATCTCCGAGTCCATAGTTTTTATCGGGTGCGTGTCTAGTGCTCCCGATGGGAGTATCCCCCGAGTCTAAGGACGGATGCTTGCAACCGTGCATAGACTCAAGTCAAGCAACTTGATGTTATAATTTCATTCGGATGCTTCATGACGAGTCGATACTTTTTGTGACATCATCAATGACGTCGCCACTGCGGCGGTTCGATTGACAGGACGTGACCTGACGGGCACACCCTACTTCTGCGCGGTCAGTTAGGAAATGACTAGTCCTTGCATGTTGACCGAGGCATCTCCTTGATTTCTGCACATAGTGGGAGTAATGGGCCGCCGGTTTACCTCTCTCTTTGACACATGTACGACTGGATCCTTGCCCATCTTCCCACGATACCAAAATAACGGCCACGATCTCCAGTCATTCCTCGTTATAAATAGAAGATCTCTTTAATTTTTTTTACTTTTTACGCCTCCCATACTGCTCATCTTCTTCCCTTGCCTCCTTCTCGCCATTGTCTCTGCTTTCACGAGCTCCCAGCGACCATGGGCAAGAAGAAGGGCACCACTAGCTCTGGTGCTACCACAGGTGCATCCAAGGCTAGCCTCGGCTGGACCGCAGCCACCATCTCCAAACGTGAGGAGAATAAGATGAGGTCGTTAGGGCTCATCCCCTCTGCCGAATCTAATTTCCGTCATCCAGGTTCCGCCTCTCGCCCAAAGCCTCCAAAGGTATTAATGTTATGTTCTCGCTTTTCTGCATCGTGGGTTGTCTCTTCCAGCCCACGAATTTCTTCATTCTCTCCTATTTTTCTACGGGATTCAGCTCTGGCGGCTGATTCCTAATTCCATCCTCCACCTCTCGATCTTCATCACTGTGTGCGAGGCTTTCCTCGGCATCGACCACCACTGGGGTCTGTGGAGGAAGATCTTTTACGTAAAACACCAAAATGGCAATGAGGGCCCTCACGTGGTCGGCGGCGTCGGCTTCGTCGTCAGGAAGGAAGTTAACTACTTCAACTTCCCGATGAAGGAGTCTGTCCAAGGCTGGCGACAGAAGTGGTTCTATCTTCGGGACATCCCAGCATCAGGACAGCGCTCGAATCTGCCTCCATTCGAAGATGTTCTTGTTGCTATGCCGAAGAAATCTTGGCAAAATGCCCTGACGGCTGAAGAAATCGATGTAGCTGACCAACTGTATGAAAAGATCTTAAATCCAAAGAATGCAGATGATGTGTGGCACTGAAGTAGTCACAGTGTTCTTAAAGCGTCGGGTACAGCCCGTAATGTCAACACTACTAGGAAAAGGCCTAGCCATAAGATTGACTTCAGTAGCGCACCATGATGGCCGTGCGCCACTACTACTTAGCAGTGGCGCACCACAAAACGGTGGGCCACTGTTACAAATGTAGTAGTGGCGCACCTTGTTTGTGGTGCGCCATTACTAATTCCTGGCAGGAGGCCAACTCCTACCCCAACCTAATAGTGGCACACGTCGCCTAGGTGCGCCACTGCTACTTTGCTTACCTATGGCGCATGGCATAGTGGTGCGCCACTGCTAGGAGGTGGCCATGGCCCCTTTAGAGATGAGAGCCTTAGCAATGGCGCACTGCCGCGATGCGCCACAACTAGCTATGGCGCACCACCACCCAACAAGGTACGCCACTGCTAAGTTGGGCAGGGGCGTGGGGTGCAGGTACCAGGTGAGCAGTGGCGCATGATACGTCCAATTTGCATCACTATTTTATATCATAATTTGCTGTTATTCATTGATATATTTCATATTTGGATACAATATTTATGTTATTTCATCTATTTTGCATGTTTCATCATTATTGGAGGATCAAGCACCGGAGCCAGGATTCTGCTAGAAAAAGCACCGTCAGAACGCAATATTTCGGAAGATCAACTGTGGAAGGAAATTATACCAAAAATCCTATTTTTCAAGATGACGAAGGAAGCCAGAAGGAGGAGCCAGCTGGACCCAGGGTGGGCCCACACCATAGGGCGGCGCGGCCCATGGCCTGGCCGCGCCACCATGTGGTGTGGGGGCCCCACAGCCCCTTTTGCCTCCTTTTCTTCGCGAAACCCTTCGTCCCGAAAACCTAAGCCACAGAGGGTACCTCGCGAAGAGTTACAGCCGCCTCTGCGGGGCGAAGAACACCAGAGAGAAAAGAGCTCTCCGGTGGGCAGGAATCCGCCGGGGAAATTCCCTCCGGGAGGGGGAAATCGACGCCATCGTCACCGTCATCGAGCTGGACATCATCTCCATCACCATCATCATCATCTCCACCATCATCACCGCCGTCTCCACCGCTGGACACCGTCACCGCCGTAGCAATTTGGGTTTGATCTTGATTGTTTGATAGGGGAAACTCTCCCGGTATCGATCTCTACTTGTTGTTGATGCTATTGAGTGAAACCATTGAACCAAGTTTATGTTCAGATTGTTATTCATCATCATATCACCTCTGATCATGTTCCATATGATGTCTCGTGAGTAGTTCGTTTAGTTCTTGAGGACATGGGTGAAGTCTAAATGTTAGTAGTGAACTATGGTTGAGTAATATTCAATGGTATGATATTTAAGTTGTGGTGTTATTCTTCTAGTGGTGTCATGTGAACGTCGACTACATGACACTTCACCATTTATGGGCCTAGGGGAATGCATCTTGTACTCGTTTGCCAATTGCGGGGTTGCCGGAGTGACAGAAACCTAAACCCCCGTTGGTACATCGATGCAGGAGGGATCGCAGGATCTCAGAGTTTAAGGCTGTGGTTAGATTTATCTTAATTACTTTCTTGTAGTTGCGGATGCTTGCAAGGGGTATAATCACAAGTATGTATTAGTCCTAGGAAGGGCGGTACATTAGCATAGGTTCACCCACACAACACTTATCATAACAATGAAGATTATTTAGCCGTATGTAGCGAAAGCACTAGACTAAAATCCCGTGTGTCCTCGAGAACGTTTGGTCATTATAAGTAAACAAACCGGCTTGTCCTTTGTGCTAAAAAGGATTGAGCCACTCGCTGCAATTGTTACTCTCGCACTTTACTTACTCGTACTTTATTCAACTGTTACATCAAAACCCCCTGAATACTTGTCTGTGAGCATTTACAGTGAATCCTTCATCGAAACTGCTTGCCAACACCTTTCTCGCTCCTCGTTGGGACTCGACATTCTTACTTATCGAAAATACTACGATACACCCCCTATACTTGTGGGTCATCAAGACTATTTTCTGGCGCCGTTGCCGGGGAGTGAAGCGCTATTGGTAAGTGGAATTGGTAAGGAAAATCTTTACTGTTTGTGCTGATTTTATTTCTCGTCGCTATAAGTCATTATGGAGAGATCTTCTCTTCAATTTTTATTTGGGAAATCTACTACTACTGGAACGGTAGTGGATGAGGCGCCAGGTGAGGAAGTGATACCATATAAAATACCTATGAAAATTATTGAACGTGTTATGGATAACCGCTATGAAGGGGATGGAACTGTCCACCCTGGAGATCATTTATTGTTCTTACATGAATTATGCGGTTTATTCAAGTGTGCAGGTATTGCTATGGATGAAGTGAGGAAGAAACTATTCTCTTTATCGCTGTCTGGTAAGGCGGCGCATTGGTATAAATTACTGGATAATGGGGATTCTCTTGAATGGAATGATATTGTGCCCCGGTTTTATTCTAAGTTCTATCCTCCAAGTGAAATTCACAAGGATCGGAATCACATATATAATTTTTGGCCTCATGATGGAGAGAGTATTGCCCAAGCTTGGGGGAGATTGAAGTCTTTAATGCTCAAATGCCCCATTCATGAGCTTCCTGGTAATGTTATTATTGATAATTTCTATGCAAGACTTTCTTTTCAAGACAAGACCTTGCTGGATACTTCTTGTTCTGGATCATTTACACGCAACAAAGAAGAGTTTAAAAGGGACCTTCTTGATCGGATCCAAGAAAATACCAAGGTTGGGAGAACGACAAGGATAGAGAATCGTATAATTTATGATTATAAATGCATTGAAGCTTTTATGGATAATTTGATAAATTTCGTAATATGAGTGCTACATATGGTCTTGATTCTCAAGTTGCTGCAAATCTTTATAAAGCTTTTGCCTCTCATTATGAATTGCCAAAGAAGAATTTTGATAAGTATCATGAACCGTATAAAGATAAAATTGATTCATCTATTAATAAATGCGTTATAGTTGAAACTGCTGATCATGTTATTCCTGAAGCTTATATTGAAAAAACTCCTTTCCCTGCTAAAATGAAGGAGTACTCTGTTATAGATAGTGCGGTTCATAAAAGTGAAAAGAAACCTGTAGAACCTGAGGAACAAATAAAAGTTGAACCTGCTGTTGCAATAGTTAAAGATCTTGTGACTGAAAATGTGGAGGATGGTCATATTATTTTCTGTGAAGATGCTTCTAATATTGTTTCACATCCTAATAAACCCAAACAAGCTAGTGTTCCTATGCTATCTGTTAGAATTGGTGATCATTGCTATTATGGATTATGTGATATTGGTGCAAGTGTTAGTGCTATTCCTTATGAGCTTTACACGGAGATTATGCACGAAATTGATTCTTGTGAACTTGAAGATATTGATGTGGTTATTCAGCTGGCTAATAGAGAAACTATTTCTCCAATTGGTATTGTTCGAGATGTGGAAGTTTTATGCGGTAAGATTAAATATCCTGCTGACTTTTTGTTACTTGGTTCTGCTGCTAGTGATTATTGTCCTATTATTTTTGGTAGACCTTTTCTAAATACTTGTGGAGCTATTATAGATTGCAAGAAAGAGAAAATTTTGACTAAATTTGCTGGTGAATCTTATGAGTTTAACTTCTCTAAATTTACTAAAACTCCTTATAAAGCTGATTTGCCTAGTAATGATTTTAAAATGGAGCAGTGTGCATCTATTGTTCTTGTTCCTAATAATCCTTTGCAGCAACATTTGGAGGATAGCGAGAGTGAAGTTTTTAGGAAAGAGAGAGATGAGCTTGAGGAAATTTTTCTTCGCCAACCCATTCTCAAGCATGATTTACCGGTGGAAGATTTGGGTACAACACCTCCACCAAAGGAAGATCCTGTTTTTGATTTAAAGCCTTTGCCTGATAATCTTAAATATGCTCATATTGATGATAAGAAAATATATCCTGTTATTATTAGTTCTAAGCTTTCAGAGATTGAGGAAGAAAGGTTATTGGAAATATTGAAGAAGCACCGAGGAGCTATTGGCTACACTCTTGATGATTTGAAAGGGATTTCTCCTTCTATTTGCCAACATGCTATTAATATGGAAGATGATGCAAAGCCTGTTGTTGAACATCAGCGTCGTCTAATTCCGAAGATGAAGGAAGTGGTAAGGAATGAGGTATTAAGACTTCTTGAAGCTGGTATTATATATCCTATTGCTGATAGTAGATGGGTTAGTCCTGTGCATTGCGTTCCCAAGAAAGGAGGAATGACTGTTGTGCCTAATGATAATGATGAGCTCATCCCTCAAAGAGTAGTTGTAGGGTATAGAATGTGCATTGATTTTCGAAAAGTTAATAAAGTTACTAAGAAAGATCATTACCCTTTACCATTTATTGATCACATGCTAGAAAGATTGTCTAAAAATACTCATTTTTGTTTTCTTGATGGTTATTCTGGGTTTTCACAAATTGTTGTTAAAGCTAAAGATCAAGAGAAAACCACTTTCACTTGTCCCTATGGAACTTATGCTTATAGACGTATGCCTTTTGGTTTATGTAATGCTCCTGCTACTTTTCAAAGATGCATGTCTGCTATTTTTCATGGTTTTTGTGAGAGTATTGTAGAGGTATTCATGGATGATTTTTCCGTCTATGGGAATTCTTTTGATAGTTGCTTGCGAAACCTTGATAAAGTTTTGCAGAGATGTGAAGAAACTAACCTTGTTCTTAATTGGGAGAAATGCCACTTTATGGTTAATGAAGGAATTGTATTGGGACATAAAATTTCTGAGAGAGGTATTGAAGTTGATAGAGCTAAAGTTGAAGCAATTGAGAAGATTGCCTATCCGAGGGATGTTAAAGGTATTCGTAGTGTTCTTGGTCATGCTGGGTTTTATAGGAGATTTATTAAAGATTTCTCCAAGATTTCAAAGCCTCTTACTAATCTTCTTCAAAAAGATGTACCATTTGTTTTTGATGATGATTGTAAGGAAGCTTTTGAAACTCTAAAGAAAGCTTTAACAACTGCTCCTATAGTTGAACCTCCTGATTGGAACTTACCATTTGAAATTATGTGTAATGCTAGTGATTTTGCTGTAGGCGCTGTTCTTGGACAGCGAGTAGATAAAAAACTGAATGTTATTCATTATGCTAGTAAAACTCTTGATGCTGCTCAAAGAAATTATGCTACAACTGAAAAAGAATTATTAGCTGTAGTCTTTGCTTGCGATAAATTTAGATCTTATATTGTTGATTCAAAAGTTACTATTCATACTGATCATGCTGCAATTAGATACCTTATGACAAAGAAAGATGCTAAGCCGCGGCTTATTAGATGGGTACTTCTTTTGCAAGAATTTGATTTACATATTGTAGATAGGAAAGGTGCTGATAATCCTATTGCTGATAATTTGTCTAGATTGGAAAATATTGCTTATGATCCTGTTCTCAAGTAATGATAGTTTTCCAAATGAACAATTGGCTGTAATAAAGGTGAGCTCGCGAGACAGTCCTTGGTATGCTGATTATGCTAACTTTATTGTTTCCAAGTACTTGCCTCCAACCTTTTCAGCTCAGCAAAGGAGGAAATTCTTTTATGACTTGAGGCATTATTTCTGGGATGACCCACACTTATACAAAGAAGGAGTGGATGGTATTATGCGAAGATGTGTTCCCGAAAATGAACAACAAGAGATATTGAGTAAATGTCATGGTAGTGCTTATGGAGGACATCACGCCGGAGAAAGAACCGCGCAAAAGGTTCTACAATCAGGTTTTTATTGGCCAACTCTCTTCAAGGATGCGAGAAAGTTTATTTTATCTTATGATGAATGCCAAAGGGTTGGTAATATCTCCAGACGTAATGAAATGCCTATGAATTATACTCTTGTTATTGAACCATTTGATTGTTGGGGATTTGACTTCATGGGACCTTTTCCGTCTTCAGAAGGTAACACTCACATACTTGTTGCTGTTGATTATGTTACTAAATGGGTGGAAGCAATACCTACAAAAAGTGCTGATGGTGAGACCTCTTTAAGAATGCTTTTCGACATTATTTTTCCTAGATTTGGAGTGCCTAGATATATTATGACTGATGGAGGTTCTCATTTTATTCATGGAGGTTTTAGAAAAACTATTGCTAAGTATGGTATTAATCATAGAATTGCTTCCGCTTATCATCCTCAAACTAGTGGTCAAGTAGAATTATCAAATAGAGAGATTAAATCTATTTTGGGAAAGACTGTTAATAAAACTAGAAAGAATTGGGCTTCTAAATTGAAGGATGCACTATGGGCTTATAGAACTGCTTATAAAAATCCCATGGGAATGTCACCTTATAAAATGGTTTATGGGAAGGCTTGTCATTTACCTTTAGAACTAGAACACAAAGCTTATTGGGCAGTTAGAGAATTAAATAAAGATCCTAAACTTGCCGGTGACAAGAGGTTGTTGCAATTAAGTTCTCTAGATGAATGGAGAAGTGAAGCTTATGAAAATGCTAAACTCTTTAAAGAGAAAGTTAAAAAATGGCATGATAAAAGGATTATTAAAAGAGAATTTAATATTGGGGATAAAGTCCTATTGTATCGGTCTCGTCTCAGATTCTTTGCAGGGAAATTACTCTCGAAATGGGAAGGACCGTATGTTGTTGAGGAGGTGTATCGTTCAGGAGCAATTAAAATTAGCTCTCTCCAAGGCAATGCCACGCAAGTGGTGAATGGACAAAGACTCAAGCATTATATCTCGGGTGATTCTTATAATGTTGATGTTGATATTATTCAAGTGGAAACACCGGAGGCTTTCATCAAAGGGCAAATTGACAAATCCGCGAACTCGACTTTGAATAGGTAACAAGATCGGTAATGAAAAGTACGCAATTTACTTTCCGAACAATATTTTTGCTGTTTTTGGAAAATATGAAAAATTACGAGTTCGAAACGGAGTGGAAAGGACGCACGAGGGGGTGCCACCATAGGCCGGCGCGGCCTGACCTGGGCCCGCGCCGACCTATGGTCTGGCCGCCTCGTCGCCCCTTTACGACTCTAGTTCGATCTGGTACTTTCCTTGTGTCGTGAAAATTTTTGCTATATAATCCCCCGGACCCCTGGAGGTCCGTATATCGTTTTCTCGACGTGTTTTGTTTCGAGCTGTTTCTGCCAGGATCTGTTTTCGGTCTAAAAGCACCATGGTCTCCAAGGACAAGGGTAAGGAGCTTCCGGATGAAGATAATCAAGATCTTGAGTGGAAAGAGGAGGACAAGGACGTCAAGGAAGAGGGTGAAGAAGAGATGGAGGAAGATTCGCACGCACACCCGCGTGCTACCATCGCAAGCATCAAGGTGGTGGACAACCCTTTTAGTGCAAACAAGAGCGCAAGAATTCGCACTGGAGGAGCGGTTCCACGTCATTACCTAGCTCCGAAGACATCCTTATCAGGCACTCATCACCCCTTCCACAATCTAATTTTCAATAATCAAATTGAAGGGACTCCCAAGGCAGCATTGCCTAGCCAGTGGGATATAGATCGCTCTAACACTGCAGGAAGGAGGGAGCCTGAGGCTGAAGAGTGGGGAAATAACTCCAAGAGTTGGGACTCGCCGTCGGACAGACTCCTTAACCGCGTCGAGCACAATTCGGAGATGATTCGCAATCTCACATACAGGATTGATGAGCTTCAGGAGCTTATTGAGAAGCTTGTCAGGAATTCATCACCACCATCGCCAAAGGAGTAATTCATCATCGGTATTGGCATCCCCTTGGTTTGTTCCAAGCTTGGGGGAGTGCCGCGGTATCACATCATCACTATCTTTTACTTTTTATTGTCAAGTAGTGTCATATCATGAGTAGGGAAGTTATCGTATAAGATGGGTTGCAGTTTGGAAGTATCTCTCCTTTAGTTGGTTATCTATGTATCCCTTGGTGTGAGTTATCATTATGGAATATTAATGAGAAGTCTTATCATTTACATATTGCACATCTTATTTTAGTTTGCAATCTCTATTATATGATTTACCTTGTCGTTAGTATTGGTATCACTTTGGGAGCATTGAATAAATCTATTTGGTTTTGGCAAACTTAGCATTGGTCAATAGCAACAACACTTTGAGGTTTAAGTAGAAAAGAGAAATACATGTAGTTGTTTCATTGTCTTTCTTTCTTGTTAGCTCATAGCTTATTATTCTGAAGTTAAAATTGTTTGTGCTTACAAGGAAGATGCATGATTGTTTCTATCACATGTATATTTGTTTGTTTCCCTCAACTCTTATGCTTGTTAATTAACCTTGCTAGCCAAAGACCAGATCTTGAGAGGGAATACTTCTCGTACATCCAAACCTTAGCCCAAACCTATGTCATTTGTGTCCACCATACCTACCTACTACACGGTATTTTCTGCCATTCCAAGTAAATACTTCATGTGCTACCTTTAAACAATTCAAAACTTAGTATCTCTTATTTGTGTCAATGTTTTATAGCTCATGAGGAAGTATGTGGTGTTTTATCTTTCAATCTTGTTGGGCAACTTTCACCAATGGACTAGTGGCTTCATCCGCTTATCCAATAATTTTGCAAAAAGAGCTGGCAATGGGATTCCCAGTCCCAAATTAATTAAACTAAATAGACACTCCTCCATGGTATGTGATTGATGGACGGCACCCGAAGGATTCGGTTAGCCATGGCTTGTGTAAGCAAAGGTTGGGGGGAGTGTCATCATCATAATAAAACTAAAATAAAAAGGCACTCCTTCATGGTATGAGATTGTTGGCGAGGCACCCGAGGATTCGGTTAGCCATGGTTTGTGAAAGAAAGGTTGGAAGGAGTGCCACATAAAATGAAAATAATATGGGAGCCGCTCTTTGGAGGTTGTCTGGCAAGGGGGTTAGAGTACCCGCTACCAGTCGTTGACAACAACAAACACCTCTCAAAATGTTACTTTTATTCTCTTTATATGATTTCAAAACTGAAAAAGCTCTAGCACATGATTTAATCCCTGCTTCCCTCTGCGAAGGGCCTGTCTTTTACTTTATGTTGAGTCAAGAAACCTATTTCCCTCCATCTCAAGCAAGCATTTGAGTAGTTGTGATCAAACCATTATATTGTGATTTGCTTCATCATGTCTTTTATTCTTCTTTGTTTAGTACAAGTTTTATCTGAATGAATATAACTTTGCAAGTTATCAATGATTATGAGGAGACCATTATGATTGAGTATGCAAGTTGTGCCTTATAAACTTTAACATGAGAGCGCTGCTCAATGAGATAAATACAATCTGTTAATTGTTCTCTGACCAAGAACGAAGTTTGCCATCACCAACTATGATTTCTTATGCACCTTTATTTGTGATTACCTTATACTTGTTTCAAGTTGAGTTATATGAGGAAGTTGTTTACTATAATGTCTTGTGTGAATGAATATGATGCTTCTTGTCCGTATTTTATTTATCGACTCTTCACTCCATAAACATGTGGTCCCGTTTTATCGAGTTCGATTTCGCTTGGGGACAAGCGAAGTCTAAGCTTGGGGGGAGTTGATACGTCCAATTTGCATCACTATTTTATATCATAATTTGCTGTTATTCATTGATATATTTCATATTTGGATACAATACTTATGTTATTTCATCTATTTTGCATGTTTCATCATTATTGGAGGATCAAGCACCGGAGCCAGTATTCTCTGGAAAAAGCACCGTCGAACGCAATATTTCGGAAGATCAACTGTGGAAGGAAATTATACCAAAAATCCTATTTTTCAAGATGACGAAGGAAGCCGAAGGAGGAGCCAGCTGGACCCAGGTGGGCCCACACCATAGGGCGGCGCGGCCCATGGCTCGGCCGCGCCACCATGTGGTGTGGGGGCCCCACAGCCCCTTTTGCCTCCTTTTCTTCGCGAAACCCTTCGTCCCGAAAACCTAAGCCACGAGAGGGTACCTCGCGAAGAGTTACAAACCGCCTCGCGGGGCGGAGAACACCAGAGAGAAAGAGCTCTCCGGCGGGCAGGAATCCGCCGGGGAAATTCCCTCCGGGAGGGGGAAATCGACGCCATCGTCACCGTCATCGAGCTGGACATCATCTCCATCACCATCATCATCATCTCCACCATCATCACCGCCGTCTCCACCGCTGGACACCGTCACCGCCGTAGCAATTTGGGTTTGATCTTGATTGTTTGATAGGGGAAACTCTCCCGGTATCGATCTCTACTTGTTGTTGATGCTATTGAGTGAAACCATTGAACCAAGTTTATGTTCAGATTGTTATTCATCATCATATCACCTCTGATCATGTTCCATATGATGTCTCGTGAGTAGTTCGTTTAGTTCTTGAGGACATGGGTGAAGTCTAAATGTTAGTAGTGAACTATGGTTGAGTAATATTCAATGGTATGATATTTAAGTTGTGGTGTTATTCTTCTAGTGGTGTCATGTGAACGTCGACTACATGACACTTCACCATTTATGGGCCTAGGGGAATGCATCTTGTACTCGTTTGCCAATTGCGGGGTTGCCGGAGTGACAGAAACCTAAACCCCCGTTGGTACATCGATGCAGGAGGGATCGCAGGATCTCAGAGTTTAAGGCTGTGGTTAGATTTATCTTAATTACTTTCTTGTAGTTGTGGATGCTTGCAAGGGGTATAATCACAAGTATGTATTAGTCCTAGGAAGGGCGGTACATTAGCATAGGTTCACCCACACAACACTTATCATAACAATGAAGATTATTTAGCCGTATGTAGCGAAAGCACTAGACTAAAATCCCGTGTGTCCTCGAGAACGTTTGGTCATTATAAGTAAACAAACTGGCTTGTCCTTTGTGCTAAAAAGGATTGAGCCACTCGCTGCAATTGTTACTCTCGCACTTTACTTACTCGTACTTTATTCAACTGTTACATCAAAACCCCCTGAATACTTGTCTGTGAGCATTTACAGTGAATCCTTCATCGAAACTGCTTGTCAACACCTTCTGCTCCTCGTTGGGATCGACATTCTTACTTATCGAAAATACTACGATACACCCCCTATACTTGTGGGTCATCAGCGCACCACTAAGTAGTGCGCCATTGCTATGTCACCCTAGCAGTGGCGCATGGCTTGGTGGTGCACCACTGCTAACCTGGGACCATTTCCTGCTTTTCCCCCTCCACCCATGTGCCACCCACTTTCCCCAAACACTCTTCCACCACCACCTCCCACTAAATCTGGATCTGGTCGTGTTGCTCCTCCTCCCCACCTTATTTTCACCTCTTCATTCACCCAAATTAAGTGGTAAACTTAATTTTCTTGGTAGGTAAGTAAGGGTGAAACTTTCTATAACTCAATACCTACTCAATCTCAACTTTTTTCCTCATCCAACACTCTCGGTCTCGCCGTATCGGTAACTTTGTTGGTTTTATGCTTTGTGTGTGACCGGTTACGATCGTCTTGCACACGTGTGTGTGTGTGCATATATGTTATGCGAAGCTCCGCATGTGTTGTGCATGCGCGAAGCGTCACGTGCATATGTGTGTTGTATGCGATCGAAGCCTCCACATGTGTTGTATATGCGAAGCCTCCACACATGTGTTGCATGTTTTTGTTTGCAGGGATTAGAAATGCGATGGAGTTGCCAATATTTTGCCGAAACGTTGATTCATTTCCGTTTCGGTGAATAATGGGCATACTACGCATATACATATGTCCTATTTTTAGGGAAGGTCATACCAAAATTTTCTTTTGGTATACTAAGATATCCATTTTCTCTATACCCGCAGACGACCATGGTCCGCATGATGAGCGAAGGCGTTGTGGCTAGGTTTTTTAAAACCACGACGGCCGAAATGATTAGAAATAACCAAAAGGAGATAATATGTCCGTGTCGAAGATGCAAGCTGACGAGCCTTATGGACCCTAAAGCCGATATGGTGCGGGACCACCTTCTCGTGCGTGGTTTCATGGATGGCTATCGGTGGGAAGGTAACGAAGATGATTATGAATTTGTCCATGGGATTTCAACAAGAAATAAGGAAGGAGGTGAGAACCTAGAAGATCCCGGACATGATTAGGATGTAGAAGATCCCGGACATGATCAGGATGTAGAAGATCCCGGAGATGATCATGATCACAATGTAGGATATCCTGGACCTGATGATGAGGAAGATCAAGATGGAGGTCATCATGACGATCATGAAGATGAAGACGATGGACCATCGTCGATGGACTCGGTGCAGGACCCTTATCTTCAAGAGCTGCTTCTCAAGCAGACGAGTAACACAAGAGCTGCCGCCCGAGAGAAAGCCAAGATGGATCAACTGGAGGTAGACGCGGTTACTCCATTGTATGAAGGATGCAGGCCAAAGGATACCCGCCTGAAAGTAACGCTCATGGCTCTGGAGATGAAGATAAAGCACAAAATGACCGACACATCCTTCAACGACAACATGTCATTCTGGCACGAACGTCTTCCCAAAGGTAACACGTGTCCGACTAGTATTGAGGAGGCCAAGAAGATCGTGTGTCCTCTTGATTTACCGCATGTGAAATACCATGTGTGCTTGAACGATTGCACATTTATCGGAACGAGCACGCATAGTCTACCATATGTCCAGAGTGCGGCGTCAGTCGGTACAAGAAGGGGAAGAAAGCTCCTCGGAAGGTGGTGTGGTACTTTCCGATCAATCCTCGTCTGCAGCGTTATTTCGCAGATCCTAAGCAAGCAAAGCTAATGCGCTGGCACGCGGAGATGAGGAAGGGAGAAGATGACGTAGATGATCCGGACAAAAAGAAAAAGGACAGGATGTTGAGACACCCTTCGGATGCTAGCCAGTGGAATGCGTTGAACCTCGAGTACCAAGAATTTGGGGACGATCCTAGGAACATAAGGCTGGGCGCGAGCACCGATGGAGTCAATCCGTTTGGCAGCCAGAGCAGCACGCATAGCACCTGGCCCGTGTTTGTGTGGATGTACAACCTCCCCCCTGGTTGTGCATGAAGAGGAAGTACATTCAAATGAGTATGCTAATTGAAGGGCCGAAACAACCAGGGAACGACATCAATCTGTATATGGGGCTTCTGAAAGAGGAGCTAGCCACGCTATGGGACACGCCTGCCAATACGTGGGACGCCGCCGCGGAAGAATATTTCCCTATGAGAGCCGCACAGCTCACGACGGTGCACGACTTTCTCGGTTACAGATATGTCGCGGGGCAGGTGGTCCACGGATTCAATGCATGCGTCAGGTGCATGGACGACACAACGTACCGCCAGCTAGATAGAGATCCTGGGTCCTCGAAAACGGTGTTCATGGGACATCGAAGGTGGCTTCGCGAGGACGACCCATGGAGGAAACGCAAGGATCTGTTCGATGGTCAAGACGAACCCCGAAGACGGTCACGTACGAGAAGCGGCGAGCAAATAGACGAGCTATTGAAAAATTGGAAAGAGTGCCCACCGCCAGGAAAGAAGCGAAAGGCGCCGGAGCCCGCTGCTTAAGGTATGGAAGACGAGGTCTGTTTTCTGGGACTTGTCGTACTGGAAGATCCTCCGTGTGCCTCACAGCCTTGATGTCATGCACATCACGAAGAACGTGTGCAAGAGTCTGCTTGGTACCCTCCTCAACATGCCAGAGAAGACCAAAGATGAGCCGAAAGCAAGGTACGACTTGCAATCAATTGGGATCAGGGAGGAGCTTCACGCGGGACGCCCTAATAATGATGATGATGACGATGACGATGATGAGGCGGAGAACACGCAAAATTGCCGCAAGGGCAAAAAGGCCAAAAAGATCGAATATTACTGCCCCTTCGCGTGCTTCACTCTAAGTCAGAAGGAGATCGAGCAGTTTTTCGACTGTCTCCTAGGAGTGAAACTTCCTTACGGTTACATTTCAGAAAATAAAATAAAATGTATTGTTTAAGACATGCAATGCTATTTAATTTAGTCAATACTTAGTCTTATAGTTGATTCAGAACATGAGGAGGTCCTCTTTCTCTTGTACTAACCCAATTTGTTTCATGCTTCTGTTTAATAGCCTCAATTGTGCGATAAGTGAGCGATCTTTTAGTATGTTATTTTATGATATTGATGAATAATTTAGATTAATAGGAAAACCGAAACCTATGTGTAATTTTGTAAAGTCTTGATGTAATTGTAATAAAAAGTGATTGCTACCAAGACTGACTTGAGTTGAGCTATGGTGCTTAGATTTATTTATGTTGAAGTTCATTTTGAGCCAAATCAAGCAATAAAAATTGATTATTAGCTAAAACTACAATGACATTTTGTTTGCTGAAAAGAATTGAATGACGTTGACTTATTGTTAAAAGGGTTATAAAAAACATACAACTGAATCCATTATGATAACATTCCCTTCTTTAATAACAGAAACTCATTAATGATGGAGTTTGAACTATAGAGATCACCGATACATTGTATGTTTGGTTTATACCCGAGATTTGCTCTGTCCAATCTATATCTGTACCTACTAATAAAGGAAGTAAGGTTTCTACCCTAAATTTTCGTCCGCTTTTAAATTACCTTTGATGTTTTATCGAAATTACGGGCGTTGCCACCGCCAAGTAAATAAACGGTTCGGTTATCCAACACGCGAATTTTTTTTCCGCCAAGCTTTTAGAACTCCAGCGAGATGAGTCTCCGGCATCGCCGCAGCCCGCAGCGGAAGTGGCGGGTTGACTCGGACGCCGACGCAAACCTTGAACGTGACCTTTGTGCCGCCGTCTCCATCAGCCAGGGCCCCGAATCCTACCCCCGCCCCCAATCTACGCCGGCAACCGAAGCTTACTCCATGGCCTGACACGCGAGATCTACAGCGGGCGGAAACACGAGTTGTCCTCGATGGAGCTCCGCCAGACCGACATCAGGCTCAAGAGGAGCAGCGCAGTCTCTATGACATCAAGTTAATTCACCCCGTGATCCACATGCCAGAGCTCGTCGTGGTTGACTCTCTGCTCCCATCACGCGTGAGGGGCAGGCAACGCACAGACTGTGACCCATACATCGTGCGCCTGATAAAAAAACGTCTGTGAGCCATTGACCAGGCCGAGGCCGCCGCACTGCTCCGTGGTCTGGGTGGGGCTCCTTCGAGCAGGGGAGCCACAATGCCACATGCCCACATGGTCGTCGCCATGGACCTCACTGGTTCGGCCATGGCGTGCCTCCGCCGACCTGCTGCTTCCGATGGTAGAGCTGACGAATGGATAGACGGGAAAGATCTCGGATGGCTTCTGGGTCTTCTGGTGTGGGGAATCCGAATAGGGGAGGCTGGGGTGCTCGGTATTGTCACAACCATAGCCGCGCTGGGAAGAGATTGAGTCAAAGAATGAGGAGATTGGGGAAGAAGAGTGGGCCCTACCTGCCACAAAATAAGTGAGCGGTTTAGCAGAACTGCCGTAAAAGAGACAAAATTACGGCGGTACTTTCATTAAATTCGCCCTCCTTGATGAGGCGAGACCTCCATGAGCATCACCAAAGCTGTCTTGGGCTGTAATTTCAGTGCGATCGTGGATGGGAGCCAAGGGCATTCACGGGAATGCAGTGGCAAATGTGAGGAGCAACTGAAGTACATGATGCTTCGGCTTGGCCTTCATGGCGTATCGATCAATTAATAAAAGATGCAACGAAACCGGCTGAGAAAGTGGATGAATTGGTGGCTTTGGGCTTTCAGTTAGAAGATTAGCTGAATTTGCTAACGTACTGATTTTCAAGACGAATTTGTAAGTGAATTTGAGGGAAAAAGAGGAGTTTGGGACGCTGATGGAGAACAGGGGCCAGGACAGTGAAGCAAGTGCTTCAACGGTATGTGGAGAACGATCTAGCAAATAATATCCATGGATGCATATTAAGGACGAGGGCAGCACCTTCCAGACATCCAGACTGCCATCGAACAGTCAGCTCCCGCAGCCGAAACTCATTTTCTGGAAAACAAACAAGTGTCTGGCGATAGTCTGATAGCCTATTTTTGCAGATCATGAATAATATCCAATTCTACATATAAAGGCATTGAACTCGTAGTCTATCTCTTCAGGTATAGCGGGGTAACGAATTCAGAATTCTCTTCTATTTGCTCCAGCGGTTCATTAGCACAAGTGAGTACTAAGGATTGAGAATTTTGATCAGCTTCTGATCTATTCAGTCAAGTGTATTTGCATACAGACTTGGCAACTTTCCGGTTCACCGACATGACAATGAGCACCAACATGAAATGGCGTGCAGTGAGATGGTGCTTGATTTTGCAGTTTCAGCTCTTAATTATCATTCCACGGGATTGTTCTTTCCTCTCCATTTGGGAAGAACACGACATCATGGCGTTATGATGATGGGAGATATCACTGTCATAATCAGAAGCAACATTTTTTTGTTTCCAGAACTTCAGATATACGAAAGTTAATCAGGTTACAATGCCTTTCTCAATGCATTATTTTTTAATTTCTAAATAAAGATTTGTTTTGTTGACTCGCAGCAACGCGCGTGGGCATTGTGCTAGTCTATACCTAATAATAAAGGAGCTAAGGTTTTTGCCAAAATTTTCGTCCAACTTTTTTTTGGACGGTTTTACCCTCCCACCAAAATACATAATACACCAAAATGCCACGGTACCGGTTCGCTTGTCTTATTCCCTCCGGAACGATCCCATCCTCCAAGCTCCCGCCGGCGGCTCGGCTCCACGCGCCTCCCGGAGGCTCCAGATCCACGCGCCGCTGGCTACCCACTCTGCTACACATGCCGCAACCGCCGAAATCCCCGCACCAAATCCCCATCTTCGCGCCTGCTGTCGGACGCACGTGGGCAGGGGAGACTGGGGCGTAAGGAAACGAGAGCGGCTGGGTCAACACAGACATGGAGGAGCTTGAGGAGGCGGTGAGGAACCGGAGGAGCGCCGGGACCGAGGTAGACGTGCAAGTCCTGGCCGGGACCGAGCACCGCAAGGAGGCGGGCTAGCGTGCTTTCGCTCGCGATGCAGAGAAGGCGACGGCGCTGACGGGGTCGAGATTGAGAAGGCGCAGGTGGGGAATTGGGTGGAGGAGGGGAGCCATGAGGGGGAGAGGCGAAGCTCGGTCGCAAGACCTTGCGCCGGCCGCAGGTTCGCGCGAGATCGAAGGGAAGATGAGGAACGATGGGGCTCCTGAGAAATGGCTCCGGTTGGGGATAGAACCACGAACGGATCTGACCGCGTTTGAAAGAAAGGAGAAGCGGGTTGGCTGGTTGCGGAACTACAATGACCTGTTTGATGCGGCCGGACACAACGCCGACAAGCTGCTTGAGAAGGCCACAACGCCGGCGTAGCATCTCCCATTAATTCCTCTTCCGCTCCATGCAATTGTTAGAAGAACAGATGATTGGATTTGACTCGCTTTCGTTTTAAGAAGGGGCATGGACCGTGAGATCTAAATTTTGTAGGCGGAACAGTATATTAGATTTGCTGCCATTTTGGAGTTAATATTGGAAGATATTTCAGAGAAGAAAAGAGAAGCCCAGGTCCTAGGTTTATCTGTAATTTGAAGAGGAAAAGAAATTTGTGTTTTTGAACTAATTTTTAGAAGTGAATTGGCGATAAACAAGGCCCCTCCAGCCACACCTCCTGTATGAAATCAAATACTATAAAATTTTAGACTCGTAGTACATCAATACATTATATGAATTTTATAATTATCCATTAGGTACCGGTTCGTGCTATATTTTCTCCATCCAAACGAACACACCCGTGTATTTGATCGATCTCGCAGGCCAGGCGTTCCCCCGTTGCGCTGCGAGGTAGTTGCGTTGGTGGGCCTCCGTCCGTCCAAAGGTTGCAGTAGATTAGCCACCTGACATGAATATTTTGTGCTAGATAGTCCCACCTCGCTCCACCGCACCGAGTTTGGCCGGTTTATATGGCTTAAGTTTCCTCTAATCAACAAGCCTCCTCACAAAGATTCAAGAGAAGTGGAGCGAAGGACGGCGAGAGATGGGAAGAAAATAACTACCCAAGAAATCGGCAACTCCAAAAAACATTATCGAGGTTGGCTGGAGGCGCTTCTGCTTGTGATCGAACTTCCGCGTTTCCCCAAATTATGTGAGGATTTTTTTCAATCAGTAGTTCAGTATCCATGTAGCACTGAACGATTTGAGAGGCGAAAGTTTGGAATCAGGCAAGCACTAATTGCTCTGTTTGTTATCTTTTCATGGCCTGTGGTAATCGTTATGTGAGGACCTGGCAAGCATCGCGTACATCAGCTTGCTATCCGCTAGCTAGCAGCTGGATTCGATGTCTACCCAATGGAGCGAAGGTGGCGGTGGAAATTTCAGTTTCATTAACTTTTTAATCCTGTAACCCGAACTAATCGGTAAAAATTATAAATGTACACAATTTGAGTATCTTCAATTCATTTCTTTACTGCTGATTTTTAAACATATAATTATGCTATTTTTCGGTGTATAATATCAATGTAGTGCATACGTTATAAATAAATATTACTTCAAGATATGTTCTAATTCCGCCGACCACAAGTTGACAAAAAGTAAGGATTCAAGAAAATATCCCCCCGGCGCCATTATGTCGGTAGCTATTCCTAAGGGTTAAAATATAAGATCTAAAAAAAATCTGTGGCAACAAACCGAGTTTTCTTAGATGGGTTAATCGATTTTTAGCCAAAGTTTGTGTAGTGACAAGGTTTTTCTAAAAGATAACTTTGAAGCTCACGATCCATTGCTTTTTAATCATGCTCGTCATGAATATGAGAAAATGTGACCATTTTCGTCGATGATGGCACAAGGTAGGAGAATTGTCATCACAACTAATACACTATAGCGTTTGAGTTTTTGTTTCACCCGGTGCAACGCACGGACAATTTTCCTATCTATACCTATACCTATACCTATATACCTATCTATACCTAATAATAAAGGAGCTAAGGTTTCTGCCAAAATTTTCGTCAACGCTTTTTTTTGAACCGTTTTGCCCTCCCACTAAATCGCATAATACACCCAATGCCACCGTACCGGTTGGGTTATATTTTTCGCGGCCGACGGGGCGCTTCTTTCCCCTCCGCAGAATTCTCCCGGATACCGCGCCCCACCTACCCCGTGTCTCGTGGACTCGTGCTCCTCCTGGACTCCAGACCCAGACTCAGACTCCTCCTCTCTCACGCACGCCACCCATCCTCTATTAATACTCCCATCGATCTATCCCTCCGTTCCACTTCTTCCTTCCTTCCTTCACCTTGAAGATTCAGGCGTTCAACCACCTGATAGGATAGAGATCGATCCAAGTATGACGATTGGGACCTGTAGAGGCCTGGTGATGAAGGTGTCCAACGATGGAGATCGGCCGGCCCGGTGTGCACGTTCCAGGGAAGCTTCGTTTGGCCGTTCTCGGTTGGAATGGCGAAACAGGCAAGGTAGAGAGGGTCTGGCCGCGAGGAATCGTTTCGGGGCGGCGGCAGCTCGCCGGATTTTGATGGCGGCGGGAGGTGATGTTCACCGGGGGAGAGAGAAAGACAGGCTGCGTACCTGTTCAGAGAAGATAGAGAATCAGGGTGGGCTCCACAGGTAGCAGTTCATGAAGGCTTAACGGCTCTACGCTTAGCTCCTGAATCGGTTGGGAACTTGAGATAATTATCGGCAGGAAGTTCATTTTCAGCGTGCCCTGGACCTTACGCCGGCTCCCGGATCCATCCGCCTCTAGCGGCCGTCGCCGGTCCCCTTCTACCTCGAGGTATCAGTGGGTCTCGCCTCTAATCGCTAGATCCACGTGTGAGCCTAATCGCTAGATCCGCGTGTGAGCCTGGGACTAGCTACCAGAAAGAAAAGACACTGCGCAAGGAGGATTTGATTCCCAGACATGCGACTCGCTTACCCCAATCAGCGGGGCTATGCAAAAAATCTGGCAGCAGCGAGGTGCTGATTCGCGTCTTGTATATATGCGGTGTCCAAGCAAAATCCATCGCATTCCAGAATTTTCATGAAATTCGTATGTCACTGCAATGACTAGCCTGTCCTACTTGCGCAATTGATCGAGTCGGCATCACCTGAATGCATGGACATGGTTATCGCCCGATGTCCGCGGCTATCGGAGGTTGTTCTTATGTCCTGATCTGCAGGACATCATCGGATGTGAATGAGCTTATTGGTTCCTAAAATCATGTTGGTGTGTATCCCTAGCGTCGGCTGACCCCCTAGAAGCCCATCAAGTTGTACTGCGCTACAGATGGGCGGTAGCGGCCGGATACTTGCCACGCCGGTGCCTATCACTGTCCCATCCGACAACGGTCAACCTATGGGGGTGATGAGTGCGGGTCAGTGATTGGAGAGGTGGGCGGTGGAAGACCAGCTATCAGAGTGCGCCACAGGAGGCGGAAGCGGCCCATCGATCACCCTTCGAGCGGGGCATGCCTAGCACCCGAGGCCACCGAGCCGTTGTTGTACATGGAAGGGCAGCAGGGCGCTGCCATGGATTTGTTACAAGGTGTGTAGGCCGAGCTGCACGGGTACACATTTAAAAGGCAATGTCACAATATCTTTTCGGAAGGGTTGTCGGATAGTTTGCTCATTGTGTTTTCCCGGTGCAACGCACGGGCACTTTTGCTAGTAATAATAAAGGAGCTAAGGTTTCTGCCAAAATTTTTGTCCAACTTTTTTTGGACGATTTTACCCTCCCACCAAAATGCATATTACGCACTTTTACCATATACCGGTTCGTTCTTTATGTTCTTCTTTCCTTCTCCCATCGAACAAACCCGCTCCAGGCCAGCACATCCCGTGTGGATCAGAATATGGGCTGTCGTGAGGGCCGGAGCAGTTGATGCCGCGTTGCCGAACGCCCGAATGGGCTGGTATTTTCGTTACCGGTTGGTTCTTCTATTTTCCTCCCCCACCCCGCATCATGCATGGGCCAGAGAGCCGCATTTGTTGGCCTTGTTAACCTGCTCGGCAGGACCAAAAGCCCCAGGTGATGTGCGTTCATAAGATGAATATTGTGTACTAAATTGTCCCACCTCGCTTCATTAGAACACGTTTGACTGGTTTATATACGTCAATTTCGCTGAAACAACAAGCCTCGTCACTAAGATCTGATTAGAACTGTCGGTTGGCCGCAGTAAAGGGCGAAAGGATAGCGAACGATGCAAGGAAACCAGCAGAAAGAAGCTTTCCTGAGGAAGGAATAGAGAAGTGATATGTGGTGGCATGCGGGGGTTCTAACGAGTCAAGATACTTGCACATCTATTGATTTTGATCATCCCGTTTGGCTTAATTCTCAGAACCAATTGTATTCCGATGCACATTCCCATTTAATAAAGTGACGGCTTCTTTCACCCTCAAAAATTAAAGAAATAAAAAGGGGGATTGGGGAAAATAAAAGGACAAACATTTTTTAAAATTCGCGAAACTTTGTGGCAGTATTTTTTGAAAACAACAAAATCTAAAAATAAAAGCCTCACATCTACCAATCATCCAGTGCAAAGTAGAATGAAGTAGGGGCAACAAAAAAGGGTTCACAATGATGGCGAACTTTGAGGACGCATTATTCTCGAAACGCATAGATGGGAAGGATGAAATGGTGTTTCACTAGGTTAAAGACATTGTCGGCGTCGAAGGTGAAATCGTAATTGGGGCGAGGATTACTGGGACTCCAGGAGGGTCGCACGTGCAACAGCTAAAGCGGCGACGTGCCAGCCGAGCAGCCCAGGCAAGGGGGTGTCGTGGCCCCTGTGGCACGCTAGACATACATGGCGGGCTGGTAACTGCCTAGCGACGGGGTAAAAAATGTATGGACTGATGTGTTATATATAGCACCGCAATATATATAGTGTAATTTAGAAATTCCACCATATTAATACAAACCAAATCGGATTTATTTAGAGACTTTATACGTGGATATATAAAGAGAGCTATTTCAGTCCATGATATTTTGGAGGAGAAAATGGGAAAAGGCAAAAGCAAGACTAGGGTTTACCTAGATTGTCAGGAAAAAAATTAAGTAGTACAGATGTTTTGAGTCCTAAATTTCTGAGTTGTTAGCAAAATATTATATGTGTCCTATATATAATATCGTTTGAATTCATATATTAATGAAATTTAAGAATGATATCGACCATGTTACCGGTACGCGGTATTGCAAGTTTATTTTTCCGGTGCAACGCACGGGCACTTTTGCTATAACAAAAAATTAGCTAGCTAATTTATCTTTTGTTGAGGTTTCACTTGTCCATGGGATGGCTAAGATTGGTTTATAAAAATTACCCGCGAAACTTAGTGACCAAATTTATTCATGTCTCGCTCTCTCCCTCTCACTACCTCTTCTTGTATTATCGTGTGCCCTCATCATTGTGTTGGTAACTTATTGCATGGGTATTGGGAGGAGCTAAATGAGAGTGCTTGCTACAAAAAAAAGAAGTGTGTCGCTCCCTCCTTATTGGAGATTTGGAACAAACGTCAGAGGAACCTAGCTACGGAGGAGCTAAATGAGAGTGTGTGCTTGCTACAAAACAAAGAAGTGTGTCTCTTGCAGCAACTTCTGCCTTGCAAAATGTCGCAGCATACCACGCAGTGCTACATTGAATCGTCATGGCGTGCCAGCTGTCCTGTCATAGCGGGAGCTCAGGCAAGGGTTCTTCCTAACCTCGATGCCTCGGTCCTTGGTAAGAAGGGAGATGAGGAATCAAGGGATGTTGGCGGATAGAAGGTGGGAAGTTGGAGCTCATGCGGGAGGCTCGATGGTTAGTTCTGGGGGTGCCTCGTCTCTTCTAGCACTCTGAATACACAAAGTGAGCTACTGACCATGAATCTCACATCATGGGCCACTGACTAGGAAAAAAGACCAAAACTTGATAATGTGAATGATAGGAGTGCGTTTCAAGTGGTTTTAGCTTTTGAGGGGGCTTTCAGACCGCAGTGTGGTTTGGGTTTGTAACTTCAACTCAGCTACTCTGTGGTGATCCTGCATACCACTGCATGTTGTAGTATGCCAGTCGTTGATATAACATTCACGAAGTACCATTCCGCAAATATTACATCCCTCAGAGTAGTACAACAGAACATAGCAGGTCCATAACTCATTCATTTAATATTACAATAATCATACATATATCGTCTCGGAGCTCCTCTTGGGTCCTAAGAGGGATACTCCTGGGTTCGAGGCGAACCCAACATAGCTTACAATATAGATGTCTCATTAAGTTGTACATTTATTCTCTCGAGCAGCTAAATCCTAAGAGTTTGGGCTGCTCGGCTACTACTACTACTACTACTTGATGTTTCTAGGCTTGGTCTCCTCCGGAAGCCTCCCCGGATCCGTAGACGATGAGATAGTCTACTCCTTCGATACCTCCAGAGAGGTCTGGTTCTTCATAGCCGATGATCTCGGCTCCTTCATTATTGTCGTAGTCCTCCTCCAGATGATTCAGACAATCTAAGCAAGGGATTTAAGATTGGGATGAGTACGAGCGTACTCAACAAGTTCATTATAGATAAGAGGTGTTTAATGCACTAGCTACGATTTTAGACCAGAAAGTCTAATACCAATGCAAGTTTTGATAAACATTTCTTCAAGAGGTTGCTTTTATTTCCAAGAGCTATCCGTCAGCCTTCACCGGTTTACTAGAACTTCATGGAGCTCCTTTCCGGCCGCGTTCGCAGTTCCTTATCCCGGAACAGGGAGTGACAGGTCACAGTTCTTTACACTCTGCAGAGGGGTGTTGCTTTACCCATAAGAGATCTTAACCTTGGTGCCAACCGGGCAGCTTTCCCGTCCACACTTCCTTCGGTGTGAGGCCCGGTATAAGGTCTAGCCAATCATGTTCCTCCGCTACCTCGAACACCCACCCTTTGTTGCATACTCCGACCCTGGGTCCACGCCGGCCCCATTATTCCCATAGATTTCAGGGTGGACTCCGACCACGACGTCAATGCAGGGCTCTACCATACATTCCTACGCCGGCAGATGCAACCCATCATAGACCTCATTACCGTTGGGACTTCTACGGGTCCCCACCCCTGCATCAAGTCTCGCAAGATCATGAGCACCCGGTAATGAGCATCCGTTGATGAACGAGAGGTGGAAACACTTTTGACTACTCCGTCCCACTCCGGATCTTATGGTTAACACGGGTGTTACGGCACAAGAATCACTGGCGATATTTGTTGTTTAATCCTAGATGGATATAAACCCTTGCAATTGAACCTCCACCATATCAACACAATCCATGGTTCCATTGCCCACCACATAGTCATATTCATAGTTATGAAAGTAGTGGTTTTGGTTTTTATGCAATAGTGATAACCATAGTACTTTGCAAGTAATTTAATAGAAATACTCAAATGACATGAGCAAGTGATGAACTTGCCTGAACACTGCAAAGTTTTGCAGTTGGATGGTGTGGACTGACCCTTGTCCTCTGTCTCTGAAAAATAGCATCATTGTCCGATAAGGGCAATGGTTAAAGAAGCAGTTATGCATGATTCCAGTTTTAGGGTTTGTTCCCCCCTTCCGATGTCGTTGTTATTTCATGTGAGAGGTTAATACTAAGAACAACTTGTAGATACTTGATTTAGGGTAAATACAATCTTGAAATATTGTCAAGGTGTTTTTAAAGTCCAATTGCATTAATGGACTTATTTTCATTTTTGAAAATAATATGTGTGATTTAAATTATTATTTAAATCATCAAAATAAGACTTATTCTTACTTGTCTTCAAAAATTCTGTTTGGTATTTTATTTAAATAGAGAATTTTATGCTGATCATTTTTCATATTTTTAATTATTTTTTTAAAGCTTTAAAACATTTCTTATTTAATTTCAAAGTTTCTGTTTTTATCTTATTTTGTGAAATGTCTTATTTGCCCTTGGGCCCCACCTGTCAGGTGGCCCAAAAGGGTTAGGTTGGCCGACCCATCTGGTCCGGCCCAACCCGCTCACTCTCTCTCTCTCTCTCGCGCGTGTCCGAATCCCTAACCCTAACTAGCTCTGGCGACGCCGTGGTCGCCGCCGTCTTCGCCGATATTTTCCGGCCGCCTCAGGCCATCGCCGGCGGTGAGATGGGGCGCATCTGCACCGCCACGTGACGGCGCACCAGATCAACGGCGTCGATCTGGTCCTTGCCGCCCCCTTCGCTGATCCCCATCGCGTTCGCCCGCTCGGTGCTGCGGTGCTCACCGACGCTTCTGGTGTGATGGCGCCGCCGTGGCCTTCGCCGCCGTGGTGCGGGGTGCTGCGGCGCTAGACGGAGCCTGGCCTGGCCTGGCCAGGTGCCGCCATGCTCTCGGAGCACGCCGCCATGGCCGCCATGGCTGCGCCAGTCGTCTGCTCGCCCCAGGTACGCGCGCCACCTCTCTCTTATCCCCTGTGCTTGTTCTTCTTCCTCTTCTACGAGCTCTGGCCATGGCTTCCCTCCTCGTGGAGGGCCTGCCGTGCTGTTGCTACTGCTCTGCTGGCCATGGCTGCTGTGCTTGCTTGCTATGTGCATATTGCTCGCTCTCTGCTCTCTGGCCTTGGCCATGGTCGCCATGGCCATGCTAGAGCTTGCGTTACTGCTGTGTGCAGCTCTTGCTATGCTATCGATTACTTGCTTAATTTCCCCTCTGTAGCTCTGTTCTTGTTACTTAGCTCGCCAGATGCTCAAGTGTGTTCATATCTGTTTGCTCATGAGCATCTTGTAATGCTCATGGCTTGCTAAATTACTACTGGTCATGTTACAGTTAAATCAATTTGCTTGCTTAGTGGCTCTGGTTGTTGTGATGGCTTAATTATATGTGTGTGCCATCCATGTCTAGTTTGATCCAGTGATACATCATGTATTTGATGTGCTTCTGGATACAATTACAATTCATCCATTTGTTTATCTGTGAAGCAATTGTTGGTTAACTGTGGCCATTTAATTATCTGTCCATGCTCTGTTGCTCAGTGATGCCCTAACATACACTGGCATGCTATAGCAAGCTTTGATGATCATGTGATCATCAACAGCTGGTCATTGGATTGCTTACTTGTTGCATGTGCCTTGCTGTTACTTATCTCTGTGTATGTGTGTGGCATGATCGCTGTCGGTGCTTGCTCAAGCATCAGCTGATGCTTGCAGTGATCCTCTGGATCATGTGCATGGTTCTGGTAACTTGGTTACTTGTATAATTCATTTATCTGTATTACCTTGCTTTGTTTGATGGATAAATGATGTGAACTGTGATACAGTGATGATCATATCAATTGATTGGCTTGGGCTAGAGGGATGCCAACAGTGGTTGGGAACCCTAGCTCCACTTTGAACCCAATCTGGGTGATGATATTTGTGCTTGACTTGGTGGTTTGGCTGTTTTAGGGGTTGAGGTGACCCTGGCAGTAATCATATGCTGCCCTAGGGTAGCTCCCCTCTTGTTGGCTTGCTGTGGCTCACTAAATGCTTTCTGGGTGATCCATTTATTGGATTGCCAGTAGCCCTTGATGTTGAAATCAAATAGACAAGGATTTGTCTATGTCTGATGGCCTGAATAGTTGTAGGTGCTAAGTGTGTAGCTAGGCTAGCTTGTGCTCTCATCTCTTGCTGGATTTCTTCAGTTATGCATTGATTGTCATAGCTGTTGTTCCCTTTAGATGATTTACCAGTGGCCTTACTGCTCTTGCTTGCACCATATGGCTTAGTAGCCAGATGATGACACAAATTGGGTATCACACCCTTTTGCTTGTGTGTGATTGGTGCATATGCTTATATATGAACAAAACCATCTGGTTTGTTCATGATGATTGGTATACCTCACTCCAGCTCCAAGGATTTCAGTTGATGTAGAGGTTTTGCTTCTGGTGGTTTGTTTAGCTTGCCCTGCTCCTCCTTGTGGCTTGATGCTTCTTGGTTATGTGCTGTGGTGGTGAAAATGTGTTGAACAGCAGTGGCTGTTCAAGCTGTTCTTGTGTTCTTGTGTTCTTGTGACTTACTCTGTGAAGCTGCTGTCGATGAAATGATCTAGGGTTTACTGTGGCAAGTTTTATATGCTTCTGGCTTTGCTCTGTTGGTCGACAGCACTACCTGGTTGCTATGGTGACTCCCCCTGGCCTGATGTGTTGTTACACATGCAGCAAGCCTTGTGTGCTGCCTGTGTGTGTGTGGCTTGGGACTTGAGCTGGTGGAATGGATCAGCTCGGCAGCTTGGTCATATCCACACTTGTAATATTTGCTAACCTGCCAAGTGGCTTTGCCACTTGGCTTAATGATCTGGTTGTTGTGTGTGTGTGCAGGGATCAAGAAGATGCTCAAGATGAACTCAAGATCATCTTGATCAAATAATTCATGAAGTTCACAATGTAGTTTAGGTCATTTAAATAACTTGTAATTTTCCTTTTTCTGTTTCTATTTATTCAATTCTTGTAATGTGTTGTAATTCCATAATTCAATTCTGAATATTGTAAAGACAATGTATTATGTGTGTGATTATCAATAAAGCTCAAGTTTTCCTTAATGAGCTTAATGTAATTGTTGTATTACTTATATTCTTGCTTAATGATAATTGTTTGTTAAATTATCTCAAATTTGAATTATGTGATGATCATTTGATGTTTGAATTTGAATTTCAAATTCAAATTTGGTTTGAATTCATTCAAACAACTTTACTTGTAATTCAATCATGCAACTTATGATTTCAATGCAATTTCACTTCTCTCTTCTCAAAACCCTAATTTAGACAAGTAGGAACAAGTTCATCGCACTCTCGAAACCCTAACCCTGTAGGATGTCGAGAGAGAAACCTGTCCCCCTTCGATGCAGTTTTTTTTTAAAAGCGCGAAATTTCCCCGTAAATTACAATGCAATGCACATCCCTTTCTAAAATCTACCCCTCGATCGTCTCTAAACCTGGGATATTACAGCCTTTCCCCCTTAAAGAAAACTTCGTCCCGAAGTTGTGGTTGTAATACCTGAAAAGTTCGGGGTATGTTTTCCTCAGGTCTTCCTCCTTTTCCCAGGTGGCTTCCCTCTCGGGATGATGCTTCCATTGTATCTTGCAATACTTTATAGCTCGATTTCTGAGTTGTTTCCAGCTTTCCTCGAGAATCCTTGCTGGCTTCTCGATGTATGTCAAATCTGGTTGTAACTCAAGCTCTTCATGTGATACTGGCTCATCTGGGGTCTTTAAACACTTTCTGAGTTGTGACACATGGAATACGTTGTGAACCTGAGATAACCTTCCCGGTAGTTCCAATTCAAAGGCTAACCCTCGGTTTTGACTCAGAATCTTGAAAGGTCCGATGTACCTAGGGCTTAGATTTCCTTTTACTCCAAACCTCTGAAGGCCTTTCATCGGGCTCACCTTAAGATATACCATGTCTCCAACTCGTGGTTCCCAAGTTCTCCTCTTTTGATCGGCATAACTTTTCTGTCGGCTTTGGGTTATCTTGAGCCTATCCCTGATAATGTCAATGATTTGTTGCTTTTCCTTGACATAATCAGGATTAAACTCCTTGCTTGCTCCGGCTTCATACCAACATATCGGTGATCTACACTTTCTTCCATATAGAGCTTCGAACGGTGCCATCTTGATGCTGCTTTGATAGCTGTTATTGTAGGAAAACTCTGCTAGTGGTAAGTGTTCCTCCCATGATCCTCCGAAGTCTAGGGCACAATCCCTAAGCATATCCTCTAGAATCTGGTTAGTTCTTTCCGTTTGTCCACCTGTCTGAGGATGATAAGCGGTGCTATAGTCCAGCTTGGATCCTAAAGCTTCATGTAGTTGCTTCCAAAATGCTGACGTGAACACGGATCCTCGATCCGACACGATCTTCTTGGGCACTCCATGTTTACTCACGATCTCTTTGATGTAAAGATCGATGAGTTTCTCTCCTTTATCCTGCTGGTTTACCGCTAAGAAATGTGCACTTTTCGTCAACCGGTCCACGATTACCCATATCATGTCCTTCTTTTTATTGGTCATGGGTAGTCCGGTGATGAAATCCATTCCTATCTCCTCCCATTTCCATTCTGGAATGGGTAAAGGTTGTAACTTTCCTGCCGGACTCTGGTGTTCAGCCTTCACCCTTTGGAAGGTATGGCATTCCGCCACATATTGTGCTATCTCTCTCTTCATGTTGTTCCACCAGAATAGCTCCTTTAGGTCCATGTACATCTTTGTACTTCCCGGATGAATGGAGTATGGTGTTTGATGGGCTTCCCGGAGTATTACTTCCTTGATTTCAGCAATATCCGGAACACAAATTCTCTTCTGGAACCATAATGATCCTGATTCTCCGCGGTGAAATTCTGATGGTCTTCCTTCATCTATTCTTCTCATCTCCTCCACGATGAATGGATCGTCCAACTGACCCATCATTATCTCATTATTTAGGTTGACATTTAGCTCATCGGCTACTTGCAAAGCCGATAGTCCTTCATGAGCTTCCTTCTCCCAAAGTTGTATTTGGGCTTGGCTTATTTCCTTCCTCAACTCCGGTGATATTTCTTGTTCCACTCCGCCAGTGCTCTTCCTACTTAAGGCATCTGCTACAACATTGGCCTTTCCTGGGGTATAATTGATGGTCAAATCATAATCCTTGATCAGTTCAAGCCATCTTTTCTGCCTCATATTGAGTTCCTTCTGAGTGAAGAAGTATTTGAGACTCTTGTGATCCGTATAGAGCTCGCACTTGGCTCCATAGAGAAAATGTCTCCATGTTTTGAGTGCAAATACAACTCCTGCTAATTCTAGATCATGTGTGGGATAATTCACTTCATGAGGTCTGAGTTGCCTCGATCCATAGGATATTACCTTCCGGTCTTGCATGAGTACGCAACCCAATCCGTGCTTGGATGCGTCACAGTACACGGTGTAATCCTTGCCAACTTCAGGAACTGCTAACACCGGTGCCGTGGTGAGTTTCTCCTTCAGAGTTTGAAAACTCTTCTCACACTCCTCTGACCACACGAATGGTGTGTTCTTTCTTAACAGCTTTGTCATTGGTCCTGCTATCTCGGAGAATCCTTCAATGAATCTCCGATAATATCCTGCCATTCCTAGGAATCCTCGGATTTCCTTGACAGTCTTGGGTGCTTCCCATTCTAGAACTGCTGCTACCTTGCTCGGGTTAACAGCTATTCCATCTTTACTAATGACATGACCAAGAAATTCTACTTGATCTAGCCAAAATTCACATTTGCTAAACTTGGCATAGAGTTGGTGTTCCCTTAGTGTTTGCAACACTAACCTCAGATGTTCAGCATGTTCGGCCTTGTTCTTGGAATAGATCAAGATATCATCAATAAATACGATGACAAACTTGTCTAGATATGGCATGAAAATCTTATTCATGAGATTCATGAAAATTGCTGGGGCATTAGTTAATCCAGAAGGCACTACAAGGTATTCATGATGTCCATACCTTGAGACAAAGGCAGTTTTCGGAACGTCTTCCTTCTTGATCTTTATCTGGTGATAACCGGATCTTAGATCAATTTTGGAAAAGACTCCCGCGCCTCTAACTTGATCGAATAGATCTTGTATTCTTGGAAGTGGATACTTGTTCTTGATTGTGACGTTGTTCAAATTCCTGTAGTCTCCGCACATCCTTCTTCCTCCATCTCTTTTATCCACGAAGATCACAGGTGATCCCCATGGTGAAACACTCTCTTGTATGAATCCTTTCTGTTCCAAGTCGTCCAGTTGCTCCTTAAGTTCTTTCAACTCCTTGGGCCCCATCTTATATGGTGCTTTAGCAATCGGAGCTGTTCCTGGAATTAGGTCGATAGTGAATTCTATCTCCCTATCTGGTGGCATACCTGGTAATTCCGCAGGAAACACATCCTGGAATTCATTCACTACAGGTATATCCTCTAACTTCACCTCCTTCATGCTGTTCAATTGTAGCTCCACTTCAATCTGTGTATGTTTGTCGCCTTGGTAGATCATTCTACTTCCATCGGGACTTTTCAAAGATACCGTCTTATTCACACAGTCGATCAATGCTCCATTAGCTTCTAACCAGTTCATACCAAGAATGACATCAATGTCCTTCATCGGTAAAATGAACAGGTCCGCGTCGAACGCGCACTTATTGATCATGATGACTTGTTTTTGTTTGGTATGGGTTACTACTATCGTTCCCCCCGCGGAAAGTACAGTTATGGGTGTATCTAACTTAGTGCAACTAATCCCATGTTTGATGATGAATTGTTGAGAAATGAATGATGTAGTTGCACCAGTATCAAAAAGTACTTTGCCAGGATGAGTGAGTATCTGGAGCGTACCTATCACCGCCTGATCGGAGTTGACCACCTCCTCCAGACTAGTGCAGTTCAGCTTGCCGAAGGGTTTCCTGTTCTTCCAGTTCCCTCCGTTGTTTCCTCCTTGGCTTGCTCCCCCTCCAGATTGACCTCCTTTATTCTTATTCTTAGGGCAATTCCTAAGCATGTGTCCTTCCTCACGGCAACCGAAGCAAATGATCCTGGGCTTCTTACAGTCCTTGGAGAAATGCCCCGTACCTCCACAGCTACGGCACACAATCTTATTTGCAGTCTGAAATGCTTGGTTCTTCCTGCTGCCGTAGTAGTTGTTGTTGTTGTTGTTGTATCTTGGCTTGAAACTCAAGCCAGTATTAGGCTTGTTACTGACATATCTCTTAGGCTCAAACTTGGCCTTCTTCCTTTTCTCTTCTTGCAGTTGCTTGAAATCATCTTCAAGAGTGATGGCTGCATCCACCAACTCTTGGAACTCCGTCGCTCTCATCATACGGAGCTGTACCTTGAACTGGGGACTTAACCCCCTCAAAAACCTCTTCTTTTTCTTGTCCTCGGTGTTGACTTCTTCAACCGCATACCGGGAATTCTATTCCCTGACATAAGTCAGGATGGCCTTGTGATGGCGTGTAGCACACGTCCGTTGGGAACCCCAAGAGGAAGGTGTGATGCGTACAGCGGCAAGTTTTCCCTCAGTATGAAACCAAGGTTTATCGAACCAGTAGGAGCCAAGAAGCACGTTGAAGGTTGATGGTGGCGAGATGTAGTGCGGCGCAACACCAGGGATTCCGGCGCCAACGTGGAACCTGCACAACACAAACCAAGTACTTTGCCCCAACGTAACAGCGAGGTTGTCAATCTCACCGGCTTGCTGTAACAAAGGATTAGATGTATAGTGTGGAAGATGATTGTTTGAGTAAAAACAGTAGAACAGTATTGCAGTAGATTGTATTTCAGTATAGAGAATTGGAACGGGGTCCACAGTTCACTAGAGGTGTCTCTCCCATAAGATAAACAACATGTTGGGTGAACAAATTACAGTTGGGCAATTGACAAATAAAGAGGGCATGACCATGCACATACATATTATGATGAGTATTGTGAGATTTAATTGGGCATTACGACAAAGTACATAGACCGCTATCCAGCATGCATCTATGCCTAAAAAGTCCACCTTCAGGTTATCATCCGAACCCCTTCCAGTATTAAGTTGCTAACAACAGACAACTGCATTAAGTATTGCGCGTAATGTAATCAGTAACTACATCCTCGAACATAGCACCAATGTTTTATCCCTAGTGGCAACAACACATCCATAATCTTAGAGATTTCTGTCACTTCCCCAGATTCACGGAGACATGAACCCACTATCGAGCATAAATACTCCCTCTTGGAGTTAATAGCAAAAACTTGGCCAGAGTATCTACTAGTAACGGAGAGCATGCAAGATCATAAACAACACATAGATATAAATTGATAATCAACATAACATGGTATTCTCTATTCATCGGATCCCAACAAACACAACATATAGAATTACAGATAGATGATCTTGATCATGTTCGGCAGCTCACAAGACCCGACAATTAAGCACAATGGGGAGAAGACAACCATCTAGCTACTGCTATGGACCCATAGTCCAGGGGTAGACTACTCGCACATCACTCCGGAGGCGACCATGGCGGCGTAGAGTCCTCCGGGAGATGATTCCCCTCTCCGGCAGGGTGCCGGAGGCGATCTCCTGAATCCCCCGAGATGGGATTGGCGGCGGCGGCGTCTCTGGAAGGTTTTTCGTATCGTGGCTCTCGGTACTGGGGGTTTCGCGACGAAGGCTATTTGCAGGCGGAAGGGCAGGTCAAGGGGCGTCACGAGGGGCCCACACCATAGGTCGGGGCGGCCAGGGCTTAGGCCGCGCCGCCCTGTGGTCTGGCCACCTCGTGGCCCCACTTCGTTGACTCTTCGGTCTTCTGGAAGCTTCGTGGCAAAATAGGACCCTGGGCGTTGATTTCGTCCAATTCCGAGAATATTTCCTTACTAGGATTTCTGAAACCAAAAACAGCAGAAAACAGGAACTGGCACTTCGGCATCTTGTTAATAGGTTAGTTCCGGAAAATGTACGAATATGACATAAAGTGTGCATAAAACATGTAGATATCATCAATAATGTGGCATGGAACATAAGAAATTATCGATACGTCGGAGACGTATCAGCATCCCCAAGCTTAGTTCCTGCTCGTCCCGAGCAGGTAAACGATAAACAAAGATAATTTCTGGAGTGACATGCCATCATAACCTTGATCATACTATTTGTAAGCATATGTAGTGAATGCAGCGATCAAAACAATGTATATGACATGAGTAAACAAATGAATCATATAGCAAAGACTTTTCATGAATAGTACTTTCAAGACAAGCATCAATAAGTCTTGCATAAGAGTTAACTCATAAAGCAATAATTCAAAGTAAAGGTATTGAAGCAACACACAGGAAGATTAAGTTTCAGCGGTTGCTTTCAACTTATAACATGTATATCTCATGGATATTGTCAACATAGAGTAATATAATAAATGCAATATGCAAGTATGTAGGAATCAATGCACAGTTCACACAAGTGTTTGCTTCTTGAGGTGGAGAGAAATAGGTGAACTGACTCAACAATAAAAGTAAAAGAATGGTCCTTCAAGGAGGAAAGCATCGATTGCTATATTTGTGCTAGAGCTTTGATTTTGAAAAGAAGAAACAATTTTGTCAACGGTAGTAATAAAGCATATGTATCATGTAAATTATATCTTACAAGTTGCAAGCCTCATGCATAGTATACTAATAGTGCCCGCACCTTGTCCTAATTAGCTTGGATTACCGGGATTATCGCAATGCACATGTTTTAACCAAGTGTCACAAAGGGGTACCTCTATGCCGCATGTACAAAGGTCTAAGGAGAAAGCTCGCATTGGATTTCTCGCTATTGATTATTCTCAACTTAGACATCCATACCGGGACAACATAGACAACAGATAATGGACTCCTCTTTTATGCATAAGCATGTAGCAACGATTAATTTTCTCATATGAGATTGAGGATATATGTCCAAAACTGAAACTTCCACCACGGATCATGGCTTTAGTTAGCGGCCCAATGTTCTTCTCTAACAATATGCACGCTCTAACCATAAGGTGGTAGATCTCCCTTCCTTCAGACAAGACGAACATGCATAGCAACTCACATGATATTCAACAAAGAGTAGTTGATGGCGTCCCCAGGAACATGGTTATCGCACAACGAGCAACTTAATAAGAGATAAAGTGCATAAGTACATATTCAATACCACAATAGTTTTTAAGCTATTTGTCCCATGAGCTATATATTGTAAAGGTGAAGAATGGAATTTTAAAGGTAGCACTCAAGCAATTTACTTTGGAATGGCGGAGAAATACCATGTAGTAGGTAGGTATGGTGGACACAAATGGCATAGTGGTTGGCTCAAGTATTTGGATGCATGAGAAGTATTCCCTCTCGATACAAGGTTTAGGCTAGCAAGGCTATTTGAAACAAACACAAGGATGAAGCGGTGCAGCAAAACTCACATAAAAGACATATTGAAAACATTATAAGACTCTACACCGTCTTCCTTGTTGTTCAAACTCAATACTAGAAATTATCTAGACTTTAGAGAGACCAAATATGCAAACCAAATTTTAGCATGCTCTATGTATTTCTTCATTAATAGGTGCAAATTATATGATGCAAGAGCTTAATCATGAGCACAACAATTGCCAAGTATCACATTATCCAAGACATTTTAGCACTTACTACATGTATCATTTTCCAATTCCAACCATATAACAATTTAACGAAGAAAAAACTTCGCCATGAATATTATGAGTAAAGCCTAAGGACATACTTGTCCATATGCAACAGCGGAGCGTGTCTCTCTCCCACACAAAGAATGCTAGGATCCATTTTATTCAAACAAAACAAAAACAAAAACAAACCGACGCTCCAAGCAAAGTACATAAGATGTGATGGAATAAAAATATAGTTTCAGGGGAGGAACCTGACATAAGCTTAGACGCTTGAGTCTTCTGGATATATGCAGGGGTGAACCACCGGGGCATCCCCAAGCTTAGAGCTTTCACTCTCCTTGATCATGTTGTATCATCTCCCTCTCTTGATCCTTGAAAACTTCCTCCACACCAAACTTAGAACAACTCATTAGAGGGTTAGTGCACAATCAAAATATACATGTTCAGAGGTGACATAATCATTCTTAACACTTATGTACATTGCACAAAGCTACTGAAAGTCAATGGAATCGAAATATCCATCGAACATAACAAAACAGGCAATGCGAAATAAAAGGCAGAATCTGTCAAAACAGAACAGTTCGTATTGATGAATTTTATTGAGGTACCAGACTTGCTCAAATGAAAATTCTCAAATTGAATGAAAGTTGCGTACATATCTGAGGATCACTCACATAAATTGGCATAATTTTCTGAGTTACCTACAGAGAATTTTGCCCAGATTCGTGACAGCAAAGAAATCTGTTTCTGCGCAGTAATCCAAATCTAGTATGAGCTTTACTATCAACGACTTTACTTGGCACAACAAAACACTAAACTAAGATAAGGAGAGGTTGCTACAGTAGTAAACAACTTCCAAGACACAAAATAAAAATAAAATACTGTAGTAAAAACATGGGTTGTCTCCCATAAGCGCTTTTCTTTAACGCCTTTCAGCTAGGCGCAGAAAGTGTGTACCAAGTATTATCAAGAGATGGTGCATCAACCTTACCTTGGGCTTTACCCTTACCTTTCTTGTTCTTTTTCTTTCTCTTTGATTTAGGAAATATATGATTTCCCCCCGGTGTAGAGGTGAATTCCAGGGTGCCTTCTCCCACATCTATGACTGCTCCCAATAGTTTCAGCAGGGATCTTCCGAGTGTGATTTTTCCTGTCCCTACACATTCAATAATAAGATAATCAATGGATATTGTTCTTCCAAGAATGGTTGTATGCACACCTGCGGCTATTCCCTTAGGAATTATAATAGAGTTATCAATGAGAGTTATTTCTTCTCCTCCTTCATCAACTCCCCAAAGTTTCAAAGATTTATAAATGCTCTCAGGTATAAGGCAAAATTCAGACATAATATCACAATTGGCATGAAGAGTTTGATCACCGATAACAATTTTAACAGTAGGATCCCATAATGAAGGTTCAGAGTTCACTAAAACTTGTTCAAGACGATTACGAACATAGCGATAGTTGTCATCCAAGCGAGATGTACTTATCTCGAGATTGTTTAATCTATTATAAATGCTAATAAAGGCTGAATCAAAGTTATTAGCTGAATCATGTGATGCAACCAACTTTTTTATGGCATTAAAAGCTTGATCCCCATTGCAATGAAGGAAATCTCCTCCCACTAAAGCATCCAAAGCATATCTATAGCGAATCATAAGACCAAAATAAAAATTACTAAGGAGCAAACTTAGAGTCATTTGAGGTTCAGTTTTACGATAAGAAGTAAAAATTCTAGACCAAGCATCCTTAAAACTCTCCTCATCCCCTTGTTTAAAAGTGAAGACTAATTCTTCAGGCGAAGAAGTAACAGGTTCAGAGCTAGACATGGTAACAAAAGTAACTAATTTTTTTTTGTATTTTTAATATAGAGTGCAAGACAGTAAATAAAGCAAACTAGATAAAGTAAATGCAAGTAACTAATTTTTTGTGTTTTTGATATAGCAAACAAGATAGCAAATAAAGTAAATCTAGCAACTAATTTTTTTTGTATTTTGACTTAGTGCAGCAAACAAAGTAGTAAATAAAACTAAGCAAGACAAAAACAAAGTAAAAGAGATTGGGATGTGGAGACTCCCCTTGCAGCGTGTCTTGATCTCCCCGGCAACGGCGCCAGAAAAATTGCTTGATGGCGTGTAGCACACGTCCGTTGGGAACCCCAAGAGGAAGGTGTGATGCGTACAGCGGCAAGTTTTCCCTCAGTATGAAACCAAGGTTTATCGAACCAGTAGGAGCCAAGAAGCATGTTGAAGGTTGATGGCGGCGAGATGTAGTGCGGCGCAACACCAGGGATTCCGGCGCCAACGTGGAACCTGCACAACACAAACCAAGTACTTTGCCCCAACGTAACAAATGAGGTTGTCAATCTCACCGGCTTGCTGTAACAAAGGATTAGATGTATAGTGTGGAAGATGATTGTTTGCGTAAAAACAAGAGAACAAGATTGCAATAGATTGTATTTCAGTATAGAGAATTGGACCGGGGTCCACAGTTCACTAGAGGTGTCTCTCCCATAAGATAAACAGCATGTTGGGTGAACAAATTACAGTTGGGCAATTGACAAATAAAGAGGGCATGACCATGCACATACATATTATGATGAGTATTGTGAGATTTAATTGGGCATTACGACAAAGTACATAGACCGCTATCCAGCATGCATCTATGCCTAAAAAGTCCACCTTCAGGTTATCATCCGAACCCCTTCCAGTATTAAGTTGCTAACAACAGACAATTGCATTAAGTATTGCGCGTAATGTAATCAGTAACTACATCCTCGAACATAGCACCAATGTTTTATCCCTAGTGGCAACAGCACATCCATAATCTTAGAGATTTCTGCCACTTCCCCAGATTCACGGAGACATGAACCCACTATCGAGCATAAATACTCCCTCTTGGAGTTAATAGCAAAAACTTGGCCAGAGTATCTACTAGTAACGGAGAGCATGCAAGATCATAAACAACACATAGATATAAATTGATAATCAACATAACATGGTATTCTCTATTCATCGGATCCCAACAAACACAACATATAGAATTACATATAGATGATCTTGATCATGTTCGGCAGCTCACAAGACCCGACAATTAAGCACAATGGGGAGAAGACAACCATCTAGCTACTGCTATGGACCCATAGTCCAGGGGTAGACTACTCACACATCACTCCGGAGGCGACCATGGCGGCGTAGAGTCCTCCGGGAGATGATTCCCCTCTCCGGCAGGGTGCCGGAGGCGATCTCCTGAATCCCCCGAGATGGGATTGGCGGCGGCGGCGTCTCTGGAAGGTTTTCCGTATCGTGGCCACCTCGTGGCCCCACTTCGTTGACTCTTCGGTCTTCTGGAAGCTTCGTGGCAAAATAGGACCCTGGGCGTTGATTTCGTCCAATTCCGAGAATATTTCCTTACTAGGATTTCTGAAACCAAAAACAGCAGAATACAACAACTGGCACTTCGGCATCTTGTTAATAGGTTAGTTCCAGAAAATGCACGAATATGACATAAAGTGTGCATAAAACATGTAGATATCATCAATAATGTGGCATGGAACATAAGAAATTATCGATACGTCGGAGACGTATCGCCTTGTCCTTCTGCTCGAGACTTTCGAATTCCCGCCGCTTCAGTTCCACAATACTTTCAGGGACATTGGATTCCCTGAACTTCCTCGCGAACTCCTCCCAGGTGAATACCTTTCCAGCCGGATAAACGGCTACGATATTGTCCCACCATGATGCTGCGGGTCCACACAGCAGGTGTGTAGCATAACGGACCTTCTCCTGGTCGTTACAACCAACAGTATTGAGCTTTCGCTCGGTGTCCATAAGCCAATCTTCCGCGTCCATTGGCTCGGGCGCGTATGCGAAAGATATAGGCTTGGTATTCTGGAAGTCTGCTAGGGTGACTCCCGGATTCTCGGGTCTCTCCACCCTGTTATGTTGCAGCAATTCTTGGAAGAATTTGTTCTGCTGCTCCAACGTTACACGTTGTCTTTCCTCCACCAGCTGCATGTACTGGACGAAATTCTGCTGCGTCATGGGTGGTGGTGGTGGAAACTGATTCCTGGCTGCTTCATCAGCCTCTTCCTTTTGCTTTGCTTCGCGCTCCATGCGCTGCGCTTCGGTCTCCTCTCCTAATGCTCCCGACATAACCCCCTAGTTCTGCAACACAGGATGATACTCATAATTACTCCATGCGCAAGTTTTCTGAGCTCAACTTTGTGCACAGAACTAGTCACGCAATGGAAATCAAGAAGCAAATCCAAATCATACAAAACATATACCATGTATATACATACTTAAGTGGTCTTATTACAATACTCAAGTCGATGTGAGTATGCAAACTCACTTATTAAAGTATATGTACAAATTTCTACAAATATTACACACTACAATACACGTGGTACTTGTGTATTGTAGTCCCGCCTTCCGTGGTGGACTCTAGTCGATCTTCACTCCCGGTACATTGCAGGCTTCCATCCGGTCGAACGTGTCGTCCTCCTGATAGACCCTGGAACATAAGGTCTCCCCGTCGGCTGGTAGTCAGAATCAGATGATGATCCTAGGGAGAAATCAGTGTTCACAAACTGGTCATTAAGTGCATCATAGTCCACCCATCGGGTGTACTCCCCTGTAGCTTCACCATAGGTGTTCCCAACATTCGTATCCGACTCAACCTGTGTCGGATACCCTCCATCAACTCCTTCATTACTAGGATAACTCTGATTCTGGGTTGTGGCGTCCTCATTCATCTCTCCGTCATAATACACTGAAGTACTATGAGTTCCCGTATCAGATCCCCAACGCCAACCCGTGGAATTTTCTATAGGAGTCACGGAACGTTGATTGTTTCCGGATTCCTCTCCACCCTCATATCCCCCATAGGAACTACCCAAATAGTTCCCAGGTGTAACGGGTGTAGGTTCACACTCAAGAGGATCAATACTAATGTAGTCACCAGCTGAGTAAACTGGTGTGTGCACCACATTCTCCATAGGTTCTTTCCCCCTTGTCTCCTCCTTGGGTTCAGTAAACTCCTCTAGCATCGTATCAATTGCTCCCGTCAGATGATGGTTCAACTGAAAGAGCAATGATATAAAGTTACGGCTATTATCCATGTATTTTGCAGCTGCTATTGGTTTGCGTTTTGCATACTTGTAGTGGTTAAGCATGGGATCCTCTTCCTCCTGATTATGAGGAATGTGGGTGAATTCGGAACCCATAAGCTCTTTCGTCTTATGCTCCCGAATATCTGTGATGGCTCTCATAACGGCTATATGGTAGGCTGTGTTGATAGTTCTAGCTTCACCTGCTGGCATTACTACGCTCATTCCCAAAGATTCGGGAGGTCGCAGTCCTACCCTACACTTGGCCAATACAGTACCATCGTAGTACATGTATTTATTTACTTGGATCTGGGGATCACACCCAAATTCAAGTAACATGGCATGTAGAATATCTGCAAGTCCTCCTTCATATTCGCTCAGTGTGGAATCCATCACTTTCACGTTTCTTCCCGGACGTGAACTTGCCATGTTGGCTGTAGAAATAGAAAGATTATAAGATTAGTAATAATGCATCATAATAGAGATAATAAAGAATTATCGCACTAAAAGATATGATTGTTGTATTCTCAATTGAATATACACCATATTTTTAGAGAATTCTTTACTAGTCCTATTTGACTCCTAACGCTTGGTCCCATTTACTAGGTTCCAACCTAAGGTCAAAGCTTTTGCTCTGATACCAACTGTGGTGACCCTGCATACCACTGCATGTTGTAGTATGCCAGTCGTTGATATAACATTCACGAAGTACCATTCCGCAAATATTACATCCCTCAGAGTAGTACAACAGAACATAGCAGGTCCATAACTCATTCATTTAATATTACAATAATCATACATATATCGTCTCGGAGCTCCTCTTGGGTCCTAAGAGGGATACTCCTGGGTTCGAGGCGAACCCAACATAGCTTACAATATAGATGTCTCATTAAGTTGTACATTTATTCTCTCGAGCAGCAAAATCCTAAGAGTTCGGGCTGCTCGGCTACTACTACTACTACTTGATGTTTCTAGGCTTGGTCTCCTCCGGAAGCCTCCCCGAATCCGTAGACGATGAGATAGTCTACTCCTTCGATACCTCCAGAGAGGTCTGGTTCTTCATAGCCGATGATCTCGGCTCCTTCATTATTGTCGTAGTCCTCCTCCAGATGATTCAGACAATCTAAGCAAGGGATTTAAGATTGGGATGAGTATGAGCGTACTCAACAAGTTCATTATAGATAAGAGGTGTTTAATGCACTAGCTACGATTTTAGACCAGAAAGTCTAATACCAATGCAAGTTTTGATAAACATTTCTTCAAGAGGTTGCTTTTATTTCCAAGAGCTATGTCCGTCAGCCTTCACCGGTTTACTAGAACTTCATGGAGCTCCTTTCCGGCCGCGTTCGCAGTTCCTTATCCCGGAATAGGGAGTGATAGGTCACAGTTCTTTACACTCTGCAGAGGGGTGTTGCTTTACCCATAAGAGATCTTAACCTTGGTGCCAACCGGGCAGCTTTCCCGTCCACACTTCCTTCGGTGTGAGGCCCGGTATAAGGTCTAGCCAATCATGTTCCTCCGCTACCTCGAACACCCACCCTTTGTTGCATACTCCGACCCTGGGTCCACGCCGGCCCCATTATTCCCATAGATTTCAGGGTGGACTCCGACCACGACGTCAATGCAGGGCTCTACCATACATTCCTACGCCGTGCATGCAACCCATCATAGACCTCATTACCGTTGGGACTTCTACGGGTCCCCACCCCTGCATCAAGTCTCGCAAGATCATGAGCACCCGGTAATGAGCATCCGTTGATGAACGAGAGGTGGAAACACTTTTGACTACTCCGTCCCACTCCGGATCTTATGGTTAACACGGGTGTTACGGCACAAGAATCATCAAGGCGACATTTGTTGTTTAATCCTAGATGGATATAAACCCTTGCAATGGAACCTCCACCATATCAACACAATCCATGGTTCCATTGCCCACCACATAGTCATATTCATAGTTATGAAAGTAGTGGTTTTGGTTTTTATGCAATAGTGATAACCATAGTACTTTGCAAGTAATTTAATAGAAATACTCAAATGACATGAGCAAGTGATGAACTTGCCTGAACACTGCAAAGTTTTGCAGTTGGATGGTGTGGACTGACCCTTGTCCTCTGTCTCTGAAAAATAGCATCATTGTCCGATAAGGGCAATGGTTAAAGAAGCAGTTATGCATGATTCCAGTTTTAGGGTTTGTTCCCCCCTTCCGATGTCGTTGTTATTTCATGTGAGAGGTTAATACTAAGAACAACTTGTAGATACTTGATTTAGGGTAAATACAACCTTGAAATATTGTCAAGGTGTTTTTAAAGTCCAATTGCATTAATGGACTTATTTTCATTTTTGAAAATAATATGTGTGATTTAAATTATTATTTAAATCATCAAAATACGACTTATTCTTAATTGTCTTCAAAAATTCTGTTTGGTATTTTATTTAAATAGAGAATTTTATGCTGATCATTTTTCATATTTTTAATTATTTTTTTAAAGCTTTAAAACATTTCTTATTTAATTTCAAAGTTTCTATTTTTATCTTATTTTGTGAAATGTCTTATTTGCCCTTGGGCCCCACCTGTCAGGTGGCCCAAAAGGGTTAGGTTGGCCGACCCATCTGGTCCGGCCCAACCCGCTCACTCTCTCTCTCTCGCGCGCGTGTCCGAATCCCTAACCCTAACTAGCTCTGGCGACGCCGTGGTCGCCGCCGTCTTCGCCGATATTTTCCGGCCGCCTCAGGCCATCGCCGGCGGTGAGATGGGGCGCATCTGCACCGCCACGTGACGGCGCACCAGATCAACGGCGTCGATCTGGTCCTTGCCGCCCCCTTCGCCGATCCCCATCGCGTTCGCCCGCTCGGTGCTGCGGTGCTCACCGACGCTTCTGGTGTGATGGCGCCGCCGTGGCCTTCGCCGCCGTGGTGCGGGGTGCTGCGGCGCTAGACGGAGCTTGGCCTGGCCTGGCCAGGTGCCGCCATGCTCTCAGCGCGCGCCGCCGTGGCCGCCATGGCTGCGCCAGTCGTCTGCTCGCCCCAGGTACGCGCGCCACCTCTCTCTTATCCCCTGTGCTTGTTCTTCTTCCTCTTCTACGAGCTCTGGCCATGGCTTCCCTCCTCGTGGAGGGCCTGCCGTGCTGTTGCTACTGCTCTGCTGGCCATGGCTGCTGTGCTTGCTTGCTATGTGCATATTGCTGGCTCTCTGCTCTCTGGCCTTGGCCATGGTCGCCATGGCCATGCCAGAGCTTGCGTTACTGCTGTGTGCAGCTCTTGCTGTGCTATCGATTACTTGCTTAATTTCCCCTCTGTAGCTCTGTTCTTGTTACTTAGCTCGCCAGATGCTCAAGTGTGTTCATATCTGTTTGCTCATGAGCATCTTGTAATGCTCATGGCTTGCTAAATTACTACTGGTCATGTTACAGTTAAATCAATTTGCTTGCTTAGTGGCTCTGGTTGTTGTGATGGCTTAATTATATGTGTGTGCCATCCATGTCTAGTTTGATCCAGTGATACATCATGTATTTGATGTGCTTCTGGATACAATTACAATTCATCCATTTGTTTATCTGTGAGGCAATTGTTGGTTAACTGTGGCCATTTAATTATTTGTCCATGCTCTGTTGCCCAGTGATGCCCTAACATACACTGGCATGCTATAGCAAGCTTTGATGATCATGTGATCATCAACTGCTGGTCATTGGATTGCTTACTTGTTGCCTGTGCCTTGCTGTTACTTATCTCTGTGTATGTGTGTGGCACAGATCAGTGTTGGTGCTTGCTCAAGCATCAGCTGATGCTTGCAGTGATCCTCTGGATCATGTGCATGGTTCTGGTAACTTGGTTACTTGTATAATTCATTTATCTGTATTACCTTGCTTTGTTTGATGGATAAATGATGTGAACTGTGATACAGTGATGATCATATCAATTGATTGGCTTGGGCTAGAGGGATGCCAACAGTGGTTGGGAACCCTAGCTCCACTTTGAACCCAATCTGGGTGATGATATTTGTGATTGACTTGGTGGTTTGGCTGTTTTAGGGGTTGAGGTGATCCTGGCAGTAATCATATGCTGCCCTAGGGTAGCTCCCCTCTTGTTGGCTTGCTGTGGCTCACTAAATGCTTTCTGGGTGATCCATTTATTGGATTGCCAGTAGCCCTTGATGTTGAAATCAAATAGACAAGGATTTGTCTATGTCTGATGGCCTGAATAGCTGTAGGTGCTAAGTGTGTAGCTAGGCTAGCTTGTGCTCTCATCTCTTGCTGGATTTCTTCAGTTATGCATTGATTGTCATAGCTGTTGTTCCCTTTAGATGATTTACCAGTGGCCTTACTGCTCTTGCTTGCACCATATGGCTTAGTAGCCAGATGATGACACAAATTGGGTATCACACCCTTTTGCTTGTGTGTGATTGGTGCATATGCTTATATATGAACAAAACCATCTGGTTTGTTCATGATGATTGGTATACCTCACTCCAGCTCCAAGGATTTCAGTTGATGTAGAGGTTTTGCTTCTGGTGGCTTGATGCTTCTTGGTTATGTGCTGTGGTGGTGAAAATGTGTTGAACAGCAGTGGCTGTTCAAGCTGTTCTTGTGTTCTTGTGTTCTTGTGACTTACTCTGTGAAGCTGCTGTCGATGAAATGATCTAGGGTTTACTGTGGCAAGTTTTATATGCTTCTGGCTTTGCTCTGTTGGTCGACAGCACTACCTGGTTGCTATGGTGACTCCACCTGGCCTGATGTGTTGTTACACATGCAGCAAGCCTTGTGTGCTGCCTGTGTGTGTGTGGCTTGGGACTTGAGCTGGTGGAATGGATCAGCTCGGCAGCTTGGTCATATCCACACTATGTAATATTTGCTAACCTGCCAAGTGGCTTTGCCACTTGGCTTAATGATCTGGTTGTTGTGTGTGTGTGCAGGGATCAAGAAGATGCTCAAGATGAACTCAAGATCATCTTGATCAAATAATTCATGAAGTTCACAATGTAGTTTAGGTCATTTAAATAACTTGTAATTTTCCTTTTTCTGTTTCTATTTATTCAATTCTTGTAATGTGTTGTAATTCCATAATTCAATTCTGAATATTTTAAAGACAATGTATTATGTGTGTGATTATCAATAAAGCTCATGTTTTCCTTAATGAGCTTAATGTAATTATTGTATTACTTATATTCTTGCTTAATAATAATTGTTTGTTAAATTATCTCAAATTTGAATTATGTGATGATCATTTGATGTTTGAATTTGAATTTCAAATTCAAATTTGGTTTGAATTTATTCAAACAACTTTACTTGTAATTCAATCATGCAACTTATGATTTCAATGCAATTTCACTTCTCTCTTCTCAAAACCCTAATTTAGACAAGTAGGAACAAGTTCACTGCACTCTCGAAACCCTAACCCTGTAGGATGTCGAGAGAGAAACCTGTCCCCCTTCGATGCAGTTTTGTTTTAAAAGCGCGAAATTTCCCCGTAAATTACAATGCAATGCACATCCCTTTCTAAAATCTACCCCTCGATCGTCTCTAAACCTGGGATATTACATACTCCCTCCGATCCATATTACTTAATGTTAAAGTGGACGTATCTGCAACTAAAATGTGTCTATATACATCTATATTTGCATCAAGTAATATGAATCGGAGGGAGTACATGTTGAGAGCAGAAAAATATACTTTTCTCAAAATGAACTAGAGTTTGTTTTTCATGGCAGTGAAATACAGTTGGGCAAAGGAGCAGTTTCAAACAAAACAAAAGTTTGACAACCATTGAAGCAAATACCAATTTGTTTGGTACCCTTTGGTCACAATCTAGCTTTCTTTTTTTGAGCGGATGGTCAGAGTGAGACATACCAAATGTGCGCACGGCCCACCTTTTCTTTGTAGACGGCCCACATCCCACCTTTGCTTTGAAGATGGCCCACGGCCCACCTTGAAAAGCCTCTTAATACTGCAACTGATCATCTGTGCTCTAATTCTCCATGCTCATGGCCTTTTCGCGCCGTACATGAAAAGCCAGCTGCGGCGCACAAAAGTCTTAAATCGAGGCGCCGCGCGCGACATGGAAACTGGCAAGTGCGATACCGCATCAGCACGCACAGAACGATTACGGCCGGGTTGCATGCACAGCACATCGATCCATCCACGACGTACACTCGCATACGGCCGCCATTCTACGCCGGCCGCGGTGTGGTTCGCGCGGCCGATCCGCACCAGCGCCGGCCGGCTGCTCAGATCACGCGCAGCCGTCCACGATGCAGCTCACCTGAGCAGAGGATAGCCAGCACTGGACCACGCGTTCACTCAACTCGAACGTAAATGATACAGTATATACGCCATGCCGTACCAATTGCACTACCGCTGGTGCCCGATGACCACGAGCCACAGCGTGCGCTAGGTCCACTCTTCTCTACTCTACCACGGGACATGACATTGCCTGCAAGCTGTTGCCCACAAAGTCCACCTTTGCGATGAACGCTTTACGCATTTCTCTCGTTTCAGCACTGGTGGAAAAAGGGCCTTTGGTTGCGGTTCGCAACTGCCATTAGTCGCGGTTGGGCAACCGCGACCAAATAAGCGCGACTAAAGGCCCCCCTTTAGTCGCGGTTGCTTAAGAACCGCGACTAAAGGCCCGTCCACGTGGGCGCCAGGCGACCGTCGGGGCAGAGGACCTTTAGTCGCGGTTCTTCTGGCCAACCGCGACTAAAGGTCGCCGCAGGTTTAGGGTTTTAGCCCCCCCTAAACCTGTTTTCTGTTTAATTTGTATTGTTTTATTTCTTTTGTGCTTTATTGTAATTTTGAAGGAGTTTCACATATTCTACGGTACTAGTACATACATGCATATGAATGTACAATTTCAAACAAATTTGAAATTAGAACCAAAAATAATTCAAGAGGAATATACAATATATATTCAATATACCATATACAAGTTTGAACAAGTTTCCATACATAATTTAATGCATGTATAGTTCTACGTCCTCGTAATGGTGTTCTCCTTTAGGATCGAGGACTTCCCTCGTGAACCATCCAGCTAGTTCCTCTTGAAGTGGTCGGAAGCGAGCTTCTGGACTAAGCATCATCCGGAGGTTATTCCTCTGAGCATTGGTATCACTCGGAACGCGCTCAGAGGTGTATCTCCGGATCATCTCACAGACATAGTATCCACATAGATTGGTCCCCGGTGGCTGAATATCGCCACCATTCTTAGCCTTTGACCGCATGAAATGTAGCTCTTTTTTGAATTCACCGACCTTTTGATCTGAGAACCGTCTCCAAACCCTACGAGACAAAGAAAATTAAATGAACAAGAGAGTTATTAGTTAATTACTTGAAGCTTAATTAGGAAATGAACGAAATAGGCCGATCGATATAGAGCGCAAATGAATGAAAATAATTACTTCTGCAGCATTCTTCTCATGCCGCCCCAAAGATTTGAATCCAGAGTCAGAGAGTCGTGGACGAGACATGTCGAGGCGTCAACTTTAATTACTAGCAGAATCCAGTGGAACCTGCGGACACGATACATGCACAGTACGTCATGCATAACTCATCGATTAGCCGGCCACATACCATGCATGGAGTAAACAAAAGAGAATGTGCTCAAGACATAAACACTCACCCAAAATGGTAAGGAAATAGAATATCAGTTTTGAGTTCCTGCTTTGTAAGAAACTGCCACAGGTCTGCCTCCACGTCGGCGGGGTGATGCTGTAACACATATCCATTAACGATGTGTGGGTCAATGAACCCAACATCATGGATGTTCCTTACTTTGCATTCCTTAATCTTCATTCTGCATGTATAATAGAGGACACAACAATATAGTTAGGACATATATATATATATATAGTGCAGGCAATTTGAACGAGATGGGGCAGAAATAAATCACTTACAGAACATAGCAACTGATGATAGATTTGTCGAGCTCACGCAGATTGAAAAGCTGGAACAATTCACTCAGATGAATTTGTACATAGTAATGTTTGAAGTGATGCTCATGTCTAACTTCCGCATAAATATATTCTTTGGTGTTTTTATTTTTTATGTAACCCTTGTACCATTTCAACAGACTTGTCATTTGTGGAGGTAGATCCTCTTCCTGCGCAGGCTCGACGAGAGGCCCATTCTTCACATATGTAAGTACTACCTCCTTCACTGGTGCCTCATCAAGGCCTAACAGTTCACGAAGAGTCATACCTAAGTTGGCCGCTTGTTCTCTGGCACTCGTTACAGTCAATCCCTGTGCTGCCGCAGCTTCTATGATATCGGGGGCATCCGGACCGGCGGCTGTCACTATAAGCGGGGCAATCGATTGTTTACTTTGTTCCCCGAGCTGGGCAACTCGTTTCCCACTTTTTTACTTTCTAATTCCGCTTTCTCGGCCTCCTCTTTCTTCTCCTTGAACATGAGTGCCTGCTTACGAAGTTCACGTGCATAGTCGTCAGGCAGATTCTTCGTGGCTTGGGACGGTGTATTCAAAAATGACTTAGCCCACTTCTTTTGCTCATCAGAAAATACTGGCTTGGGCTCGGGCTCTCTTTTTTTCTTGCAGTCCGCCTTCCATTTCTCATAATCAGCAGTCGCGGCTGCCTCGACTTCCTCGGCACTACGTTCCCGAGGCCTCGTGGGGAGAGGCTTCAGTGATGGCTCCGGTACCTTTGTTATCTTAGGTACATAAGGGTCCGGGTTAATACTCCAGGACTGCTGCTTCTGCTTCTTCGCCGGAGGTGGATTGGGGGGCGGCGTCTGCTTACCCGCCCGGGGCGGACTAGGGGGCGGCGGCTGCTTACCCGCCGGAGGTGAATTGGGGGGTGGCGTCGGCTGACGTGAAGGAGGTGTAGGTGAAGCACCACCACCACCACCACCGCCACCACCACCACCACCACCGTAGGGGGGTGGACTTGTTGTCCTTGGCGCCTCGCCTGGAAACTTGATAAACTTCTTTTGCCATAGAATGAAATGGCGCTTGACATCTCCAAGTCTTCTCTCCCCTTCAGGTGTAGCAATGTCAATGTCAAGGTCCTCAAACCCTTGGACTATGTCCTCCACCGTGACACGAGCATAGCCATCTTGAATGGGGTTGTTGTGGTGGAGTGCTCCAGGTAAACATGGTAAAGCACTGCCGATGGCTACCTTCATAGACATGTTCCCGATAGGATAATACAGATGACATTCTTTCATCTCCTTTATATCGTCCACGGGGTAGCGAGGAGGCTCCGGTGCAGTAATTTCGACCACCAGAGGCTCCGGTGCAGTAATTTCGATCGTCGGTGCACCAGCCGGTGGGGCCTCCGTGGAAGCCACGCTGCTTTTCCGCTGCTGGCTTCCGAGATCCAATGGATGATCTTCATGCTGCGCCCGAGCTGCATCTCTTTCGGCTACTAGTACACTCACGGTTTTCTTCATCACAACCATTTCCGATGCCAACCGCGCCACAACATCTGCTTCCCGATCCATCTTTCTCTTACGGCTTCTGTAACCGTACGGGTCATCGTTCTGGGGGAACCCTATTTTCCACGGAATGTGCCCCATGCCTCGTACAAGTCCTCCGTGTTCAGGATTCCCGAGGGCTTTTGTCAGCGCGTCGTTATCTCTGTTGAACTTGATCTTCCCCTCTTGAGCATCCCTCATTGCCTCAATAAGGGCTTGGGTGGGTTTAATTATTTTGCCCCGGTAAACACACTCCCCTGTCTCCGGGTTCAGCGATCCCCCATGCCCGTACCACCAGCTTTTGGCCCTTGGGTCCCATCCCTCCGTACCTGGACGGATTCCTCGCGCCCTCAGCTCGTTCTCCATCTTCTCCCACCTAGGCTCCCAAAGGCGATACCCTCCTGGCCCCATAATATGATTGTACTCCTTCTTAGCCGCATTTTCCTTATTTTTTTCGATATTTGAATGAACTGCTCCGATTTCTTTTGCTTCACAAATTCTGGCCAATCATGTTTCAGTTTCTCATATTGTCCTTTGAAATCCGGAGTCTTGTTCTGCTTGACAAAGTCATGGGCTAGATTTTGCTTGAATTTCCGGAATGCGTCGGACATCTTATGAAGAGCGAACTGTTTGACTAGCCTCCTCCTCTCCTTGTTTTCCTCAATCTTGTTACCCTCCTCATCGAATTTGTTGTATTCCGGAGGTAGAACGAAATATTCCATAAGCTTCTTGAAGCAATCTTTTTTTGTTCTCTTATCGACAAAAGTGAAACCAATTCGTGCCTTCTTTGGCTCATTCCACTCCTGAACGGTGATTGAGACGTTGTCTCCAACAACGGCTCCGCATTGGTTGACAAACTTGGTGGCATTCTTGCGGGGCTCCAGCGGCCTGCCGGTTGCACTGTCGACAACCTCGATGGTGCATGTTTCTCCTTGTTTCATCGTCTTGGTTGCACCACGCTTTGACGACGTACTCGATTGTTTCGACGATCCGGCCGAGGGCTAAAATAAGAAAGAGAGTCGCGCGCGTTAGTACACACATATTTATTCAAATCAGTTAGTTTGTATCACCAGAGGCTCAATGTATATATATACCTCGGCGCCGGAGGTGGTTGCTACTTCCATTTGAAGATCGTCGTTTATCGACGTTTGTTCGTCATCATCTTGCTGACGGCGCCCTTCATCTTCACCGTCAAGGTTCAGATAAGAAGAGATATCATCTTCTTCTTGTCCGGTCGGCACATATAGAATATCGCCGTTTATGATGCCGAACATATGGTCTTCAGCGTCCGGATCATAGTTGTCCATAATCGGTCAGCTGTATCGTCCGCCATATGTCAGTCCTGAAAACATGTAGTAAAAACAAATTAATTGTGTATATGCATTATCACATCTCTTCTACATATAAAGAGAGAGGGCGACGAGGGAGGCGAGAGGGGGGACGCAGTGACCGCGTGACCGAGAGACCGGTGGCGGTGGCGAAAGGGCGGTGGCGGTGGCGAGGACACATAACCCTCGCCGCCCCCTCTCGATCCCAAAAAAACACCGCCCGTATACGGAGGGGGCGACGAGAGCTGCCCCCTCCGTATACGCGCGGTGGTTAAGTTATTTTTGTTATTTTAAAAGTGACAAACTTTTGTTAACTTATTTTAAAAGTGACCGAGAGACCGGTGGCGGTGGCGAAAGGGCGGTAGCAAAAGGAGGGGGCGAGGAAGGGGTGGGAGAGGGTGTCGCGCAAGAGGGAGGCAAGGACGAGCGCGTTGGCGGCGATTAAAGGTTTTTTTTAACGGCGTCACGGAGAGGGAAGCGAGGACGAGCGCGTTGGCGTTGGCGCGTTGGCGCGTTGACGGCGTTACATTTTTATGAATAGAGGTAGTATAACATATATAATACTCCATCAAATATAAAACAAAGTCTAAAAAGCATAAATCTTCAAAGTGAAATTTTAGTTAATTTTTTTATTAAGTCAATTTTTATTAAGTCCAAAAATTTTATTAAGTCAATTTTTATTAAGTCAAAAAATTTATTAAGTCAAATTTTATTAAGTCAAAATTTTAGTTCATTTTTTATTAAGTCAATTTTGTTATTTTTATTAAGTCAATTTTTATTAAGTCAAATTTTATTAAGTCAAAAATTTTGTTATTTTTTTCTGTTCGTCTTCTCTCTGTTCTTCGTCTTCTCTCTGTAACGTACGGCGCGCGGCGGCACGGGCTAGGCGGCGCGCGGAGGTGCGGGCGGGCGGCGGGCGAGCGGCGCGGGCGGCGGGCGCGAGGCGCGCGGCGGCGGCGAGCGGCGCGGCCGCAGCCCGACGATGGGCGGCGCGAGGGGCGGCCGCAGCGCGACGACGGGCAGCGCGGCGCGACGTGACACAGTACACGGGCGCGCGAGGACGTACGGTGACGGGGAAGACGACGACGACGGCGCGAGGGGTGATACGTCTCCGACGTATCGATAATTTCTTATGTTCCATGCCACATTATTGATGATATCTACATGTTTTATGCACACTTTATGTCATATTCGTGCATTTTCTGGAACTAACCTATTAACAAGATGCCGAAGTGCCAGTTGTTGTTTTCTGCTGTTTTTGGTTTCAGAAATCCTAGTAACGAAATATTCTCGGAATCGGACGAAATCAACGCCCAGGTTCCTATTTTGCACGGAAGCATCCAGAACACACGAGAACCGCCAGAGAGGGGGCACAGGCCCACCAAACCCTAGGCCGGCGCGGCCAAGGGGGGGCCCGCGCCCCCCTATAGTGTCGTCGCCCCGTTGACCTTCTGACGCCGCCTCTTCGCCTATAAGAAGCCCCTCGACCTAAAACCTCGATACGGAAAAGCCACGGTACGAGAAACCTTCCAGAGCCACCGCCATCGCGAAGCCAAGATCTGGGGGACAGGAGTCTCTGTTCCAGCACGCCGCCGGGACGGGGAAGTGCCCCCGGAAGGCTTCTCCATCGACACCACCGCCATCTTCATCACCGCTGCTGTCTCCCATGAGGAGGGAGTAGTTCTCCATCGAGGCTCGGGGCTATACCGGTAGCTATGTGGTTCATCTCTCTCCTATGTACTTCAATACAATAATCTCATGAGCTGCCTTACATGATTGAGATTCATATGATGATGCTTGTAATCTAGATGTCGTTATGCTAGTCAAGTGAATTTTACTTATGTGATCTCCGGAGACTCCTTGTCCCACGTGTGTAAAGGTGACAGTGTGTGCACCGTGTGGGTCTCTTAGGCTATATTTCACAGAATACTTATTCACTGTTATGGATGGCATAGTGAAGTACTTATTTATATCTCTTTATGATTGCAATGTGTTTTGTATCACAATTTATCTATGTGCTACTCTAGTGATGTTATTAAAGTAGTTTTATTCCTCCTGCACGGTGTAATGGTGACAGTGTGTGCATCCGTGTTAGTACTTGGCGTAGGCTATGATTATGATCTCTTGTAGATTATGAAGTTAACTATTGCTATGATGGTATTGATGTGATCTATGCCTCCTTTCGTAGCGTGAAGGTGACAGTGTGCATGCTACGTTAGTACTTGGTTTAGTTGTGTTGATCTTTCATGCACTCTAAGGTTATTTAAATATGAACATTGAATTGTGGAGCTTGTTAACTCCAGCATTGAGGGTTCGTGTAATCCTACGCAATGGTGTTCATCATCCAACAAGAGTGTAGAGTATGCATTTATCTATTCTGTTATGTGATCAATGTTGAGAGTGTCCACTAGTGAAAGTATGATCCCTAGGCCTTGTTCCTAAATATCGCTATAATTTCTTGTTTTCTTTGCGTTACTACTGCTGCGTTACTACTGCTTGTTTACTGTCCTGGGCAAAGCACTTTTCTGGTGCCGTTGCTACTGCTTATATACATTCATACCACCTGTATTTCACTATCTCTTCGCCGAACTAGTGCACCTATTAGGTGTGTTGGGGACACAAGAGACTTCTTGCTTTGTGGTTGCAGGGTTGCATGAGAGGGATATCTTTGACCTCTTCCTCCCTGAGTTCGATAAACCTTGGGTGATCCACTTAAGGGAAAACTTGCTGCTGTTCTACAAACATCTGCTCTTGGAGGCCCAACACTGTCTACAGGAAAAGGAGGGGGCGTAGACATCAAGCTATTTTCTGGCGCCGTTGCCGGGGAGGAAAGGTAAAAGGCACTCATACTCTGGTTCCAGGTAACAGTACTTCTCTGGCGCCATTGTGTTTGTGCTCGAAGCTATTTCCTTTAGATCCTGCAATTGCAACTTTTTGTTTCTTGTTTACACTAGTTAGGCATAATGGAAAACAACAAAAATATGAGAGATCTTTATGAACTTTATCTTGAATTAGGACATGATGTGTTTGAAGAGAGAATTAAAAAACCCATGGAACTTTATATGCATGCTAATGGGAATGTTATTAATATGAATGCTTTGAACACTATTGTTGCTAATGCTATGGAAAATTCTAAGCTTGGGGAGCTGGCTTTGATGAGCAAGATCTTTTTAGTCCCCCAAGAATTGAGGAGAAAATTTACTTTGATGATACTTTGCCTCCTATTTATGATGATTATAATGATAGTAGTCTTTTGTTGCCGCCTGTTATGGAGGATAAATTTGATTATGATTACAATATGCCTCCTATATATGATGATGAGAATAATAATGATAGCTACTTTGTTGAATTTGCTCCCACTATTACTAATAAAATTGATTATGCTTATGTGGAGAGTAATAATTTTATGCATGAGACTCATGATAAGAATGCTTTATGTGATAGTTATATTATTGAGTTTGCTCATGATGCTACTGAAAGTTATTATGAGAGAGGAAAATATGGTTGTAGAAATTTTTATGTTACTAAAACACCTCTCTATGTGCTGAAATTTTTCAAGCAACACTTGTTTTATCTTCCTATGCTTGTTACTTTGCTCTTCATGAACTTGTTTATTTACAAGATTCCTATGCATAGGAAGCATGTTAGACTTAAATGTGTTTTGAATTTACCTCTTGATGCTCTCTTTTGCTTCAACTACTATTTCTTGCGAGTGCATCATTAAAACTGCTGAGCCCATCTTAATGGCTATAAAGAAAGAACTTCTTGGAAGATAACCCATGTGTTTATTTGCTACAGTACTTTGTTTTATATTTGAGTCTTGGAAGTTGTTTACTACTGTAGCAACCTCTCCTTATCTTAGTTTTGTGTTTTGTTGTGCCAAGTAAAGTCTTTGATAGTAAGGTTCATACTAGATTTGGATTACTGCGCAGAAACAGATTTCTTTGCTGTCACGAATCTGGGCAAAATTTTCTGTAGGTAACTCAGAAAATTATGCCAATTTACGTGAGTGATCCTCAGATATGTACGCAACTTTCATTCAATTTGAGCATTTTCATTTGAGCAAGTCTGGTGCCTCAATAAAATTCGTCATTACGAACTGTTCTGTTTTGACAGATTCTGCCTTTTATTTCGCATTGCCTGTTTTGATATGTTCGATGGATATTTCGATTCCGTTGATTTTCAGTAGCTTTGTGCAATGTCCAGAAATGTTAAAAATGATTGTGTCACCTCTGAACATGTGAATTTTTGATTATGCACTAACCCTCTAATGAGTTGTTTTGAGTTTGGTGTGAAGGAAGTTTTCAAGGGTCAAGAGAGGAGGATGATACAATGTGATCAAGAAGAGTGAAAAGTCTAAGCTTGGGGATGCCCCGGTGGTTCATCCCTGCATATTTCAAGAAGACTCAAGCATCTAAGCTTGGGGATGCCCAAGGCATCCCCTTCTTCATCGACAAATTATCAGGTTCCTTCTCTTGAAACTATATTTTTATTCGGTCACATCTTATGTACTTTACTTGGAGCGTCTGTTTGTTTTTGTTTTTGTTTTTGTTTGAATAAATGCTTGTGTGGGAGAGAGACACGCTCCGCTGGTTCGTGTGAACACATGTGTTCTTAGCTTTTAATTTTCATGGCGAAGGTTGAAACTGCTTCGTTAATTGTTATATGGTTGGAAACGGAAAATGCTACATGTAGTAATTGGTAAAATGTCTTGGATAATGTGATACTTGGCAATTGTTGTGCTCATGTTTAAGCTCTTGCATCATATACTTTGCACCTATTAATGAAGAAATACATAGAGCTTGCTAAAATTTGATTTGCATAATTGGTCTCTCTAAGGTCTAGATAATTTCTAGTATTGAGTTTGAACAACAAGGAAGACGGTGTAGAGTGTTATAATGTTTACAATATGTCTTTTATGTGAGTTTTGCTGCACCGCTTCATCCTTGTGTTTGTTTCAAACAACCTTGCTAGCCTAAGCCTTGTATCGAGAGGGAATACTTCTCATGCATCCAAAATACTTGAGTCAACCACTATGCCATTTGTGTCCACCATACCTACCTACTACATGGTATTTCTCCGCCATTCCAAAGTAAATTGCTTGAGTGCTACCTTTAAACAATTCAAAATTTATCACCTCTGATTTGTGTCAATGTTTTATAGCTCATGAGGAAGTATGTGTTGTTTATCTTTCAATCTTGTTGGGCAACTTTCACCAATGGACTAGTGGCTTCATCCGCTTATCCAATAATTTTGCAAAAAGAGCTGGCAATGGGATTCCCAGTCCCAAATTAATTAATAAAAATAGACACTCCTCCATGGTATGTGATTGATTGGACGGCACCCGAAGGATTCGGTTAGCCATGGCTTGTGTAAGCAAAGGTTGGGAGGAGTGTGCGGTGACCCAGCATACCACTGCATGTTGTAGTATACAAGTCGTTGATATGATCTTTGTGAAGGGGCTTCCTCACAAATTGCCATATCCCTCAGAGTGGTACAACAGAAACATTGCAGGTCATAACACTCCATACTTTATTACAAACATTGTCTTAACAAGTTGGTATTCTCACAGGTCCTATGAGAACACCCTAAGATACTACTTAAGTACGATTACAACTCATAACAAATATAAAGAGCTCAACAACTTATTTAGGTAAGTTCTACGCTGCTCGGCTCTATGATGCTAGGGTATGTCACTACTCCTCCACCTCTGTGTCATCTGGTCCGTAGACTATCCCATAGTCTACGCCTTCCACTCCGCCGCTAAGATCAGGTTCTTCGTAGACCAGCTCGTAGCTTCCTTCTGGTGCTCCATCGTTGATGGCCTCCACTTCCAGATCACAGTCTAGCAAGGGTGTCGAAAGAAAGTGAGTACAGAGGTACTCAGCAAGTTCTAAAAGAATAAAAGGTGTTTGATGCACTAGCTACGACCATTGATCAGGAAATCGCAGGTCAATGCATGTTTTGAAAACATTTCTTCAAAAGGTTGCTTTTATTATGAAAACTATGCCCGTCAGTCTTCACGGGTTGACTAACTTCGTGGAGTTCCTTTCTGCCCGCGTTCGCAGTTCCCTTCCCGGAACAGGGAGTGACAGCCACAATTTGATACTCTCTGCAGAGGTGCGTTACTTTTCCCACAAGAGATCTCACCCTTTTTGCCATCCGCAGGGACTTGCCCCCGTTCACACTTCCTTTGGTGTGAGGCCAGGTATAAAGATCCAAGCCCACACCGCCTTCTCCGCGACTGCAAACCCACCCTTTTGTCCGACCGTACACCTCCAGTAGACTTTCCCCCGATAATACGGCTTTACTCATGGTATACTCCGGACAATCCCTCATAGATCGAAAGAGATTAACATCACCAATGGATGGGGATTTAAAAGGATTTCCCAACCTATTGCGGCAGTGCCTCCAGCACCCCACCGTCTCTCCGATCCGTTGGCGTGCAGAAGGGAAAAGATACAGCTGGCTTTTCCAGAGCCATTATAGATCTCATGGTCAACGCGGTTTGTACGGCGCTAGAATCACTGGACGGCATTGGTAATTAATCCTAGGGTGATATAACCCATTGCAATGGAACCTCCACCATATCAACACATACCATGGTTCCATTGCCAGCCACATAGTCATATTCATAGTTGGAAAATAACATTTCATTTGCGATGCAGGAATGATAAGTATATAGCTTTGCATTAAAGTAATAGAAAATAATCAAGTTGACATGAGCAAGGGTGAACTTGCACGTGGACTCGTAGATAGTGCAGTTCAATGCAGTTGATGGAACCTGGACCTCGGGTTCTGTAAGAAGCATCATTGTCCGGTAAGGACAATGTTATAAAAATCCAAATAATGCAATCATGGATGGATTATTTTATGTTGAATCCCTTACCCCAATGAGTTATTACAATTTAGGGTTGTATTTAAGATTTATGTCTTTGACGGTAATTTACAATTAATTTAAAAGTATTAATCATTGTGATTCACACAAAGTACAACAATTCAAAGTAAAATGATTTTACTTGATGATTACCTTAGTCATTCCAAAATAATTTGAAATTATAGAGTGAACTCTATAGTTTTTGGAATAAAAAGGAGTATAGTATTTTTCTGGGAAAAATACCCTTTTTCGAAAGAAATGACTTGGATTAGTAGAATTTCATTTTGAAATGTTTGAAAATAAATATTTGAACTTATTTGAGATTTTTCCTTGAATTTAAATTACAAGGAAATAATAATTTTAAATTCCAAGTTATTATTTAAATTCTGAAAATTCATAATTTTGAATTTGTTTCATAAATTCCATTTCATATTTTATTCTGGTTAAGATTTATTTTTCATTCATAAATCCAATTTTTATTGGATTTTTAGAGTTGTTTATGATTTATTAAAATTTGGTAAAGTTTTGGTCTTTTATTAAATGTAAAAAGACCAAAATACCCCCTGGACTCATATTGGGCCCAGCCCAATAACCTAACCCAGGGACGGCCCAATAAGATCGGCCCCCTTTTGGGTTCGGTGGCGCTGAAGCGGCCCACCTCACTCACTCTCACTCGGCCCTCTCACTCACTCGACCTAACCCTAATCTCTGGCGAATCCCGTGGCGATGGCGTCGCCGCCATGGCCGCCGCCCTGCTCCGGCCATCGCCGGCCTCCTCCGCCGTAGCCGTCTACCGCTCCTGAACCGCCGCGAGACGATCTATCGATCTGTCCGCGTGGTTTCCTCGATTGCTTCTTCTCCTGGCGAATCGCCTCCCCTCTGGATCTCGTGGAGAATCGCCTCGGGCGATTGGGAATCTCCGACGAGCTCTCGCCCTCGCCGTCGACGTGTGCGCCACCGAGACCGACCTGGCGCGGGTGCTGCTCGCAGCGCCTGTGCCGTCGTTTCCATGCTGTGCTGCTGTGGTGGTGTTCGTCGGCGTAACGCCGGCGACTTCCCTGGCTTTGCAGCTGCTATGGCCGCGCGGGCACTGCCTCGCCATGCCATAGCTTCTGCCTCCAGGCGCGGGTAAGGTCTTCTGCTCCTCCTCCTTCTCTTCTGTGCGCCTCCCTTGCCACTGTTCTTCTTCCTCCTCATGCTCTGTTGCTCTCTGGTGGTCCTGTGATCACGCAGAGCCATGCTATTGCTGCGCAATCTTCCTGTGCCTCGGTTTACTGCACGCTCAGGGTCAAATTACCAGTTACTGGTACTGGCACATGTCGATTTGCTTGCTATTTATGCTGTGCTTAATTCTCTGCTGCTCCTAGCATGCTCTGTACTTGCCATGCTCTACTGTGCTTGCTCAAGAGCTATCTATGCCATGCTATGATTGGTTATGACTTGCTTATGCTTACTGGTCTATCATGCTTGCTTGGCTAGGTGTATTTGTGATGCATCAGTGACACTTGTGTGTGTGCCAGTGGTGCCTGTGATACGCTTCAGTGCTTCCTATGCAAGCCAATGATCCTTTGGATCATTTCTTGCTTGTTGGCTAACCTCTCTATGTAACTTGGCTTGCTATAATTGATCCATTTGATCAATTGATTGTCAGTGATTGTTTACTGGCTAACACTGTGGCTATATGATTCACTTATCTGGTGATGCTGATGCTCAAGCATCACTGTGCTGTTGCTTACTTGTGCTGTTGCTTATTTCTAGCTATCTAGACTTGCTCTAGTGGCTATGAATTAAGTTGTATTGCTTAACAGTATGCTGCTGTCATGCTTAGCATGGATCTGTGATAAATTCATGCTTGGATTACTTAATTATGATGAACTGCTTGTGCAGTGATGATTTAAATGACTTGCTTGTATATGAATTTGCTGTTCATGATTCTTTTACAAGCAATTAAAGTCTGAATCCATTCTTTGGATAGTGATGTGATCTATTTGGCTTTCTTTTAATTGGTGCTAAGTGTGATGTGACCTCAGTAGCCTTGCTACTGACTGGTTGCTCACCTAGTTGGTTGGATCTTGTTGGCTACTCATCTTTGCTTGCATATTTGGGGATCATAGTAACTATGAATGCCAATATGCTTGCCTGTGAAGAAATCTAGGGTTTCTGATGGTTGCATGCTTAGGATTTTCTGTGTAGTCTTGGCTGCTAATCCTTGCTATCTACTGGTGCTATCTGTGCATGTGATCTTGCTAGTGTGTGCATCTGTGCATGATTTCTAGCTTCTGTGCACATGATCTGTATCTGGATGGTTTCTATCTTAGTAGCTTTTGACTGGCAGTAATCCTTGGTGAAAACCAAGTGATGATCTACCCATATGAGCATCTGCTCATCCCATGCTTATGCATATGATGGATTAGATCCATTGGATCTCTTCCAGGAACTAGGTATACCTTGTTCCAGCTCCTAGAAAGAAATGTTTTGTTGATGCAGACTTGGGTTTGTTCACAGCCCTTCACCTCCAGATCTTGGATGATCTTCTAGGTCACCATGATTTCTGGTGGCTTAAGTGGTTGTGTGTGTTGGTTCTGTTCTTGCTCAAGAACTGGATGAACTGAGCTTGTTCTTGCTTCACCCTTACCTGGTGAATCTTATCTGGTCGATCGGTTATGATTTCTAGGGTTTGTGCCCCTTTTATATGAACCACTGCTTCATCCTCGCATTGACACACAAGCCTGGCTTGCTTGGTGACTAATCTGTTGCATGGCCTTCTTTGTTGCTGCCCAGCACACTTGAGCTGTGTGCTCTCATATGCTTTGAAACTTGAGCCCTGGTGTGTGCTCGGAGTTTGGTCTGCTTTTGCCCTTATCTTGTGTGTCCCTGGTTTTGGACAAGCACAGGTGTGTGGTGACAGTTTGCACTGTCCAAACTGAACATTGTGTTATTTGCTAACTGTCCAAACTGAACCTTGTGTTAACACTTATATTCTGGCTAGTGTTGGTTTTTTTTTATTATTGTAGGTTTATGAAGATGGACACGGCCAGAAGATATACTTCAAGTCATATAGTCTAGTTTTAGTTTAGGAATAATAATGTAATCTTCATTTTCATTTCTGTTTATTATTCATCAATTTTTTGTATCAAGAATATTGTAAAGACTTTGTAATCTGTGTTGTGATATCAATAAAGCCCAAGTTTTTGTTTATGAGCTTTTGATTTATGTAACATTTATATTCTGGAATAAACATTGTATTTATGATTCACTTTGAAATTCAAAGTTGTTTGAATTCATAAGTTGTTTGAATTATGAATTCCATTTATATTGTTCAATGTTTATTGTTAAATGAATTAACACTTGTCAAATGAAATCAATTCCCCCAAATCAACAAGATACAAAAGAGATCATGTCGAAATTTCCCTAACTCACATTGCCTAACCCTAAGTGCAAAATGAGAGAGAACCTCGATCCCTCTTAGGTTTAGTTGCAATAAGGCGCGAAAATTTCCCCCGTTTTGCGATGAAATGCACATCCCATTTCTAAATCTACCCTTCGTTGTTCCTATGTTCTGGGTTATTACAGCCTCTCCCCCTTAACAGAAACTTCGTCCCGAAGTTAAGATTGGTACCTGAACATCTCGGGGTAAGACTTCCTTAATTCTTCTTCCTTCTCCCAAGTTGCTTCTCGCTCAGGATGATGTTGCCATTGCACTTTACAATATTTGATTGCCCTGTTTCTTAACTTCTTCCATTGTACTTCTAAGATCTTTTCAGGCCTTTCCACATAGGTTAGATCAGATTGTAATTCAATTTCTTCATATGTGATAGGATCATCCGGTGCTTTTAAACACTTTCTGAGTTGTGATACATGAAATACATTATGAACTTGACTTAATTGTGCCGGTAACTCCAACTCAAAAGCTGTTCCTCGATTCTGACTGATTATCTTAAATGGTCCAATATATCGAGGGCTTAACTTTCCTTTCACTCCGAACCTCTTAAGTCCTTTCATTGGGCTAACCTTCAGATAAACCATGTCTCCCACTTTCGGTTCCCAATCTCTTCTCTTTAAGTCAGCGTAACTCTTCTGACGACTCTGAGCTATTTTGAGTCTATCCCGGATCACCTCGATGACGTCTTGTCTCTCCTTGATGTAGTCCGGTGTAAACTCCTTGTTCTCTCCGGTTTCAAACCAACAAATTGGTGATCTACACTTCCTTCCGTACAATGCTTCGTACGGTGCCATCTGAATGCTACTCTGATAACTATTGTTATATGAGAACTCTGCTAAAGGTAAATGGTCCTCCCATGAGCCTCCAAAGTTCAGAGCACAAGCTCTACGCATGTCTTCTAGTATCTGATTGGTTCTTTCGGGTTGTCCTCCGGTTTGTGGATGGTATGCTGTACTGAAATCCAACTTGGATCCCAAAGATTCTTGTAATTGTTTCCAGAATGCTGATGTGAAAATCGAACCTCTATCTGAGACTATCTTCTTTGGTACTCCATGCTTACTCACAATTTCCTTCACATATATATCCACAAGCTTTTCTACAGTATCTTTTGTGTTTACGGCTATGAAATGAGCACTCTTGGTAAGTCTGTCCACTATTACCCATATCATATCCTTCCTCTTATTAGTCATTGGTAAACCAGTAACAAAATCCATTCCTATTTCATCCCATTTCCATTCCGGTATCTCTAGTGGTTTGAGTAATCCCGCAGGACTCTGATGCTCTGCCTTCACTCGTTGACATGTATGACATTCCGAGACATATTGTGCTATTTCTCTTTTCATGTTGTTCCACCAGAACATCTCCTTCAAATCCATATACATCTTAGTACTTCCCGGGTGTATGGAATAAGGGGTTTCATGTGCTTCTTTTAATATGATTGACTTCACTTCTGGATCATCTGGTACACAGATCCTTTTCTGGAAATATAATGAATCAAAATCCCCTAGATGGAATTCCGATGGTCTTCCTTCGCCAATCCTCTTGATTTCCTCTTGAATGAACAAATCATCCGCTTGCTTTCGGATAATCTCATATTTCAAGTCTGAGTACATCTCATCCATAATCCTCATGGTTGCTATACTTCCTTTGACATCACCTTGAATAAACAAGATCTGAGCATCTTCTAACTCTTTTCGAAGTTCCTTTGGAATCTCCCATTCCGTAGGTTGATTCTCCGTACTCTTCCTACTTAGGGCATCTGCTACTACATTAGCTTTGCCTGGTGTATAGTTGATCTTAAGGTCGTAATCCTTAATCAACTCCAACCATCTCTTCTGTCTCATGTTTAATTCTTTCTGGGTGAAGAAATATTTCAAACTTTTGTGATCGGTGTATAACTCACACTTGGATCCATATAGAAATTGTCTCCAACTCTTCAAAGCATACACAATCGCCGCTAACTCGAGATCATGTCTTTGGGTAGTTGTGATCATGTGGTTTCAACTATCTTGATCAATAAGCTATTACCTTCCGATCTTGCATAAGAACACATCCAAGTCCATTCTTGGAAGCATCACAATACACCGTATAATCCTTTCCGAGGTTCGTGAACTGCTAACACCGGTCTTTGTGGTTAATTTATCTTTGAGTGTTTGGAAGCTGGCTTCACACTCATCAGTCCATACAAATGGAGTATTTTTCTTGAGTAGCTTGGTCATTGGTCCTGCAATCTTCGAAAATCCCTCTATGAATCTCCGATAGTAGCCTGCCATACCAAGAAATCCTCGTATCTCCTTAGCATTTTTAGGTGATTTCCATTCCAATACGGACTGAACCTTGCTTGGATTCACCGCTATGCCTTCTTTGGTTATAACATGTCCAAGAAATTCAACACTATCTAACCAAAATTTGCACTTGCTGAACTTCGCATATAGCTGATGTTCCCTCAAAGTTTGCAAAACTATCTTCAAATGCTTGGCATGTTCTTCTTTATCTTTGGAATAGATTAGAATATCATCTATGAATACTATCACAAACTTGTCCAAGTACTTCATGAATATCTTATTCATCAAATTCATGAAAATTGCTGGTGCATTTGTTAGTCCAAATGGTACAACCAAGTATTCATGGTGTCCATACCTTGATACGAACGCTGTTTTTGGTACATCTTCCTTCTTGATCTCTATTTGATGGTATCCTGACCTTAAATCTATCTTCGAGAAGACTCCTGCTCCTTGAACTTGATCAAAAAGATCTTGTATTCTAGGTAAAGGATACTTGTTCTTGATAGTTACATTGTTCAAATTTCTGTAATCTCCACACATTCTCTTTCCTCCATCTCTTTTATCCACAAAAATAACTGGTGTACCCCATGGTGACACACTTTCTTGAATAAATCCCTTCTGTTCCAGTTCATCTATCTGAGCTTTCAGTTCCACTAACTCCTTTGGTCCCATCTTATATGGTGGTTGTGCTATTGGTGCTGTGCCTGGAATCAGATCGATTGTGAATTCAATCTCTCTATCGGGTGGCATACCCGGTAGTTCCTTAGGAAATACATCCTTAAACTCATTTACTACAGGAATATCTTCAATTCTCACTTCCTTCAGGCTATTGAGTTCCAATCCAATCTCCAACTCACTGTACTTATCTCCTTGGAACACTATTCGACCTCCTATGGAGTTGCGAAGTGATACTGTTTTGTCTCCACAGTTGATCACCGCTCCATTTTCTGTCAACCAATCCATCCCTAAGATGACTGATATGTCCTTCATGGGTATGATGAATAGGTCCGCGAAATATACACAGTCACATATGGTTAGGACTTGTGCTTCTTTCACGTGGGTTACTAAGATCGTTCCCCCCGCGGATAGAACAGTTATAGGGGTTTCTAACTTAGAACATCTAAGCCCGAATTTTTCCACAAATTCCAATGCAAGAAATGATGTGGTTGCTCCAGTATCAAATAATACTTTGCCAGGATGAGTAAGAATGCTTAGCGTACCTAAGACTGTTTGATCCGACTCTTCCGCTTGTTCCAAAGATGTGCAATTCAGCTTTCCATAAGGCTTTCCCTTCTTGTTGTTGTAGTTGTAATTGCGGTTGTTGTTGTTGTTGTTGTTGTTGCGATTGTTGTTGTTGCTGTTTCCACCTCGTCCTCCAGAGCTTTGTCCGCTCCAGGACGCCTTGTTTGGACAATCCGGTTTGATGTGTCCTTCCTTCCCACAACCATAACAAATGATTCTGGGTTTCTGACAATCCTTCTGCAAATGCCCTCTCAGGCCACAACTGTTGCAGATGATCTGGTTAATTGGGTTCTGACTCTGACCTCCCCGGTTGTATTGATTACCAGTAGTAGGTCGATATCGGGGTTTGAAACTCCGATCAGGTATTGGTTTACTGATTGGGTACTTCCTTGACTCTATACGAGCCCTCTTCCTCCTGTCCTCCTGGACTTGCCTGTAGTCATCCTCGAAAGTGATTGCCGAGTCAATCAGTTCCTGGAATTCGGCAGTCCGTGCCAACCTCAGTTGCATCTTCATGTATGGATTCATGCCTTTCATGAACCGTTTCTTCCGCTTCTCCTCTGTATCTACATCCTCAGGTGCATACCTGGATAACCTATTGAAATCCCGAACATACTGCATGATTAGTGCAGTATTCTGTCTCAGTTCTTCAAACTCCCTCTTCTTCAGCTCCACCACGCTGTCCGGAACATGAGCATCCGAAAACTTCTTCTTGAACTCCTCCCAGGTGAATACCTTATCTGGAGGGTGTACTGCTACAAGGTTCTCCCACCATGATGCTGCTGGTCCTGACAACAGATAAGTGGTATATCTAATCTTCTCCTCATCGTTGCAACCAACGGTCTTCAATTTCCGTTCAGTATCCATGAGCCAATCTTCAGCGTCCATTGGTTCTGGAGCTGATGTGAATGGTAGTGGTCTTGCATTTTGGAAGTCCGATAGTGTTACTCCCTTGCCTTCATTACCCCTCTCATTAATGACATGGGTAAAGAAATCCTGCAAGTTTTTGCTCTGACTTTCCTGGTAACGCCTCCTATCTTCCTCCATTGACCTCATATACTGTTGGAAGTCTGGGTGCAACATTGGGTGTGGTGGTGGTGGTGCGTTTTCTGCTCTAGCTGCTGCATCTGCCTCCTCTTTCTCTCTTGCTTCCCGCTCTCTGCGAGCCTCTTCAGTTTCTACTAACGCCATTTCCCCCTAGTCCTGTAACAAAGAGCGATTACTCATAATTACACCATGCAAATGCTTTCTGAGCTCAACTCAATGCCCAGAACTAGTCACACAATGAAATCAAGAAGCAAATCCAAAACAAACATTTATTATGTATATACACCGTATAATACATAACACACTCACAAACTTATATTACATGTGGTACATATAAAGCACTTATTTGGCTCAAAGCCCAAGCCAACGGAAATTTAAAATACGCTCTATTACAATACCACCTAGATTACTTTATTCTTCCTTGGAGCTCTACTCCTCATCGTCTTCATTCGCCTCCGCATACATCCCTGGGGTCCATCCGGTACAGCGGTCTGTCCTCCGAAGACCGTCTGGAATGAAAGTTCTTCCCGTAGGTATGTAGTCTGAATCGGACGAAGTGCCGAGACAGAGATCTGTCATGCCAAAGTAACTAGATAAAGATTCATACATATCCCCAGTGGAATACAGCTCCTCTTCTCCAGTCATCCAAGGAGGATTCCTATTCACTTGACCCCTCATCTTCTTCTTCTTCTTTTTCTTTGTTCCAGAACTCTCACCTACGACGTACTGGGATGTTTTGGGTAATCCCATCTCCAAATCTAAAGAAATGGAGTTGGTGTCTTTCTCTTTCTGCTCACAGCTTTGGGTAATATTCTGGTTAACCGCATCACTCTCATCTCCTGTATCACATGGAATTGGCTCCTCCTCATCACTGAAAGGTTCCCCGAAACGCCAACCCGTCGAGTTCTCGATCGGTGACTCCGAGCAGTTTATGTTCCATGAATGGTCTCCCCCATATCCAGTATCATACGATGCTGACACGTGTGGATAGTGCGGGACAAAGTTAGGTGTAAGTGGATCTCTTGTAAGTGGGTTTCTCTTGGACCACTGGTCACTCAAATCTACATCGCTATCTGGGTTAAAGAAAGGTGTAGTATGTTGTGGTTGTGCCCTCAAATCTCGCATCCGAGTTTGGACTTTATCAGGGTCCATGAACTCAGCTAGCATGTGGTCAATCTCACCTCTCATCTTCATGTGTAAAAGATACATCGTGGTCAATAAAGACTTACAGCTATCCATGTGCCGTGTCTTGCAGCCTTCAGGACTTCTGTGTGCTAACACCAAATGATTCAGAGTGGGATCCTCATCTTCCTCGGCATGAGGTATATGAGAAAACTCTGAACATAGCAGTTCTACTGACTTGTGCTGCCTTATCTCAAGGATTGCCTTGAATAGGCCCATATGGTAGGCTGTGGTGATAGTTTTGGCTTCTCCGTATGGCATTATACGACTCATCGCCAGCTTTTTCGTAGTTGGACCGATACTCTGCACTTGGCTAGGATTTCCCCATCATAGTAAGTATACTTGATAACAGGTATCCGTGGATCGCAATGAAGTTCCTTCAGCATCCCACACAGGAGAGCTGTTATTGGTCCATCATAATCACCGAGCCAACCCTCAACCTTCCTCAAAGTCCTCTTAGGAAAAGTATTCGCCATTATGGCTGTATACAAAAGCAGAATATTAGTAATGATAATGCATCATAATAGCTATAATAAAGAATTATCGCACTAAAATATATGGTTTTGCTATTCTCAAGTGAATAATCACCATATTTCTAGAGAATCCTTTACTATTTCTACTAGACTCCTACAGGTTTCTTCCCTATACTAGGTTTTTTCCAACCTAAGGTCGCAACATTTGCTCTGATACCAGTCGGTGACCCGACATACCACCGCATGTTGTAGTATACAAGTCGTTGATATGATCTTTGTGAAGGGGCTTCCTCACAAATTGCCATATCCCTCAGAGTGGTACAACAGAAACATTGCAGGTCATAACACTCCATACTTTATTACAAACATTGTCTTAACAAGTTGGTATTCTCACAGGTCCTATGAGAACACCCTAAGATACTACTTAAGTACGATTACAACTCATAACAAATATAAAGAGCTCAACAACTTATTTAGGTAAGTTCTACGCTGCTCGGCTCTATGATGCTAGGGTATGTCACTACTCCTCCACCTCTGTGTCATCTGGTCCGTAGACTATCCCATAGTCTACGCCTTCCACTCCGCCGCTAAGATCAGGTTCTTCGTAGACCAGCTCGTAGCTTCCTTCTGGTGCTCCATCATTGATGGCCTCCACTTCCGGATCACAGTCTAGCAAGGGTGTCGAAAGAAAGTGAGTACAGAGGTACTCAGCAAGTTCTAAAAGAATAAAAGGTGTTTGATGCACTAGCTACGACCATTGATCAGGAAATCGCAGGTCAATGCATGTTTTGAAAACATTTCTTCAAAAGGTTGCTTTTATTATGAAAACTATGCCCGTCAGTCTTCACAGGTTGACCAGAACTTCGTGGAGTTCCTTTCCTGCCGTCATAGTTCCCTTCCCGGAACAGGGAGTGACAGCCACAATTTGATACTCTCTGCAGAGGTGCGTTACTTTTCCCACAAGAGATCTCACCCTTTTTGCCATCCGCAGGGACTTGCCCCCGTTCACACTTCCTTTGGTGTGAGGCCAGGTATAAAGATCCAAGCCCACACCGCCTTCTCCGCGACTGCAAACCCACCCTTTTGTCCGACCGTACACCTCCAGTAGACTTTCCCCCGATAATACGGCTTTACTCATGGTATACTCCGGACAATCCCTCATAGATCGAAAGAGATTAACATCACCAATGGATGGGGATTTAAAAGGATTTCCCAACCTATTGCGGCAGTGCCTCCAGCACCCCACCGTCTCTCCGATCCGTTGGCGTGCAGAAGGGAAAAGATACAGCTGGCTTTTCCAGAGCCATTATAGATCTCATGGTCAACGCGGTTTGTACGGCGCTAGAATCACTGGACGGCATTGGTAATTAATCCTAGGGTGATATAACCCATTGCAATGGAACCTCCACCATATCAACACATACCATGGTTCCATTGCCAGCCACATAGTCATATTCATAGTTGGAAAATAACATTTCATTTGCGATGCAGGAATGATAAGTATATAGCTTTGCATTAAAGTAATAGAAAATAATCAAGTTGACATGAGCAAGGGTGAACTTGCACGTGGACTGCGAGATAGTGCGGTTCAATGCGATTGATGGAACCTGGACCTCGGGTTACGTAAGAAGCATCATTGTCCGGTAAGGACAATGTTATAAAAATCCAAATAATGCAATCATGGATGGATTATTTTATGTTGAATCCCTTACCCCAATGAGTTATTACAATTTAGGGTTGTATTTAAGATTTATGTCTTTGACGGTAATTTACAATTAATTTAAAAGTATTAATCATTGTGATTCACACAAAGTACAACAATTCAAAGTAAAATGATTTTACTTGATGATTACCTTAGTCATTCCAAAATAATTTGAAATTATAGAGTGAACTCTATAGTTTTTGGAATAAAAAGGAGTATAGTATTTTTCTGGGAAAAATACCCTTTTTCGAAAGAAATGACTTGGATTAGTAGAATTTCATTTTGAAATGTTTGAAAATAAATATTTGAACTTATTTGAGATTTTTCCTTGAATTTAAATTACAAGGAAATAATAATTTTAAATTCCAAGTTATTATTTAAATTCTGAAAATTCATAATTTTGAATTTGTTTCATAAATTCCATTTCATATTTTATTCTGGTTAAGATTTATTTTTCATTCATAAATCCAATTTTTATTGGATTTTTAGAGTTGTTTATGATTTATTAAAATTTGGTAAAGTTTTGGTCTTTTATTAAATGTAAAAAGACCAAAATACCCCCTGGACTCATATTGGGCCCAGCCCAATAACCTAACCCAGGGACGGCCCAATAAGACTGGCCCCCTTTTGGGTTCGGTGGCGCCGAAGCGGCCCACCACACTCACTCTCACTCGGCCCTCTCACTCACTCGACCTAACCCTAATCTCTGGCGAATCCCGTGGCGATGGCGTCGCCGCCATGGCCGCCGCCCTGCTCCGGCCATCGCCGGCCTCCTCCGCCGTAGCCGTCTACCGCTCCTGAACCGCCGCGAGACGATCTATCGATCTGTCCGCGTGGTTTCCTCGATTGCTTCTTCTCCTGGCGAATCGCCTCCCCTCTGGATCTCGTGGAGAATCGCCTCGGGCGATTGGGAATCTCCGACGAGCTCTCGCCCTCGCCGTCGATGTGTGCGCCACCGAGACCGACCTGGCGCGGGTGCTGCTCGCAGCGCCTGTGCCGTCGTCTCCATGCTGTGCTGCTGTGGTGGTGTTCGTCGGCGTAACGCCGGCGACTTCCCTGGCTTTGCAGCTGCTATGGCCGCGCGGGCACTGCCTCGCCATGCCATAGCTTCGCCTCCGTGCGCGGGTAAGGTCTTCTGCTCCTCCTCCTTCTCTTCTGTGCGCCTCCCTTGCCACTGTTCTTCTTCCTCCTCATGCTCTGTTGCTCTCTGGTGGTCCTGTGATCACGCAGAGCCATGCTATTGCTGCGCAATCTTCCTGTGCCTCGGTTTACTGCACGCTCAGGGTCAAATTACCAGTTACTGGTACTGGCACATGTCGATTTGCTTGCTATTTATGCTGTGCTTAATTCTCTGCTGCTCCTAGCATGCTCTGTACTTGCCATGCTCTACTGTGCTTGCTCAAGAGCTATCTATGCCATGCTATGATTGGTTATGACTTGCTTATGCTTACTGGTCTATCATGCTTGCTTGGCTAGGTGTATTTGTGATGCATCAGTGACACTTGTGTGTGTGCCAGTGGTGCCTGTGATACGCTTCAGTGCTTCCTATGCAAGCCAATGATCCTTTGGATCATTTCTTGCTTGTTGGCTAACCTCTCTGTGTAACTTGGCTTGCTATAATTGATCCATTTGATCAATTGATTGTCAGTGATTGTTTACTGGCTAACACTGTGGCTATATGATTCACTTATCTGGTGATGCTGATGCTCAAGCATCACTGTGATGTTGCTTACTTGTGCTGTTGCTTATTTCTAGCTATCTAGACTTGCTCTAGTGGCTATGAATTAAGTTGTATTGCTTAACAAAGATCTGTCATTGTCATGCTTAGCATGGATCTGTGATAAATTCATGCTTGGATTACTTAATTATGATGAACCGCTTGTGCAAAGATGATTTAAATGACTTGCTTGTATATGAATTTGTTGTTCATGATTCTTTTACAAGCAATTAAAGTCTGAATCCATTCTTTGGATAGTGATGTGATCTATTTGGCTTTCTTTTAATTGGTGCTAAGTGTGATGTGACCTCAGTAGCCTTGCTACTGACTGGTTGCTCACCTTGTTGGTTGGATCTTGTTGGCTACTCATCTTTGCTTGCATATTTGGGGATCATTGTAACTATGAATGCCAATATGCTTGCCTGTGAAGAAATCTAGGGTTTCTGATGGTTGCATGCTTAGGATTTTCTGTGTAGTCTTGGCTGCTAATCCTTGCTATCTCTTTGGTGCTATCTCATGCATGTGATCTTGCTAGTGTGTGCATCTGTGCATGATTTCTAGCTTCTGTGCACATGATCTGTATCTGGATGGTTTCTATCTTAGTAGCTTTTGACTGGCAGTAATCCTTGGTGAAAACCAAGTGATGATCTACCCATATGAGCATCTGCTCATCCCATGCTTATGCATATGATGGATTAGATCCATTGGATCTCTTCCAGGAACTAGGTATACCTTGTTCCAGCTCCTAGAAAGAAATGTTTTGTTGATGCAGACTTGGGTTTGTTCACAGCCCTTCACCTCCAGATCTTGGATGATCTTCTAGGTCACCATGATTTCTGGTGGCTTAAGTGGTTGTGTGTGTTGGTTCTGTTCTTGCTCAAGAACTGGATGAACTGAGCTTGTTCTTGCTTCACCCTTACCTGGTGAATCTTATCTGGTCGACTGGTTATGATTTCTAGGGTTTGTGCCCCTTTTATATGAACCTGCTTCATCCTGCATTGACACACAAGCCTGGCTTGCTTGGTGACTAATCTGTTGCATGGCCTTGCTGTTGCTGCCCAGCACACTTGAGCTGTGTGCTCTCATATGCTGAAACTTGAGCCCTGGTGTGTGCTCAGGTTTGGTCTGCTGCTGCCCTTATCTTGTGTGTCCCTGGTTTTGGACAAGCACAGGTGTGTGGTGACAGTTTGCACTGTCCAAACTGAACATTGTGTTATTTGCTAACTGTCCAAACTGAACCTTGTGTTAACACTTATATTCTGGCTAGTGTTGGTTTTTTTTTATTATTGCAGGTTTATGAAGATGGACACGGCCAGAAGATATACTTCAAGTCATATAGTCTAGTTTTAGTTTAGGAATAATAATGTAATCTTCATTTTCATTTCTGTTTATTATTCATCAATTTTTTGTATCAAGAATATTGTAAAGACTTTGTAATCTGTGTTGTGATATCAATAAAGCCCAAGTTTTTGTTTATGAGCTTTTGATTTATGTAACATTTATATTCTGGAATAAACATTGTATTTATGATTCACTTTGAAATTCAAAGTTGTTTGAATTCATAAGTTGTTTGAATTATGAATTCCATTTATATTGTTCAATGTTTATTGTTAAATGAATTAACACTTGTCAAATGAAATCAATTCCCCCAAATCAACAAGATACAAAAGAGATCATGTCGAAATTTCCCTAACTCACATTGCCTAACCCTAAGTGCAAAATGAGAGAGAACCTCGATCCCTCTTAGGTTTAGTTGCAATAAGGCGCGAAAATTTCCCCCGTTTTGCGATGAAATGCACATCCCATTTCTAAATCTACCCTTCGTTGTTCCTATGTTCTGGGTTATTACAGAGTGTCATCATAATAAAACTAAAATAAAAAGGCACTCCTTCATGGTATGAGATTGTTGGCAGGCACCCGAGGATTCGGTTAGCCATGGTGTGTGAAAGAAAGGTTGGAAGGAGTGCACCCAAAAATAAAAAAAAAATGGGAGCCGCTCTTTGAAGGTTTGTCTGGCAAGGGGGTTAGAGTGCCCACTACCATTCGTTGACAACAACAAACACCTCTCAAAACTTTACTTTTATGCTCTCTTTATGTTTTCAAAACCAAAGCTCTAGCACAAATATAGCAATCGATGCTTTCCTCTTTGAAGGGCCTTTCTTTTACTTTTATGTTGAGTCAGTTCACCTATCTCTCTCCACCTCAAGAAGCAAACACTTGTGTGAACTGTGCATTGATTCCTACATACTTGCATATTGCACTTGTTATATTACTCTATATTGACAATATCCATGAGATATACATGTTACAAGTTGAAAGCAACCGCTGAAACTTAATCTTCCATTGTGTTGCTTCAATGCCTTTACTTTGAATTATTGCTTTATGAGTTAACTCTTATGCAAGACTTATTGATGCTTGTCTTGAAGTACTATTCATGAAAAGTCTTTGTTATATGATTCATTTGTTTACTCATGTCATTTACCATTGTTTGGATCGCTGCATTCATTACATATGCTTACAACAGTATGATCAAGTTTATGATGGCATGTCACTCCAGAAATTATCTTTGTTATCGTTTACCTGCTCGGGACGAGCAGGAACTAAGCTTGGGGATGCTGATACGTCTCCGACGTATCGATAATTTCTTATGTTCCATGCCACATTATTGATGATATCTACATGTTTTATGCACACTTTATGTCATATTCGTGTATTTTCTGGAACTAACCTATTAACAAGATGCCGAAGTGCCGATTCTTTGTTTCTGCTGTTTTTGGTTTCAGAAATCCTAGTAACGAAATATTCTCGGAATCGGACGAAATCAACGCCTGTGTTCCTATTTTGCCCGGAAGCATCCAGAACACACGAGAACCGCCAGAGAGGGGGCACAGGCCCACCAAACCCTAGGCCGGCGCGGCCAAGGGGGGGCCCGCGCCCCCCTATAGTGTCGTCGCCCCGTTGACCTTCTGACGCCGCCTCTTCGCCTATAAGAAGCCCCTCGACCTAAAACCTCGATACGGAAAAGCCACGGTACGAGAAACCTTCCAGAGCCGCCGCCATCGCGAAGCCAAGATCTGGGGGACAGGAGTCTCTGTTCCGGCACGCCGCCGGGACGGGGAAGTGCCCCCGGAAGGCTTCTCCATCGACACCACCGCCATCTTCATCACCGCTGCTGTCTCCCATGAGGAGGGAGTAGTTCTCCATCGAGGCTCGGGGCTGTACCGGTAGCTATGTGGTTCATCTCTCTCCTATGTACTTCAATACAATAATCTCATGAGCTGCCTTACATGATTGAGATTCATATGATGATGCTTGTAATCTAGATATCGTTATGCTAGTCAAGTGAATTTTACTTATGTGATCTCCGGAGACTCCTTGTCCCACGTGTGTAAAGGTGACAGTGTGTGCACCGTGTGGGTCTCTTAGGATATATTTCACAGAATACTTATTCACTGTTATGGATGGCATAGTGAAGTGCTTATTTATATCTCTTTATGATTGCAATGTGTTTTGTATCACAATTTATCTATGTGCTACTCTAGTGATGTTATTAAAGTAGTTTTATTCCTCCTGCACGGTGTAATGGTGACAGTGTGTGCATCCGTGTTAGTACTTGGCGTAGGCTATGATTATGATCTCTTGTAGATTATGAAGTTAACTATTGCTATGATGGTACTGATGTGATCTATGCCTCCTTTCGTAGCGTGAAGGTGACAGTGTGCATGCTACGTTAGTACTTGGTTTAGTTGTGTTGATCTTTCATGCACTCTAAGGTTATTTAAATATGAACATTGAATTGTGGAGCTTGTTAACTCCGGCATTGAGGGTTCGTGTAATCCTATGCAATGGTGTTCATCATCCAACAAGAGTGTAGAGTATGCATTTATCTATTCTGTTATGTGATCAATGTTGAGAGTGTCCACTAGTGAAAGTATGATCCCTAGGCCTTGTTCCTAAATACTGCTATCGCTGCTTGTTTCTTGTTTTCTTTGCGTTACTACTGCTGCGTTACTACTGCTTGTTTACTGTCCTGGGCAAAGCACTTTTCTGGTGCCGTTGCTACTGCTTATATACATTCATACCACCTGTATTTCACTATCTCTTCGCCGAACTAGTGCACCTATTAGGTGTGTTGGGGACACAAGAGACTTCTTGCTTTGTGGTTGCAGGGTTGCATGAGAGGGATATCTTTGACCTCTTCCTCCCTGAGTTCGATAAACCTTGGGTGATCCACTTAAGGGAAAACTTGCTGCTGTTCTACAAAGCTCTGCTCTTGGAGGCCCAACACTGTCTACAGGAAAAGGAGGGGGTGTAGACATCAAGGGGGCGAGGGCGACGGCGACGACGACGACGGCGCGAGGGGGCGAGGGCGACGGCAAGGCGGACGAGATGGTGGGCGGAGGTGAGACGACAGAGAGGCGATGATCGGCAGAGAGACGGAGAGGCGAGGAAGAACTGATGCGCCCGCGGGGCGGCGAGGGAATTTATAGGGAGGGGCTTTAGTCGCGGTTGGTGTGGCCAACCGCGACTAAAGGCTTTCGCCCCATTTTACGGTTCCCGCTGGAAATGAGCTTTAGTCGCGGTTGGCCAGGCCAACCGCGACTAAAGGCCTTTTTTCGAAATTATTTCCATTTGTAAAATACTAAAGTAAAACTAATTCATTTCTTAATGTGAAAAATACAAAATAATATATCAACAAATTCAGAAAAATAAAACGAATTCATTTCTAAATGTGAAAAATACAAATAATATATCAAAAAATTCAGAAAAATAAAACTAATTCATTTCAAAATCTTAAAAATACAAAATATATATCAACAAATTCAGAAAAATAAAACTAATTCAATTCAAAATGTTAAAAATACAAATAATATATCAAAAAATCATAAAAAACCAATTCAATTAAATGTTTAAAATACAAATAATATATCAAAAAATTCAGAAAAATAAAACTAATTCAATTCTAAATGTTAAAAATACAAATAATATATCAAAAAATCATAAAAATAAAACTAATTCAATTCAAAATCTAAAAAATACAAATAATATATCAAAAAATTCAGAAAAATAAATTTCTTCCCGTCTCTGTCTTCCCGCGCCCCCCTTCTTCCCGATAGTTCTTCCTGCCACTGTCTTCCCGCCAGTTCTTCCCGCCCCCCTCTTTCCGCCAGTTCTTCCCGCCCCCCTCTTCCCGCCACTTTATTCCCGCCTCTTTCTTCCCGCCAATTTCTTCCCGCCACTTTCTTCACGCCTCTTTCTTCCCGCCACTTTCTTCCTGCCACTTTCTTCCCGCCAATTTCTTCCCGCCACTTTCTTCCCGCCTCTTTCTTCCCGCCTCTTTCTTCCCGCTCCCATTTTTCCCGCCATTTCTCACTACATATATGTAGCCCGGCTTGGCCAGCATTATCACATCTCTACAATCTCTCATCACTCTCTCATGGCTTCCACCGCACCCACTCTAACCTACCAGCAGGTGGAGGAGCTTTGCGCCTCGAACTACCCTTGCCCACCGGGCTACCGCATCCCCGCCGGCTGGAGCCTAAGCGCCGGCGGCGTGCCGGTCCCTCCCGTCCCTCAGGGTACTGCGCGCCGGGCGGCCATCACGAACCACTACTACCTCGACCTCACGCCGGAGCAGCGGATGAATCCCCGCTGGCATCCCGATAACCAGCATACTTGGGACGCCTTCTTCATCAATCGGCGTGAGAGGGCGCTCGCCAGGTATGAGGAAGACGGTCTGCCTCCTGGGAACTTCCACGAGGCCAGCCGTCGGCTATGGTGGTACGGCCGGACTCTGCAGAGCGTCATGGACTACATCACGGCCGGTGATATCCCCCGCCTGCGCTACCCTCAGTTCGAGCCATGAGCGCCGCCCGACGACAGCGACGACAGCAGCGACGACGACGGCGACAACTTAGAAGGCGACGACTACCAGTACAACGGCGGCGGCTATGAAGACTACGAGTATGCATATTATACGCCTAGGCAGGAGTATGACTAAATCACTCCAAATTTCATGTATCATCAGTGGTATCTCGAATCATTCGAAAATGGACACCAAACACATCACGGGTAATATAATTCACATGATCCATTCAACAAAGTTTGGTACAATAAATTATTACACATCATTTCTTCCCTTGTGTCCCTGCTTGCTTACGATTGTGCCGTATCCATGGAGCATCCTCATCATTTAACTTAATGCTTGGGTCGGTGTTCACTTTGAAGGGCGGAATTTCAGCAAACATAATATAATCTTCTGACATGTCTGTCTTGTCCTCCACTCCCACGATGTTTCTTTTCCCTGAAAGAACAATGTGGCGCTTTGGATCATCGCATGATGTACTGATCGTTTTCTTATCTTTCCGTTTCCTCGGTTTGCTACTCATGTCCTTGACATAGAAAACCTGAGCGACATCTTTCGCTAGGACGAATGGTTCGTCAAGGTAACCAAGATTGTTGAAATCCACCATTGTCATTCCGTATTGCTGGTCCACCTTTACCCCACCTCCTGTTAGCTTGAACCATTTGCACCGGAACAAAGGGACCTTAAAGGAGGGTCCATAGTCAAGTTCCCATATCTCCTCTATGTAACCATAATATGTGACCTTTTGCCCATTCTTGGTTGCTGCATCAAAGCGGAGACCACTGTTTTGGTTGGTGCTCTTTTTATCTTGGGCGATCGTGTAAAATGTATTCCCATTTATCTCGTACCCTTGGAAAGTCGTTATAGTCGAAGATGGTGTCTTGGCCAACATGTACAGCTGATCTACAACATGATCGTCATTCATTAAATGTTTTCTCAACCAAGCTGAAAGTCTCCATGTGGGCCTTCCTAATCCAGGATTCGAGCTTCCGGGTTGTCCGAGCGTAAAATATTCTTGTGTTTCTCAAAGTACGGAGCCACCAAGCTGGAATTGATCGGAAGCGTGTGGTGTGCTTCGATCGAGAGAATGGCCGTCCATACATATCGTTGATTTCCTTCCGATCGTGCCTTTTCCACTTAGTCTCCCCTCGTGCCGCGATCGAGGAAGACCAATCGGCTTAAGGTCAGGAACAAAGTCAACACAAAACTCAATTACCTCCTCATTTCCATAGCCCTTGGCGATGCTTCCTTCTGGCCTAGCACGGTTACGAACATATTTCTTTAATACTCCCATGAACCTCTCGAAGGGGAACATATTATGTAGAAATACAGGACCGAGAATGGAAATCTCTTTGACTAGGTGAACCAGGAGGTGCGTCATAATATTGAAGAAGGATGGCGGGAACACCAACTCGAAACTGACAAGACATTGGACCACATCGTTACAGAACCGTGGTAGAACTTACGGATTGATTACCTTCGAGAGATTGCCTTTGGGAATGCACATAGCTTCACAATGGCTACTCGAACATTTTCGGCGTGAGCCCCTCAAAGCAATCGGAAGCAATTGCGTCATAATCACGTGGCAGTCGTGAGACTTCAGGTTTTGGAACTTTTTCTCCGCCATGCTTATTATTCCCTTTATATTGGACGAGAATCCAAACGGGACCTTCATACTGCTCAGGCATTCAAAAAAGATGACCTTCTCTTCTTTGGTCAGAGTGTAGCTGGCACGACCTTGAAACCATTCCGGATGCCGGTCATCAGGGTCTTTCAAACGTTCTTTGGTCTGCCGTGCTTCCTTTGTATCATTTGTCTTCCCATACACGCCCAAGAAGCTTAGGAGGTTCACGCAAATATTCTTCGTAACTTGCATCACGTCGATTGCAGAGCGGACTTCTAGGACTTTCCAATATTCTAGCTCCCATAATATAGATTTCTTCTTCCACATGGCTGCGTGCCCGTCGGCTCCCTTCGGAACTGATTGTCCGCGGACCCTTTCCAAAGATGACTTTCAAATCCTTGACCATATCAAATACCTCGGCACCGGTGCGTTCCGCAGTGCTTCGGCCGGTGATCTGCCTTGCCGTTGTAATGCTTGCCTTTCTTTCTTCTTTGGATGAATTTTCGGAAGAAATCGACGATGCCCAAGGTACACGTTCTTCTTACAATTTGGCAAATGTACACTTTCAGTCTCATGTAAGCAGTGCGTGCATGCATTGTATCCCTTATTTGACAGTCCCGAAAGGTTACTAAGAGCAGGCCGATCGTTGATGGTTACGAAAAGCAACGCTCGTAGGTCAAATTCCTCTTCTTTGTGCTCATCCCACACACGGACACCAGGTCTACCCCACAGCTGTAAAAGTTCATCAACTAATGGCCTTAGGTACACATCGATGTCGTTGCTGGGTTGCTTCGGACCTTGGATGAGCACTGGCATCATAATGAACTTCCGCTTCATGAACAACCAAGGAGGAAGGTACTAGATGCATAGAGTCACTGGCCAGTGCTATGGCTGGAGCTCTGCTCGCCAAAAGGATTCATGCCATCTGTACTTAGACCAAATCTTATGTTCCTTGCGTCAGCTGCAAAATCTTTGAACTCTTTGTCGATCTTTCTCCATTGCGTTCCATCTGCGGGGTGTCTCAACTCCCCGTCCGACTTACGGTCCTCTTTGTGCCATCGCAACAACTTGGCATGCTCTTTGTTCCTGAAAAGATGTTTCAACCGTGGTATTATAGGAGCATACCACATCACCTTGGCGGGAACCCTCTTCCTGGGTTTCTCGCCCTCAACATCGTCACCAGGGTCATCGCCTCTGATCTTATAACGCAATGCAGTGCATACCGGGTATTCATTCAAATTCTCGTATTCACCGCGGTAGAGGATGCAGTCGTTGATGCATGCATGTATCTTCAGAACCTCTAAACCTAGAGGGCAGACAATCTTCTTTGCTTCGTACGTACTGGCGGGCAACTCGTTATTCTTTGGAAACATATTCTTCAACATTTTCAGCAAGTTTTCAAATGCCGAGTCAGCTACACCTGCTTGTGCCTTCCATTTCAGCAAATCCAGTGTGCAGCCCAGCTTTTTCAGACCATTATCGCATCCGAGGTACAACGACTTTCTGTGATCCTCTAACATGCGATCCAAATTCTCCCTCTCCTTTTCAGTTTCGCAGCGTCTCCGTGCATCAGCAATGGTCCGACCAAGATCATCAACGGGCTCATCACGTGCCTCTTCTTCACCTTCCCCTTCACCTTCCCCTTCACCTTCAGCATCCTCCATGAAAGTATCACCGAAATGAGCAAGATAGCTTTCATCGATGAAATCATCCCCTTCTTCATCTTCTTCCATTATAACCCCTCTTTCTCCATGCTTGGTCCAACAATTATAGCTTGGCATGAAACCGTGCCGAAGCAGGTGCATGTGAACATCTCTTGAGGAAGAGTAACCCTTCTGATTCTTACAGGCAACACATGGACAGATAACAAAACCCCCCTGCTTGTTCGCATTAGCCACTACGAGGAAATCTTTCAAACCCGTAGTGAACTCGCCGGAGAGTCGGTTACCGTACATCCATTGCCGATTCATCTGCATTATTATAATATAAAATATATAATTAACCATCATGCATTTGTTAAACTAAGTAGCTACAAACAATATAAATTAAACAATGAACTACACACATGCATATTTTATCAATGACACACATGCATGAAAGGTTCAAGTTTCTAACCGCGATCGAGGAGGAAAAAATAAATGAGGAAGCTCAAGTGTGGCTCCAACACTTCATATCATGTTTGTTTCATGCTCTTGGGGCATTTTATCAAACACCTTGTGTGCATAAGAGGAACCAAAAGCAAACCTACACCCCCCTGTGAAGCTTGTGAAGAGAAGTGGCACCAAATGGCTAAGTGCTGTGAGCTGAATCCCTTTTATAGGGATGGGCCTTTAGTCGCGGTTGGCACAGCCAACCGCGACTAAAGGCCTGCGGGCCCGGCCTGAGGACCTTTAGTCGCGGTTGGCCTGGCCAACCGCGACTAAAGCCCCTCCCGTTCACCAGCTGGCCAGCGAGTGCCCTGGGCCCAGGCCTTTGGTCGCGGTTCGCCACCCGAACCGCGACTAAAAGTCCCATTAGTCGTGGTTCGTATATTTTGGCGACTAATGGGGCTGGACGGAAGGCCATTTTTCTACCAGTGGTTGGGTGGCTAAATTAGGATGTGGGCAGTTGCCTCTTTGGGATCCTGGCCGTTGTGCGTTCGTAGCCGCTACTCCTAGACCGGCAACATCTCCAAACATGTATCCGTCGGGTGGGAGACCATCACCAACAATAACAGAGAACTCAATTTGCAGCTTCTTTTTTTCCTCTCCATCTCGCCTTTTTGGGGATTACATAGGTCGAAAATTAGCATCTGTCTATCACACATACTACAATCAAATGATGGATTGAGCCGCTTCTTTCGAGATAAACTTGTTCTTCATCAGCATTTTCTTGAAAACGAGAAAATTTCCCCACCAAATAAACAAGATAAAATTTTCTACAGGGCACACTATTGCAAGTTGGTGGCTCAAATGTAGGATGCCTCCATCCAAACTGGAAAGCGTTGGGTCGATTACCTTGCCCACCTATTCGGAGATATGGAACAAGAGGAATGCGCATGTCCTCCACCACCAACAAGCACCCCCCCCCTCCCGCGATGGTGTGAAGCCCGCTTGTCGGTGCGAAGAAGTTATGTGAAATAACCGGGAGAATAGAGGTGGTTGTACCCCTATTTTTTTACTTTCTTGTTAAACTTCTACTTAATTCATAGATTGGGGAAAGGCTTTTGCCCCTGTTTCAAAAAAAATATGGCTCGCGATTGAACCTCAAACAACCTAGCACAAAAAATGACCAAGACCAAACACTACTACAGAAGCATGGAGGAGGAAATATGTCTTGCCGGTTGTTAGCTCAAACGATGGGACAAACGGCATGGAGGCGGAGGATGTACAAAAGCATGTGGTGGTGGGGGTGTCTATCGTGTTGGAAAGGCGTGAAGAAGGTACGGTGCATCATGTGGGGAGGGGGAGTGCTTCGAGTATCTCCGCGAGGACCTGTTGCGTGCATGGCTGCGTGCCAAAAATAAAGGTAAGAAGTGTGGTCGCGCGACATGGAACAAAGTCGTTTGGGAAGCCTAGAAAATTTACGCGTTGTCGTGCTCCAGAAATCCTTTCGCCGACAATGCCAAGAATCATATTACAGAAATGTCATCGCGCCGCCGACGAATTCATCAAAAAATTCTTGACCTACTTGTTGACGTATTTCCTCATATGTTTGTAGCTTTCTTACAGTTAACAATAGATGACTCATACTTGTCCATCATTTGAAAGATGAGATTTTGTTCTCAAGGTCGAAAATCTAGCATCTATTTGATGAAACACATGTGATTTTCTCTTCCGGAGTTTAGTTCATCTAGAGTATGCCATCTTATGTTCTATCAACATGATATTTCTATGGGGTTTTACATATGTTAGGATAGGGTAAACATGACTATAAATATGTGTTGTATCATATGCATGATTTGGATATTGGACAATCATACTAGAATACATTGTTGCAATATTTTATTGTTAACGATAACTAAATATCCAATCAATAGTTGACAACTTTGAATCCTCAATAAATGAACTTATATTGTATTTTGTTGTACAAAACAAAACATCTATGCAATTTTTTTTACATGAACCTCGATAATTAACTCACACACTCTTAGATCATTTGTGTTAGTGTACGAGTAAATGATGTACATAATCATATGCAAGACATAAGGGTGGTAAATGAACATATTCGAAATACTAAATGATAACTTGAAACAAATCCATAAAATAAAATAACATGTATTATTATATTAGGAGATGCATTGCTATTTAATTTGTTCAATATTTAGTCTTATAATTGCTCTAGAAAAAGAGGAGCCAGTCAGATACTAAACAACTTATCTTTCTTTTGGTGGATATAATAAATGGGTATATCAACAATGTACCGGAAAACCCGGGTGGTTACCATGTTGCTGAATGACCAAGGCAGAGAGTTCAGTCTTGATTGCGCTAGCCATATCCGTATCGACATAGGTTAGCTGAATCATTCTGTGCACGACAAGATGTGCCTCATATTATGATAGAGTTTGTAGTGTCCGACCTAGACTTATCCATATAAACCCTAAATCATGGCTAATTATAAGCCGGATCTAGCGAGCCCTTGAGACATAACTAATCCTTTCATTGTAACCACGTACTTGTTACCCTTATAGTGAATTATAGTAGCATGTAAGATCTTGCTACCGTTGTGAAATCTGAAGTTGGGTAACTTGTGTCTTACCATCCCGGTAGCTCATTGCCTTTCGCATATCTCTTTACACGCTCTGAGGTACCCTCTATGGTGGACTCGTCGATCACACAACGAGAGTTAGCGCCCACCGTGGGGAAAGAGGCACCTGGAGCGTAGATCCGGGCAGGATTCTCCTTCACAGGCATCGGCAACACCGTCACCATCGGGTGCGTCCTCTACACCGATAACATCCCATCGTCCCAAATGACGAGACTTGGTATTCGACGAGGATAAGCCCTATCCCGCTGTATCATCGTTCCGATCGGTGCCATCCACATCTTCATCGGCAAACCGACGATCAAGACGCGGACATGACGTCAAGACCCCCTTTGAGCTGGATACATTTGAGGGGGATTGATCTGGGCAGGAATCCCCTAGATAGTTTCCCGCCTTAGATCTGAAAAATTCAAGGCCCACCGAAACCACCATAGAAAAGGAGAGGTCAGTGGAACAGTGATGCTTGGATTTCTAGGTGTTTGAGAAGCGGAGGTACAACTTCATTGATTACAATTTTAGCATTTAATTAATCAAAAATATTTATTTCTTGCAATTAGTTCTTTCATATAAACTACACCACTACGATTACCATACTACTTTACTTTTGCATAGCATTTAGTTCACGTCTCATACTCCTTCAGTTCTAATGAATAAGGCTTATTTTTTTCTTCAAGAAGTCAAACTAAGTAAAGATTGGCCAAACTAGTATAAAAATAAATCAACAAATATGATATAGTATAGATACCATATGAAAATGTATTTCATGGTGTATTCAATGATATTGATTTATATTTTACATGTTAATAGTTTTATGTAAAAACTTGGTCAAACTCTACATGGTTTGACTTTAAAAAATAATATAAGCCTTATTCGTTGGAACGGATGTATATTGCATTTACTTTACTTACTTTGCTGCATATTTACTTTACTTTTTTACCTTATTTTTATTAAATTATAGTACGAAACATTGTGCTTTAAAACCATTTGGTGGAGTTGGAGACACAAGGCAATACTATTTTGTTTTTTTTAGGTTGCTAAAAAGGGAAAGGAAAGTACAATTGTTAGTAGAGTTTTGCCGAGAGTTTCGTTATAAACCTTTTTTTTATCCTTGTGAGCAAGAAACCTTTGGTATATCACTTTGAGTTTGGAGTCCCAACAAATTGGTACCCTAATCAATATGCCACGTGGTCAGAAAACCGCTCAACAGCTGGTTCGTGACCAAACTGCTAGCAAATGAGAGCTTAGTGCCCGTATAGTTCATCGGCCAGCGGTGTGTTCCCTCTTATGAGATTTTGAGTGGGCATTTTAGACTAAAGTGGAGTTTCAGTTTGTATCTTTAGCTCAGGTACAAGTTGAGAGGAGAAAAAATAGACTTCTCTCGAATAAACTAGAAATTGACGAAAGAGCATTTGCAACCACAAAACAAATCGAGAACCATTCAACCATTTGCAAACAAGGCCCAACTTTTCTTTCAAGATGGCCCACGGCCCACCTTGAAAAAACTCGTAATACGGCAGACTAAGAGCATGTCCAGTCGCGTCCCCCAAATCGTCCCCCAAACGGCGCCGGATTGAGCATTTGGGGGACGTGTTTTGTTCGTGCCGCGTTTGGGGGACGTCACTTCCCAGTCGCATCCTCCAATCAAAATCCCAAATAAATATTAGTGCACGAAAATAAATGTTTTCATTCAAATTTGATTATATATTACAAAGTTTGAATGAAAACGGCTACATTTCATCTAAACCTTACCCTACTGACCGCCCGGCGGTGCGTTCGACAATCCTGCCCCGTCGTCGCCTCCCCTCCGCCGCAGCTCCTGCTGCGCGTGCCGCCTCTCCATGCGTAGGGTGGTGGGCAGACGCCGCTGCTCCAGCAGCGCGTCATCGCCTGCCCTCCCCTGCTGCGCCGCCTGGAGGGAGAGCTCGATGGCGCAGTGAATCTGCGCCTCTTTGCGGGCACAGGCGGCGTCCTGGAGCTTCTTCTCCGACTCAAAGGACTCGACGAGCGCGCGTTGCTGATCGGCCGTCTTGTCCGGGTGCGGCCCGTCGTCGTCGGACCACTCGAACTCGTCGTCGTCGTCCTCCACCTCGGTCTCCTCCTCCTCCGCCTCGGCCTCCTCCTCCTCCGTTGGCGCCTCCTCCTCATTAGTTGGCACATCCATCATCGCCGCCACCAACGCGTCGGCCTCCGCCGCCAACTCCTCCACCCGCCTCCCCCAGGTGTGAACTATTTACTTCATGCTCCTAAACCTTCAGCCATCTTGCATGGTTATGCTAATGAAGCTTTGATGTTTTTTGAGATTCCATGTGGGGCTTTTAAAGCCAAGATTGAGAATCCTAAGCTAGTCAAGGTAACTATAGATGGTGATGCTATGACTATACCTGACTTAATTGAGCAAATGAGGAAAATTGTGCCCCATGAGAAATTTAATTGGAAGGTTTATCACTACAAAGACAATGTGTTTAGAGTTAAGCTACCTAGCAAGCAGGGGGTTCAAAGACTGAAAAACTTTGGCTCATACATCTGTACTGATAGGGAATCCATTCTTTCTTTTGATTTTTGGTCATCAATGGAGGAGCCTCTATATATGTTGCCAGAAGTTTGGGTTAGAGTGTCTGGTCTGCCTTCTGACATGAGATCTGATTATCTTTCACTATGGGGAGTGAGAACTTTGTTTGGGAAAAATCTGGATGTGGACATGGCCTATATTCGCAAGAACAAGGTACTTCGGATCAAGATTGGTTGCTTGGATCGTAGCCTCATTCCTGCTGATAGTGACGTGTTCATTAGGAGAGGGTTTTTCAAACTGAAGTTTGTAGTTGAGCCAATTCAGGGGGCTCAAGAAGTGAATATGGTGGATGCAAATAATGAAAATAATGGGGCTGATGGTGCTAATCAAGGGCAAGGAAATCATGGTGGTAATGCTATGGATATGGATCCAAAGACAAATGATGCGGGTGCAAATTCTAATGACAATGAACAACTTGGTACAAATGGAAATAATGGAGTAGATGGGATGCAAGAGCAACTTGAGCATTTTGATGCAATTAGAATTGGGTCTTTGGACATCAAATATTCTCCTTCAGGTAGCTCTAACTTTGTTTCAAATTCTGGAAAAAATAATCCATTTTTAGCTCTTCATGTCATGTTCCAAATCTACTAGTATGTGACAAAAACGACACTGCTTTCATGCAGATTTTGTACCCAGGGGATCTGTGTTGGGATTGAGCCCATGCAGTCCTCGTGTACCGTGCGTGCCTGACTTTGGAGGGAGATTGGACGCGCCTACCGATGTGCGCAGTCAGCCAGGCAGTGCGCAAGACAACGTCTCGGGGATGCCTCTGGTGCAAGTTGGCAGCCAGCCAGGGCGTGACGCGTGTGCTGCGACAAGCAGCAGCTGTCCTCCCCGGTCGATTCAGCAGCAGCTGCGCACCTGCGACCAACCAAGGCGAGGCACGGGAGCCAGTTCTGCGGGGGACAGGAGAAGCAATGGGCTGCACATGCGTGTGTCTGCTGCTGCTGTCGGCCACAAGTGCGAGGTTGCGGGATTGTCTGCGGCCGCTGTGGTTTCTGAGAACTCGATGGATGCGTCTCAGCCGCAGAAGATCAGCCTGGACAAGCTAGGGGGGCCTGGTCTGCACAAGGTTGATGATGTTGCTGTAGAGCCAATGATTGGCCGGTACTGGCATAACTAATCATCAGGGTATGATTGGCACTGATATGCAATCAAGTGCTTTTTCTGCAGGATCTTATGTGGATGCTCAGGCTATAGCTAATGATATGGGTCAGTTTTCAGAAAATAATAACTCTTCAAATGTGTTGTTAGATGAAAATTCCATAGCTTTATCAAACTCTGATCATGAGCTTTATGATGGGATTATGACAAATATAGGGAAAGTAAGGCATGGTCAAGAGGGCATGGGATGAGTTTCAATGGTGAATGCAATCAAGGGGCCGGGAATTGGTCTCCTAGGATCGATGGGGACTGCCTCATCTCCGCAGGCTAATGCTAAGGTTTTTGGGGCAACATTGGATACTCTTCAAAGTTCTAATTCTCAGTTTTCGTTGTCGATACTTGAGAATGACACTTTTTCCCATTGCCCTTCTACAGCAGAGGTCATTGCCTTTGGAGGAATTCCAAAGCCTTCTTCTGGGGTAAGGTCGAGTACTCGGCTGGGTTGCCAGTCTAATGCTGATACACCTTAACTGGAGAGGGCAATGAAGAAGGCGCAGTTGCGTGATGAGTCATTCGGTACAGGTCAGTTTGCAATCCCTACTTTTTCTATTGTTAATATTGCAGATTCTGATATAAGGGAGAGAGCGGATAGGATAGGTGTTTCCTTAGGTGAATCTGAAGGAGAAATAAGAAAGTCTATTAAAGGGATTAAAATGGTTGAGGAGGAACGAATTCTAACAATTTTTTTAAAAAAGGAGAATGAGCTTGAGAATAAGGAGGAAGGTTTGGAGACTCTTGTATTGTCAAAAGTATCCACTCTTTGTGAGGATTTGGTGGAGGATGATGACATCCCACTGGATTTCGATGATCAATTGGAACATCTTAAACCAGTAGTCAAGGTTAAGAAAGTTAGACAGAGAAAGGTTTATGATACAAGTAATATTCGTAAAAGTACTAGGAAAAGAGTTAAAAAACAATTTTCATAAATGCAGAATATTAAAGGAATTAATTGGAATCCAGGAGGGTTTGGTGATACTGCTAAGCATTTGTTTGTCAAGGAGGCGATTAGGAAACATAAATTAGACTTCATCGCCTTATTGGAGACGGGAAGATCTAATTTCTCGATCGCTTTTTTGAACCAATTAGCGGCAGGGTATAATTTCTCCTGGTTTTGTTTACCACCACATGGTCGCCCGGGGGGTATTCTAGTTGGAATAAAGTCCGACACGTTGCAAGTGTTAAAGGTAAGCACACGAGATTTTTGTGTTAAGCTGCACATTAAATGTAAGAGAGATGGTTTTGAATGGATTCTGGTGCCGGTATATGGGGCTGCCCAAGACTCGCACAAAGCAGAATTTTTGGCGGAATTAGTAAGAACATGTGAATCTGAATCACTACCTATGTTGGTAGGGGGTGATTTCAATATCATACGCAAGAGGGAGGAGAAAAATAATGATAATTTCAAAGTGCGTTGGCCCTTTGTTTTTAATGCAATCATTGAGCATTGAACTTGCGTGAAATTGCTCTCACTGGGAGACAATTTACATGGGCAAGTAGGAGAGAAGAACCTACGTATCAGAAGCTAGATAGAGTTTTAGCATCTATTTCATGGGAACAAAAATTTCCATTGGTCACTGTAAGAGCTTTAACTAGAGATGATTCTGATCACACTCCAATACTTATTGATTCAGGGGTGAAAGCACACCTGTGTAATCAAGCAAAATTCTCCTTTGAGCTACATTGGTTGCGACAAGAAGGTTTTTTTGATATGATAGTAAAGGAGTGGAAATCAGCTGTACATGGAGCTAGTCCAATGGAGGTTTGGTTAAATAAGTTAAGACATATTAGAAGATTCCTCAAGGGTTGGGCAAAAAATCAAACTGGAAAATATAAAAAAGAAAACGAGAGATTACTAAATATTATTGATCATCTGGATAAGAAAGCAGAAACTAATATTTTGTCTACGAACGAAAGGGAGGAGTTAAAAAAGGCTAATGAAAGCTTGAACAAATTAAGAAGAGATGAGGAATCTAAATGGGCACAAAGGGCAAAAGTTAAGCATATACAGGAAGGGGGGAATAATACGAGGTATTTCCACCTAATAGCGAATGGTAAGCACCGAAAAAAGAAAATTTTCCAATTAGAGCAACAAGAGGGAACTATTGTTGGAGAAGATAATTTGAAGGTTTATATTACGGAATTTTACAAAAAATTGTTTGGGGCACCGGCACCAACCAATATTTCCTTAGTTGAAGAGGAGATTAATGATATTACGCAGATTTCATCACTTGAGAATGAGATCTTGACGGCTCCTTTTACAGAAGAGGAGGTTTTTGAGGCAATTTCTCAGATGGAACTGAATAAAGCTCCTGGACCGGATGGCTTTCCAGCGGAGTTTTATCAAAAAATTTGGGAAATAATTAAAGATGATTTAATGTCTTTATTCTCGCAGTTTACCAAAGGGGATTTGCCTCTTTATAAACTAAATTTTGGGGTTATCACACTTTTACCCAAAAAAGAGGATGCAGTACAAATACATCAATATAGACCTATTTGTTTGCTAAATGTGTGTTTTAAGATTTTTACGAAGGTTGGCACAAATCGTATCTCGGGGATTGCTCCAAGAGTCATTAAGCCAACTCAATCAGCCTTTATGCCAGGAAGAAATATACTAGAAGGAGTTGTTATACTTCACGAAACAATTCATGAATTACATACTAAGAAATTGGATGGGGTATTATTTAAAATCGACTTCGAGAAAGCTTATGATAAGGTGAAATGACCTTTCCTACAACAAACTTTGCGCGTGAAGGGCTTTGCTCCAGAATGGGGGAGAGTAGTGCAACAGTTTATTCAAGGGGGAAGTGTTGGGGTGAAGGTGAATGATGATATTGGTCATTATTTTCAGACAAAAAAAGGACTAAGGCAAGGAGACCCGTTATCTCCAATGCTTTTTAATATTGTAGTGGACATGCTTGCCATCTTAATTGAACAAGCAAAAAATGATGGTCAAGTTGGAGGTCTTATTCCTCATTTAGTTGAGGGTGGACTCTCGATACTACAATATGCCGATGATACTATCCTTTTTTTGGAACATGATCTCAACAAAGCAGTTAATATGAAATTAATCCTATGTCTTTTTGAGGAGCTGTCAGGGCTTAAGATTAACTTCCATAAGAGTGAGATTTTTTGTTTTGGAAAGGCAAAGGAGGAGGAAGACCAATATAAGCAGATCTTTGGATGTGATGCTGGACAACTCCCCTTTAGATACTTGGGTATCCCAATCCACTACAAAAAATTAAGAAACTCAGATTGGTATCCGGTAGAAACACGGTTTGAGAGTAAATTAGGATGCTGGAAAGGAAAGTTACTATCCTATGGTGATAGGTTAGTTCTTATTAATTCAGTATTAACTAGCGTACCGATGTTTATGTTGTCGTTCCTGCAAATACCTATTGGGGTAAGGAAACGTTTGGACTTCTATAGATCTAGGTTCTTTTGGCAGTCCGACGAAGACAAAAGAAAGTACCGGCTTACAAAATGGAACATTATTTGCAGACCCAAAGATCAGGGGGGCTTAGGTATTGAGGTTCTCGAGATTAAAAATAGATGTTTATTGAGCAAATGGCTCTTTAAACTTCTTAATGAAAATGGGGTTTGGCAAGAATTGCTACATAACAAATACTTGAGACAGAAAACATTGTCGGAGGTGCAAGTCAGACCTACTGATTCCCCTTTTTGGAAAGGATTGATGGAGGTCAATGATGTCTACTCACGCTTCTTTTCCTGTTGACAGTGTTGGGCCTCCAAGAGCAGAGGTTTGTAGAACAACAACAAGTTTTCCCTTAAGTGGATCACCCAAGGTTTATCGAACTCAGGGAGGAAGAGGTCAAAGATATCCCTCTCATGCAACCCTGCGATCACAAAGCAAGAAGTCTCTTGTGTCCCCAACACACCTAATACACTTGTCAGATGTATAGGTGCACTAGTTCGGCGAAGAGATAGTGAAATACAAGTGGTATGAATGTATATGAGCAGTAGTAACGGCACCAGAAAATAGCTTGCTGCTACAACTGGCGTGCAGTCAATGGTGGTAATATTGCAGGCAGTACAGATGCAGTAGAACAGTAAACAAGCGATGATTGCAGTATTTGGAAACAAGGCCTAGGGATCATACTTTCACTAGTGGACACTCTCAACATTGATCACATAACAGAATAAATAGATAAATGCTATACTCTACACTCTCTTGTTGGATGATGAACACCACTAATTGTGTAGGGCTACACGAACCCTCAATGCCGGAGTTAACAAGCTCCACAATATTCGATATTCATATTTAAATAACCTTAGAGTGCATGATAGATGAACACAACTATACCAAGTACTAACATAGCATGCACACTGTCACCTTCATACTATGAAAGGAGGAATAGATCACATCAATACCATCATAGTAATAGTTAACTTCATAATCTACAAGAGATCATAATCATAAACTACGCCAAGTACTACATGATGCACACACTGTCACCATTACATCATGAAGGAGGAATAGAGTACTTTAATAACATCACTAGAGTAGCACATAGATAAATAGTGATACAAAGCTCATTGCAATCATAAAGGGATATAAATAAGCACTTCACTATGCTATTCTGAATTACTCTCTAGCAAGATAACATCTAACTCAAATCATAACTCAGTGAATAAGTATTCTGTAAAATATAGCCTAAGAGACCCACACGGTGCACACACTGTCACCTTTACACACGTGGGACAAGGAGTCTCCGGAGATCACATAAGTAAAATCCACTTGGATAGCATAACGACATCTAGATTACAAGCATCATCATATGGATCTCAATCATGTAAGGCAGCTCATGAGATCATTGTATTGAAGTACATAGAGAGATAGATTAACCACATAGCTACCGGTATAGCCCTTAGCCTCGATGGAGAACTACTCCCTCCTCATGGGAGACAGCAGCGTTGATGAAGATGGCGGTGGAGATGGCAGTGGTGTCGATGGAGAAGCCTTCCGGGGGCACTTCCCCGTCCCGACGGCGTGCCGGAACAGAGACTCCTGTCCCCCAGATCTTGGCTTCGCGATGGCGGCGGCTCTGGAAGATTCTCGTACCGTGGCTTTTCCGTATCGAAGTTTTAGGTCAGGGACCTTTAAATAGGCGAAGAGGCGGAGTCGGAGGGCTGACGAGGCGATGACACCATAGGGGGGCGCCCCCCTGGGCCGCGCCGCCCTAGCATCTGGTGGCCCTATGGCCCCCCTCTGGTGGCTCTCGGGTGTTCTGGAAGCTTCATGCAATTCTAAGATGCTGGGCGTTGATTTCGTCCAATTCCGAGAATATTTCCTTACTAGGATTTCTGAAACCAAAAACAGCAGAAAACAGGAACTGGCACTTCGGCATCTCGTCAATAGGTTAGTTCCGGAAAACGCATAAAATCATCATAAAGTATGTATAAAACATGTAGGTATTGTCATAAAACAAGCATGGAACATAAGAAATTATCGATACGTTGGAGACGTATCAGCATCCCCAAGCTTAGTTCCTACTCGTCCCGAGTAGGTAAACGATAAAAAGATAATTTCTGAAGTGACATGCTACCAACATGATCTTAATCATACTATTGTAAAGCATATGAGATGAATGCAGCGATTCAAGACAATGGTAAAGATAATGATTAAACAACTGAATCATATATCAAAGACTTTTCATGAATAGTACTTTCAAGACAAGCATCAATAAGTCTTGCATAAGAGTTAACTCATGAAGCAATAATTTCATAGTAAAGGCATTGAAGCAACGCAAAGGAAGATTAAGTTTCAGCGGTTGCTTTCAACTTGTAACATGTATATCTCATGGATATTGTCAACATAAAGTAATATAACAAGTGCAATATGCAAGTATGTAGGAATCAATGCACAGTTAACACAAGTGTTTGCTTCTAAGATAGAAGGAAATGGGTAAACTGACTCAACATAAAAGTAGAAGAAAGGCCCTTCGCAGAGGGAAGCATTGATTGCTATATTTGTGCTAGAGCTTTTATTTTGAAAACATAAAGAGAGCATAAAAGTAAAGTTTTGAGAGGTGTTTGTTGTTGTCAACGAATGGTAATGGGCACTCTAACCCTCTTGCCAGACAAACCTTCAAAGAGCGGCTCCCATGAAACATTTTTATTTTTGGGTGGCACTCCTTCCAACCTTTACTTTCACAAACCATGGCTAACCGAATCCTCGGGTGCCTGCCAACAATCTCATACCATGAAGGAGTGCCTTTTTATTTTAGTTTTATTTAGATGACACTCCTCCCCACCTTTGCTTTCTCAAGCCATGGCTAACCGAATCCTCGGGTGCCGTCCAACAATCACATACCATGGAGGAGTGTCTATTTTTTTTATAAAATTATGAGAGTTAATTAATTTGGGGCTAGGAACCCCATTGCCAGCTCTTTTTGCAAAATTATTGGATAAGCGGATGAAACCACTAGTCCATTGGTGAAAGTTGCCCAACAAGATTGAAAGATAAACACCACATACTTCCTCATGAGCTATAAAACATTGACACAAATAAGAGGTAATAACTTTTGAAGTGTTTAAAGATAGCACTCAAGCAATTTACTTTGGAATGGCGGAGAAATACCATGTAGTAGGTAGGTATGGTGGACACAAATGGCATAGTTTTTGGCTCAAGGATTTGGATGCATGAGAAGTAATCCCTCTCAATACAAGGCTTAGGCTAGCAAGGTTGTTTGAAGCAAACACAAGTATGAACTAGTACAACAAAACTTACATAAAAACATATTACAAGCATTATAAGACTATACATTGTCTTCCTTGTTGTTCAAACACCTCACCAAAAAATATCTAGACTCTAGAGAGACCAATCATGCAAACCAAATTTTAGCAAGCTCTATGTATTTCTTCACTAATAGGTGCAAAGTATATGATGCAAGAGCTTAATCATGAGCACAACAATTGCCAAGTATCACATTGTTCAAGTTATTATACCAATTACCACATGTAGCATTTCCCGTTTCCAACCATATAACAATTAACGAAGCAGTTTCAACCTTCGCCATGAAAATTAAAAGCTAAGAACACATGTGTTCATATGAACCAGCGGAGCGTGTCTCTCTCCCACACAAGCATTTATTCAGAGAATGAAAATAACAAAAACGAAAATAAAAGCACACAGACGCTCCAAGTAAAGCGCATAAGATGTGACCGAATAAAAATATAGTTTCAAGAGAAGAAACCTGATAATGTTGTCGATGAAGAAGGGGATGCCTTGGGCATCCCCAAGCTTAGATGCTTGAGTCTTCTTGAAATATGCAGGGATGAACCACCGGGTGCATCCCCAAGCTTAGACTTTTCACTCTTCTTGATCGTAGTATATCATCCTCCTCTCTTGACCCTTGAAAACTTCCTCCACACCAAACTCAAAACAACTCATTAGAGGGTTAGTGCATAATCAAAAATTCACATGTTCAGAGGTGAAACAATCATTCTTAACACTTCTAGACATTGCCCAAAGCTTCTGAAAGTTAATGGAACAAAGAAATCCATTCAACATAGCAAAAGAGGCAATGCGAAATAAAAGGCAGAATCTGTCAAAACAGAACAGTCCGTAAAGACGAATTTCTAAGAGGCACCTGACTTGCTCAAATGAAAATGCTCAAATTGAATGAAATTTGCGTACATATCTGTGGATCACGCACGTAAATTGGCAGAATTTTCTGAGTTACCTACAGAGAACCCTGCCCAAATTCGTGACAGACAGAAAGCTGTTTCTGCGCAGTAATCCAAATCTAGTATCAACCTTATTATCAAAGACTTCACTTGGCACAACAATGCAATAAAATAAATATAAGGAGAGGTTGCTATAGTAGTAACAACTTCCAAGACTCAAATTTAAAATAAAAGTGCTGTAGTAAAATAAAAACATGGGTTATCTCCCAAGAAGTGCTTTCTTTATAGCCATTAAGATGGGCTCAGCAGTTTTAATGATGCACTCGCAAGAAATAGTATTTGAAGCAAAAGAGAGCATCAAGAGGCAAATTCAAAACACATTTAAGCCTAACATGCTTCCTATGCATAGGAATCTTGTAAATAAACAAATTCATGAAGCATAATGCAACAAGCATAGAAAGATAAAACAAGTGCAGCTTCAAGATTTTCAGCAAAAAGAGAGGTGTTTTAGTAACATGAAAATTTCTACAACCATATTTTTCTCTCTCATAATAACTTTCAGTAGCATCATGAGCAAATTCAACAATATAACTATCAAATGAAACATCCTTATCATGAGTCTCATGCATAAAATTATTACTCTCCACATAAGCATAATCAATTTTATTAGTTGTAGTGGGAGCAAATTCAACAATGTAGCTATCATTATTATTCTCATCATCAAATATAGGAGGCATATTGTAATCATAATCAAATTTATCCTCCATAACAGGCGGCACCAAAAGACTACTATCATTATAATCATCATAAATAGGAGGCAAAGTATCACCAAAGAAAATTTTCTCCTCAATGCTTGGGGGACTAAAAAGATCATGCTCATCAAAACCAGCTTCCCCAAGCTTAGAATTTTCCATATCATTGGCAACAACGGTGTTCAAAGTATTCATACTAATATGTTCCATGGGTTTTTTAATTTTCGCATCAAACCATCCATGTCCTAACTCAGGAAATAATTTTAAAAGCTCACTGTTGCTTTCCATTATGCCAAACTAGTGAAATAAAAACAAGAAACAAAAAGATGCAATTGCAGGATCTAAAGGAAATAGCTTCGAGCACTTACAACGGCGCCGGAAAATAGCTTAGTAGTTGAGATCCGGAGTGTGAGTACCTTTTACCTTTCCTCCCCGGCAACGGCGCCAGAAAATAGCTTGATGTCTACTCACGCTTCTTTTCCTGTAGATAGTGTTGGGCCTCCAAGAGCAGAGGTTTGTAGAACAGCAGCAAGTTTTCCCTTAAGTGGATCACCCAAGGTTTATCGAACTCAGGGAGGAAGAGGTCAAAGATATCCCTCTCATGCAACCCTGCGATCACAAAGCAAGAACTCTCTTGTGTCCCCAACACACCTAATACACTTGTCAGATGTATAGGTGCACTAGTTCGGCGAAGAGATAGTGAAATATAAGTGGTATGAATGTATATGAGCAGTAGTAACAGCACCAGAAAATAGCTTGCTGCTACAACTGACGTGCAGTCAATGGTGGTAATATTGCAGGCAGTACAGATGCAGTAGAACAGTAAACAAGCGATGATTGCAGTATTTGGAAACAAGGCCTAGGGATCATACTTTCACTAGTGGACACTCTCAACATTGATCACATAACAGAATAAATAGATAAATGCTATACTCTACACTCTCTTGTTGGATGATGAACACCACTAATTGTGTAGGGCTACACGAACCCTCAATGCCGGAGTTAACAAGCTCCACAATATTCAATATTCATATTTAAATAACCTTAGAGTGCATGATAGATCAACACAACTATACCAAGTACTAACATAGCATGCACACTGTCACCTTCATACTATGAAAGGAGGAATAGATCACATCAATACCATCATAGTAATAGTTAACTTCATAATCTACAAGAGATCATAATCCTAAACTACGCCAAGTACTACATGATGCACACACTGTCACCATTACATCATGAAGGAGAAATAGAGTACTTTAATAACATCACTAGAGTAGCACATAGATAAATAGTGATACAAAGCTCATTGCAATCATAAAGGGATATAAATAAGCACTTCACTATGCTATTCTGAATTACTCTCTGGCAAGATAACATCTAACTCAAATCATAACTCAGTGAATAAGTATTCTGTGAAATATAGTCTAAGAGACCCACACGGTGCACACACTGTCACCTTTACACACGTGGGACAAGGAGTCTTCGGAGATCACATAAGTAAAATCCACTTGAATAGCATAACGACATCTAGATTACAAGCATCATCATATGGATCTCAATCATGTAAAGCAGCTCATGAGATCATTGTATTGAAGTACATAGAGAGAGAGATTAACCACATAGCTACCGGTACAGCCCTTAGCCTCGATGGAGAACTACTCCCTCCTCATGGGAGACAGCAGCGTTGATGAAGATGGCGGTAGAGATGGCAGCGGTGTCGATGGAGAAGCCTTCCGGGGGCACTTTCCCGTCCCGGTGGCGTGCCAAAACAGAGACTCCTGTCCCCCAGATCTTGGCTTCGCGATGGCGGCGGCTCTGGAAGGTTTCTCGTACCGTGGCTTTTCCGTATCGAAGTTTTAGGTCAGGGACCTTTAAATAGGCGAAGAGGCGGAGTCGGAGGGCTGACGAGGCGGTGACACCATAGGGGGGCGCGCCCCCCCTGGGCCACGCCGCCCTAGCATCTGGTGGCCCTGTGGCCCCCCTCTGGTGGCTCTCGGGTGTTCTGGAAGCTTCATGCAATTCTAAGATGCTGGGCGTTGATTTCGTCCAATTCCGAGAATATTTCCTTACTAGGATTTCTGAAACCAAAAACAGCAGAAAACAGGAACTGGCACTTCGGCATCTCGTCAATAGGTTAGTTCCGGAAAACGCATAAAATCATCATAAAGTATGTATAAAACATGTAGGTATTGTCATAAAACAAGCATGGAACATAATAAATTATCGATACGTTGGAGACGTATCAGTCAAACAGGATTTTTTCCCTAGGGGATTTTTCAAAGTGGGTAATGGTGAAAGTACTCGCTTTTGGTTAGATACGTGGCTAGGAAATACTCCTTTGAATCAGCAATATCCGTCTTTGTATAATATTGTACATCATAAAAATATTATAGTCGCACATGTGTTAGCCCAAACACCTTTGAATATTACATTTAGGAGGGTATTGAGTGGTAATAAATGGACCTCATGGTTACAACTATGTCGTAGATTAATGATGATAAATTTGAATGAAGAGGATGATAGTTTTGTTTGGAAGTTGACATCTAATGGTTTGTTTACGGTTAAGTCGATGTATGAAGATCTTATGTGTGATCATACCCCTTTTTTGAGAAAATATCTATGGAAGGTTAAAATTCCTTTAAAGATTAAGATTTTCATGTGGTTTTCGAGTAACAAAATCTTGTTAACAAAGGACAACCTAGCTAAACGACATTGGAATGGGTGTACAAATTGTGTTTTCTGTGGGGAACAGGAGACCATTCAACACCTTTTTATTGATTGTCCCTTAGCTAAGCTCTTGTGGCGTATGGTTAATTTCACTTATGATCTTCCACCTCCCACTAATATTATTAATATGTTTGGTAATTGGTTAAATGGAGTCGATAGACAATCTAAGGCTTTTATCCGGATAGGGGTTTCTGCCTTATGTTGGTCTATTTGGAGGGTCAGAAATGATATAATTTTTAACAAAAAAGTCTCCTTTCATTTTTTGCAGGTTATCCATATGGTCTCCCATTGGGTTCAGCAGTGGGCTCTCCTCTCACCGGTGGTCCAGCGGGATGCCATGGCTTCTGGTTGCACACGTCTCCTGATGGTCGCTCAGGATATCTTGTGCCAGGCTGGTTGGCGACATACTAGAAGACTATGCTGAGGACTAGTCATAGTATGTGTTGTTTTCGATGGTTGATTTTTGTATCAATCCTCGGTGATGCGTGCATTGTAAACGATATTACTTTTTGACACTTCTTTTTAATAAATGGCCGTGTGCATCACATGATGCAGAAGCCGGGGTATACCCCCATTTTGAAAAAAAGGTAATGTAATGTTTATGGAATTATGTGACATCCGTTATTTTATTGCATTTTAGTCTTGTTGCTCGGTTGCAACAGTTATATTGCAAATTTACAGTCCTAAGTTTGGGCAAATGGGATGTGGGCATGTTTGGAATATGAATTTGTCAGCTTCCAACATGTCCCATGCACCTTTTTCGTTGGGACATCGTACACGAAAAGCATCTTGGGACCGTGACAGATGTGTTGAGGCTGTGACAAATGTGTGGCACACACTGGTGAAAGAGAAGCCGTCAGCGTATTGGACTGTCATCCCACACGTTTCACCCACTATAAATCGTGTGCAACATATTTGCGATATTGGTTGTACTTCCACAGTTTTTTCTTTCATTCTCACATGGTGATACATAAATTGTCTTCTAGTATGTTTCCGAGATTGGCTCCTGGTATTCCATTTGATGTGTATAGCCTCTTCGTCTTCCTCTTGATGTCGATGACGTGAGGGTACGAGTGGAGGTGGGTGCCAGCGTCTAGCGACGCAAGGTAGGACATGGGCGCGCGTGAGAAAGGCCCCCGCGAAGGAATCTCACAATAGGACGCGCGGTGAGACTAGGGCCGAAAGAGGGGGCTTTTTCCTGATGGCTTTGTATGTCCTACGGAGTTGTCATCGAATAATCTGCTGCTTTTGGAAAGACGTTGTCAGCCAATTTCACCGAAACATATGACATCTCTTAGTTAGTCTGATATGGAATGTCTTTCGAATAAAAAACTAACTAATCAAATTTGTATAAATAAAGCATGTATCGTGATTTCGGGGAAGGGTGAGACTAATGTCATATGCTGGGAAGGAGGTCATGATACAAGCAGACTCCAAGCTATACCAACATTCAGTATGGGAGTGTTCTTATTGTCAGAACATGCCAAGAAAATAATTTCCCTCATCGCTAATTCAGAATGGGAGTGTTCTTATTGTCAAAAGGAACATTCAGTATTGAGTTCTGTTTTAATTCAAGTCCAGCTGTTTTTGCAATAATAATTGTACATATTATGATTCTGCCTCCGCAACCGTGGTACTCCCCGATTTTTGTCACTGTACTCCGTGATGCTTATTCTGTAGTACGAGTTAATCCGATCCACTGGATTGGGGTGAGTGGACGGTTTATACTCACTTGAGGGTACATTAAAACTGCTCCCGATTATGTGACATGCCTTTGTTGAATCAAAATCTAACCAATCAATTTTGGATAAATAAATCATGTATCGTGATTTTGGTGAAGGGAGCAGTAGGAAAGATTGAGCGGTGGAAAGAACTTTGCAAATTGTAGTAGTCCCTCCATTTTATGGATGTCAAATCCCAGACAACTCGGAGACTCTGTAGATAACTTTGCAAATTGTAGTAGTCCCTCCATTTTATCGAGCACTCAAAATGCATTTGTCGGCGAGGAGCAAATCATCGCGCTATCCCACCTCGGGCCTGCATAATACGCGGGCAGGAACAGGAGCACGCCTCCAGGATCGGCTCGACTCATCTCCGATTCTCCGCCCAACCAGAGCACGCTAACCCTCTCCACACGGATCGGTCCCACCGAACCCGATCTCAACTGTCCACATCCAACCCATCCAACGCTCCTCACACATCTTGCCTCCCGAAAAATCCAAAACAGACGCGCCTATTTAAAGCCGCCCCATCACCAAAAAATCTCCCGCCACGCCGCCAGTCACCTATTTAAAGCCGCCCCATCTTCCTCCTCACTCCAAATCCCCAATCCCGCTCCCCTCCTCCCCATCCACCGCACGCACCAAGCCAAGCCATGGCCCGCACGAAGCAGACGGCGAGGAAGTCCACCGGCGGCAAGGCCCCGCGCAAGCAGCTGGCCACCAAGGCGGCGCGCAAGTCGGCGCCCGCCACCGGCGGCGTGAAGAAGCCGCACCGCTTCCGCCCGGGCACCGTCGCGCTCCGCGAGATCCGCAAGTACCAGAAGAGCACCGAGCTGCTCATCCGCAAGCTCCCCTTCCAGCGCCTCGTCCGCGAGATCGCCCAGGACTTCAAGACCGACCTCCGCTTCCAGTCCTCCGCCGTCTCCGCGCTGCAGGAGGCCGCAGAGGCATACCTTGTGGGGCTCTTCGAGGACACCAACCTCTGCGCCATCCACGCCAAGCGCGTCACCATCATGCCCAAGGACATCCAGCTCGCGCGACGCATCCGGGGCGAGAGGGCCTAGGCTAGCGTGGTTCTCGTTCGTATTACCTGCGGGTGTATCGGTCTGTGCTAGGTTCTTGTTTTACCCAGTGTTAAGTAATGGAGATGTGCTAGTGTTGTACGAAGTTCAATGTTTCTTCCTTGCCATGGTGTCCTTGTAATGGCGTGGTCTGATGTTACCATCTTGTTGTCATCAGCAACTGAAAAAGAGAATGTTTATCTGATCCGAAACTTGTGCCCCTCAATGCCTTTTTTCCCTTGTCTGGTCTTGATCGGATATGATTCCACCCAATGGTGCATGAGATTATCTAGCTTGTGATTGTCTATTTAGCCATTGTGCCAATTTAAGTTTGATTGATTGTTGGTGCCGTCAGACATCACTAATCTGGTTGTGGACTTGGTAGTCCTGAACATGAACGTACAGCATGTTATGGCGGTCATCTCCAGTTTATGTATCCATAAGTTGGTGTTTTACTGTTAAAATTCACAATAGTGCGGGTATGTCTAGTGCGCAGATTTTTGAAATGATCACGTGTCATTTTTCGTTATCCCTAATCTAGTTGGATGCTTCTGAACCTGAACGAACACTGTTAACATTCTCCTGTGCAATTCTGTCTATCTACAAGTCTCTGTTTTATGTTCAGTGCGCAGACTATCGCGCCTCCGGGTGACAACAGTCCTGGAATTCTCTGAACCCTGCTCCTGTGCTGTATAATTTCAACACCACAAATATAGTTAGTCTGAACCTTGCCATTCTGCTTATTTACGGCACATCTTACTACATGGATGTCTTAACTACAGTTTTTTTTTTGAATTGTCTGTTACAGACTACAGTATTTCTTAAGAGTACGAACCGAGTTGAAATCTTCTCCACACGGATCACCCCACCCAAATCCGATCTCAGCCGTCCACATCCAACCCATCCAACGCTCCTCACGCATCTTCTCCACCGAAAATCCAAAACGGACGCGCCAACGGCGCCACCAACACCGAAATATCTCCCGCCACGCCGCCAGCAGCCTATTTAAAACCGCCCCCATCCCCTTCTTCCTCCTCAGTCCAAATCCAGTTCCCGCAAATTCCAAATCCCGCTCCCCTCCTCCCCATCCACCGCACGCACCAAGCCAAGCCATGGCCCGCACGAAGCAGACGGCGAGGAAGTCCACCGGCGGCAAGGCCCCGCGCAAGCAGCTGGCCACCAAGGCGGCGCGCAAGTCGGCGCCCGCCACCGGCGGCGTGAAGAAGCCGCACCGCTTCCGCCCGGGCACCGTCGCGCTCCGCGAGATCCGCAAGTACCAGAAGAGCACCGAGCTGCTCATCCGCAAGCTCCCCTTCCAGCGCCTCGTCCGCGAGATCGCTCAGGACTTCAAGACCGACCTTCGCTTCCAGTCCTCCGCCGTCTCGGCCCTGCAGGAGGCCGCCGAGGCGTACCTTGTGGGGCTCTTCGAGGACACCAACCTCTGCGCCATCCACGCCAAGCGCGTCACCATCATGCCCAAGGACATCCAGCTCGCGCGACGCATCCGGGGCGAGAGGGCCTAGGCTAGCATGCTTCTCGTTCGTATTACCTGCGGGTGTATCGGTCTGTGTTGTGTTCTTGTTTTAGCCGGTGTTGAGTAATGGAGATGTGCTAGCGTTGTAGGAAGTTCCTTGCTTGCCATGGCGGCCTTGTAGTGGCGTGGTCTGATGCTACCATCTTGTTGTCATCAGCAACTGAAAAAAAGAATGTTTATCTGATCTGAAACTTGTGCCCCTCAATGCCTTTTTTCCCTTGTCTGGTCTTGATCGGATATGATTTCACCCAATGGTGCATCAGATTATCTAGCTTGTGAATTGTTCTGTCTATTTAGCCATTGTTCTGTTAGTACCAATTTCAGCTTAAATGATGGTTGGTGCCGTCAGACATCACTAATCTGGTTGTAGACTTGGTTGTCCCGAACCCTGTTCTTTTGCTGTATAAATAATGTTAATACTACATAGTTACAGTATAACTTCCATGCATGTCTTCATCCGCAGTGTTTATTTTCTGATGAAGTGTTAATCACAACATTCAGTAGTATTTATTCAGAACTTTAGCTGTGCACGATAATACAAGTGCCAATTTGTCTGCACCTAATATCCAATCAATTAGCACATCATGCTCTCAACACAAAACACAAATTCCGGGAAGTTTATGATTGTGCTCGAAAAGTTGATGATTAACTGATATCGAACATATGCATGACAATGATTGTATTTTCCTGTATGTGAGCTTGTGTCCATTATCCATATGCTATTTTAGAAAATCGTCAACCAGATTATCCAACACGTGTGAATTTTCCTGCCAAGTTTAGATAGTTTGTTCTGAACTTTTACTTTTTAGCTTAGATGATGTTGTGGCTGCGTCAAAATTCACTATAGTGCGGGTATGTCTAGTGCGCAGATTTTTGAAATGATCACGTGTCATTTTTCGTTATCTCCAATCTAGTTGGATGCTTCTCAACCTGAACGAACACTGTTAACATTCCCCTGTGCAATTCTGTCTATCTACAAGTTGCATAATGCTACCACTCTGTTTTATGTTCAGTGCGCAGACTATCGCGCCTCGTGGTGACAACAGTCCTGGAATCCGCTGAACCCTGCTCCTGTGATGTATAATTTCAACACCACAAATATAGTTAGTCTGAACCCTGCCACTCTGCTTATTTACGACACTTCTTACTACATGGATGTCTTAACTACAGTATTTTTTTAAGTGTCTATCACAGACTACAGTATTTCTTAAGAGTATGAACCGAGTTGAAATCTTCGGTGGACAAGCAAGAAATATTCAGTCTATCTGAATATCTGATCCACCGAGAAGAGAATTTGTTAATGTAAAAATCAACGCCTGTATAATTATCACCCCTTTTGTGAGTAAGATTACAATTGTTATAATTCTATGGATATTAGAATTGTGTCCATGGGCGTGGTTACTCTCCGACTGCGGGTTGATGGCGTGTGTTAGAGAATCTCTAGGGTCACCTATAATGCGATACCTTATAACGTGGTCCCCTATAATGCAGTACTGTAAAATCGTTTTGAGATACACTGAAAACCAGTTTACGGTAGCAAATTTTTGCCTTCCCAGATTAAGATGCCGGAAACAACCCATCAAAATCATATGGACCCACACTCTTTATTTTTATCTTATATTTTTTTCTTCCTACCCCTGCTGTTCTTCTTCTTCCTCCGGCCACCTGCATGCTCGCCTGCTCCATGCCTGACACGTGGAAATAGAGCACGCAGGAAATTGTTTACCGCGCGCGGCAAAAAATCGGCAAGGCACGCGCTCCATGAAACCGTTTTCTGCTATCGGGTGCTGAAAATTGTCCATGTGGGGTTCTTGACGATCGATTTTAGGATCTGGATATTTTTTCCCGGTATTAATTGTAGAACGATAGAGAGGGATGCGAATATGTTGGATGTTGTATTGAGCCTCTCGGACGAGTATATATAGTGGTACAGACTTGAAGGCTAAGATAGCTCTCCTAGAGATATGTGTTATCACCAGATTTTGGCCAAATTAGGAGATGGGCCGTAAGGGAGATGGGCTTGGAAGATTACACGTGGAAGATCTCTGAAGCGGCTTTGCACGAAGAGTTTGGGCTAGATTGCCCGTGTATCTGTAATATAGTAGATCGCATCTTAGATTAAAAGATAGAGTTTAACCCGTGCACGGTTAGGTGCACGCCTAAATTAGAAAGTCCCCTGGACTATAAATATGTATCTAGGGTTTATGAAATAAACAACAACCAACGTTCACCACAAATCAATCTCGGCGCATCGCCAACTCCTTCGTCTCGAGGGTTTCTTCCGGTAAGCATCATGCTGCCTAGATCGCATCTTGCGATCTAGGCAGCATAAGCCTATTTGTTGTTCATGCGTTGCTCGTACTGAAGCCTTTTTGATGGCGAGCAACGTAGTTATCTTAGATGTGTTAGGGTTAGCATTGTTCTTCGTATTATATGCTATCATCGTGCAACCCTTATACATCTAGCCGCCCTTACACCTATCTTAGGTGTAAGGGCGGCACCCCGCTTGATCTTTATTTAGTAGATCCGATCCGTTACGGTTGCTCCTTGTTCTTCAAGGATTAGTTTAATATCTGCAATAGTTAGGCCTTACAAAGGGTTGGAGGATCCAGCGGCACGTAGGGTGTCGTTTGCTAGTCCTAGACAGGATGTTCCGAGGATCAACCTCGTGTTGGTTTTTAGGCCCTATCTAGGATCGGCTTACGATCACCGTGCGTGGCCGCGAGGCCCAATCGTGAGTAGGATGATCCGATTATGCGGTGAAAACCCTAAATCGTCGTAGATCGTTTTAGCTTTATCTTGATCAAGCAGGACCACCATATATTCGTGCACCTCGTACGAATCATGGGTGGATCGGCTCTTTGAGCCGATTCACAGGACAACCTGAGAGCCGATCGAGGCTCGTATTTAATGTTTACGTGTATGCCATGCAGGAAACTAAGCGAGGCATCTCCATCACCTCCCTGACCAGGTATAGGTCAGGTGGCACGCCCTTGCACCAGCATCGGACGTGCGTGCCGGAGTTCTTTGCGGGCCGTCGCTCGGAGGGACCAGGGCCAGCCGCAGCCCTAAGTTGTTCCCGGCTCTACTGTGTTGCCCGTCGTTGCTCGCCGGTGGGTTTCTGACCGCAACACATTCTGGTACGCCCGGTGGGACTATCTTCTACATCAACCACATCGCCATCTACATCCGAGATGGCGGACGGCACCCCAGTCACGTACGAGGATCTGACCGAGGAGCTCAAGAAGAAGTATGACGAGGTCAAAACGATCCTCGAAGCCGACCTCATCGGCTCGTTTCACAGAACCCGTTCACATGGCATCAGGTGGAAAGGGTTCTCGCCTCAAGGTGCGCTCGATGGAATAGACCTGTCCGCCCCATCAGAAGAACGCACCAGGTCCCTTCGTCAGGAGATTAACTACATGGTGGCTCACTCGCTACACCGCCACTCTGAGAACTTGGTGAACACTTTGGAGCGTGTTGCTCTTCGAGTGATCCAGGAAATCATGAGTCGTCAATACTCTCCGTCAGGACCAGCTCTCGGGACATGCCAGGGAGAGATGCCACTCCAGTCCCGTCCACTGCTGCCATTTGCGTTGGCAGCACCAGAGGTGCCGAATTCACCGGCATTCGTCGTCTACAAGATCGGTGGTGACCCTAGTGACTGCCAGTTCTTGCATGAGGCGCCTAAGGAGATCCCTCACGGATACATGTGCACATACGTGCCAGACGGCGGTAACTGGGCGCTCACAAACCAGGCCGCAACAGCAGGGACTTCTGGAAAAGCAGGAGGAACGTCAGCAACAGATCTGGAGAAGCAGACGTGGCTAGCTAAGTATGCCACTCCGATAAACCTCCAGAGCTCAGCTCCTGCAGTTGGCTCAGAGCTGGAAAAGCAAGCATGGCTGGCTAAGTACGCCACCCCGGCGAATCTTCAGAGTTCGACTCCTGCAGCCAGCACCGCGGATCAAATCAGTACGATCCTGAGAGACCAGTTCGGCATGGTGCCGAAAAGGAGGACAATCGGCTATTCCAAGCCGTACCCCGACGAATACGAATTGGTCCCGCTACCACCCAAATATCGGCTCCCTGATTTCTCCAAATTCAGTGGATCAGATGGTTCCAGCTCCATCGAGCATGTGAGCCGATATTTGGCGCAGCTAGGAACGGCCTCAGCGTCGGATCCACTACGCGTGAGGTTCTTCGCACAGTCCCTCACGGGATCGGCTTTCGGGTGGTACACTTCGTTGCCACCGGACTCGATCCGGACTTGGAAGCAGTTGGAAGAACAGTTCCACATGCAGTATCACTCAGAGGCTTCCGAGTCTGGCCTTGCCGATCTAGCTCAAATACGTCAGAAGCGTGGAGAAACCGTGGCAGAATACATCCGCTTCGTAAATCGAGGAACCGATGTTATTCGGCTCGTGTAACTGAAAAGGAAGCGGTCGAGTTGGCAGTGGTGGGCCTTGCGTCACCAATCAAGGACATGGCCTCTCAAGCAGACTACCCTTCACTGGCGCACATGGTTCAGAAACTGTCAGCATATGAACAGCGCCACCCGGACTTGTACCAGGATAAATTCAAGCGTGCGGTAGTCCTGGTTGAGGCAGACGAAGACGAAGGCTCTGCGGGAGATCAAGAAGTAGCAATGGCTGAATGGACTCGGGGGGCAACCCCCGTGTCCTGCAAATGGGTGAAGCCACCAGATCCGCCCAGAGGGTTTGATTTTGACGTAACCAAAACTGAGCAAATCTTCGACCTCCTACTCAAGGAGAAGCAGTTGAAGATACCCGAAGGCCTCAAAATCCCCACGGTACAGGAGCTGAACGGAAAGCCATACTGCAAATGGCATAACTCGGTCTCCCATGCCACCAACGACTGCAGGGTGTGGCGTCAGCAGATCCAAATGGCGATAGAACAAGGACGTCTGATTTTCAACCAGTACGCCATGAAGGTCAACACCCACCCCTTCCCCGCCGTTAACATGGTGGAGTGCACTTACCCTGAAGGTGGCCAGCCAGGATCCTCGTTCAGCATCAACATGGTAGAACCTGGACACCACGCTGGCAAGGACGGAGACGAGGGCAGCTGCTCTCGTAGCAAGGACACAGAGGAGGCCGCTCCACGCGATCGGCTCCGGCACGACGGCAAGCGCTACATCACAGAGGGAGAAGTGAGGAATGTAAGATATCAGCGACCTCTCTCTGATCACCTCCTCAACAAGTATGTGAGTCAGTATGACCAACGCCGACGATCCAGCGATGATGATGAAAGAGATCGTCTGGCTAGAGAAGCCAGAAGACATCGTCGGCATGATCGCGATGAGGAGGAGTACGAGCGCTGTGCCAAGGAAAAGGCAAGGGAGCAAGACGACGAAGATAGGCACTGGGACTGCCCCTTCTTCAGACACTGCTGGGATTCAGGAATGAGCCGATTGCCTACAATCGGCAATTGCCCAGAATGTAAACAGAAGAAGAAGACAGCTAACGTGTCCGTGTTCCAACGCTTAGGGCCTCTCCCGCCTCGGTACAAGCACGCTGAGTCCCCTCGAGTAGAATATCTCGAGGATTTGGAAGACAATGAAGAAGAAGAAGACAGGTACCACCGGCCAAGGTGGTGCCCTGATGGACTCAGTCGTTCCCAAAAACGTAGGGTTCAGCGACTGCGCGGCTTGGAGGAAGCCGAAAGGTTATACCTGCACACGCTAAGGAAGGCACGGCCTGATCTGGCTGCGAAAATTCAGCGAACCCTGGATGAAGAGGGTCGACCACAGAAAATGGAGTGGCGCCCCAAGCAAAGGAAAGCCGATGATAAAACATCGGCTGGCACAAACATGGTGCTCATCCTTCCAACGGAGTTTAGTGCTCCAGGATTAAACGATGCACTCAATTTGGACGGCGGCGAGCACATCGACGTGACAAAGGATGGGGTTAGGCTGGTCCTATCCACCGGCCTGACCGCGTAGCAAGAACGGACCAATGAGCAAACGTGGCGACGCCGATCCTTGGGATCGGCCCCAAAGATCTATGAAGGAACATTACAAGACCTTCATTGAGCGCTTCGATCAATATGGAAGCCGATTCCAGCAATCGGCCAAAATTATCCTCACCACATGTTCTGCTTGTGTTCAACATTGATCTACTGAGCAGCGGTTTACGTCGGCTGATGAGTTAGGAAAAATCAATATTGGTCCTACCGGAGCCGACGTGCAAATGCAATGCTGTGGCTAAACTACAGAGCCGATATCTGCAGTTACCTGACAGATTCGGCTCGGGGGGCATCTAATCAGATGAACATGTGCAGATGAACACGTGTGCAGTGGAAGATTGGGGGCCGATAGAAAAATCGGCCAGTAAAAAAAAAATAACTTTAGAATAAAAAGCCGATGCATGGCCATCGACTCAAGAGGTACAGCTGATATAAGCAGAAGCCCGATGGACTGCAAGTCTCCAAGTTCAGCAAAGGTTAAGGGTGAGTCCAACAAAGGGAGCATACCTATCCTAGGAGCATGAGCACCGCCGATGACGAATCAAGCGGCTATGGCGTTTTGCCTGGCGTGGACCAAGGTGGCGGCTTGGTCGATGTCACTTTCAGAGGTTGTTACGTCCAGAGTCTTGGAGGGCATCAGAAATTTAAAACATCCTCACCGGAAGTTGCATCAGTCTGCCAAAGATGATGAGCCGATCTGATCAGCAAGGCGTAAAGGATTGAACTAAGAGGAGTTGGAAAGCCATTATATTTGAGGCTTCTTAGTTCAAGGAACAGATTTGTTGGTCTTTCCGAAACTTTTCAGTGCGTCGGTTCTTCCGGAAATCAAGAGGCTCGGGGGGCAGCTCGCCCTGAAATATCTTTGCTCTGGAGAGCCGATTTTGTTGGAATCGGCTGGTTCTGCATTATAACTTGAAAGCCGATGGCGACACATTTGGCTGATTCATTACTGTTCTCGCCTTGGATGAGGCTCGGGGGGCAACTCGCCCGAAAGGTTCTTGGCTCTGGGAGCCGATTTTGTTGGAATCAGCTGGCTCTACATCGCAACTGTTCTGAACAAGTGGTGCTTTTGTTACAGAGTTATCAGTTTCAGCATCCAAGCTGATTCAGCAACAGTTCCAGGGCTCTTTTAAAGACGCTTGCTCAAGGCCAAATCGCCGGCCTGCTGCGATCGGCTGTACCAAGTGCTATCGACATCAGCGGAGCTGGCTAACTTGGAGGGATGACTGAATGGGCCTGTTTCGCAGATTATCGTGAGAGACCGATGCGTTGCCATCAGTCATTGAGCATTGATTAGGCTGACAGTCGACAAAGTTAGATGAGGAAAAATCGGCTAAATCAGCATAAAGGACATCGGCAAAATCAAAGGAAGTTTTTCATTGATAATAAAATTTCTTACAAAGAGAAGCCGGTTGTTCAACAAAAAAAAGGGGAGCAGATTACTACTGCTAATCCTATGCTAGTAGGTCCCTACTCTAAGGGCTGTTGCTGTCTTCGCCGTCGCTGGGGTAGCTGCCGTCATTGCTGCTGTCGACGAGTTCCTCGTTGCTGCTACTGTAACCTTCAGCGGAGGCTTCTTCCTCGTCATCATCATCGTCCTCATCTGACCAAGCCCAGCCACGGATGCGCTTTGGCGGCGGTTCGTCGGAGGAGGTGTCGTCCTCCTGTTCCTTCTTCGTGTCGGAGGAGATGTCTTCGTCTTCGTCATCCTTTTTTCCTTCTTTGGTTATGGAGGTGAATTTACCCCGGAAGGGAGGGTCGTCGTCGTCGCTCTCCGCCTCCAGTGCTCCGTCAATCAGGAACCGGAGGTCATCCTCCCCATCAGTTAGGGGCATGGCCCCGTCTGACCAGACGAGGTCCTCGGGTAGGCCCTCTGGCACGAAATCGAAGTCCCACTCCCGCTCGTCCCAATGCTTGGGAGCGCGCCTGTTGTACGCCTCCATCTGGTTGTGCCCTGGGATCGATTCGCTTGAGGAAGAGGATTGGAGAGAAACGGAAGAGGAGGAAGAGGACGACATGGCTATGGGAGGAGAGGGTTTTTTGGCTGACGACTAATTTGGAGCAGGGGGATGAAGAGGTGAACTGTTCGATGCTGTAAATAAAGGGGATAGAATAGAGATTTATTGCTCGAGCAGTTTCCGAGGAGGTGGGGCCAAAATTGTCAAAACGTGCGGAGAAGTTGAGAAGGCGAGTCATCATGATGAAGAATACTGCGACGGTTCTGGTCTGCCATGACATGACCCTTCGAAGGAAAAACAGAGTGGTTTTGAAATTATCATTACCAAAACCAGGGGGGCATGTGTTATCACCAGATTTTGGCCAAATTAGGAGATGGGCCGTAAGGGAGATGGGCTTGGAAGATTACACGTGGAAGATCTCTGAAGCGGCTTTGCACGAAGAGTTTGGGCTAGATTGCCCGTGTATCTGTAATATAGTAGATCGCATCTTAGATTAAAAGATAGAGTTTAACCCGTGCACGGTTAGGTGCACACCTAAATTAGAAAGTCCCCTGGACTATAAATATGTATCCAGGGTTTATGAAATAAACAACAACCAACGTTCACCACAAATCAATCTCGGCGCATTGATGTCTACGCCCCCCTCCTTTTCCTGTAGACAGTGTTGGGCCTCCAAGAGCAGAGGTTTGTAGAACAGCAGCAAGTTTTCCCTTAAGTGGATCACCCAAGGTTTATCGAACTCAGGGAGGAAGAGGTCAAAGATATCCCTCTCATGCAACCCTGCAACCACAAAGCAAGAAGTCTCTTGTGTCCCCAACACACCTAATAGGTGCACTAGTTCGGCGAAGAGATATTGAAATACAGGTGGTATGAATATATATGAGCAAGAGTAACGGTGCCGTAAAAATAGCTTGTCGCGTGTAGTTGATGGTGGTAGTATTGCAGCAGTAGTAACACGGTGAAACAAAGAAACAAGCAAAGAGGTAACACAGCAGTATTTAGGAACAAGGCCTAGGGATTACACTTTCACTAGTGGACACTCTCAACATTGATCACATAACAGAATAGATAAATGCATACTCTACACTCTTGTTGGATGATGAACACATTGCGTAGGATTACTCGAACCCTCAATACCGGAGTTAACAAGCTCCACAATTCAATGTTCATATTTAAGTAACCTTAGAGTGCATGAAAGATCAATTCGACTAAACCAAGTACTAACATAGCATGCACACTGTCACCTTCATGCATATGTAGGAGGAATAGATCACATCAATACTGTCATAGCAATAGTTAACTTCGCAATCTACAAGAGATCATGATCATAGCATAAACCAAGTACTAACACGGATGCACACACTGTCACCATTACATCGTGCAGGAGGAATAAAACTACTTTAATAACATTGCTAGAGTAGCACATAGATAAATTGTGATACAAATACATTGCAATCATAAAGAGATATAAATAAGCACCTCACTATGCCATTCATCAGTGAATAAGTATTCTGTGAAATATAGCCTAAGAGACCCACACGGTGCACACACTGTCACCTTTACACACGTGGGACAAGGAGTCTCCGGAGATCACATAAGTAAAATTCACTTGACTAGCATAACGACATCTAGATTACAAGCATCATCATATGAATCTCAATCATGTAAGGCAGCTCATGAGATTATTGTATTGAAGTACATAGGAGAGAGATGAACCACATAGCTACCGGTACAGCCCCGAGCCTCGATGGAGAACTACTCCCTCCTCATGGGAGCAGCAGCGGTGATGAAGATGGCGGTGGTGATGATGGAGAAGCCTTCCGGGGGCACTTCCCTGCTTCGGCAGCGTGTCGAACAGAGACTCCTGTCCCCCAGATCTTGGCTTCGCGATGGCGGCGGCTCTGGAAGGTTTCTGTGGGTTTCGTCAATCGTATCAGGGTTTTCGCGACGGAGGCTTTAAATAGGCGAAGAGGCGGCGCCAGAGGGTCGAAGGGGTGCCCACACCATAGGGTGGCGCGGGCCCCCCCTGGCCGCGCCGACCTATGGTCTGGGGGCCCAGTGCCCCCTCTCTGGTGGCTCTCGGGTGTTCTGGATGCTTCCGGGCAAAATAGGAACATGGGCGTTGATTTCGTCCGATTCCGAGAATATTTCGTTACTAGGATTCTGAAACCAAAAACAGCAGAAAACAGGAACTGGCACTTCGGCATCTTGTTAATAGGTTAGTTCCAGAAAATGCACGAATATGACATAAAGTGTGCATAAAACATGTAGATAACATCAATAATGTGGCATGGAACATAAGAAATTATCGATACGTCGGAGACGTATCAGCATCCCCAAGCTTAGTTCTGCTCGTCCCGAGCAGGTAAAACGATAACACAGATAATTTCTGGAGTGACATGCCATCATAACCTTGATCATACTATTTGTAAAGCATATGTAGCGAATGCAGCGATCAAAACAATGTATATGACATGAGTAAACAAGTGAATCATATAGCAAAGACTTTTCATGAATAGCACTTCAAGACAAGCATCAATAAGTCTTGCATAAGAGTTAACTCATAAAGCAATAATTCAAAGTAAAGGTATTGAAGCAACATAAAAGAAGATTAAGTTTCAGCGGTTGCTTTCAACTTGTAACATGTATATCTCATGGATAATTGTCAACATAGAGTAATATAACAAGTGCAATATGCAAATATGTAGGAATCAATGCACAGTTCACCCAAGTGTTTGCTTCTTGAGGTAGAGAGAAATAGGTGAACTGACTCAACAATGAAAGTAAAAGAATGGTCCTCATAGAGGAAAAGCATCGATTGCTATATTTGTGCTAGAGCTTTGATTTTGAAAACATGAAACAATTTTGTCAACGGTAGTAATAAAGCATATGTATCATGTAAATTATATCTTACAAGTTGCAAGCCTCATGCATAGTATACTAATAGTGCCCGCACCTTGTCCTAATTAGCGGGGACTCCCTGATCATCACAATGCACATGTTTTAACCAAGTGTCACAAAGGGGTACCTCTATGCCGCCTGTACAAAGGTCTAAGGAGAAAGCTCGCATTGGATTTCTCGCTATTGATTATTCTCAACTTAGACATCCATACCGGGACAACATAGACAACAGATAATGGACTCCTCTTTTATGCATAAGCATGTAACAACAATTAATAATTTTCTCATATGAGATTGAGGATATTTGTCCAAAACTGAAACTTCCACCACGAATCATGGCTTTAGTTAGCGGCCCAATGTTCTTCTCTAACAATATGCATGCTTAACCATAAGGTGGTAGATCTCTCTTACTTCAGACAAGACGAACATGCATAGCAACTCACATGAAATTCAACAAAGAGTAGTTGATGGCGTCCCCAGAAACATGGTTATCGCACAACAAGCAACTTAATAAGAGATAAAGTGCATAAGTACATATTCAATAGCACAATAGTTTTTAAGCTATTTGTCCCATGAGCTATATATTGTAAGGTGAATGATGGAATTTTAAAGGTAGCACTCAAGCAATTTACTTTGGAATGGCGGAGAAATACCATGTAGTAGGTAGGTATGGTGGACACAAATGGCATAGTGGTTGGCTCAAGTATTTTGGATGCATGAGAAGTATTCCCTCTCGATACAAGGTTTAGGCTAGCAAGGTTATTTGAAACAAACACAAGGATGAACCAGTGCAGCAAAACTCACATAAAAGACACATTGTAAACATTATAAGACTCTACACCGTCTTCCTTGTTGTTCAAACTCAATACTAGAAATTATCTAGACCTTAGAGAGACCAAATATGCAAACCAAATTTTAGCATGCTCTATGTATTTCTTCATTAATGGGTGCAAAGTATATGATGCAAGAGCTTAAACATGAACACAACAATTGCCAAGTATCACATTACCCAAGACATTTATAGCAATTACTACATGTATCATTTTCCAATTCCAACCATATAACAATTTAACGAAGAAGAAACTTCGCCATGAATACTATGAGCTAAGAACACATGTGTTCATACGAACCAGCGGAGCGTGTCTCTCTCCCACACAAGCATGATGTAATCCAATTTATTCAAACACAAACAAAAACAAAAACAAACAGACGCTCCAAGTAAAGTACATAAGATGTGACCGAATAAAAATATAGTTTCAAGAGAAGGAACCTGATAATTTTGTCGATGAAGAAGGGGATGCCTTCGGCATCCCCAAGCTTAGATGCTTGAGTCTTCTTGAAATATGCAGGGATGAACCACCGGGGCATCCCCAAGCTTAGACTTTTCACTCTTCTTGATCATAGTATATCATCCTCCGCTCTTGACCCTTGAAAACTTCCTCCACACCAAACTCGAAACAAACTCATTAGAGGGTTAGTGCATAATCAAAAATCCACATGTTCAGAGGTGACACAATCATTCTTAACACTTCTGGACATTGCCCAAAGCTACTGGAAGGTAATGGAACAAAGAAATCCACCCAACATAGCGAAAGAAGCAATGCGAAATAAAAGGCAGAATCTGTCAAAACAGAACAGTCCGTAAAGACGAATTTTAAAATGGCACCAGACTTGCTCAGATGAAAATGCTCAAATTGAATGAAAGTTGCGTACATATCTGAGGATCACTCACGTAAATTGGCATAATTTTCTGAGTTACCTACAGAGAATTAGGCCCAGATTCGTGACAGCAAAGAAATCTGAAACTGCGCAGTAATCCAAATCTAGTATGAACTTTACTATCAAAGACTTTACTTGGCACAACAAAACACAAAACTAAGATAAGGAGAGGTTGCTACAGTAGTAAACAACTTCCAAGACACAAATATAAAACAAAGTACTGTAGCAAAATAACACATGGGTTATCTCCCAAGAAGTTCTTTTCTTTATAGCCATTAAGATGGGCTCAGCAGTTTTGATGATGCACTCGCAAGAAATGGTATTTGAAGCAAAAGAGAGCATCAAGAGGCAAATTCAAAACACATTTAAGTATAACATGCTTCCTATGCATAGGAATCTTGTAAATAAACAAGTTTATGAAGAGCAAAGTAACAAGCATAGGAAGATAAAACAAGTATAGCTTCAAAAATTTCAGCACATAGAGAGGTGTTTTAGTAACATGAAAATTTCTACAACCATATTTTCCTCTCTCATAATAACTTTCAGTAGCAACATGAGCAAACTCAACAATATAACTATCACATAAAGCATTCTTATCATGAGTCTCATGCATAAAATTATTACTCTCCACATAGGCATAATCAATTTTATTAGTTGTAGTGGGAGCAAATTCAACAAAGTAGCTATCATTATTATTCTCATCAAGTGTTGGAGGCATAGTATAATCACAAAAAAATTTACTCTCCATAGTAGGTGGCACCAAAAGACCACTATCATTGTAATCATCATATATGGGAGGCAAAGTATCATCAAAGAAAATTTTCTCCTCAATGCTTGGGGGACTAAAAAGATCATGAAAACCAGCTTCCCCAAGCTTAGAACTTTCTATATCATTATCAACAATGGTGTTCAAAGCGTTCATACTAATATTACTACCAGCATGCAAATAAGATTTCATAGGTTTTTTAATTTTCGCATCAAACAATCCATGTTTTAAATCAGGAAATAGAATAAGAAGCTCATTCTTGTCCATTATGCCAAACTAGTGTAAACAAGAAACAAAAAGATGCAATTGCAGGATCTAAAGAAAATAGCTTCGAGTACTTACAAGGCGCCGGAAAATAGCTTAGTAGCCGAGATCCGGAGTGTGAGTACCTTTTACCTTTCCTCCCCGGCAATGGCGCCAGAAAATAGCTTGATGTCTACGCCCCCCTCCTTTTCCTGTAGACAGTGTTGGGCCTCCAAGAGCAGAGGTTTGTAGAACAGCAGCAAGTTTTCCCTTAAGTGGATCACCCAAGGTTTATCGAACTCAGGGAGGAAGAGGTCAAAGATATCCCTCTCATGCAACCCTGCAACCACAAAGCAAGAAGTCTCTTGTGTCCCCAACACACCTAATAGGTGCACTAGTTCGGCGAAGAGATAGTGAAATACAGGTGGTATGAATATATATGAGCAGTAGCAACGGTGCGTAAAATAGCTTGTTGGCGTGTAGTTGATGGTGGTAGTATTGCAAAGAGTAGTAACACGGTGAAACAAGAAACAAGCAGTAGTAACGCAGCAGTATTTAGGAACAAGGCCTAGGGATTACACTTTCACTAGTGGACACTCTCAACATTGATCACATAACAGAATAGATAAATGCATACTCTACACTCTTGTTGGATGATGAACACATTGCGTAGGATTACTCGAACCCTCAATGCCGGAGTTAACAAGCTCCACAATTCAATGTTCATATTTAAGTAACCTTAGAGTGCATGAAAGATCAATTCGACTAAACCAAGTACTAACATAGCATGCACACTGTCACCTTCATGCATATGTAGGAGGAATAGATCACATCAATACTGTCATAGCAATAGTTAACTTCGCAATCTACAAGAGATCATGATCATAGCATAAACCAAGTACTAACACGGATGCACACACTGTCACCATTACATCGTGCAGGAGGAATAAAACTACTTTAATAACATTGCTAGAGTAGCACATAGATAAATTGTGATACAAATACATTGCAATCATAAAGAGATATAAATAAGCACCTCACTATGCCATTCATCAGTGAATAAATATTCTGTGAAATATAGCCTAAGAGACCCACACGGTGCACACACTGTCACCTTTACACACGTGGGACAAGGAGTCTCCGGAGATCACATAAGTAAAATTCACTTGACTAGCATAACGACATCTAGATTACAAGCATCATCATATGAATCTCAATCATGTAAGGCAGCTCATGAGATTATTGTATTGAAGTACATAGGAGAGAGATGAACCACATAGCTACCGGTACAGCCCCGAGCCTCGATGGAGAACTACTCCCTCCTCATGGGAGCAGCAGCGGTGATGAAGATGGCGGTGGTGATGATGGAGAAGCCTTCCGGGGGCACTTCCCCGTTCCGGCAGCGTGCCGGAACAGAGACTCCTGTCCCCCAGATCTTGGCTTCGCGATGGCGGCGGCTCTGGAAGGTTTCTGTGGGTTTCGTCAATCGTATCAGGGTTTTCGCGACGGAGGCTTTAAATAGGCGAAGAGGCAGCGCCAGAGGGTCGAAGGGGTGCCCACACCATAGGGTGGCGCGGGCCCCCCTGGCCGCGCCGACCTATGGTCTGGGGGCCCAGTGCCCCCTCTCTGGCGGCTCTCGGGTGTTCTGGATGCTTCCGGGCAAAATAGGAACATGGGCGTTGATTTCGTCCGATTCCGAGAATATTTCGTTACTAGGATTTCTGAAACCAAAAACAGCAGAAAACAGGAACTGGCACTTCGGCATCTTGTTAATAGGTTAGTTCCAGAAAATGCACGAATATGACATAAAATGTGCATAAAACATGTAGATAACATCAATAATGTGGCATGGAACATAAGAAATTATCGATACGTCGGAGACGTATCACGCATCGCCAACTCCTTCGTCTCGAGGGTTTCTTCCGGTAAGCATCATGCTGCCTAGATCGCATCTTGCGATCTAGGCAGCATAAGCCTATTTGTTGTTCATGCGTTGCTCGTACTGAAGCCTTTTTGATGGCGAGCAACGTAGTTATCTTAGATGTGTTAGGGTTAGCATTGTTCTTCGTATTATATGCTATCGTCGTGCAACCCTTATACATCTAGCCGCCCTTACACCTATCTTAGGTGTAAGGGCGGCACCCCGCTTGATCTTTATTTAGTAGATCCGATCCGTTACGGTTGCTCCTTGTTCTTCAAGGATTAGTTTAATATCTGCAATAGTTAGGCCTTACAAAGGGTTGGGGGATCCAGCGGCGCGTAGGGTGTCGTTTGCTAGTCCTAGACAGGATGTTCCGAGGATCAACCTCGTGTTGGTTTTTAGGCCCTATCTAGGATCGGCTTACGATCACCGTGCGTGGCCGCGAGGCCCAATCGTGAGTAGGATGATCCGATTATGCGATGAAAACCCTAAATCGTCGTAGATCGTTTTAGCTTTATCTTGATCAAGCAGGACCACCATATATTCGTGCACCTCGTACGAATCATGGGTGGATCGGCTCTTTGAGCCGATTCACAGGACAACCTGAGAGCCGATCGAGGCTCGTATTTAATGTTTACGTGTATGCCATGCAGGAAACTAAGCGAGGCATCTCCATCACCTCCCTGACCAGGTATAGGTCAGGTGGCACGCCCTTGCACCAGCATCGGACGTGCGTGCCGGAGTTCTTTGCGGGCCGTCGCTCGGAGGGACCAGGGCCAGCCGCAGCCCTAAGTTGTTCCCGGCTCTACTGTGTTGCCCGTCGTTGCTCGCCGGTGGGTTTCTGACCGCAACAATATGGTAGGCAGAGATTACAAATCCTAGACTACCTAATATACCTATACCAAATATATCTCTAACACTCCCCCGCAGTCGTAGCGGTAGTGACATGAACAACAGTAGCGTCGCGGACGATCAGACTGGAGAGAAGTCGAAGGTAGGAACCAACGGGCTGACATTCCCCGGCAGTCGTAGCATGAGCGTCATGGACGATGTCGCGTCGCAGATGCTTGGACTGTAGAAGAAGCCGAGGTGCTCATGCGAGGTGATAGCCCTTTGTGCCGATGTCGAGGTAGCCGAGAACATGGGTGCTGCAACCTTGGTCGAGGGAGCCGCGCGAGGGATTGCCGTGGTCGATGTCGTGGCCGGGTGCTGGTATGGATGTAGCCGCATGCGAGGTGGTGTGCGAGGAGAGTGACAGAGACGCGCCGAGGCAGTCGTGGAGATGGTCGATGCCGAAGTCGATGCAGTCGGAGCCATCGAGGACGATGTGCGGCCCTAGTTTTGCCAGAACTAGGCGCACGTCGGGGACGAAGACATACTCCGGTTTTGCCAGAACCGAGTACGCAAAGACGAAGTCGGCGACGCGATCGAGGCAGTCGTAGAAGAGTCGATACTGATGAAGACGTTGTCAAAGGCGATGAAGACGAGGCGCAGGTCCGAGCTTGCCAGACCCGGGGACGCGTCGGGGACGAAGGCACATACCGGTGTTGCCAGTACCGGGCGTGCGGGGGCAGGGAACATTACAAACTGCACGCCATGTCGGAGTACACTAGCAGAGGAGGTCTCGACGATGGGTGTCGGAGTAGAGGAGTAGGTGGCGTAGTCGAGGAAGAGGCGAGTCTCGACGATGGTTGTCAGAGTAGAGGAGCAGGTGGCGTAGTCGGGGAAGAGGCGAGGACACTGGTGGCAAAGCTGTAGCGTACGGAGACGTAGAAGGCGGCTAACCCAGCGGTGACCTAGGGTGGTCATGTTGGATGCCTATACGGGCGTTGCGGTGGTCGGCGAGCCCAGCGCGACCTGGAGTGGTTGGCGAGGAAGATCCAACGGCGTGACAAAGACCATGCGCGGATGGAGATGACCCACGCCGAAGGGGCGGAGCTATGGTCGCCTCGGACGTTGGTGCGCGGTGGATGGCGAAGTAGACTGCGGGCGGCGACGTCTCGGCTCGAGGGGCCGGCGTAGCCGTAGGGCGCTAGTCGGTGCAGCGGCGGGAGACCACCAGCGATGTACACGCCTCGGAAGACGCGTCATAGGCTGGTAGCGTGGACCAAAGGCGGCGGCGCTGCGGCCCGAAGGGGCGACGCAGCGGCAACCCGATGCTCGATCGGTGGTAGGCGCGTGCTCGGGGACGTGCTTGGCGGATACGTGCACGGGGTCGGTTGGTCAGACCAACGTCGGCGCTACACGTGCCATGGCGTGGACGACGTGCCGCAGATCAGAGTCATTGGCGACGTTGTCGGTGATGTCCCGGGCGATGACGGCGAAGAAGAACCGGCGATGGAGACCGTGCAGGCGAAGGCGTCCGGCTGCGACGCAAACGGCGTCCCATGTGCATCGCGTGTAGCCGTGCCCCACGGTAGATGGAGGCGGGCCGGCCGAGGCGGAGACGACGCGGGCGAGCCGGCCGCGGCAGCCTACCTAGGCATGCGCTGCAGCCAGCCAGCGAGTCGACCGCGGTGGCCAGCGTAGGGCGGATGATGGAGGAGAGCCGGTGCAGAATCAACGCCGAGGTTGGAGTAGAGGCGCGTGGTGATGGCGGCGGTGGGCGACTCAATCCGATCTATGATCGGCAAAACCAAAAAAAGAAAACGCCAGTCGAGCGACCGGCGGAGCAAAAAGAAAACCAATCTACATATTAAAAAAAAAAACTCGAGGGTAGCGGATCAACGGATCGGCGAACGAACCCTCATACGGATTGCGCGGCTCCCGGATTAGATCATGGAGATCGACCTCCCTGGGGGCGGCGCGGCACGGAAGTTTGGGCGGCGGCTAGGTTAGGATCGGCGCCACTCTGATAACATGTAGAACGATAGAGAGGGATGCGAAATATGTTGGATGTTGTATTGAGCCTCTCGGGCGAGTATATATAGTGGTACGGACTTAGAGGCTAAGATAGCTCTCCTAAAGATATGGTAGGCAGAGATTATAAATCCTAGACTCCTAATATATCTATACCAAATATATCTCTAACATTAATAAATCTGGTTTGGACCTTTTTTTCCACCCAAAAGTGCAAAATTTGGTTATTTGCTGTTTTAGATCTTTCCGTAATACGCTAGAGGTGCTGTGATGCGCTAGTGTTGTACGAAGTTCCCTGGTTCTTACCGTGAGGATTAGCCTTAGAGCATCTCCAATACGGCGCTGTAAAACACACTTATGCAGAAAAAAAAACCAATTATTTTAGTGCGTGCGGATGATCAATGCGTTTGAGCAGACACGTGAATATAGAGCACGCACAAAATTATTTACCGTGTGCGGCAAAAAGCGGCAAAAGACGCGCTAAATTTGCCGTGTCGGCTCCAACACACGGTATGAAAAAAGAAATGGCGCACGATATATAAAAAAAGGGTGACCAACCGTCATATCACCGAATCGCCACTCCACCACTTTCCATCGCCGCTCTCGCCTCCACCGCCTCCACGCTGACATGCCTCCGCGCCGCAGCTTCTCCATCTACCGCGACTTGCGTGTACAGCCAGCGGGAAACTTCTACGTGGAGGGACCGCGCACGAGGTCACGCACTCCTACGACTCAGGTGGCATGGCGGCTCGACCGTCCGTGCCGTGACCTCAACGTCCACAACATCAACTCCGTCGACTAAGCGGAGATGGTGGCACTTTCACCTCGCCTTGTAACCGACGAGGAGAGGCAGCGCCAGCGCCGGCTAACCATCGCCGCGGCGGACGATCGTGCCCTGTCAACGTGGCGCGAGAACTTCCCTCAAGACATCATCGATGAGAACCACACCTACTACTGGATCCCCTGCTCACAGGTGCACCCGGCCGGCCTCCGCGCCTGATCTTCATTCTCCTCGGCGTTTGCATTCTGGATACTTCCACGCGTAAGAGGTAGCATCAGTCACAGATAAATCAGTGGCGAATTTTCCTCTCAAAACTTGAAATGCTACTTTATCTAGATTATTCCATCTTTTGTGTTTATAACAAGATATAATTGTCTTATTCGATCAGGTAAACATGGCTATAAATGTATGTGTTGTATCTAATGCATGATTTAGACATTGAGCCATTCTACTAAAATACTTACATTATAATTTGTTGTTGCTACAGACAAGTAAAATTAGTTTTGTTGACAAATGAAATAGATCTTCAAAGAGTACTCATTATATGTATTTTGCTTAACAACCAACACATGTATGGAATAGATTGCATGAACCTCGTTGATTAGCCCACACACTCTTAGGTTGCGTGTGGTACTCTACGATCCAATAATCTATGTTCGTATGTACAATAAAAATGCAAAAATAAAATCCAAAAAATGTTCCAAAACCATGAAGTATATTCTACACGACAAAATATGAAAACTAAAATAATAGATGATGATGTAAGATATGCAATGCTATATAATTTAGTCAATGTTTAGTCTTATGATTGATTTAGTAGATGCTATGATCCTTCGCCAGTTTCAAATTTGAACCATTGTTTCCGTTATGTGATGATATTGTATGTAGTTGAGCAAAACAACCCATAAACTAGAAAAGAGCTTCTGAAGGTATTGCATTTAGTTGAGCAAACCAGCCCATAAACTAGCAAAGAGCTGGTGATATTGTGATCTAAAGAGAGTGTTGCCTCCGGAAATATGATGAGGTACCAAATTTTATTGATGTTCATGTGTTAGTCAAAATGGTCTAATAATTCTGAGGTTTTTCCTTAAAAAATAATAAATGTAAAAGTTTGTTAACATCAGAAAAGCAGTACATTTAGCTACCCATATTAACCTCGCGCTGACAGGGCCACACAAATGTTGCATAGGCCGATGGAAAAAGAAATATTCAAATTTTATACTTTCATAAAGAAACCACCAGAAATTCACAAGCATACTAGTGTACATGTTTGCCGAATTGTAAGATTCTTCCTAAAATAAATCAAAAGAATAAGAGTTTGAAAAGATAAGAAGATTGGTCGTGTCTAGTATTTTGACTTTGCTTATTCGTGTACATTATGTATATATATCTAATTTATTTTTGAAACATCTTCTAATGCTAGTACTACCTCTATACTGGTTTACAAATCAATTACGCATTTCGAAACAGAAGTTTGACTACAAATTTGACCAACAAAATATAAGATATATATGCCATAAAAATTATACGATTGGATTCATATTCAAAAGAAGTTTTCAATAATATAATTTTTGTGATATATATCTTATATTTTGCTAACTAAATTAGTAGTCAAACTTCTTTCTCGAAATGCATAATTACCCTATAAACCAAGTAGTGAACATTGAAATATGCATGCTTGATTTGTTTGAGTATATATATTTTTTTGGGATACAACGGATTTTGAAATATTGTTTCGTAATGACGCGGCTGCCATGCCGCGCCGTCTAGCAATACGGCGTTTGCGCAGCCGAGTCGCACCTCACATGCTGCTAGATCCCCTGCTCAGTCACAGCTGCTCGCGCATCGTACGCCACAGCCGCGTAGCGGCAACGGACCCGAACCGGACCACACGTTCATACTACGCGATTGATGCACACTAGTGATTGGGGCGCCTCCTCGCCGGCTCTGTGCTGCCCAATCGCTACCAAATCGAGGTGCTACTGCAATATAGGCATCCAAACTCCCCTAATGCAATGAACACAGCAGCTCTCCTGCTGTTATTAAAAATAAATAAATATAGGCATCCAAAGGAGATGCTCCAGACCCATGTACAACCGGCAACTAAGAAATAAGGGGCGGCCAAATGAGCATTTACAGAACTACAGATTCCATAGAAAAATATGTTATCTCGAACAAAATTGACTATTTGTCAGGAAGTTACTGTCTTTTTCTTAGCCGTACTGTGATGCAGACTTCACTCTTAACAACTAATTTTCAGTCAGATGACACTGCCCACGATCTTTGTTCCAGTTCAGTTATTTTAAATGGAGATTCACATGCCTACTTAAGATGTGCTCAGCATCTGCTCTGATGCATGGAAAGAGAACTGTTGTATTGTCAAGAATAACCAAGAAACATGATTTATATGGACGACACCTTATAACTGTGTATACTGTGATTTTTTGCCCTTTAGCCTGATTATATCCTAGAGATGGCTGGTATAAGTATTTCCACTGAGAAGCAAGTACCTAGTTTATCCTGACAGTATGTGCAAGTGAGAAAGGGCTCGCATATTATTATTTCTAACTTACGTTAGTAGATTCTTCTATCCTTACTGCATATTAAAATATGTCACGTGATTTTCTAGAGTTATAGATAACTGGTTAGTGTATCCATGTGATCTCTTCACGTGTCAAGTGAACATGTACTACATCAGTTGGGACAACCAGCACATACCTAAACTAAACTCTTATGCACTCGATTGGAAGCCAGAGTAAAAGGAAGTTGCCCCGTTCATAAATTTCAGTGTTACAGGTTGGCCTGCCTCACAACAGACTCAACAACTTTGCAGTATATAGGGCAGAACATGCCTAGTCCTTGCAAGCCACATCAAACCCAGCTTATCATATCCCTATCAAAGGCTAAAGCTTACCAGCAATTCAACAAATTCGTAAATCCAGCTGGGAAACAATAGTAGCCCCCAGGCAGCAATTTCCAGTAACACAGCGACCTGTAGGAAAAAAATAAAGAACAAAGTAAGCATGTCAAGAAAAATACCAACAAAGCAAATCCGAAAGGCCCAAGAGAGTAGAAACGGCGAAGGAGCATCAAAAAGAAAGGAGAGGGAAACAAATTAGGGGCCCAAAACAAACCAGTAAAGAAATCCAAAGCATGAAGACAGAGAAGTAGAAGTGAAAAGAAAAGGAAGCAAAGATGAAAAGATTCCTGAAGCTAAGAGAACTGAGTTCCAGCTCAGTGGCAAGGCAAGGCGAGTGCGCAACCAGCCCACCCGGGTTCGAATCCCCATCTCGCGGTAATTTCGCGGGAGGGGCGAACTTTAATCGGGTTATCATCCTAGCGTCCATCCGCGGGGAGAGTCTCATTTCTACCTAACAACGTATAGCCAAGGGAGGGATCATTTCCCCGTTGGTCAACGTTTTAAGATTCCTGAAGCTAAAAAAGAATTAGTGAAATCAAACCGAGACCTGAATAGAAAAAGGAAATCAGTTAAATCAAACCAAGATCTGAACAAAGACTTGAAGAGAGACCTGAAAAGAAAAAGGAAATCAAACCGAGACCTGAAATCAGTGAAACCAAATCGAGACCTGAATGTACAGTTAACACATCAGTTTTTTTTCTCGAACACACACCAAAGCGTGCGTCTCTGTATATTAAAAGAAAACCATCAAGAAGACGGGAGCATTAGTTGGGCACCATAATCCATGTACATGTAAACACAAGTCATGGAGTAAACTGAATCTTGTTTCCTTAACAAAGTTATTTTAATACTCCCTCCGTCACATGAAACATGACTTAGATTTGTCGATACATCCAAATTTTGAAAAATCTAAGACATGTTTCATGGGACGGAGGGAGTATTAAGCATGTATAAAATTTATCACTTCAATGCAAGAGAATCTATATCAAACCCTTTTCCATTAGCTCAACCTTCGAAACCTTTCAAAGTTTGCCCGCAAAAATAACTTTTAAAACTTGTATCAGAAGATAGAAAGAAATTCTATCACGTGGGCTATATCATTTTCTATTTTTAAATAGCCTTTAGGTCTTGCACAAAACTGCGTACTGAGTTATTACTATAATTGCTACAATCCGCATGACACGACAACACAACAGATACCAAGGTGAGGGGATTGATGCATCATAGGAAGTATATACTCTTGTGGACTGAATGCGTATTTCAGCATTAATCTAATATACATGTAAAATATTGAACTGGTCATCGAGTAGTAGCAATACCTAAACTTACAAAGGGCCATGAGCCACCACCAATGAAGCTGCACCAATATTTACAATGCGGTGACAACACAGCTTGATTTTCATAGATTGCTCCTACTAGCGGCCACAGACTTCTGTCATAGCAATGCTAAAAGTAAATATTTCGAGATGATACTGTAATTGGAGAAAGGAAATTAAAGAAAAACATGTCATGGCGAGCTTCCACCCAACCTCTCTAACTAATTCGGAAATGTCCAATCAAACTGTTGCAAGGAATACAAGCATCTTCACAGGTGAATGAATAAAATAATTTGCATCCATCATCTGCACATGAGTATGCTTGTGCCCACAAGGGATAAAGATATGAATGGCCTGATTGGAAAGAATAATCTGCCTTTCCATGTCAGAGTAGACAGTGGGAACACCTGAATGATAAATGATGGGAAAGAAAGCATGATACCAGGATCACGTTTTCAAACTCTAGTCAAGGTGCAAGCATGAATAGAAAGGATCTAACAACATCAAGAATAACTAAAAACTGAAATTAGAAAGGTGAGCTAGTTATCTATACCTGGACAATTGCAGTGACCTTTTTTAATCTGTGCTAAATCTTTTCTAAACTTCCGTAGTAAGGAACATAAAAGGTTTTTCAGAAACAAGACATGTACCAACGAAAAGGTTATTTAGACGAAACTCTTACCTGCATAAAGGATGCAGCATCGTCCACAACAGTACCACCGCTTTCTCTAACATCAACAATGCCTAAAAATCATCATATTAGTGTTACCAACTCATATCAGCCGAAAAGGGATTAGAGTAAGATTTTCAAGCCAACCATGCTTGAAAACAATATGCATATGAAGATAGCTGCATCAATTTTCAGACAGGAACCACAGTTTTCCAGACACATAATTATTATGACAGGGTAACATTTTCAGAACTAATCACCACGTCGGTATTTAAGAGGGTGATTAGCAGAAAACAAAGAAACAAATAGCCACAAAGAAATCTAGACAGGATAACACAATAAGTAAGAGATAAGGAGGGTTTTTTTATAGAAAGGATATCTTTATTACTTAAGCATATTTTACAGAGAGGAGCATGAAAGGATTCATGCTAACAACAGTGAGGATGTCCCTAGATGGACATTGACCTGTGTTTCAACATAAACACCTGAAGGCTAAAGATATGTTATGAAGCCTAGTTGCTAAACGAGCCTGATGATGAGCTTTGACACTGGAGTTTTTGGGCAGATGGCTGATCCTGTTTGCCTGGAAGGAATTGCTAGATTGAATTGCAACAATTAGGGGCATGATCATCCAGTGGCCTGGGGCAGCTACAATATTAGTTACAGCTGATGCCGATGTCAAGACGGAGTTGTCCGTGAAGAAGCGAGGCGCCTGCATATGTAGTATATCAGCAAGTTTGGTTGGCAGGAGAAGGACAAACGTTTCAGCTTGAAGTGGAGACGACGCTGGTGGAGACATGGCTGAAATGTACATCTGTTTGCAGTGCTGGTTGTGCTCCATTTGGATGTAGATGCCTATGTCGGCTGGAGCTGAGTGAGTGCCTTTCTCCAGCTTCCACGCAGCTGTCACAGAAAATAGCTTCACCTGCAAAGTTGGAAGGAATTTAAACCATGGGCGCTGACTGGTAAGCTTGCTGCAAGTTCTTTTGATCTTCAGAGCAGCCCGTAACCTCCGGTTATTTTATTCCTTTCATTTAATTGCGTCATGAAATAATAAAAAATGGCATACTACAGAAACAAAATTAGTCTCAAATTATCTGTGTCACACTCAAGAGAACACCTACACAAATCACCTTTCTATCTTTCAAATACAGGATCCTGATGAACCTGAAAAGAGGAAGGACAACTACCCATCCTAATCCGTCAGCCATCAGCTGAACCACAAAATGGAAGAAAACTTCTTAACAATTACAAAAGCCTCACATGGACCTGCTTGACCTTGTCGAAGAGGTAGCGTGGCGACGCGTCTCCGGTCCGTGTCGGCGGTTGCAGAGGAGTGGATAGAGTTGGACCTGGTTGTAATTTGTGTTTCCTTTGAGGTCCTCCGTACTACTGTGCTTGGTTAATAGATCCGGGGGTTATTCGCCAAAAAAAAAGTAATACGGAACAACAGTGTGTAGGTGCCAGCAATGTCAACAATTTGAACTACCAGGCAGCATATCAGGCTGACTGTTTTTTTTGTGTGGCACGACTTCCTTACTCTAGCATGACTTACAGAAATCCCAACAACATAAAACACTTCAATCCCCAGCTCATAACAAGTAATCTGAAATAGGCATTGTTAATAACAGAAAGCATAACTGCAAATCACAAGTCCATATCCTGTTTCCCACAGAGCATCAACGTAATGCAGATGACTCAAGCATAGGCATACTTATTGTGGGTAATTATCCATTCATTAGGATAGTAACATATGAACACATCTAATTGCTATCACTTAAATATTCAGTGACCTAAAAAAATAAAAAATGAAAAGTCAGGAAAATAAAATAGACAATACGTCTTGGGTGGTTGATAATCAACTGAAGATCAAATATAACGGCTCTCTACATGTACACAAACTTTTGGGGTGGTGGGTAAACTAAAACATGTTTTACAAAAGGAAATTATTTTATGGTTTATTATGCAAAGCAAGAGGTTAATATGAAACCTTCACCTTCGTCATAAATCTTACTTTTCCCATCGTTCCCAAATGTGCACAGTGCACTCCTTGTGTCTAGAGCAATCAACCTGAAAATGAAAATCAGAGAACTCGATGACAATAATATGTAACATATCAGAAGAAGAAAAAACCACCTTGTTCTTCACCAAGATTTTAGCCAATCTTCTCTCAACTTGTTCTTTGTACGCGCAGAACTCATGTTTGCATCAACACTTACAAAATCAAAATCAAAGAGTATCTCACTTTCTGGGTGGGAAATCAGAAGAACCCACAAAAATTCCCTGGCTAGCGTACAAGTCACACAGTTAGCAACTGAAACAACAATGAGTTATGCAATCAATCAACTAAAGCTAACATCAATATACTTCACACAAAGTGGCGGGAGAGGAAGAACCGAAGAGGGGAGGCGGGTGGCCGGAAACACGTGATCTCGCCTGGGGCGGTGAGGACGTAGGTGCCGACAAGGTGGCCTGCACCGGTGGCCCGCCGCTTGCGTCCATCCCCTTGAGCGGACATATCCTGCGGGAAGAAGGAATCCAACGGTCGCAGGGGACGCCGTCTCTGCTCCTCCTTTCCCAGCGGTGGCAGCCAGCCGAAGTCGACGCGGAAGACGGCTAAGACGAGGGGCATGAAATCGACGCCGCCGGCGCCCCTTGCCCTACCCGCGCTGCTCAGCCGCCGTTCAGGTTCCTCCACCGGGCTCGGGCCAGCTAAGAACTGTAGGAAATATGTGTCCTACAACTATATTCAATTTACTTGGAACTTCATATATTCTGTTACCTCATTATGGAATTGAAACATGTCTTTATACATGGAATTGCTATGGTTATTAGCATGAAAATTATGTTTGCTGGAACTTGTACTTAAGGATTTGCTTAAGGAAACTGGTTTGTTAATATTGGAATACAGTATCTATGATACACTGGAAATATAGCCTGGGCACAATATTAATTGGAAGGAACTAGGCTATTAATCAGACTACAGCCCTGATGTAGGCCTACATAATTAGTCGGAATTTAATTTAATTATGACACATACCTCACATATGTGTGTTCTGGGACATGTACAAATAGTATCCAATTAACAGATAAATTAATTTTATCTGGACACTGTTTGGAAAACGAGTTTAAAATAACTTGGAAGCTTATCTGTAATTGGAGTCGGACTCTGGAAATTACAGTATAAGTAGGTCCTACCCTCTAGCCTCAATTTTGCAATTGTGAGCGACACCACGAAAAAGTGCAGAGGAATAGAGGGTAGACCTAATTCTCCTCCAATTCTTACATTGTATCAGAGCTTACGCTTTAGAGTTGACAGCAATTAACCGGAATAGAGTACGGTTTAGCTTGGTCGTCAATCTCCGATCTGAATCTAACTTCCGCTGCACCTCTGCTTTAATCCCGTACGCCGCGCACAGGAGATAGATCGATTCCTTGTCTCGCTGGAACTCGCTGCCGCCTCCACAGATCACAGCTCCCGTTGATACCCACCAAGTCGCCTACCACCTGAGCCTCCTGCCGTCCCCTGCTGTTCGCTGCACGGACACACCGCCCCGGCGCAAGTATCGCAAGTCGCCGTGAAGCTCCGCCCGCGACTTCGTTCGCCGTCGCCCCGGTTGATCCCAGGTCGAGGTAGCACCAACGCCCCCTCCGATTTACTCAACCAGGCTGCAGTCTCCTCTCCCATGAGCTACAGGTTCGGAATCTGCAGCTTACGCCCACGCATACTGCTAGTCTGTTGTTGTTGGCGTCACAAGGACCACTTCCAGTCTGAAATTTGCTTCGGGAATTACTCTCCAATGGCCTCAAATAGTGTTTTTGCTGAACTGCTGAGATCATATAAGTTGGATGGATCAAATTACACTATTTGGAAGAGAAAAATCATGTTTTTACTCACTGCTGAAAACATAGATTATATTACTATGACACCTGAGCCAAATGAACCATCCGTGAATGCTTCGGAAGATGAAAGAGACAATTATGAAGAAGAGATGAAGGAGTGGACTACTGATAATAAAAAGTCTAGAGTCTATATACTTGGTTCTATGTCTGATTCATTAGCTACTGAGTATGAATCTGAGAAGGCTTCCTACAGAATTTTGAGAAGGCTAGAGGAGGATTTCGGTGAAGTTCTTTAATCAAAGTTCTTAGCTTGTTCAACAGATTTTTGACAGCAAAGATGACTGATAATGTTTCTGTTAATGAGCATCTGAATAAATTATCTGTGTTGAATGAGGAATTGAGAGTTGCAGGCTACCCTTTTCCTGAACAAGTACTAGTCATGGTGGCGCTGAATTCTTTGCCGCACTCATGGGAACAATTCAAGATTTCTTTCTACCATTCTGAGAGAACTCTGAACATGCGCTCGTTCAGACATCATTTGCTCATGGAAGAAGACAGAAAATCTTCACAAGGGAAGGAGAGACACTCACATCATAATGAGTTGCACCTTGGCGAAGATAGGAGAAACTGGAATAAAAAGAATTCTACAGGAGACTTGAGGGAAAAAATAAATAGAAAGAGAGATTGGGATAATCATGACAGATGGGGTTCAAATCAGAATTTCGACAAGAAGTATTACAAGTGTCACAATTGTGGAGATTATGGGCATTTTCGCAATGATTGCAAGAAGAGGAGGAAACCATCCAAACCCTATGAGAAGCATAAGAGACCAAATCAGGACAAGCATGATGACAAGCATCGGGACAAGTATCAGGACAAGCGTCAGGACAACAAGAAGGATAATTCTTCTCCTGATGGTATGTGTAATTTATTTGTTTGTTCTGAATCTTTATTTACTACTTCTGCATCAGATCATTGGGTAGTAGATTCTGGTTCCACTTGCATATTGCAAGGAATGAGTCTGGCTTCTCGTCTTTAAAACCAATTGAAAAGGGAACTAGATTTATTTATCTAGGAACTACTGCTAAAGCTGATATATTAGGAGTTGGTGACTATACCCTTAAACTCCCTAGTGGAGGAAAGTTAATTTTGAAAGACACGGTCTACTCACCAAATATGAGAAAGAATCTGATCTCCGTTTCTAGGCTGGAATTAATTGGTTTTAAGGTCTTGTTTGGAGATGCAAAAGTTAAAATACTGATGAACGGAATATTAAATTAGTTCAGTCAGGAAATAGATTTGATGGTCTGTATTATATTGAGGATTTCCTAGATATTGATAAAATGGATTGCATGGTTACTGAACAAAACTCTGTGGTGAGGAATATAAATGGTAATAATAATAGTTCTGAATCATATCTTTGGCATCTTCGGTTGGGTCATATCTCAAAGAACAGAATTAAAAGGCTCATTAGTTCTGGAATTGTAAACTTCAAGTGGGAAGACTATGGCATTTGTGAGGCTTGTGTCGTAGGAAAGATGACTAGGGAGCCCTTTCCCAAGGCGTCAAGGTCAAGTGAACCACTTGATATAATTCATTCAGATATTTATGGGGAAATGTCTACACCCACAATTGGACAGAAACTCTACTTCATTACATTTATAGATGATTACTCAAGGTACGGCTATGTTTATCTCATTAAGCATAAGTCGGAAGGTTTTGACATGTTCAAGATATTTAAATCTGAAGTAGAGAATCAACTCAATAAGAAAATTAAGGTACTAAGAACTGATCGTGGTGGTGAATACATGTCAGGAATCATGGATGAATTTTGCAAAGAAAATGGAACTGTTCATCATTATACTTTACCTTACACTCCTCAGCAAAATGGCGTGGCTGAAAGGAGGAATAGAACCCTAATGGATATGGTTAGGTCCATGATGGCATACTCCGATCTTCCTTTATCTTTTTGGGGAGAGGCTCTGTAAGGGTATTTTACCCATATCCATTATTTTGGTAACAATGACACCGTGCTAGAGTATTTGACATAATACGTTTATAAGGATTATCTCAGGTATTAGGAAAAGAGGCATAAATGGTGTATCAAAGGAACAAGAAGGCTAAAGGAGACCCCCACTTCAACAACAATCAAAAAGGGGTCTACAGCAGAAATCCGGTCTGCCGCCCGGCCAGCCGGCCTACCGACCGGCCTGCCCGGCGTGCCGACCGGTCAACCGGGCGCCAACCGGGCGCCAACCGTGCGCCGGACAAAGCTCCGGTCAACCGGCCTCCCTACCGGCGGGCCCGGCGTGACGGCCGGTCAACCGGGCGCCAACCGGATGTGCTCCTGGACGACACAAAGTGACCCCGGTCGGGGTCCGTCCTGCCGACCGGTTTGGACCGTCTGGTCCGGTCTCTGATCCGGTCCGACCGGCCTCTGGACCGACGCTCCGGTCTGTGGTCCGGTTGACCGGGTCTGTCGAGAGAAAAGCTGAGGTGGCAAGTGACCAACGGCCACATTTCGAAGAACACTATAAATAGCCCTTCCCCTACCTCTGAACACTTAGGCACTACACTTCAAACTGTTCTTGAGCTCTCTCTCTCATACTCCATTGCTAGAAACACCAAAAGCCTCAGATCTCCCTCCTCCTCCACCCAAACTCAAATACCTCCGGGGAAACGATAGAGGAGGACCCGATCTACTGTTCTACCAAGCCAAATCTCATTCCCCCTTGTATTCATCGAGATCTTGCTCTCTAGGGTTCCTAGGGAAACCCTAGGTGGGCAAGAGTGGTCCGGAAGCTTCCGGACTGTGGATTTGCTCCGGACAAGATTGTGAAGGTTTGGAGGCTACCTCAAAGTCTACCACAAGTGAGTGAGCTATTCCTTCGTGGGATAGGCTCCGGAGAATAGGGTGAGCCTTCGTGGCGTGGGGAATCCTTCGTGGGACCTCCACCCCTCCAAACGTGACGTAACTTCTTGCAAAGGAAGGGAACACGGGAATACATCCTCGTCTCCGCGTGCTATCGGTTATCTCTAACCGAACTCCTTACTTGTGATTTAACTGCCTGTGAGAGCCTTCGTGCTCGAGTTAGTTGTATTCTCATATAGGTTGTCTCACCTAGTTGCATTAGGCTCATCTTTATATTCCGCAAAGCCTAATATTGCAAAGAAAGAATTAAAATTTGTATTCACCCCCCCTCTAGGTTTACCATCTCTATACGTTCAATTGGTATCAGAGCCTGGACTCTTATTAAGAGCTTCACCGCCTTAAGAGTGAGATGGATAAACTATTCGAGGGTCTAGATGAAGACCTTTCGGTTAAAGAGATGAAATCTAGATTCTTGGCATATGATGCCGAGAAGAAGAAAAAGGAGGATGACCTACAAAGCCAAATGGCAGAGATGACTACCATGCTTAAGAACTTGACTAGTGGGACTCCTAGTGCGGCTTCAGCCTCTCTAGGGAGTTACCATGATGTTAACCATGACTATCCCAAAAACACTTCACCCATGCCTCATATAAACCATAGTGGGAATGTTCCCCATTTTGATGGAACTCACTTTCCTTTTTGGAAATCTGCTATGGAATCTCATATTCGCAGCTGCAGTGTGGAGTTATGGGAGATCATTGTTCATGGATACCAGAAGCCACATGATCCCGTTCGGTTGACCTCCACCGAATTCTACAACCGTCAACTCAATGCCTCCGCACATGACAAGATTAGAAGTGGCATCAACCGCAAGCTCCTTGATCAAGTCATAGACATTGAGTCCGCTAAAGAGTTGTGGGATCGAATCGTAGTACTCCAAGAGGGAACCGATTTGATCCAATCAGCTCTTTATGAGATCGCAAAGCAAGAGGCCCACTAGTTCATGATTCGAGGAGAATCCGTGGCCGATGCCTATGCAAGGCTTGGTGCTCTTAGAGTAAGGGTCGAGGGACTTGGTGTTGAGAAGTACAATGACGGCTTCGAGATGAATGAGGCATTCATAAAATCCAAGGTTATTGCTATGATTGCCGTCAAGCAACAAGACACCAACCTTGCACTCAACTTGCAAATCATGACCAAGAGTGCTGATTTGAACTCCGATGATCTAGTCTCCTATGTGGCCGCCAATGAAAACATGGCCAAGGCAGGAAAAAGGCTCATGGCAATGAACCGTGTTGATGAAGTCTCACACAACCATGAAGCATCACACAACCTTGCTCTCAAAGCTAGAGGTGACCATGGAAGAGAAGAAGACTATGAAATTGAAGAAGATGAAGAGATGACTTCAACTAGTGACATTGCTACCGACTTTGCTTTCTTTGCCAAGAAGTACAAGGGAAAGCTTCCAATGCTCTTCAATGATAAGAAGAAGAGAACTTGCTACAACTGTGATGAAGATAGCCACTTTGCAAATGAGTGCCCTTATGATAAAAGGGTAGACAAGCCAAAGTTCATCAAAGGGGTCAAGCCAAGATTGAAGCCAAACCCTATCAACGATCGATACAAGAAGAACAAGGGAAGAGCCTTTGTTGGGGCCGAGTACTTGTCCGACGAAGAAGAGGAAGATGAGGAGGAGGAAGCCGGAGTGGCCGGTTTGGATTTTGCTAAGTCCGGGTCACTCTTCACATATGACTACTCCAAGGATTACTCCACGGAGAATGATGTTGGTTATTCCTTCATGGCAAGAACAACTCAAGATGATGACTCCGATGACTCTCCCTCCTCTACAATCGTTGGTTCTTGTCTTATGGCAAGAGAAACCAAGGTAATGGAACCCCCACCTTCTCTATCTAGTATTCTTGATGATGAGACTGAAAATCAAGAAGAATTAATTGTGCTTAAGGAACTTTACAATGTTAGATGCACCCTTCGTGGTGAAGCTCTTGTCAAGTTTGATTTCTTGATGGACTCTCTCAAAGAAAATGATGAGTCCATTGAGAAATTAGAATATCATTTGAATGAAAAAGAACGGAGATTCAATCTCCTAAGACAAGAGCTAAAAACCGAAAGGTGCATATCTCAAGGCCTTAAGCAACAAATTGAAACTTATGAACTTGATAAAGTTAAGGACCTAGAAACTATTGATAGGGCTCAATCATTGACCCAAGAGCTCAATGACTCAAAGAAGGAGCTTGAAGTTGCTCATGGTTCTCTCACTAGGGATCTTGACCACCTTGAAAGAGCTAACAATCTTGTTAAGGATGAGCTCAAGAAACTTGGAGAGAACCATGACCTACTCCAAGAAACTAAAAAAAGGCTCTTGGATCAATGAAGGATCCCATTGTTGTTGAAAAGCTTGCTAGCTCTTCCACTTCTTTTACTAGTGAGCATGCTAAGCTTGTTGAGGAACATGTTCGTTTACAAGAGGAACTCTCTTTGCATGTTGAGACCAATGCATATCTTAAATCCTTGGTGACTAAATATGGTCTCGACTATCATCCTAATGAATCTTCTTGTGAGCAAGCATCTATTCTTGAGGAAAATGTTAGGTTAACAAAGGAACTTGCAAAGTTCACCACCGCCAAGAATAAGATGGGATTGGATGACCTCTTGAGTAAGCAAAGGTCAAACAATCAAAAGTTTGGACTTGGATATACTCCCAAGTCCTACAAGAAGAACAACTACAAGAAGGAGAAGCCCGCTCAAGACAAGAACAAGAAGGTCACTAATGATGGCAAAGCCTCAAAGGGCAAAGCCACTAGTGGTGACCGCACGAGGCCAAACAATCACTATGCTTTATTTGTTGATTATTATGGTGATGTTTATGCTAGCTATGTCGGCCCTCGTAATGGCTATGCTTATAGAGAGTACTCAATTTGGCTACCAAAAGATATTGTTGCCATTGCAAAGGAACCCATTAATCGATGGGTTCCTAAATCCTCTACTTGATTTTGTAGGGGTATTCCTCCGGTGGTCCAAAATGGGTGTTTGATAGTGGATGCACCAATCATATGATCGGAGGAAGGGGTGTGCTTGATCAATTCATTGAAGATATCAACAAGAAGTCAAGCATCACCTTTGGTGACAACTCAAAGGGAAAGGTACTTGGGTATGGCAAGGTGGCAATCTCTAAGGACTTGTGCCTTGAGACGGTCATGCTTGTTGAATCCCTTGGCTATAACTTACTTTCTATATATCATCTTGCCGATGCCGGTTACAATTCATATTTTACTAATTATTGTGTGAAAGTCTTTAGGAGTGACAATCTCAAATTGGTCCTTGTTGGATATGTGGAGAACAACCTTTACGTGGTTGACCTCTCGAAAGAGAGCTCCTCTCCCTCCACATGTCTAATGGCGGCCAAGCATGACGAAGGTTGGTTGTGGCATCGCCGCCTTGGTCATGTTAACATGAGAAATCTTAGACAACTCCTAAAGGGTGAGCACATTGTGGGACTAACCGACATTTCTTTTGAGAAAGATCGTGTTTGTAGTGCATGTGTATCCGGAAAGCAACTTAAGAAGAAACATCCTATCAAGAGTATCGTCACCACATCTAGGCCTTTGGAGCTCCTTCATTTGGATCTCTTTGGGCCATCACATTATGATACTCTTGGTGGGAGCAAGTATGGACTTGTCATTGTTGATGATTACTCAAGATACTCTTGGATCTTTCTCCTTAAGTCTAAGGACGAGACCCATAGAGAGTTCATCACCTTCGCCAAGAAAGCTCAACGTATGTATGAATCCGAGATCAAGGCGATTAGGACCGAAAATGGCACCGAGTTCAAGAACTACACCATGCAAGAGTTCGTTGATGATGAGGGCATCAAGCATGAGTTTTCGGCGCCATACACCCCTCAACAAAATGGTGTTGTTGAAAGGAAAAACCGGACTATCATTGAGATGGCAAGAACCATGTTGAGTGAATTGAACTCACCCCACAACTTTTGGGGAGAAGCCATCTCTACGGCTGTCCACTACTCCAACCGGCTCTTCCTCCGCCCCCTCCACAACAAAACTCCATACGAGCTTCTCACCGGTAACAAGCCTAATGTCTTGTACATTCGTGTCTTTGGATGCAAATGTCTTGTTAAGAACAACAAAGGAAAGCTCGGTAAATTTGAAACTAGAACCATAGAGGGTATATTTGTTGGATATGCGGAGAACTCTCACGCCTATAGATACTACAACCGGTCCACTGGGACTATTGAAGTATCTTGTGACGTGGTGTTCTTGGAGGATAATGGCTCCCAAGTGGAGCAAGTTGTTCCATGTGTTGCAGGTAATAATGATGATCCATCTAGTGCCATCAAGCATATGGGCATTGGACACATCCGGCCCATGGAAGTTCATAATGATGATCAAGATGATGGAGTAGATGTATCAAGCACGGCTCAAGTGGAGCCTAGCTCAACTCAAGCCGAACCATCAAGTGCAACTCAAGAACCATCCTCTACTCAAGATGAGTCACATTCTGAAGAACAAGAAGAAAGTCCTCATTCCACGGAGCAAGACCATGATGATGATCAAGAAACATCCTCAACTCATGATCAAGCTCAAGTGATCCCTCATGATCGAGTACTAGCAAGAGATGAATTCATTGATCATGAAGGAACCATTTGGAAGATTAAGGCCGCTACAAGGGCAAGTGACATGAAAGTAGATCAAGTCCTTGGTAGCATCTCAAGAGAAGTGGTAACTCGTAGACACCATGCATTACTCATCACTTATTGTCAACACCATGCTTTTGTGTCTAGTTTTGAACCACTCAAGGTACATGAAGCCTTGGTTGATCCGGATTGGGTAATTGCCATTCAAGAAGAATTGGAGTGTTTCACTCGTAATGAAGTATGGTCTCTAGTTGAGAGACCCAAGGATCATCGCATCAATGTTATTGGGACCAAATGGGTATTCAAGAACAAGCAAGATGAGAATGGCATTGTCATACGAAACAAAGCAAGGTTAGTGGCGCAAGGGTTTGCCCAAATAGAAGGTATGGATTTTGAGGATACCTTTGCGCCGGTAGCCCGTCTTGAAGCTATTCGTCTTTTGCTTGCATTTGCATCTTTCCACAATTTCAAACTATATCAAATGGATGTGAAAAGTGCATTTTTGAATGGTCCCCTAAAAGAAACCGCATATGTGGCTCAACCCCCGGGTTTCGAAGACCCATGCCGACCCAACCACGTGTACTTACTCCATAAGGCACTCTACGGTCTCAAGCAAGCTCCGCGTGCTTGGTATGAGTTCTTTAGGGATTTCTTACTACATGATGGGTTTTGCATGGGTACGGTCGATTCCACCATTTTCACCAAGCGGGTTAAAGGGGGTGGCCTATTTATATGTCAAATATATGTTGATGATATTATCTTTGGTGGAACTAACCCCAATCATAACAAAGCTTTTGAGCTATTGATGACTAGGAAATTTGAGATGTCCATGATGGGAGAGTTGAAGTTCTTCCTAGGCTTCCAAGTGAGGCAACTTGCAAAAGGCACCTTCATCTCTCAAGAAAAGTATGTGAAGGACATGCTCAAGAAATTCAACATGACCAATGCAAGCCCAATGAAGACACCCATGCCCGTAAAGGGGCAACTTGGCTCATGTGACGGTGAGAAGGATGTGGACATAAAGGTATACCGCTCCATGATAGGATCCTTGCTCTACCTTTGTGCCTCTAGGCCGGATATCATGCTAAGTGTAGGGATGTGTGCTCGTTTTCAATCCGCTCCTAAGGAGAGCCATTTAATGGCGGTCAAACGGATTCTAAGATACCTTGTTCTCACTCCTACTCTCGGGCTATGGTATCCAAAGGGGTCAACCTTTGAACTCATTGGCTATTCGGATTCCGATTGGGCCGGTGATAAGGTTGACCGGAAGTCTACCTCCGGGGCTTGCCAATTTCTTGGCCGGTCATTGGTGAGTTGGTCATCCAAGAAACAAAACTCCACTGCTTTATCCACCGTCGAAGCCGAATACATATCCGCGGCATCTTGTTGCACTCAATTGTTATGGATGAAGCAAACCTTGAAAGACTATGGTGTGTTTCTTGGTACGATGCCTCTTCTTTGTGACAATGAAAGTGCAATTAAGATCGCCAATAACCCGGTTCAACATTGTCGCACCAAACATATTGACATTCGCCATCACTTCCTACGTGATCATGTTGCCAATAAGGATATTGATCTCACTCATGTGGGAACAACCTACCAATTGGCGGATATTTTCACTAAGCCTTTGGATGAAGCCCGGTTTGTTAACTTGAGAAGAGAACTTTGTATTCTTGATCCTAAAAACTTAGATTGAATAAATTCTTGCAATATATTCTTGCATTTATCTTGCTATCTAGCTTAGAGGTATAGCACATATGGGGATAGTCATCTTACCATGTCTTGGTATGATGCATACCTATGTGTGCAACATAAATAGACCCAATGTCATTATATGGACCCAAGCATGTCTCTTCGAGGTCTCATGACATTTGTGCTTTCACATAGGGGGAGTAATCCCCTGCCCCTCATTGAGCCTCAATTACAACTTGATTTGACTATATAAGGCTAAATGATCTTATTGCAAAAATCACTTCAAAAATGACTTATGATTCTTGATATATATTTCGAATCATGCCCACTGTTGCTATTTACATCTTGTTTGGATTTTCACTCCAATGGGTATGCCTAGAGAACTTTGTGTTTCCAATCCCATGTCTATGCTCATCTCATCATCATCTATCTATCTATATGTACATGTCATCATCTGAGCATTCATACACATTTACACAAAGAATAGGGGCAAAACGAGGCAAAACAAGACAAAATTGGGCAGAATTTCCCTGGCCGGTCTCTGGCCCGGTTGGACCGGCCTCTGCGCTAGGCCAGCCGGCGCCAGGCCCGGTCGACCGGGCGCCAAACCGGCCGTGCGGCTGGTTATGTTTGGGGGAGGATACCCCTTGGGGTTCTTCTTCCTCATTATCCCCCACCTCCCAAACCTCCATAGCCGCCGCCTCCACCACCTCCACCACGTCCTAGGCCCTTCCCACCACTAGTTTCTCCCCAAACTCCGTCCAATCGTAGATTGGGATCTCTCAAGCCTCTTCACCGAAGGATTTGGTCCCTCTCAGGCTATTTTGGGAGATCTTGGGGATTTGGCCCTCAAGCCCTCTCCACGTGTTCTTCTTGCTCACTTGGGCTAAGAGGACGATGTCTTCGGGTAAATCTTCCTCACATTCCTTCTCCCTCTTGCTTTTCCTCTCACATTGCCAAATTTTGAGGAAATTTGAGAAAAGTTAGGGTTAGGGTTAGGGTTAGTAAGTCCTCATGCCATCTAGAGTGTCTCACACCCCTATGCACATTGCTCCTCCAAATGCTATAGTCTATGTTCAAGTTTATGAGCTTTTGCATGATTTTGTGGTAGAAATTCTGGGCAACACCTCACAATTCGACAGATCCGGTCACACGCCCGGTCAACCGGCCCCTCAATCGGCCGGCCCGGCGTGCCGCCCGGTCAACCGGATTGGCGACCGGCTCGTCCGGTCTGTCGTCCGGTTGGACCGGCCTGTGCGCCGGATTGCCCAGTTCTTCGCATAATCTCGTCGAAACACTTGAATATATGCTATGCTTTTTGGTTCCCTACTTACTGATGACATGTATACTTACCCCACTGCTACCCTCGCTCTATTTTTCATTCACAGAAAGTTGGAGTGGTGAAGACCGTGGCACTCTTGCCAAGAGAGGCAGGCCTACGGTGCCTCCACCCCGCTGTTCTAGCGGCCGCATACCCTCTAAAGCACCTCATACTACTGACACTGGCAGCTCTGCTGGGGGAAGAACCAAGTCAGTTGCTCGTAAGAGGAAGGACAAGCAGACTGCCCAAGAGGATGATGATGAAATTGTGCTAACCTTTAATGTTGGGGACGCACATCGTGTTGATTGGCAGGAATTGAGGACGGAGAATCCGTATCGCTATGAGCAACGTACTTACACTGGTGGGGACAAGTTCTTCTGGACCAAGACTCAAGCACGCCTTTGGGAAGATTTCTATGACACTAGAGAGTGTATGAAGAATGGGGCTGTTGTGATGCCCAAGGCTATCAACCGTGAAGAGCTTGCCTTGCATGAAGCCACAAAGTACCGCTTTGTGGTTGATACCTTGAAGGGTTTGGGACTCTATGACCTTGTGTGCCTGAAGCCCGATGATGATCAAGAGGACGGCATCTTTTGTCCCATTCTAGTCCGTCAATTCCATTGCACCGTCTTCTTCCACGATGATGAGGATCGCACTATCACTTGGATGAAATACTCATGCACATACACTCAGTTCTGTGAAGCCATGGGTTTTGGTGGTGGCCGTGCTCAAGGGTTCAGAATCCATTCTCGGCCTAAGATGACTCGAGGTGACATCTCCTTTTGCTATCCCTCGAACCCTACAGCTGGGCCTCCCACTATCTCTGGGATGTACTACTCATATCTTGTGCTTGCCAAGATGTTCCGCGAGAATCTCATCAGCAAGTCTGGGGATACCAATGAAGTCAGGAACTATCACCTAAATCTGATGTACTACTGCCACCCTGACAGGCTAAGGAAAATTGATGGCTGTGATCTCATTCATTGTGAACTGAATCGTTCAGTTATGGGCCACATGACTCCCAACTATGCTCAGTATGTTCAGCGGCTCATCAACCACATAGTACCTCCTCCTCTCAACGTATTTGATCAAAAGGTCATCATGGAACCATTCAAGTTCCCCACTCAGGACGGACGTCTGGAAGTCCCTTCCATGATGCCTTCTGAGCGCCGTTCCAAGGAACGCCATGATCCTGCAGCTAGCTCCAGCTATTCTCGGCGCCCCAAGCGCGGTGCAGCTCGCTTCCTCTCAAGCTTATGGCAAATGTGCAAGAATACCAATGATGTTGCACATCAAAGTCTTGCTTTGAACCAGGAGACAAGGAGGCGACAGAATGAGTTCATGGCTACACGGAATGTCCATGTTCCTCCTTCTGGCCCTGAGATGGAGTCTGTGATTGCACCTGCTTGGGAGATGCCTCCCATTTCTGATGAGATGTTCCAGAACTTCGACTTCTCCATGTATGCTCATGGTGGTCTCCCTCCCAGGGCTGCTCGTGCTCCTGCTGCTGATGATATTGAAGAGGATGCCGGTGATGAGGATGAGGAAGAGGATGATGATGGCGAGCGCTCATCTTCCCCTTTGCATGAGTTCTACTGATGGGTGCGCTAGTATCTCTCCTCTTTTCTTCGCCTTTTTGGTGTTCCGATGCCAAAGGGGGAGAAGAGACTAGAGTCTAGGATTCACGGGGTTCTTTGATTGTCACAAGCCATGGGTGTTGCTTTATTTGATTCTTATATGGTTTGTGCTTATTTGCTTTAATTTCTCAAGAACCATTTGCTACTTCGAATAATTCGTGTATGGACGACTAATTGTATACTTAAGCACTCTATTAGGATGATCATGCTTTATGCTTATATATCTTGTTATACTTGTCCATACCATGCTTGTTTCCTTAAGATATTGGGGGGAGCTTCCCATATTCCACAAATGCTGCACTTTGTATTCAAACGCAAATTCTCCAAGTGCACACATTATGGGGGAGCTGTCTTAATATCTTATATGGAATCAAGGTTTAGAGCTTATCATAATATCTATATGTGACTCTAGCTCGGTTTGTCATCGTATACCAAAAAGGGGGAGATTGTAAGGGTATTTTACCCTTATCCATTATTTTGGTAACAATGACACCGTGCTAGAGTATTTGACCTAATACGATTATAAGGATTATCTCAAGTATTAGGCAAAGAGGCATAAATGGTGTATCAAAGGAACAAGAAGGATAAAGGAGACCCCCCACTTCAACAACAATCAAAAAGGGGTCTACAGCAGAAATCCAGTCAGCCGCCCGGTCAGCCGGCCTACCGACCGGCCTGCCCGATGATAACCCACAAGTATAGGGGATCGCAACAGTCTTCGAGGGAAGTAAAATCCAAATTTATTGATTCGACACAAGGGAGGTAAAGAATTCTTATAAGCCTTAACAACTGAGTTGTCAATTTAGCTGCACCTGGAAAAGCACTAGTAACAAGGGTGATGTGAAAGCAGCAGTAATATGAGAGCAAAGAGTAACAAAGCATCAATAACAACAGAATAGTAACACAGAGGTAATGGCACCAGAAAATAGTTGATACTACTTCCAATGACATGTAGAACAAGTATATGATGATGAAAGATGGACCGGGGTTCCCAGCGATCTACACTAGTGGTAACTCTCCAATAACAAGTGTTGGGTGAACAAATTACAGTTGGGCAATTGATAGGATTGAAATAGCATTAAGACAGAACATCAAGATTATTAATTATGTAGGCATGTTTTCCATATATAGTCATACGTGCTCGCAATGAGAAACTTGTACAACATCTTTTGTCCTACCAGCCGGTGGCAGCCGAGTCTCTAGGGAATCTACTGGAAATTAAGGTACTCCTTTTAATAGAGCACCGGAGCAAAGCATTAACACTCCGTGAAAACATGTGATCCTCATACCTAAGCCTTCCCCTCCAGTTGTCCCAGTTGCTGTCACTCTGGGGCCTTTGGTTCCGGACATAGACATGTGCATACAACTTGTAGATACAATCTAAGCAATAAGTATAAAGCTTAAATCTAAGATCATGCCACTCGGGCCCTAGTGACAAGCATTAAACACAACAAGATTGCAGCAACAATAACTTCACAAATTTTATAGATAGACTAATCATAATGTAACAATCCATCGGATCCCGACAAACACAACACCGATTACATCAGATGAATCTCAATCATGTAAGGCAGCTCATGAGATCATTGTATTGAAGTACATGGGAGAGAGAGTACCAACTAGCTACAACTAGAACCCGTAGTCCATGGGGGAACTACTCACGGAGCATGATGGAGGCGGTGGCGTTGATGGAGATGGCTTCCGGGGGCACTTCCCCATCCCGGCAGGGTGCCGGAATAGAGACTTCTGTCCCCCGAATTGGAGTTTCGCGATGGCGGCGGCTCTGGAAGGTTTCTCGTCACGTGGCTTATTCGTGTCGATGTTTTAGGTCAGGGAGCTTTAAATAGGCGAAGAGGCGGAGTCGGAAGGCTGACGGGGCCACCACACAGTAGGGCGGCGCGCCTGGCTCCTTGGCCGCGCCGCCCACACGTGTGGGCCCCCTGTGGCCCTCCTCTGGTCCCTCTCGGGTGTTCTGGAAGCTTCGTGCAATTATAAGATGCTGGGCGTTGATTTCGTCCAATTCCGAGAATATTTCCTTACTAGGATTTCTGAAACCAAAAACAGCAGAAAACAGGAACTGGCACTGCGGCATCTCGTTAATAGGTTAGTTCCGAAAAATGCATCAAAACGATATAAATTGTGTATAAAACATGTAGGTATTGTCATAAAACAAGCATGGAACATAAGAAATTATAGATACGTTGGAGACGTATCAGCATCCCCAAGCTTAGTTCCTACTCGTCCCCGAGTAGGTAAACGATAACAAAGATAATTTCTGAAGTGACATGCTACCAACATAATCTTGATCCAATAATGATGTAAAGCATATGAACTGAGATCAAATCACTCAAAGCAAATGTCTATATTGATATAAGAGATGATAATGCAAGAGTTAAACAAGCTAGAAGTTTTCATGAACTATTGCTTTAAAGACATGAAACCGTACAAAGTTCATTAAAGATGTGTTAAGTATTCAGCGTAGAAGTTCTATCCTTCATTCCAAGCATCAAGTAAATGTTCACAACATAAGAAGGATTCAGTCAAGTAAACATAAACATGAACGTCATGAATCAACTGTTTTGAAGTCTACTCAACCGATGAGCGCAAGCATTTGGTATTAGCACCAGGATGTTATGGCATAAAGAACGTTAATGGGGGTTTGGAAGGCCAAATGGAAGAAAGTCTTGCAAAGCTATAAGTGATCATTAGACAAGAGGAAGTCTTATGATCGAAGCTATGCAAGGAGTAGTGATTGCCATGCAACGGATGCACATAGAGCTATATGTGTATGAAAGCTCTCCAATGAAACTAGTGGGGGTGCATCCAACTTGGTTGCTCACGAAGACCTAGAGCACTTTTGAGGAAGCTCATCATTGGAATATACAACCCAAGTTCTATAGTGTAAATTCCCCACATAGTTATACTAGTAAAACATGAAAACTCTCTCATATGGAGTATAGGTGCTAAACACGAACACAAATGATGACTATGAATACTGCAGGTGCTAAAACATGAGCACAAGTGTGGATAAAAGATAGTAATGCTGCCCCCTTTTTCTTTATTCTCTTTTTTTTTCTTTTCTCTTTCTTTTTTCTTTCTTCTCTCTTTTTTTCTTTTTTTCGATGGCCTCCATGGTTCTTTTCATTTTTAGGGGCAACATCCTAATATGACAACACACTTTTTGGTACAAATAACTCATAATGAAACATGATGTATAAAATTGTATGCCTCTGCCAGTGTAGCAGGATGTGCAATGATCTAGCGTAACATGGGTAAACCACACATCAGCTGTATAGAATCATGCAAAGCAATATATAAATAATAAACGACAACAAGTCATGTAATGTAAAATGGAAGTTGCATGGCAATATATCTCGGAACAACTATGGAAATGCTGTGGTAGGTAGGTATGGTAGCTGTTTTGAGGAGATGTATGGGCTTATGTGTAGGAGAACAAGAGAAAGTCCTCCCACGGGTTTGGATGTACTGGCGAAGTATGCACAATTCTCAATGTGAGCAAAAGGCAATGCACAGTACCGAAGAGGCTAGCAAATTTGGATGGTGGAAGTGCCAAAAACCGTAGCTTAACATTAGTCAAAAAGAACTCACAAGCTTATTGCAAACAACTAGCAGGTTCAACATGAAGAGCATGATTAAAATTTACTCCAAGGAGGGCCGTTCACGGCGGCACAAGTACCCCGCTAGCTCCCTCGACCTTCAGCACAACTTAGTTATTACGATGAACTCTTAGACATGGAAAGCTATCAAGTCCAACTACACCTTCAACTATTTAAGTAGAGTTTGTAGTACGGCACAAGCTTAAAGACAACAATCCACTACTAATTTTAACTTATTTATCCAGCAAGCTTTACCATCTAAATACCTCAAAACGTTTGCAAAGAATCAAGTTATCAAAGCTAAATGATCTACAAGATTATGCAAGTGTTTCATTATACCACTACCACATGCAACATTTCCTTAACCAACCAAATAACAATGAACGAAGCAGTTTCAACCTTCGCCATGAACATTAAAAGCTAAGAACACATGTGTTCATATGAACCAGCGGAGCGTGTCTCTCTCCCACACAAGCATTTATTCAGATAATGAAAATAACAAAAACGAAAATAAAAGCACACAGACGCTCCAAGTAAAGTACATAAGATGTGACCGAATAAAAATATAGTTTCAATAGAAGAAACCTGATAAAGTTGATGAAGAAGGGGATGCCTTGGGCATCCCCAAGCTTAGATGCTTGAGTCTTCTTGAAATATGCAGGTATGAACCACGGGGGCATCCCCAAGCTTAGACTTTTCACTCTTCTTGATCATATATCATCCTCCTCTCTTGACCCTTGAAAACTTCCTTCACACCATACTTCTCATAAACTTCATTAGAGGGGTTAGTACTCAAAAAACTTTAATTCACCTTAGTCCTGTAGTGACACATTGCAAGAACTCAATAAAACATTAGCTACAGCTCTCCACGTCTAGAAAGCCTTGCTTAAAGTCCACAAGAGACAATGCAAAAAACAGAGACAGAATCTGCCAAAACAGAACAGCCAGTAAAGATGAATTTTTAAGAGGTACTTCCGTTGCTCAAATCAGAAAACTCAAAACTAATGAAAGTTGCCTACATATTTGAGGAACACGCACGTAAATTGGCAGATTTTTCTGAGTTACCTACAGAGAATCATACTCAAATTCGTGACAGATAGAAATCTGTTTATGCGCAGAAATCCAAATCTAGCATCAACCTTCTATTAGAGACTTCACTTGGCACAACATTGCAATAAAATAAAGATAAGGAGAGGTTGCTACAGTAGTAACAACTTCCAAGACACAACAAAACAGTAGCAAAATAAACACATGGGTTATCTCCCAAGAAGTTCTTTCTTTATAGCCATTAAGATGGACTCAACAATTTTAACGATGCACTCGCAAGAAATGAGAGGTTAAGCAAAAGAGAGCATCAAAAGCAAGTTCAAAACACATTTAAGTCTAACCCACTTCCTATGCATAGGAATCTTGTACACAAATAAATTCATGAAGAACAAAGTGACAAGCATAAGAAGATAAAACAAGAGTAACTTCAGAAGTTTCAGCATATAGAGAGGTGTTTTAGTACCATGCAAATTTCTACAACCATATTTTCCTCTCTCATAATAATTTTCAGTAGCCTCATGAATAAACTCAATAATATAACTATCACATGCAGCATGTTTCTCATGATCCATAAACATATAATTTGTATCAAGCTCAAAAATAGTGGGATTAAAACTTTCAAACCCACTTTTATCAATAATATAACAAGATGATTGATCATTCTCAAGAGATATGGGACTCCTAGATAAAGTCAAGACTTCTCCAATCCCATTTTCATTAGTAGTACAATTAATATTATCAAGTAACATAGGACCATCATCTAGAGATTTATCATAAACATTTGCTAAGCAAAATTCTTTAGTACCATGCATTTCGACATCAGGAACAAACAAAGCATTATCATAAGATTTATCAAAGTAGCATGGATTATCATAGATAACAGTAGCATAATTATTCTCACAAGTTTTACTCATAGGGAATATTTCAAGAGAATCCACAGGAACATAACATTCAACCTCTTTTGGTAAGCATGGAGGACAATCAAATAGTGTAAGAGATAAAGAGTTACTCTCATTAGAAGGTTGGCATGGGTAGCTAATCCATTCTTCCTCCTTTTGTTCATCACTCTCCTCTTCTTTTTCATCCAATGAGCTTTCAGGTTCATCAACTTCTTCTTCCACGGGTTCCTGCAATATGTGAGTGCATTCTTGTGCATTAACGAGTCTCTCTTTATAATCAATGATATAAGGATTATCGCTGTAACTTTCTATGCAAAAATTAAGGATAGAAGAGACATAATCTTTAAGGTCCTTACAAACAGCACAAGTTTCATAATTTTTAGCAATGAAGGATTCGATCTCAGAAGCTCCCATAAACAAAACAAATTGTTCTACTTCTTCGAACCCAAAATGAATATAGCTATTCCAATTATAGCTCTTAATTAAAACTTCCCCACTAAAGCCACATTGAAATTTAAGATGTTTAGTATCCTGTTGAGAACAACAGTTTATATCATGGCGTTTAAGCAAGATTTTAGCAATTGTATTCAATTTTTCTATTACAGCACTCATAACTTTACCCGCTCTCGATTCTCTATAATTCAATAAGCTCCAAATAGGTTGTAGGTTCTCCCATAGCAACAATTTTTAATTTTTCGGTTTTTCAAATTTTTATGGATTTTTAGGTATATAAGAAAAATAAAACAAGACAAAAAGAAACTAGACAAAAGTAAACTAAGCAAAATAATACTAGACAGAAATAAACTAAGCACAAATAAACTAGGAAAAAATAAACTAAGCAAAACAAAATAAAATAAAATAAAAACAGAGAGAGATGTAGAGTGTACTCCCCAGGTGAACTTATGAGTAGAGCTATGCCTCCCCGGCAACGGCGCCAGAAAATAGTCTTGATAACCCACAAGTATAGGGGATCGCAATAGTCTTCGAGGGAAGTAAAACCCAAATTTATTGATTCGACACAAGGGGAGGTAAAGAATACTTATAAGCCTTAACAACTGAGTTGTCAATTCAATTGCACACCTGGAAAAGCACTAGTAACAGGGGTGATGTGAAAGCAGCAGTAATATGAGAGCAGTAGTAACAGTAACACAGCAGCAGTAATAGTAACACAGAGGTAATGGCACCAGAAAATAGTTGATACTACTTCCAATGACATGTAGAACGAGTATATGATGATGAAAGATGGACCGGGGTTCCCAGCGATCTACACTAGTGGTAACTCTCCAATAACAAGTGTTGGGTGAACAAATTACAGTTGGGCAATTGATAGGATTGAAATAGCATTAAGACAGAACATCAAGATTATTAATTATGTAGGCATGTTTTCCATATATAGTCATACGTGCTCGCAATGAGAAACTTGTATAACATCTTTTGTCCTACCAGCCGGTGGCAGCCGGGCCTCTAGGGAATCTACTGGAAATTAAGGTACTCCTTTTAATAGAGCACTGGAGCAAAGCATTAACACTCCGTGAAAACATGTGATCCTCATATCTAAGCCTTCCCCTCCAGTTGTCCCAGTTGCTGTCACTCTGGGGCCTTTGGTTCCGGACATAGACATGTGCATACAACTTGTAGATACAATCTAAGCAATAAGTATAAAGCTTAAATCTAAGATCATGCCACTCGGGCCCTAGTGACAAGCATTAAACACAACAAGATTGCAGCAACAATAACTTCACAAACTTTATAGATAGACTAATCATAATGTAACAATCCATCGGATCCCGACAAACACAACACCGATTACATCAGATGAATCTCAATCATGTAAGGCAGCTCATGAGATCATTGTATTGAAGTACATGGGAGAGAGAGTACCAACTAGCTACAACTAGAACCCGTAGTCCATGGGGGAACTACTCACGGAGCATGATGGAGGCGGTGGCGTTGATGGAGATGGCTTCCGGGGGCACTTCCCCGTCCCGGCAGGGTGCCGGAACAGAGACTTCTGTCCCCCGAATTGGAGTTTCGCGATGGCGGCGGCTCTGGAAGGTTTCTCGTCCCGTGGCTTATTCGTGTCGATTTTTTAGGTCAGGGAGCTTTAAATAGGCGAAGAGGCGGAGTCGGAAGGCTGACGGGGCGACCACACAGTAGGGCGGCGCGCCTGGCTCCTTGGCTGCGCCGCCCACACGTGTGGGCCCCCTGTGGCCCTCCTCTGGTCCCTCTTGGGTGTTCTGGAAGCTTCGTGCAATTATAAGATGCTGGGCGTTGATTTCGTCCAATTCCGAGAATATTTCCTTACTAGGATTTCTGAAACCAAAAACAGCAGAAAACAGGAACTAGCACTGCGGCATCTCGTTAATAGGTTAGTTCCGGAAAATACATCAAAACGATATAAATTGTGTATAAAACATGTAGGTATTGTCATAAAACAAGCATGGAACATAAGAAATTATAGATACGTTGGAGACGTATCACCCGGCGTGCCGACTGGTCAACCGGGCGCCAACCGGGCGCCAACCGTGCGCCGGACAAAGCTCTGGTCAACCGGCCTCCCTACCGGCGGGCCCGGCATGACGGCCGGTCAACCGGGCGCCAACCGGATGTGCTCCTGGACGACACAAAGTGACCCCGGTCGGGGTCCGGCCTGCCGACCGGTTTGGACCGACTGGTCCGATCTCTGATCCGGTCCGACTGGCCTCTGGACCGGACGCTCCGGTCCGTGGTCCGGTTGACCGGGTCTGTCGAGAGAAAAGCTGAGGTGGCAAGTGACCAACGACCACATTTCGAAGAACACTATAAATAGCCCTTCCCCTACCTCTGAACACTTAGGCACTACACTTCAAACTGTTCTTGAGCTCTCTCTCTCTCATACTCCATTGCTAGAAACATCAAAAGCCTCAGATCTCCCTCCTCCTCCACCCAAACTCAAATCCCTCCGGGGAAACGATAGAGGAGGACTCGATCTACTGTTCTACCAAGCCAAATCTCATTCCCCCTTGTATTCATCGAGATCTTGCTCTCTAGGGTTCCTAGGGAAACCCTAGGTGGGCAAGAGTGGTCCGGAAGCTTCCGGACTGTGGATTTGCTCCAGACAAGATTGTGAAGGTTTGGAGGCTACCTCAAAGTCTACCACAAGTGAGTGAGCTATTCCTTCGTGGGATAGGCTCCGGAGAATAGGGTGAGCCTTCGTGGCGTGGGGAATCCTTCGTGAGACCTCCACCCCTCCAAACGTGACGTAACTTCTTGCAAAGGAAGGGAACACGTGAATACATCCTCGTCTCCGCGTGCTATCGGTTATCTCTAACCGAACTCCTTACTTGTGATTTAACTGCCTGTGAGAGCCTTCGTGCTCGAGTTAGTTGTATTCTCATATAGGTTGTCTCACCTAGTTACATTAGGCTCATATTTATATTCCGCAAAGCCTAATATTGCAAAGAAAGAATTAAAATTTGTAGAAACCTATTCACCCCCCTCTAGGTTTACCATCTCTATACTTTCAGGCTCTCAATACTGCTGTTTACTTGCTTAATCATTCGCCTTCTAAATCTGTTAGCTCTACTCCTTATGAATTATGGAAAGGGAGGAAACCTACATTGTTAAATTTGGCAGTGTGGGGTTACAATGCGCAGATTAGAGTTCCTAGTCAATTGAGAACTAAACTGGAACCTAAACGTTATCCAGGAATATTTATTGGCTATGCTTCTGGTTCAAAAGGTTATAGGTTTTATGATGCTGAAAAGAAAAGGTTGATTGAAAGTAGAGATGTTGTGTTTCTTGATGAGGATACACCTCATCGTGCTAAAAGGGCGAGAGTGGAATTATTAGCAACCCTGCTGGATACTAGTCAACTAAATGCTGAAACTGATTCTAACAATCGGGAAAATCCATCTACCGATGAAATTAATGTTGACACTCCCTCGACTAGTTTACCTAGGAGAAGTGGGAGGAATGTGGCTGCACCATCATATCTTGATGATTATTATGTTTTTATGGGGGAAGTACACTCTAAAACTTCTAGTTTAGAGGAAGAACCAAAATCGTTCAAACATGCTATGTCTTGTTCAGAATCCCTTGTGGATGGAAGCCATGCGTGAGGAACTAGACTCCATGAAAAGAAACAAGGTTTGGGAATTAGTTGATTTACCAAATAACTAGTCTTAAGCAAGCTTCTAGGAAATGGTATATTCTTTTTGATAATTCTATAACATCATATGGTTTTTCAATGATGGAAGGAGACCATTGTATTTATTTTAAGATAGTGGGAGGAAAATTTACACTCTTATCACTATATGTAGATGACATACTTATTGCTTCTAACAGTAAGGATATGCTACTGGAAGTTAAAATGTGGCTTTCTTCTACATTTGATATGAAAGATATGGAAAACGCTTCTTATGTTTTAGGAGTGGAAATACTTAGAGATCGGAATAAAGGAACTTTGGGTTTGACTCAAAGGAATTATCTAAAATCTATATTAAAATGATTCTCTATGGAAGACTGCAACCATGATTTTGTGCCTTTAACGACATGAATAAAACTCAGTGAGAAAATGTGTCCTAAAACTCCTGAGGAAAGGAAGAGAATGGAAAATACTCCATATGCTTCTGCCTTGGGATCTCTGATGTATACCATGTTATTCACACGTCCTAACTTGTGCTATGCTGTTGGACTTTTAAGTAGATATCAAAAGAATCCAGTAATTGAGCATTGGAAACAAATAAAACATGCTCTTCGTTATGTTAAAGCGACACTGGATTATTCTCTTTGTTTTAACCAGAGGGATTTACAGCTGCAGGGTTATACTGATGCCGACTGGCAGGGTGATCCGGATGACCGAAAATCGACTTCTGGATATCTATTTACAATTGCGGGTGGTGCAATATCTTGGAGAAGCAAGAAGCAAGATTCAGTGGCCATGTCCTCCATGGAGGCGGAGTATATTGCTGCGTCAGAAGCTGCTAAGGAGGCGGTGTGGCTGAAGGAGTTTCTTTCAACTTTGAAGATTATTGGCTCGCAAACCAGTTATGGTGTATTGTGATAATCAGGCGGCAACTAAAGTTTCCAGGGATCCCAGATTTCACAGCAAAAGTAAACATATTGAGGGAAGATATCATTATATACGTGATGTTATTAATAGACTTAAATTAGTATCTTTAGAATTTTTACCTAGTGTTGATATGGTTGCTGACCCCCTGACTAAGCCTCTTAGTCAGGTGGTGTTTGGTAAGCATGTTAAGGCTATGGGTTTACGGATTTTTGAATAATCGTTTTGGACAAGTAGGAGATGTAGGAAATATGTGTCCTACAACTATATTCAATTTACTTGGAACTTCATATATTCTGTTACCTCATTATGGAATTGAAACATGACTTTATACATGGAATTGCTATGGTTATTAGCATGAAAATTATGTTTGCTGGAACTTGTACTTAAGGATTTGCTTAAGGAAACTGGTTGGTTAATATTGGAATACAGTGTCTATGATACACTGGAAATATAGCGCGGGCACAATATTAATTGGAAGGAACTAGGCTATTGATCAGACTACAGCCCTGATGTAGGCCTACATAATTAGTCGGAATTTAATTTAATTATGACACATACCTCACATATGTGTGTTCTGGGACATGTACAAGTAGTATCCAATTAACAGATAAATTATATCGTGATTGGTAATTTTATCTGGACACTGTTTGGAAAACGAGTTTAAAATAACTTGGAAGCTTATCTGTAATTGGAGTCGGACTCTGGAAATCACAGTATAAGTAGCCCTCTAGCCACAATTTTGCAATTGTGAGCGACACCACGGAAAAGTGCAGAGAAATGGCGATTTGCACAAAAATAACCCAAAAGTGAAAGAAAATCACAGACTGACCCTCCGGCGAAACTATTTCACCAATCTAACCCTTTTGTGTGACGCCCCTCCCACGGGTGCCATACATGCCCATGTGGCGTCCCTCCTGCCGGCGCCACTGTCCCAGCCGACGTGGCCCCCTCGCCGCTGAGCTGGTCTGCCGATCCGACGTGGCAGCATGTGTGGCGCCCCTCCCAACGGCGCCACACATGCACTTGTAATTGCCCAAAACATACTGTGAGACAATTCGTCTGGGACTTAGCCGTTTTGCGAGGCTCGATGTGTGGCGCCGATGCCACGGGCGCCACACTAGCCTCTGTGGCACCGATGCCACGGGCGCCACACATCCACTTAAGTGTGGCGCCCGCGCCCGCGCCCAGCCCGACCCATCCTTCTTCTTTCTCTTTCTCTGCTTTCTCCTCCCCCAACCGCCGCCGCCGCCCGCCTCCCCTTCGCCCCCCCACCAAATCGACCAAGAAATCGTCAGATCTATCCGGCCAACTCCTTCCTCCTCCCTTCCTCAAGGTATTCCCCTTCGATTCCCTCCGATTCATCCACTAGTGTTGGTGGATTTGGTAGATTTGGGTATGAACCCTAGACATGGAAATTTATTTTGGTGGATTTAGATATGAACCATTGATATGTTAGTGCATTTGGCTATGAACCCTAGATTTGGATATGTTGGTGGATTTGGATATGAACCCTAGATTTGTTGGAACCCTAGATATGAAATTTTGGATATGAACCCTAGATGTGTTGAAATGGATATGTATGTGGTGAAAGGCAAAATTGGAGCTTAGCAAATGCATTCTATTGTCTTTCATATGTCTATTATGTGCCTAGGAATGGTATGTCTTACGAAATTCATATGTGTGATGTATTTGGATATGAACTCTCATGTATGTGTGATGTATAGGTGATTCGAAAGTTAGATATATTCTCATGTATGTGTTGCTCATTTTTGTTAGTGGAATGACTCATAATATGGTTGTGTAAACATGTAGGATGGTGTGGCTTCTGGATGAAGAGTACGACAGGGAGCACCAGGCTGTTCATATGATGGAGAGGGGAACGGATCTTCACCCTTTGAAGATTCGTTACCATGGCACAGTGGATATACCGTATGACGAGAGGTACACGGAGTTCATCCAGCCTACCGGTCTTATGCCGTTCATATCCCTTGTAAGCCGTGGGGGGCCGAACATGAACGCCGCGGCACTCACCGCTCTTGTCGACCGGTGGAGGCCGGAGACGCACACCTTCCACTTGAGGGCCGGCGAGATGGCCCCTACTCTCCAGGATGTTTCCATGATCCTTGGACTACCTATTCAGGGCGACCCACTGTGTATGAACACAGCTTCTGATGGGTGGCGCCAGCAGATGGAGGCGCTTATTGGCATGGCTCCTCCGCCGCCAGCAGAACCAAAGGCGAGGGCTCCCGCCGGCGCGTCTTTCTCTTGGATCAGGACTAACTTTGGAGAATGCCCTGAAGGGGCCAACGAGGACACTATCAGGACGTACACCCGCGTATACTTATGGTACATGTATTGGTGGATGCATGCTCCTACTTTCCGTATGGAGCTGGGACCGCCTATCAGTTGGGCGGCCTAGGACACTCACCGAGAGGCCATGGCCTCATCACCCTCACAACCCTGATCGGGAGCCCACTTGGGCATACCTTTGGGACAATGTCTCGGAGATGACGAGCGATCCAATGGTCATGTACAGGCAGTACACTGCGGAGTTGGACACTCTTACCGCTGAGCAGGTAACCGATCAATCTTTTGCAATCCTAGTTTTCATTGATTCTACGGTCATGTTCTAAATTCTGAGATATTTGTATGCTGCAGGTGGAATGGGAGCCATATGGTAGCTACTACCATATTGGCTCGGGGATGGTTGACCTCAACCACAAGTGCACGGAGGAGGCGCGGTTCTGGCGTATGCGCTGCCCACTCATATGCATGTGGCTTGTTGAACACCACCAGCCGCAAAGAGTGATGAGACAGTTTGGGCTGTATCAGGAGTGCCCACCTCAGTGGCAAGACACTGACAAGGCGCTTCATAGGTAAACTTCTGGAATCATGCGATGGAAGATTCTTCATAGAAGAGGTACAAACTAACTTGTTGATTTTTGCAGGCTTGATAGGCAGCGGCAGAGGAAGATCATAAATTGGCCAGTTCATCATAGCGGCCACGTCGCAGCGTTCCTACACTGTTTGGAAGCGACACGGAATGCTGGCCCTGAGCAGATTGTGCCTCACGACTTCGCCGCTTTCAACAACTACCTCGAGTGGTTCCATGAGAACACGCGTATCGAGTTAGTTAAGCACGCGTATCCTGAGGAGATCTTGGACGACCCCATCCAGTTCAATGAGGTTGGGCAAAGCCAGCACGACACCTTTGCTCGCAGAGGGAGATCGACTTCTATTGCTTCCGAGCTGAACTTCGTGGTAATGGATTCTCTCACTAACTAGTACATCATCTACATTGCCATTTGCTCGCTTCAATTGTGTAATGCTATGTTTGTCACAGCGGGAGGAGATCCAAAAAACAGCTGAGGAGTGCGAGGTTATGTGGGACCAGAGCGGGAGAGATGACAAGCCTGTCGGACCGTTGCGGTATTTCATTAAGGTATGATCACCAACTTTGAATGTACGCTACTATGATGTGGTGGCTTTGTAACCATGAACGGCATGACGCAGAACACTGCACGAAAGATGCGGCGGTTAGCCAGCTTGCTAGGTTGTCGGGAAGGCGAAATCGCTACATCTTCCTCTTCAGAAGAGCAGGAGGTATGGACTATTTTGTTGCTGTCAAACATGTTCTTACTAATTTCAACTTTTGTAATCTCATGTGTTCATGTTTGTGAAGATTCCTGAGGACGAGCTAATTCTGAGTCAAGGCATACTTCCAAAGCGTACCTCCAAGCAAGCCCCACGGTCAGCTTACCAGTTGAAGCCAAGGGGCAAGGGTCCAAACCGGTACACTCCGGAAGATTATGTCAACCGAGGAAAGAAGGTTGTCACTGAGGAGGATGAGGGGCCGCCGCGGAGATCAGCTTTGTCGAGGATGAGGAACGACGAGTCGTTCTCTTCAGAGGAGGAGGAGCAGGAGGAGCAGCAGGAGCAGCCACGGCAGCGGACGAAGATGATGGCCATCCGGAAGCAGCCCGCGAGGACGGCACGTCGATGACGATACTAGGATGTGCTACGTGTTGTTCTGAACTCTATCTTCATAAGTATCGATTTGTGAACCCTATGTCATTTCGAACCATGGTCTGTAATGCTACTTGTTGTTTGAATCTACGTGCTACAATGTGACCTATGAAGTGTTATATGTGTACGTCATGAAATTGCTACTTGTTGTGTCCAATGTTGTACTCATAACTGTTGGAGTTTGGTAGGATTTTTCATGTTTTTAACACAAGTCAATGTGTGGCGCCCTCCACACTGGCGCCACACTGCACTGTGTGGCGCCCGCGGCATCGGCGCCACACATGTCAACTTATATAAACTTCTGGGTCGAAATCATCCAGGGGCTCCGGACGATAAGTCCTTAGCCGTTTTCGCGAGCCTCTATGTGTGGCGCCCGTGGCATCGGCGCCACAGAGGCTAGTGTGGCGCCCGTGGCATCGGCGCCACACATCGAGCCTCGCAAAACGGTTAAGTCCCAGACGAATTGTCTCACAGTATGTTTTGGGCAATTACAAGTGCATGTGTGGTGCCGTTGGGAGGGGCGCCACACATGCTGCCACGTCGGATCGGCAGACCAGCTCAGCGGCGAGGGGGCCACGTCGGCTGGGACAGTGGCGCCGGCAGGAGAGGCGCCACATGGGCATGTGTGGCGCCCGTGGGAGGGGCGGCACACAAAAGGGTTAGATTGGTGAAATAGTTTCGCCAGAGGGTTAGTCTATGCTTTTCTTTCACTTTTAAGTTATTTTTGTGCAAATCGCCCAGAGAAATAGAGAATAGACCTAATTCTCCACCAATTCTTACAAGAACGAGGGAGAGGAGGGTGCTTCTGAGAGAAGGCGTGGGGCTCGAGGAGTCGAGGTACCATGCGGCGGCGGCTAGCTGATTGGATCTGTTTAACCGAGAGGATATCTGTACACGATGGTAATAAGATGTATTACCATCAGCTATGGCCCATGGGCAGCGTCGGGAGGGTAGGACCCGTGCGGTGGAGCTCTATTCTGCAACCAACCATCCAAGCACAGAGCGCCAGACGAGGAAGTGACGAGCAAACTATTCGGCAAAAAAAAACGCGAGATGTGGCTATCGTGGAGTGCTCCTGCGTAGGCCAACCATACACGCAGTTACTTGTTCTCAATCACCGTATCTATACGCCGGGGCCTGACAACGAGCCACCCCAGTGAACGCATGCATGTGCGTGTGGAGGGCCGCTTGCCCGCTCTGTTCTAGTATATCGCACGATGACACGAGATCGACATCACATTGCCGGCCACAAAGTCCACTAACCTGAACGTCTTGTACTCTTGTAGTACAGTACTACTCCGTATAATTTTGCGCTCTTTCCGTGCGTGGCCGTGGAGAAATTAACGTGCGCGCGCTACACTGCGTAGCCTTTGTGCGGAACGCGTCGGTACGCATTTTTCACGTCGAACCTGCTTGCTTGTCTGATTGTCTTGTTCAGCACGTTGCGTGACCAAATTAGGATGGCAATGGGCGAGGAAGGCGCATCCACTACTGTTATCATCAGAATTTGACCGAGTCAGAGGTGGGCCGCGATCAAAATGGATTTAAAGAATATACATGGAAGAATTACGTGAATCGGCCTGTTATGCAAAGTTTTGGCTAGTTTGCCCTTGTATCTGTAACATAGTAGATTACGTGTCGGTTAGTTAGAGTTTGCCTCGTGCACGGTTGGGATTATTCCCACGTTAGAAAGTCCCCTGGACTATAAATATGTATCTAGGGTTTATGAAATAAACAACAACCAACGTTCAACCACAAATCAATCTCGGCGCATCGCCAACTCCTTCGTCTCGAGGGTTTCTACCGGTAAACATCATGCTGCCTAGATCGCATCTTGCGATCTAGGCAGCATAAGCTTATTTACGTTGTTCATGCGTTGCTCGTACTGAAGCCTTTTTGATGGCGAGCAACGTAGTTATCTTAGATATGTTAGGGTTAGCATTGTTCTTCGTATCATATGCTATCGTAGTGCAACCCTTGCATATCTAGCCGCCCTTACACCTATCTTAGGTGTAGGGGCGGCACCCCGCTTGATCATTATTTAGTAGATCCGATCCGTTACGGTTGCTCCTTGTTCTTCAAGGATTAGTTTAATATCTGCAATAGTTAGGCCTTACAAAGGGTTGGAGGATCCAGCGGCACGCAGGGTGTCGTTTGCTAGTCCTAGACAGGATGTTCCGGGGATCAACCTCGTGTTGGTTTTTAGGCCTTGTCTAGGATCGGCTTACGATCACCGTGCGTGGCCGCGAGGCCCAATCGTGAGTAGGATGATCCGATTATGCGATGAAAACCCTAAATCGTCGTAGGTCGCTTTAGCTTTATTTTGATCAAGCAGGACCACCATATATTCGTGCACCTCGTACGAATCATGGGTGGATCGGCTCCTTGAGCCGATTCACAGGATAACCTGAGAGCCGATCGAGGCTCGTATTTAATGTTTACGTGTATGCCATGCAGGAAACTAAGCGAGGCATCTCCATCACCTTCCTGACCAGGTATAGGTCAGGTGGCACGCCCTTGCATCAGCATCGGACGTGTGTACCAGAGGCTTTGCGGGTCGTCGCTCGGAGGGACCAGGGCCAGCCGCAGCCCTAAGTTGTTCTCGGCTCTACTGTGTTGCCCGTCGCTGCTCGCCGGTGGGTTTTGACCGCAACACATTCTGGCACGCCCGGTGGGACAAGCTTCGTCATCAACCACATCGCCATCTACATCTGAGATGGCGGACGGCACTCCAGTCACGTACGAGGATCTGACCGACGAGCTCAAGAAGAAGTATGACGAGGTCAAAGCGATCCTCGAAGCCGACCTCATCGGCTCTTTTCACAGAACCCGTTCACATGGCATCAGGTGGAAGGGGTTCGCGCCTGATGGTGCACTCGATGGGATAGACCTCTCTGCCCCGTCAGAAGAACGCACCAGGTCCCTACGTCAGGAGATCAACTACTTGGTGGCTCACTCGCTACACCGCCACTCTGAGAACCTGGTGAACACTTTGGAGCGTGTCGCTCTCCGGGTGATCCAGGAGATCATGAGGCACCAGTACTCTCCGTCAGGACCAGCTCTCGGGACACACCAAGGAGAGATGCCACTCCAGTCCCGTCCACCGCTGCCATTTGCGTTGGCAGCACCAGAAGTGCCGAATTCACCGGCATTCATCGTCTACAAGATCGGTGGTGACCCTAGTGACTGCCAGTTCTTGCATGAGGCGCCTAAGGAGATCCCTCACGGGTACATGTGCACATACGTGCCAGACTGCGGTAACTGGGCGCTCACAAACCAGGCCGCGACATCAGGGACTTCTGGGAAAGCAGGAGGAACGTCAGCAACAGATCTTGAGAAGCAGACGTGGCTAACTAAATATGAGAAAAGTGCTTGATGTCTACGTTCCCCCTCCTTTCCTGTAGACAGTGTTGGGCCTCCAAGAGCAGAGGTTTGTAGAACAGCAGCAAGTTTTCCCTTAAGTGGATCACCCAAGGTTTATCGAACTCAGGGAGGAAGAGGTCAAAGATATCCCTCTCATGCAACCCTGCAACCACAAAGCAAGAAGTCTCTTGTGTCCCCAACACACCTAATAGGTGCACTAGTTCGGCGAAGAGATAGTGAAATACAGGTGGTATGAATATATATGAGCAGTAGCAATGGTGCCAGAAAATAGCTTGCTGGCATGTAGTTGATGGTGGTAGTATTGCAGCAGTAGTAACACAGTAAAACAGTAAACAAGCAGCGATAGCAGTATTTAGGAACAAGGCCTAGGGATTACACTTTCACTAGTGGACACTCTCAACATTGATCACATAACAGAATAGATAAATGCATACTCTACACTCTTGTTGGATGATGAACACATTGCGTAGGATTACACGAACCCTCAATGCCGGAGTTAACAAGCTCCACAATTACTGTTCATATTTTAGTAACCTTGTAGTGTAAGATAGATCAACAGATTAAACCAAGTACTAACATAGCATGCACACTGTCACCTTCATGCATATGTAGGAGGAATAGATCACATCAATATTATCATAGCAATAGTTAACTTCGCAATCTACAAGAGATCATGATCATAGCATAAACCAAGTACTAACACGGTGCACACACTGTCACCTTTACACACGTGCAGGAGGAATAAAACTACTTTAATAACATTGCTAGAGTAGCACATAGATAAATTGTGATACAAACTCATATGAATCTCAATCATGTAAAGCAGCTCATGAGATTATTGTATTGAGGTACATGGGAGAGATGAACCACATAGCTACCGGTACAGCCCCGAGCCTCGATGGAGAACTACTCCCTCCTCATGGGAGCAGCAGCGGTGATGAAGATGGCGATGGAGATGGCAGCGGTGTCGATGGAGAAGCCTTCCGGGGGCACTTCCCCATCCCGGCAGCGTGCCGGAACAGAGACTCCTGTCCCCCAGATCTTGGCTTCGCGATGGCGGCGGCTCTGGAAGGTTTCTGTGGGTTTCGTCGAACGTATCAGGGTTTTCGATCCAGGGGCTTTAAATAGGCGAAGAGGCGGCGCAGGAGGGTCGAAGGGGCGACGACACCATAGGGCGGCGCGGCCAGGGCCTGGGCCGCGCCGGCCTATGGTCTGGGGCCCAGTGCCCCCCCTCTGGTCCTTCCCGGGTGTTACGGATGCTTCCGGTGAAAATAGGAACACAGGCGTTGATTTCGTCAGATTCCGAGAATATTTCGTTACTAGGATTTCTGAAACCAAAAACAGCAGAAAACAGGAACTGGCACTTCGGCATCTTGTTAATAGGTTAGTTCCAGAAAATGCACGAATATGACATAAAGTGTGCATATAACATGTAGATAACATCAATAATGTGGCATGGAACATAAGAAATTATCGATACGTCGGAGACGTATCAGCATCCCCAAGCTTAGTTCTGCTCGTCCCGAGCAGGTAAAACGATAACACAGATAATTTCTGGAGTGACATGCCATCATAACCTTGATCAAACTATTTGTAAAGCATATGTAATGAATGCAATGATCAAAACAATGGTAATGACATGAGTAAACAACTGAATCATAAAGCAAAGACTTTTCATGAATAGCACTTCAAGACAAGCATCAATAAGTCTTGCATAAGAGTTAACTCATAAAGCAATAATTCAAAGTAAAGGCATTGAAGCAACACAAGGGAAGATTAAGTTTCAGCGGTTGCTTTCAACTTATAACATGTATATCTCATGGATATTGTCGACATAGAGTAATATAATAAGTGCAATAAGCAAGTATGTAGGAATCAATGCACAGTTCACACAAGTGTTTGCTTCTTGAGGTGGAGAGAAATAGGTGAACTGACTCAACATTGAAAGTAAAAGAATGGTCCTCCAAGAGGAAAAGCATCGATTGCTATATTTGTGCTAGAGCTTTTATTTTGAAAACATAAAGAGAGCATAAAAATAAAGTTTTGAGAGGTGTATGTTGTTGTCAACGAATGGTAGCGGGTACTCTAACCCCCTTGCCAGACAAACCTTCAAAGAGCGGCTCCCATTTTATTTTATGTTTGGGTGGCACTCCTTCCAACCTTTCTTTCACAAACCATGGCTAACCGAATCCTCGGGTGCCTGCCAACAATCTCATACCATAAAGGAGTGCCTTTTTATTTTAGTTTTATTATGATGACACTCCTCCCAACCTTTGCTTACACAAGCCATGGCTAACCGAATCCTTCGGGTGCCGTCCAACAATCACATACCATGTAGGAGTGTCTATTTTTGTTAATTAATTTGGGACTGGGAATCCCATTGCCAGCTCTTTTTGCAAAATTATTGGATAAGCGGATGAAGCCACTAGTCCATTGGTGAAAGTTGCCCAACAAGATTGAAAGATAAACACCACATACTTCCTCATGAGCTATAAAACATTGACACAAATCAGAGGTGATAAATTTTGAATTGTTTAAAGGTAGCACTCAAGCAATTTACTTTGGAATGGCGGAAAATACCATGTAGTAGGTAGGTATGGTGGACACAAATGGCATAGTGGTTGGCTCAAGTATTTGGATGCATGAGAAGTATTCCCTCTCGATACAAGGTTTAGGCTAGCAAGGTTGTTTGAAGCAAACACAAGCACGAACTAGTACAGCAAAACTCACATAAAAGACATATTACAAGCATTATAAGACTCTACACCATCTTCCTTGTTGTTCAAACTCAATACTAGAAATTATCTAGACCTTAGAGAAACCAAATATGCAAACCAAATTTTAGCATGCTCTATGTATTTCTTCATTAATGGGTGCAAAGCATATGATGCAAGAGCTTAAACATGAGCACAACAATTGCCAAGTATCACATTACCCAAGACATTATAGCAATTACTACATGTATCATTTTCCAATTCCAACCATATAACAATTTAACGAAGAAGAAACTTCGCCATGAATACTAAAAGCTAAGAACACATGTGTTCATATGCAACAGCGGAGCGTGTCTCTCTCCCACACAAGCATGATGTAATCCAATTTATTCAAACACAAACAAAAATAAAAGCATACAGACGCTCCAAGTAAAGCACATAAGATGTGATGGAATAAAAATATAGTTTCAGGGGAGGAACCTGATAATGTTATCGATGAAGAAGGGGATGCCTTGGGCATCCCCAAGCTTAGATGCTTGAGTCTTCTTGAAATATGCAGGGATGAACCACCGGGGCATCCCCAAGCTTAGACTTTTCACTCTTCTTGATCGTAGTATATCATCCTCCTCTCTTGACCCTTGAAAACTTCCTCCACACCAAACACGAAACAAACTCATTAGAGGGTTAGTGCATAATCAAAAATCCACATGTTCAGAGGTGACACAATCATTCTTAACACTTCTGGACATTGCCCAAAGCTACTGGAAGGTAATGGAACAAAGAAATCCACCCAACACAGCGAAAAAAGCAATGCGAAATAAAAGGTAGAATCTGTCAAAACAGAACAGTCCGTAAAGACGAATTTTAAAATGGCACCAGACTTGCTCAGATGAAAATGCCCAAATTGAATGAAAGTTGCGTACATATCTGAGGATCACTCACGTAAATTGGCATAATTTTCGGGGTTACCTACAGAGAATTAGGCCCAGATTCGTGACAGCAAGAAAACAGTTTCTGCGCAGTAATCCAAATCTAGTATTGACTTTACTATCAAAGACTTTACTTGGCACAACAAAACACAAAACTAAGATAAGGAGAGGTTGCTACAGTAGTAAACAACTTCCAAGACACAAATATAAAACAAAGTACTGTAGCAAAATAACACATGGGTTATCTCCCAAGAAGTTCTTTCTTTATAGCCGTTAAGATGGGCTCAGCAGTTTTAATGATGCACTCGCAAGAAATAGTATTTGAAGCAAAAGAGAGCATCAAGAGGCAAATTCAAAACACATTTAAGTCTAAAATGCTTCCTATGCAAAGGAATCTTGTAAATAAACAAGTTCATGAAAAGCAAAGTAACAAGCATAGGAAGATAAAACAAGTATAGCTTCAAAAATTTCAGCACATAGAGAGGTGTTTTAGTAACATGAAAATTTCTACAACCATATTTTCCTCTCTCATAATAACTTTCAGTAGTGTCATGAGCAAACTCAACAATATAACTATCACATAAAGCATTCTTATCATGAGTCTCATGCATAAAATAATTACTCTCCACATAAGCATAATCAATTTTATTAGTAATAGCGGGAGCAAATTCAACAAAGTAGCTATCATTATTATTCTCATCAAGTGTAGGAGGCATAATATAATCACAACAAAATTTACTCTCCATAGTAGGTGGTACCAAAAGACCACTATCATTATAATCATCATATATGGGAGGCAAAGTATCATCAAAGAAAATTTTCTCCTTAATGCTTGGGGGACTAAAAAGATCATGAAAACCAGCTTCCCCAAGCTTAGAACTTTCTATATTATTATCAACAATGGTGTTCAAAGCGTTCATACTAATATTACTACCAGCATGCAAATAAGATTCCATAGGTTTTTTAATTTTCGCATCAAACAATCCATGTTTTAAATCAGGAAATAGAATAAGAAGATCATTCTTGTCCATTATGCCAAACTAGTGTAGACAAGAAACAAAAAGTTGCAATTGCAGGATCTAAAGGAAATAGCTTTGAGTACTTACAACAGCGGAAAATAGCTTGGTAGCCGAGGTCCGGAGTGTGAGTACCTTTTACCTTTCCTCCCCGGCAACGGCGCCAGAAAAGTGCTTGATGTCTACGTTCCCCCTCCTTTCACCTTGACAGTGTTGGGCCTCCAAGAGCAGAGGTTTGTAGAACAGCAGCAAGTTTTCCCTTAAGTGGATCACCCAAGGTTTATCGAACTCGGGGAGGAAGAGGTCAAAGATATCCCTCTCATGCAACCCTGCAACCACAAAGCAAGAAGTCTCTTGTGTCCCCAACACACCTAATAGGTGCACTAGTTCGGCGAAGAGATAGTGAAATACAGGTGGTATGAATATATATGAGCAGTAGCAATGGTGCCAGAAAATAGCTTGCTGGCGTGTAGTTGATGGTGGTAGTATTGCAGCAGTAGTAACACAGTAAAACAGTAAACAAGCAGCGATAGCAGTATTTAGGAACAAGGCCTAGGGATTACACTTTCACTAGTGGACACTCTCAACATTGATCACATAAGTAATAGATAAATGCATACTCTACACTCTTGTTGGATGATGAACACATTGCGTAGGATTACACGAACCCTCAATGCCGGAGTTAACAAGCTCCACAATTACTGTTCATATTTTAGTAACCTTGTAGTGTAAGATAGATCAACAGATTAAACCAAGTACTAACATAGCATGCACACTGTCACCTTCATGCATATGTAGGAGGAATAGATCACATCAATATTATCATAGCAATAGTTAACTTTGCAATCTACAAGAGATCATGATCATAGCATAAACCAAGTACTAACACGGTGCACACACTGTCACCTTTACACATGTGCAGGAGGAATAAAACTACTTTAATAATATTGCTAGAGTAGCACATAGATAAATTGTGATACAAACTCATATGAATCTCAATCATGTAAAGCAGCTCATGAGATTATTGTATTGAGGTACATGGGAGAGATGAACCACATAGCTACCGGTACAGCCCCGAGCCTCGATGGAGAACTACTCCCTCCTCATGGGAGCAGCAGCGGTGATGAAGATGGCGATGGAGATGGCAGCGGTGTCGATGGAGAAGCCTTCCGGGGGCACTTCCCCGTCCCGGCAGCGTGCCGGAACAGAGACTCCTGTCCCCCAGATCTTGGCTTCGCGATGGCGGCGGCTCTGGAAGGTTCTGTGGGTTTCGTCGAACGTCGCCGGGTTTTCGATCCCGGGGCTTTAAATAGGCGAAGAGGCGGCGCAGGAGAGTCGAAGGGGCGACGACACCATAGGCGGCGCGGCCGGGGCCTGGGCCGCGCCGGCCTATGGTCCTGGGGCCCGGTGCCCCCTCGGGTCCTTCCCGGGTGTTACGGATGCTTCCGTGAAAATAGGAACACGGGCGTTGATTTCGTCCGATTCCGAGAATATTTCGTTACTAGGATTTCTGAAACCAAAAACAGCGAGAAACAGAACTGGCACTTCGGCATCTTGTTAATAGGTTAGTTCCAGAAAATGCACGAATATGACATAAAGTGTGCATATAACATGTAGATAATATCAATAATGTGGCATGGAACATAAGAAATTATCGATACGTCAGAGACGTATCAATATGCCACCCCGACGAACCTCCAGAGCGCAACTCCTGCAGTTGGCTCAGAGCTGGAAAAGCAAGCATGGCTGGCTAAGTACGCCACCCCAGCGAATCTTCAGAGTTCGACTCCTGCAGCCAGCACCGCGGATCAGATCAGTACCATACTGAGAGACCAGTTCGGCATGGTGCCGAAAAGGAGGGCAATCGGCTATTCCAAGCCGTACCCCGGCGAGTATGAGTTGATCCCGCTACCACCTAAATATCGGCTCCCTGATTTCTCCAAATTCAGTGGATCAGATGGTTCCAGCTCCATCGAGCATGTGAGCCGATATTTGGCACAGTTAGGAACGGCCTCAGTGTCGGATCCACTACGCGTGAGGTTCTTCTCACAGTCCCTCACGGGATCGACTTTCGGGTGGTACACCTCGTTGCCACCAGACTCGATCCGGACTTGGAAGCAGTTGGAAGAACAGTTCCATATGCAGTACCACTCAGAGGCTTCCGAGTCTGGCCTTGCCGATCTAGCACAAATACGTCACAAGCGTGGAGAAACTGTGACAGAATACATCCAGCGCTTCAGGAATCTTAGGAACCGATGTTATTCGGTTCGTGTGACTGAAAAGGAAGCAGTCGAGTTGGCAGTGGCGGGCCTTGCAGCGCCGCTCAAGGACATGGCTGAAAGTATAGAGATGGTAAACCTAGAGGGGGGGGTGAATAGGTTTCTACAAGTTTTAATTCTTTCTTTGCAATATTAGGCTTTGCGGAATATAAAGATGAGCCTAATGCAAACTAGGTGAAGCAACCTATATGAGGATACAACTAACTCGAGCACGAAGGCTCTCACGGTGCGATTAAATCACAAGTAAGGAGTTCGGTTAGAGATAACCGATAGCACGCGGAGACGAGGATGTATTCCCGTGTTCCCTTGCTTTGCAACAAGGTACGTCACGTTTGGAGGAGTGGAGGTCCCACGAAGGATTCCCCGCGCCACGAAGGCTCACCCTATTCTCCGGAGCCTATCCCACGAAGGAATAGCTCACTCACTTGTGGTAGACTTTGAGGTAGCCTCCAAACCTTCACAATCTTGCCCGGAGCAAATCCACAGCCCGGATGCTTCCGGACTCCTCTTGCCTACCTAGGGATTCCAAGGAACCCTAGGAAGCAAGCTTCTCAATGAATACAAGGGGGAATGAGATTTGGCTTGGTAGAACAGTAGATCGGGTCCTCCTCTAATGATTCCCCGGAGGGATTTGAGTTTGGGTGGAGGAGGAGGGAGATCTGAGGCTTTTGGTGTTTCTAGCAATGGAGTAAGAGAGAGAGAGCTCAAGAACAGTTTGTAGTGTAGTGCCTAACTGTCTAGAGGTAGGAGAAGGACTATTTATAGTGTTCTTCGAAATATGGCCGTTGTCACTTGCCACCTCAGCTTCTCCTCGACAAACCCGGTCTGACCGGGCCACAGACCGGACAGCCCGGTGGTGAGGCCGGTCTGACCGGGCCAATGACCGGACGTCTTTTGCTGGTCCTGGAGCTCCTCCGGTTAGCGGCCGGTTGGCGCCCGGTTTGCGACCGGTCGACCGGGCCGTGCGCCGGACTCGCCGGTCCGTAGGCCGGTTGACCGGTCGGCAACCGGACTCGCTGCGTTCTGGTGAAGAGCCCGGTTGGCGACCGGTCGACCGGGTCGTGCGCCGGACTTCCCCGGTTGGCGACCGGTGGACCGAGCTGTGCGCCGGACAGGCCGGTTGCTGGCCCGGTTGGACTTGGAGAGGGACCAAATCCTTCGGTGGAGATGTTCCAATGGCCCCGATCTATGGTGTGGTGAAGTTTGGGGAAGTTCTTGTGGTGGGAAGTGCCTAGATCTTGGTGGAGGTGTTGAGGGCGCCGGCCATGGAGGTTGGGGATTGGGGAACAATGGGGAAGATGACCCCAAGGGGTATCTCTTCCCAATATATAGTAGGCTGCGCGACCGGTCAGGTATCCGGTCGGACCGGGCTGGTGACCGGCTGACCCGGCCCAGACCCCGGTTGCCGCCCGGTCCACCGGACCATCCGGTCAGGGACCCGGTCCGACCGGGCCAGGGACCGGCCAGCCCAGATTCGTCTAATTTTGCCTCGTTTTTGCCCCTATGCTGTGTGTAAATGTGTGTGAGTGCTCAAATGATGACATGTACAAATAGATAGATAGATGATGATGAGATGAGCATAGACATGGGGTTGGAAACACAAAGTTCTCTAGGCATACCCATTGGAGAGAAAATCCAAACAAGATGTGAATAGCAACAATGGGCATGATTCGAAGTGTATATCAAGAATCATAAGTTATTTTGGAAATGATGCTCGCACTAAGATCATTGGGCCTTATATAGTCAAATCAATTTGTAATGAAGGCTCAATGAGGGGCGGGGGAGTACTCCCCCTATGTGAAAGCGCAAATGTCATGTGACCGCGAAGAGACATGCTTGGGTCCATGTAATGACATTGGGTCTATTTATGTTGCACACATAGGTATGCATCATACCAAGACATGGTAAGATGACTATCCCCATATGTGATATGCCTCTAAGCTAGATAGCAAGATAAATGCAAGAATATAGTGCAAGAAGTTAATCAATCCAAGTTTTTAGGATCAAGAATACCAAGTTCTCCTCTCAAGTTAACAAAGCGGGCTTCATCCAAAGGCTTAGTGAAAATATCCGCCAATTGGTAGGTTGTTCCCACATGAGTGAGATCAATATCCTTATTGGCAACATGATCACGTAGGAAGTGATGGCGAATGTCAATATGTTTGGTGCGACAATGTTGAACTGGGTTATTGGCGATCTTTATTGCACTTTCATTGTCACAAAGAAGAGGCACCGTACCAAGAGACACACCATAGTCTTTCAAGGTTTGCTTCATCCATAACAATTGAGTGCAACAAGATGCCGCGGATATGTATTCGGCTTCGGCGGTGGATAGGGCGGTGGAGTTTTGTTTCTTGGATGACCAACTCACCAATGACCGGCCAATAAATTGGCAAGCCCCGGAGGTAGACTTCCGATCAACCTTATCACCGGCCCAATCGGAATCCGAATAGCCAATGAGTTCAAAGGTTGATCCCTTTGGATACCATAGCCCGAGAGTAGGAGTGAGAACAAGGTATCTTAGTATCCGTTTGACCGCCATTAAATGGCTTTCCTTGGGAGCGGATTGAAAACGAGCACACATCCCTACACTTAGCATGATATCCGGCCTAGAGGCACAAAGGTAGAGCAAGGATCCTATCATGGAGCGGTATACCTTTATGTCCACATCCTTCTCACCGTCACATGAACCAAGTTGCCCCTTTACGGGCATGGGTGTCTTCATTGGACTTGCATTGGTCATGTTGAATTTCTTGAGCATGTCCTTCACATACTTTTCTTGAGAGATGAAGGTGCCTTTTGCAAGTTGCCTCACTTGGAAGCCTAGAAAGAACTTCAACTCTCCCATCATGGACATCTCAAATTTCCTAGTCATCAATAGCTCAAAAGCTTTGTTATGATTGGGGTTAGTTCCACCAAAAATAATATCATCAACATATATTTGACATATAAAGAGGCCACCCCCTTTAACCCGCTTGGTGAAAAGGGTGGAATCGACCGTACCCATGCAAAACCCATCATGTAGTAAGAAATCCCTAAGGAACTCATACCAAGCACGTGGAGCTTGCTTGAGACCGTAGAGTGCCTTATGGAGTAAATACACGTGGTTGGGTCGGCATGGGTCTTCGAAACCCGGGGGTTGAGCCACATATGCGGTTTCTTTTAGGGGACCATTCAAAAATGCACTTTTCACATCCATTTGATATAATTTGAAATTGTGGAAAGATGCAAATGCAAGCAAAAGACGAATAGCTTCAAGGCAGACTACCGCGCAAAGGTATCCTCAAAATCCATACCTTCTATTTGGGCAAACCCTTGCGCCACTAACCTTGCTTTGTTTCGTATAACAATGCCATTCTCATCTTGCTTGTTCTTGAATACCCATTTGGTCCCAATGACGTTGATGCGATGATCCTTGGGTCTCTCAACTAGAGACCATACTTCATTACGAGTGAAACACTCCAATTCTTCTTGCATGGCAATTACCCAATCCGGATCGACCAAGGCTTCATGTACCTTAAGTGGTTCAAAACTAGACACAAAAGCATGATGTTGACAATAAGTGATAAGTAATGCATGGTGTCTACGAGTTACCACTCCTCTTGAGATGCTACCAAGGACTTGATCCACTTTCATGTCACTTGCCCTTGTAGCGGCCTTGATCTTCCGAACGGTTCCTTCATGATCAATGAATTCATCTCTTGCTAGTACTTGATCATGAGGGACCACTTGAGCTTGATCATGAGTTGAGGATGTTTCTTGATCGTCATCATGATCTTGCTCCATGGAATGAGGATCTTCTTCTTGTTCTTCGGATTGCGACTCATCTTGAGTAGAGGATGGTTCTTGAGTTGCACTTGATGGTTCGGCTTGAGTTGAGCTAGGCTCCTCTTGTGGTGTGCTTGAGACATCTACTCCATCATCTTGATCATCATTATGAACCTCCATGGGCCGGATGTGTCCAATGCCCATATGCTTGATGGCACTAGATGGATCATCATCATTACCTGCAACACATGGAACAACTTGCTCCACTTGGGAGCCGTTATCCTCCAAGAACACCACGTCACAAGATACTTCAATAGTCCCGGAGGACCGGTTGTAGTATCTATAGGCGTGAGAGTTCTCCGCATATCCAACAAATATACCCTCTATGGTTCTAGTTTCAAATTTACCGAGCTTTCCTTTGTTGTTCTTAACAAGGCATTTGCATCCAAAGACACGAATATACATGACATTAGGCTTGTTACCGGTAAGGAGCTCGTATGGGGTTTTGTTGTGGAGGGGACGGAGGAAGAGCCGGTTGGAGTAGTGGACGGCCGTAGAGATGGCTTCTCCCCAAAAATTGTGGGGTGAGTTGAATTCACTCAACATGGTTCTTGCCATCTCAATGATAGTCCGGTTCTTCCTTTCAACAACACCGTTTTGTTGAGGGGTGTATGGCGCGAAAACTCATGCTTGATGCCCTCATCATCCACAAACTCTTGCATAGTGTAGTTCTTGAACTCGGTGCCATTGTCGGTCCTAATTGCCTTGATCTCGGATTCATACATACGTTGAGCTTTCTTGGCGAAGGTGATGAACTCTCTATGAGTCTCGTCCTTAGACTTAAGGAGAAAGACCCAAGAGTATCTTGAGTAATCATCAACAATGACAAGTCCATACTTGCTCCCACCAAGAGTATCATAATGTGATGGCCCAAAGAGGTCCAAATGAAGGAGCTCCAAAGGCCTGGATGTGGTAACAATACTCTTGATAGGATGCTTCTTCTTGAGTTGCTTTCCGGCTACACATGCACTACAAACACGATCTTTCTCAAAAGAAACGCCGGTTAGTCCCACAATATGCTCACCCTTTAGGAGTTGTTTAAGATTCCTCATGTTAACATGACTAAGGCGGCGATGCCACAACCATCCTTCGTCATGCTTGGCCGCCATTAGACATGTGGAGAAGGAAGGGCTCTCTTTCGAGAGGTCAACCACGTAAAGGTTGTTCTCCACATATCCAACAAGGACCAATTTGAGATTGTCACTCCTAAAGACTTGCACATAATATTTAGTGAAATATGAATTGTAACCGGCATCGGCAAGATGATATATAGAAAGTAAGTTATAGCCAAGGTGTTCAACAAGCATAACCGTCTCAAGGCACAAGTCCTTAGAGATTGCTACCTTGCCATACCCAAGTACCTTTCCCTTTGAGTTGTCACCAAAGGTAATGCTTGACTTCTTGTTGATATCTTCAATGAATTGATCAAGCACCCCTTTTCCTCCGGTCATATGATTGGTGCATCCACTATCAAACACCCATTTTGGACCACCGGAGGAATACCCCTACAAAATCAAGTAGAGGATTTAGGAACCCATCGATTAATGGGTTCCTTTGCAATGGCAACAATATCTTTTGGTACCCAAATTGAGTACTCTCTATAAGCATAGCCATTAGGAGGGCCAACATAGTTAGCATAGACATCACCATAATAATCAACAAATAATGCATAGTGATCGTTTGGCCCCGTGCGGCCACCACTAGTGGCTTTGCCCTTTGAGGCTTTGCCATTGTTAGTGACCTTCATGTTCTTATCTTGAGCGGGTTTCTCCTTCTTGTAGTTGTTCTTCTTGTGGGACTTGGGAGTATATCCAAGTCCATACTTTTGATTGTTTGACCTTTGCTTACTCAAGAGGTCATCCAATCCCATCTTGTTCTTGGCGGTGGTGAACTTTGCAAGTTCCTTTGTTAGCCTAACATTTTCCTCAAGAATAGATGCTTGCTCACAAGAAGATTCATTAGGATGATAGTCAAGACCATATTTGGTCACCAAGGACTCAAGATATGCATTGGTCTCAACATGCAAAGAAAGTTCCTCTTGTAAACGAACATGTTCCTCAACAAGTTTAGCATGCTCACTAGTAAAGGAAATGGAGGAACAAGCAAGGTTTTCAACATCACTGGGATCCTTCATTGATCCAAGAGCCCTTTTGTAGGATTCTTGAAGTAGATCATGGTTCTCTCCAAGTTTCTTGAGCTCATCCTTGACAAGCTTGTTAGCTCTTTCAAGGTGGTCAAGATCCCTAGTGAGAGAAGCATGAGCAACTTCAAGTTCCTCCTTTGAGGTATTGAGCTCTTGGGTCAATAATTGAGCCCTATCAATAGTTTCTAGGTCCTTAACTTTATCAAGTTCATAAGTTTCAATTTGTTGCTTAAGGCCTTGGGATATGCACCTTTCGGTTTTTAGCTCTTGTCTTAGGAGATTGAATCTCCGTTCCTTCTCATTCAATTGATATTCTAATTCCTCAATGGACTCATCCTTTTCTTTGAGTGAGTCCATCAAGAAATCAAACTTGACAAGAGCTTCACCACGAAGGGTGCATCTAACATCATAGAGTTCCTTAAGCACTATTAATTCTTCTAGATCTTCGTTTTCATCATCAAGAACACTAGATAGGGAAGGTGGAGGTTCCATTACCTTGGTTTCCCTTGCCATAAGACAAGAGCCAATGATTGGAGAGGAGGGAGAGTCATCGGAGTCATCATCTTGAGTTGTTCTTGCCATGAAGGAAGAGCCAACATCATTATCCGTGGAGTAATCTTTGGAGTAGTCATATGTGAAGAGTGACCCGGGCTTAGAGTAAGCCAAACCGGCCACTCCGGCCTCCTTCTCCTCATCTTCCTCTTCTTCATCGGACAAGTACTCGGCCCCAACAAAAGCTCTTCCCTTGTTCTTCTTGTACCGATCGTTGATTGGGTTCGGTTTCAATCTTGGCTTGACCCCTTTGATGAACTTTGGCTTGTCTACCCTTTTCTCATAAGGGCACTCGTTTGCAAAGTGGTTATCTTCATCACAATTGTAGCAAGTTCTCTTCTTCTTCTTGTCATTGAGGAGCATTGGGAACTTTGCCTTGTACTTCTTGGCAAAGAAAGCAAAGTCGGTAGCAATGTCACTAGTTGAAGTCATCTCTTCATCTTCTTCAATTTCATAGTCTTCTTTGCTTCCATGGTCGGCTCTAGCTTTGAGAGCAAGATTGTGTGACGCTTCATGGTTGTGTGAGGCTTCATCAACACGGTTCATTGCCTTGAGCCTCTTTCCGGCTTTGGCCATGCTTTCATTGGCGGCCACATAGGAGACTAGATCATCGGAGTTGAGATCGGCACTCTTGGTCATGATTTGCAAGTTGAGTGCAAGGTTGGTGTCTTCTTGTTTGACGGCAATCATAGCAATGACCTTGGATTTTATGAAGGCTTCGTTCATCTCGAAGCTATCATTGTACTTCTCAGCACCAAGTCCCTTGACCCTTACTTTTAGAGCACCAAGCCTAGCATAGGCATCGGATACGGATTCTCCATCTCGAATCATGAACTGGTGAGCCTCTTGCTTTGCGGTCTCATAGAGAGCTGATTGGATCAAATCGGTTCCCTCTTGGAGTACTACGATCCGATCCCACAACTCTTTAGCGGAGACAATGTCATCGACTTGATCAAGAAGCTTGCGGTTGATGCCACTTCTAATCTTGTCACGTGCGGATGCATTGAGTTGACGGTTGTAGAACTCAGTGGAGGTCAACCGAGTAGGATCTTTTGGCTCCCGATGTCCATGAACAATGAGCTCCCATAGCTCCACACTGCAGCTGCGAATATGAGATTCCATAGCAGATTTCCAATGTGGAAAGTGAGTTCCATCATAATGGGGAACGGTCCCGCTATGGTTTATATGAGGCATGGGTGAAGTGTTTCTGGGATAGTCATGGTTAACTTCATGGTAGGTTTCCTTAGAGGCCGAAGCCCCACTAGGAGTTCCACCCATGATTAGGTTCTTAAGCATGGCAGACATTTCTGTCATTTGGTTTTGTAACTCATCCTCCTTTTTCTTCTTCTCGGCCTCATATGCCAAGAATCTAGATTTCATCTCTTTAACCGAAAGGTTAGAGTCGTCATCTAGACCCTCGAAGAGTTTATCCATCTCACTCTTAAGGCGGTGAAGCCCTTAATAAGAGTCCGTGCTCGATACCAATTGAAAGTATAGAGATGGTAAACCTAGAGGGGGGGTGAATAGGTTTCTACAAGTTTTAATTCTTTCTTTGCAATATTAGGCTTTGCGGAATATAAACATGAGCCACATGCAAACTAGGTGAAGAAAACAATATGAGGAAACAACAACCTCGAGCACGAAGGCTCTCACGACGATTAAATCACAAGTAAGGAGTTCGGTTAGAGATAACCGATAGCACGCGGAGACGAGGATGTATTCCCGTGTTCCCTTGCTTTGCAACAAGGTACGTCACGTTTGGAGGAGTGGAGGTCCCACGAAGGATTCCCCGCGCCACGAAGGCTCACCCTATTCTCCGGAGCCTATCCCACGAAGGAATAGCTCACTCACTTGTGGTAGACTTTGAGGTAGCCTCCAAACCTTCACAATCTTGCCCGGAGCAAATCCACAGCCCGGATGCTTCCGGACTCCTCTTGCCTACCTAGGGATTCCAAGGAACCCTAGGAAGCAAGCTTCTCAATGAATACAAGGGGGAATGAGATTTGGCTTGGTAGAACAGTAGATCGAGTCCTCCTCTAATGATTCCCGGAGGGATTTGAGTTTGGGTGGAGGAGGAGGGAGATCTGAGGCTTTTGGTGTTTCTAGCAATGGAGTAAGAGAGAGAGAGCTCAAGAACAGTTTGTAGTGTAGTGCCTAACTGTCTAGAGGTAGGAGAAGGACTATTTATAGTGTTCTTCGAAATATGGCCGTTGTCACTTGCCACCTCAGCTTCTCCTCGACAAACCCGGTCTGACCGGGCCACAGACCGGACAGCCCGGTGGTGAGGCCGGTCTGACCGGGCCAATGACCGGACGTCTTTTGCTGGTCCTGGAGCTCCTCCGGTTAGCGGCCGGTTGGCGCCCGGTTTGCGACCGGTCGACCGGGCCGTGCGCCGGACTCGCCGGTCCGTAGGCCGGTTGACCGGTCGGCAACCGGACTCGCTGCGTTCTGGTGAAGAGCCCGGTTGGCGACCGGCCGACCGGGTCGTGCGCCGGACTTCCCCGGTTGGCGACCGGTGGACCGAGCTGTGCGCCGGACAGGCCGGTTGCTGGCCCGGTTGGACCGGGCTGCAGACCGGATTTCTGCTGTAGACCCCTTTTTGATTGTTGTTGAAGTGGGGGGTCTCCTTTAGCCTTCTTGTTCCTTTGATACACCATTTATGCCTCATTGCCTAATACCTGAGATTAACCTTGAGAACATATTAGGCCAAATACTTTAGCACGGTGTCATCGTTACCAAAATAATGGATAAGGGTGAAATACCCTTACAATGGCCTCCCAAGCAGACTACCCCTCACTGGCGCACATGGTTCAGAAACTGTCAGCATATGAACAGCGCCACCCGGACTTGTACCAGGATAAATTCAAGCGTGCCGTAGTCCTGGTCGAGGCAGAGGAAGACGAAGCTTCTGCGGGAGATCAAGAGATAGCAGTGGCTGAATGGACTCGGGGGGCAACCCCCGTGTCCTGCAAATGGGTTAAGCCACCAGGTCCGCCCAGGGGGTTTGATTTTGACGTAACCAAAACTGAGCAAATCTTCGACCTCCTGCTCAAGGAGAAGCAGTTGAAGATACCCGAAGGTCTCAAATTCCCCACGGTACAGGAGCTGAACGGAAAGCCATACTGCAAATGGCATAACTCGTTCTCCCATGCCACCAACGACTGCAGGGTGTGGCGTCAGCAGATCCAAATGGCGATAGAACAAGGACGTCTGATTTTCAACCAGTACGCCATGAAGGTCGACACCCACCCCTTCCCCGCCGTTAACATGGTGGAGTGCACTTACCCTGAAGATTGCCAGCCAGGATCCGCGTTCAGCATCAACATGGTAGGACTTGGACACCACACTGGCGAGGATGGAGACGAGGGCAGCTGCTCTCGTAGCAAGGACACAGAGGAGGCACTGGGACTGCCCCTTCTTCAGACACTGTAGGGATTCAGGAATGAGCCGATTGCCCACAATCGGCAGTTGCCCAGAATGCAACCAGAAGAAGAAGGAGGCAGCCAACGTGTCCGTGTTCAAACGTCTAGGGCCTCTCCCACCACAAAGCAAACGTGCTGAGTCCCCTCGGTTGGAAGATCCCGAGGATTCGGAAGACGAGGGAGAAGAAGAAGAAGACAGGTACCACCGGCCAAGGTGGTGCCCTGATGGGCTCAGCCGTTCCCAAAAGCGCAGGGTTCAGCGATTGCGCGGCTTGGAGGAAGCCGAAAGGTTATACCTGCATACGCTAAGGAAGGCGCGACCTGATCTGGCTGTGAAAGTTCAGCGGACCCTGGATGAAGAGGGTCGTCCACGGAAAATGGAGTGGCGCCCCAAGCAAAGGAAAGCCGATGATGAAACGTCGGCTGGCACAAACATGGTGTTCATCCTCCCTTCGGAGTTCAGTGCTCCAGGATTAGACGAGGCACCTGTGGCACAACTTGACTGCGGCCCACGGCCGGTTATCTTTGAGAAGCCACGAGAAAGAAGCTACAGACATCTGAAGGCCCTGTACTTGCGAGGTTACATCGATGGGAGGCATGTCAATAAGATGCTGGTGGACACCGGAGCGGCAGTCAACATTATGCCATACTCTATGCTACGTCGGTTGGGACGCTCTAGCTCGGATCTGATCAAGACCAACGTGACATTGAGCGATTTCAACGGCCAAGCATCTGACGCACAAGGTGTCCTGAACGTGGATCTGACCGTAGGAAGGGAAACTATCCCTACGACGTTCTTCATCGTCGATAGCAAGAGCACCTATGCTGTTCTGTGATACGTCTCCGACGTATCGATAATTTCTTATGTTCCATGCCACATTATTGATGTTATCTACATGTTTTATGCACACTTTATGTCATATTCGTGCATTTTCTGGAACTAACCTATTAACAAGATGCCGAAGTGCCGATTCTTTGTTTTGCTGTTTTTGGTTTCAGAAATCCTAGTAAGGAAATATTCTCGGAATTGGACGAAATCAAAGCCCAGGGGCCTATTTTCTCACGAAGCTTCCAGAAGTCCGAAGGAGAGACGAAGAGGGGCCACGGAGGGGCCACACCCTAGGGCGGCGCGGCCCCCCTTGGCCGCGCGGCCCGTGGTGTGGGGCCCCGTGCCGCCTCTTGACCTGCCCTTTCGCCTATAAAAAGTCTCCGTGACGAAAACCCCGCATCGAGAACCACGATACGGAAAACCTTCCAGAGACGCCGCCGCCGCCGATCCCATCTCGGGGGATCCAGGAGATCGCCTCCGGCACCCTGCCGGAGAGGGGAATCATCTCCCGGAGGACTCTACGCCGCCATGGTCGCCTCCGGTGTGATGTGTGAGTAGTCTACCCCTGGACTATGGGTCCATAGCAGTAGCTAGATGGTTGTCTTCTCCCCATTGTGCTATCATTGTCGGATCTTGTGAGCTGCCTAACATGATCAAGATCATCTATCTGTAATTCTATATGTTGCGTTTGTTGGGATCCGATGAATAGAGAATACTTGTTATGTTGATTATCAAAGTTATGCTATGTGTTGTTTATGATCTTGCATGCTCTCCGTTACTAGTAGATGCTCTGGCCAAGTAGATGCTTGTAACTCCAAGAGGGAGTATTTATGCTCGATAGTGGGTTCATGCACGCATTGACACCAGGACGATGTGAGAAAGTTCTAAGGTTGTGTTGTGCTGTTGCCACTAGGGATAAAACATTAGTGCTATGTTCAAGGATGTAGTCACTAGTTACATTACGCACCATACTTAATGCAATTGTCTGTTGTTAGCAACTTAATACTGGAGGGGGTTCGGATGATAACCTGAAGGTGGACTTTTTAGGCATAGATGCAGTTGGATGGCGGTCTATGTACTTTGTCGTAATGCCCAATTAAATCTCACTATACTCATCATGATATGTATGTGCATGGTCATGCTCTCTTTATTTGTCAATTGCCCAACTGTAATTTGTTCACCCAACATGCTGTTCGTCTTATGGGAGAGACACCTCTAGTGAACTGTGGACCCCGGTCCAATTCTCTTTCTTGAAATACACCCATCTACTGCAATCGTTCTCTTGTTTTCGCAAACAATCATCTTCCACACAATACGGTTAATCCTTTGTTACAGCAAGCCGGTGAGATTGACAACCTCACTGTTTCGTTGGGGCAAAGTACTTTGGTTGTGTTGTGCAGGTTCCACGTTGGCGCCGGAATCCCTGGTGTTGCGCCGCACTACATCCCGCCGCCATCAACCTTCAACGTGCTTCTTGGCTCCTCCTGGTTCGATAAACCTTGGTTTCTTTCTGAGGGAAAACTTGCTGCTGTGCGTATCATACCTTCCTCTTGGGGTTGCCCAACGAACGTGTGAAATACACGCCATCAAGCATATTTTCTGGCGCCGTTGCCGGGGACCTGAAGAAAAGTTACACCACAGAGATCTCTAACTCCCACGTCAACTCTGCGCCAGCAACATATTTTCTGGCGCCGTTGCCGGGGAGATCAAGACACGCTGCAAGGGGAGTCTCCACTTCTCAATCTCTTTACTTTGTTTTTGTCTTGCTTAGTTTTATTTACTACTTTGTTTGCTGCACTAAATCAAAATACAAAAAAAAATTAGTTGCTAGTTTTACTTTACTTGCTATCTTGTTTGCTATATCAAAAACACAAAAAAAAAAAAAATTAGTTACTTGCATTTACTTTACTTATTTCATCATGTTTCCTTTTAATTTTACCACAAAAGACATACCGGTAGGACGTGGGTCTATAGTTGGGAGAAATAATATAGAAGAATTTTTCAATCATGTTAGTACTATTGAAAATTTTGAAGATAGACACTTGGTAGACCTTGCGCCTACTTATGAAATTGCTGCTGCACATTTAGTTCGCTTTTTGGAAACTAAATTTGTTAATCTTAATCCTATAATCCAACACATGTTCTTCACACTTGGCGATATGGAAGAAGGGGAAAAGAAAGATTTTGTATTAGAAACCCTTCTTAGAGAATTTGGTGGTTTAGCAAGAGAAGCTAGAAAGGTGTTTGCTAAATTCAATATGCTTGGTTCTCCTACTAATTTTGTTAGTCTCCTTGAAAAGATGGATATGGATAGAATAAGATTCACTAATAATATTGATGATAGAGGGGAGATCAAAGCACCAATACCATGTAAGCTCCTGGCTATGAATGATGCACTAGAAAATAACTATGCTTGGCTAGTTCCTGAAAATTTGTTTGATGAGAATAGCACGCCTAAGACTAATGAAAAGGGAGATGCTGAAACTTATGTATCCAATATACTATGCCTAGTTGAGAAAACCCCACACCCCGCTGTAGAAGTACCATCTCTTGATAATACTTGATACACACTTTCTGCGCCTAGCTGAAAGGCGTTAAAGAAAAGCGCTTATGGGAGACAACCCATGTTTTTACCTACAGTACTTTGTTTTTATTTTATGTCTTGGAAGTTTTTTACTACTGTAGCAACCTCTCCTTATCTTAGTTTTGTGTTTTGTTGTGCCAAGTTAAGCCGTTGATAGAAAAGTAAGTACTAGATTTGGATTACTGCACAGTTCCAGATTTCTTTGCTGTCACGAATCTGGGTCCAACTCCCTGTAGGTAACTCAGAAAATTAAGTCAATTTACGTGCATGATCCTCAGATATGTACGCAACTTTCATTCAATTTGAGCATTTTCATTTGAGCAAGTCTGGTGCCATTTTAAAATTCGTCAATACGAACTGTTCTGTTTTGACAGATTCTGCCTTTTATTTCGCATTGCCTCTTTCGCTATGTTGGATGAATTTCTTTGATCCACTAATGTCCAGTAGCATTATGCAATGTCCAGAAGTGTTAAGAATGATTGTGTCACCTCTGAATATGTCAATTTATAATGTGCACTAACCCTCTAATGAGTTGTTTCGAGTTTGGTGTGGAGGAAGTTTTCAAGGATCAAGAGAGGAGTATGATGCAACATGATCAAGGAGAGTGAAAGCTCTAAGCTTGGGGATGCACCCGGTGGTTCACCCCTGCATATATCAAGAAGACTCAAGCGTCTAAGCTTGGGGATGCCCAAGGCATCCCCTTCTTCATCGACAACATTATCAGGTTCCTCCCCTGAAACTATATTTTTATTCCATCACATCTTATGTGCTTTTTCTTGGAGCGTCGGTTTGTTTTTGTTTTTTGTTTTGTTTGAATAAAATGGATCCTAGCATTCACTTTATGGGAGAGAGACACGCTCCGCTGCAGCATATGGACAAATATGTCCTTGGTTTCTACTCATAATATTCATGGCAAAGTTTCTTCTTCGTTAAATTGTTGTATGGTTGGAAACGGGAAATGTTGCATGTGGTAGTGTATAATAAAATACTTGTAGAACATTGAGCTTTGATAACTTGATTCTTTGCAAATGTTTTGAGATATTTAGATGGTAAGGCTTGCTGGATAAATGAGTTAAAATTAGTAGTGGATTGTTGTCTTTAAGCTTGTGCCGTACTACAAACTCTATTTAAATAGTTGAAGGCGTAGTTGAACTTGATAGCTTTCCATGTCTGAGAGTTCATCGTAGTAACTAAGTTGTGCTGAAGGTCGAGGGAGCTAGCGGGGTACTTGTGCCACCGTGAACGGCCCTCCTTGGAGTAAATTTTAATCATGCTCTTAATGATGAACCTGCTAGTTGTTTGCAATAAGCTTGTGAGTTCTTTTTGACTAATGTTAAGCTACGGTTTTTGGCACTTCCACCATCCAAATTTGCTAGCCTCTTCGGTACTGTGCATTGCCTTTTGCTCACATTGAGAATTGTGCATACTTCGCCGGTACATCCAAACCCGTGGGAGAACTTTCTCTTGTTCTCCTACACATAAGCCCATACATCTCCTCAAAACAACCACCATACCTACCTACCACAGCATTTCCATAGCTGTTCCGAGATATATTGCCATGCAACATCCATTTTTTTCATTACATGCCATGTTGTCATTTATTATTTATATATTGCTTTGCATGATCATATACAGCTGATGTGTGGTTTACCCATGTTACGCTAGATCATTGCACATCCTGCTACTAATCGGCAGAGGCATACGATTTCATACATCATGTTTCATTCATTATGAGTTATTTGTACCAAAAAGTGTGTTGTCATATTAGGATGTTGCCCCTAAAAATGGAAAGAGCCGTGGAGGCCATCAAAAAGAAAAGAAAAAGAGAAGAAAGAAAAAATGAAAAGAAAGAAAAAAAGAAAAAAAAAAGAAAAAAAGAAAAAAAGAGAATAAAGAAAAAGGGGGCAGCATTACTATCTTTTATCCACACTTGTGCTCATGTTTTAGCACCATCATTATTCATAGTCATCATTTGTGCTCATGTTCAGCACCTACATTCATATGAGAGAGTTTTCATGTTTTACTAGTATAACTATGTGGGGAATTTACACTATAGAACTTGGGTTGTATATTCCAATGATGAGCCTCCTCAAAAGTGCTCTAGGTCTTCGTGAGCAACCAAGTTGGATGCACCCCCACTAGTTCCATTGGAGAGCTTTCATACACATATAGCTCTATGTGCATCCGTTGCATGGCAATCACTACTCCTTGCATAGCTTCGATCATAAGGTTTCCTCTTGTCTAATGGTCATTTACAGCTTTGCAAGCCTTTCTTCCATTTGGCCTTCCAAACCCCCATTAACGTTCTTTATGCCATAACATCCTGGTGCTAATACCAAATGCTTGCGCTCACCGGTTGAGTAGACTTCGAAACAGTTGATTCATGATGTTCATGTTTATGTTTACTTGACTGAATCCTTCTTATGTTGTGAAAATTTACTTGATGCCTGGAATGAAGGATAGAACTTCTATGCTGAATACTTAATACATCTTTAATGAACTTTGTACGGTTGCATGTCTTTAAAGCAATAGTTCATGAAAACTTTTAGCTTGTCTAACTCTTGCATTATCATCTCTTATGTCAATATAGATACTTGCTTTGAATGATTTGATCTCAGCTCATATGCTTTACAAATAGTATGATCAAGATTATGATGGCATGTCACTCCAGAAATTATATGTGTTATCGTTTTACCTTTCGGGACGAGCAGAACTAAGCTTGGGGATGCTGATACGTCTCCGACGTATCGATAATTTCTTATGTTCCATGCCACATTATTGATGTTATCTACATGTTTTATGCACACTTTATGTCATATTCGTGCATTTTCTGGAACTAACCTATTAACAAGATGCCGAAGTGCCGATTCTTTGTTTCTGCTGTTTTTGGTTTCAGAAATCCTAGTAAGGAAATATTCTCGGCATTGGACGAAATCAAAGCCCGGGGGCCTATTTTCTCACGAAGCTTCCAGTCCGAAGGAGAGACGAAGAGGGGCCACGGAGGGGCCACACCCTAGGGCGGCGCGGCCCCCCTTGGCCGCGCGGCCTGTGGTGTGGGGCCCCCGTGCCGCCTCTTGACCTGCCCTTTCGCCTATAAAAAGTCTCCGTGACGAAAACCCCGGTCTGAGAACCACGATACGGAAAACCTTCCGGAGACGCCGCCGCCGCCGATCCCATCTCGGGGGATCCAGAGATCGCCTCCGGCACCACTGCCGGAGGGGAATCATCTCCGGAGGACTCTACGCCGCCATGGTCGCCTCCGGTGTGATGTGTGAGTAGTCTACCCCTGGACTATGGGTCCATAGCAGTAGCTAGATGGTTGTCTTCTCCCCATTGTGCTATCATTGTCGGATCTTGTGAGCTGCCTAACATGATCAAGATCATCTATCTGTAATTCTATATGTTGCGTTTGTTGGGATCCGATGAATAGAGAATACTTGTTATGTTGATTATCAAAGTTATGCTATGTGTTGTTTATGATCTTGCATGCTCTCCGTTACTAGTAGATGCTCTGGCCAAGTAGATGCTTGTAACTCCAAGAGGGAGTATTTATGCTCGATAGTGGGTTCATGCCTGCATTGACACAGGACGATGTGAGAAAGTTCTAAGGTTGTGTTGTGCTGTTGCCACTAGGGATAAAACATTAGTGCTATGTTCAAGGATGTAGTCACTAGTTACATTACGCACCATACTTAATGCAATTGTCTGTTGTTAGCAACTTAATACTGGAGGGGGTTCGGATGATAACCTGAAGGTGGACTTTTTAGGCATAGATGCAGTTGGATGGCGGTCTATGTACTTTGTCGTAATGCCCAATTAAATCTCACTATACTCATCATGATATGTATGTGCATGGTCATGCTCTCTTTATTTGTCAATTGCCCAACTGTAATTTGTTCACCCAACATGCTGTTCGTCTTATGGGAGAGACACCTCTAGTGAACTGTGGACCCCGGTCCAATTCTCTTTACTGAAATACAATCTCTTGCAATCTTGTTCTCTTGTTTTCTGCAAACAATCATCTTCCACACAATACGGTTAATCCTTTGTTACAGCAAGCCGGTGAGATTGACAACCTCACTGTTTCGTTGGGGCAAAGTACTTTGGTTGTGTTGTGCAGGTTCCACGTTGGCGCTGGAATCCCTGGTGTTGCGCCGCACTACATCCCGCCGCCATCAACCTTCAACGTGCTTCTTGGCTCCTCCTGGTTCGATAAACCTTGGTTTCTTTCTGAGGGAAAACTTGCTGCTGTGCGCATCATACCTTCCTCTTGGGGTTGCCCAACGAACGTGTGAAATACACGCCATCATTCTGCTAGGAAGAGATTGGATCCACGCCAACTGTTGCATTCCCTCCACGATGCACCAATGCATAATACAGTGGGATGGAGATGAGGTAGAGGTCGTCCAGGCCGATGACTCAGCCGAAATTTCAACGGCTGGCATGAACGCGTGGGAAGCAGCAGGCCAAGAGCCACTCTCAGGTATCAATTTGGACGACTGCGAGCGCATCGACGTGACGAAGGGCAGGGTTAGGCTGGTCTTATCCACTGGCCTAACCGAGTAGCAAGAACAAATCAATGAGAAACGTGGCGAGGCCGATCCTTTGGATCGGCCCCAAGGATCTATGAAGGAACATTACAGAGCCTTCATTGAGCGCTTCAATCAGTATGGAGGCCGATTCCAGCAATCGGCCAAAATTATCCTCACCACATGTTCTGCTTGTGTTCGACATTGATCCTACTAGAGCCGACGTACAAATTACAGAGCCGATATCTGCCGTTCCCTGACAGATTCGGCTCGGGGGGCACCTGAACACGATGAACATGTGAACATGCACAGGAGAAATATTGGGGCCGATAGGAAAAATCGGCCAGTAAAATTTTTTTTTGGTGCATCTTCACTGACATTCTCGCCTCGAGTAAGGCTCGGGGGGCAGCAGGCCTGGTAGATGCTCTGTTTAAGAGCCGATTGGGGTACCATCGGCTGATCTTTCGTCGCAACCTTCTTCACAAAATGATGAGTGTTTGAAGAAGACCATTAGGTTTGGTTGGAAGAATTCAAAGGCTTTCCTGAAGACTCTACTTTATCCACCAGATCTCAAAATCATCAGTTGAAGAATTGAAGGGTGAATTTTAAAGAACCGATGCGTTGCTATCGGCTCATTACGCATTGGCTAAGGGGACAAATCGGCAAGATCAGTATGAGAGGAAATCGGCTAAATTAAGCTCAAAGGAAATCGGCAAAATCAAATTGGGAGAAGTTCTTCATTGATAGGCAAGATTTCTTACATAAAGAGCTGATTGCTCTCAAAAGGAAGTACTAGGGGATACATTGCCCCATCTACTACTACTGGTCCTATTCTAAAGGTCCTATCTACGGGCCGTCGCTGCCCTCGTCGTCGCCGTCGTCGCCGCTGTCGGCGCTACTCCCGGCGGGCTCGTCGTCGCTGCTCCAGTGGCCGCCGACCGGGCCCTCATTGTCCTCGTCTTCCTCGTCGTCGTCGTCGCTGTCGAAGTCGCTGAGGTTCCCCGGCCAGGGGCAGAACCGTTTGGCCGGCGGCTCGTCGGAGGAGGTGTCGTCCTCCTCCTCCTCCTCCTCCTCTTCCTTCTCCTCCTCCTCCTCCTCGGGAGAGGTGAAGTCGCAGGAGAAGCGATCGTCGTCGCTCTCCTCCTCCGTTTCCCCATCGGCGAGGAAGCGGAGGTCGCTTTCCCCGTCGGTCAAGGACTTGTCGTCCTCAGACCAGATGGAGAAGTCATGGCTGGGCTCCTCCCCGGCCTCGATGGTGGGGCGAGTGTTGGCTGCGTGGACCTCCGCCGGGTTCGGCTCCGGCGTCGGCTCGCGGGAAGAGGAGGATTGGGTGGAAAGATCTGATGGGGCAGAGGAGGAAGAAGACATGGTGGCGCAGGAGGGCTTTTGGAGTGCTAATGCGAAGGGGATGCGGAAGTAAACTGTTCGGAGCGGTTAAATAAAAGGGGATATAGTGGAAATTCAATGCCACAGCAGTTTCCGAGGAAGTGGTGCCTAAAAGAAAGAAAAAAAAACTGCCAGGTCACGCGGAGAAGTTGAGAAGGCAAGGCATCATGATGAAAGATACTGCGACGGTTCTGCCACGACATGACCCAACGAAAGAAAGGGCAGAGTGATTTTGGAATTATCAATTCCAAAACCAGGGGGGCATGTGTTATCACCAGAATTTGACCGAGTCAGAGGTGGGCCGCGATCAAGATGGATTTAAAGAATATACATGGAAGAATTACGTGAATCGGCCTGTTATGCAAAGTTTGGGCTAGTTTGCCCTTGTATCTGTAACATAGTAGATTACGTGTCGGTTAGTTAGAGTTTGCCTCGTGCACGGTTGGGATTATTCCCACGTTAGAAAGTCCCATGGACTATAAATATGTATCTAGGGTTTATGAAATAAACAACAACCAACGTTCAACCACAAATCAATCTCGGCGCATCGCCAACTCCTTCGTCTCGAGGGTTTCTACCGGTAAGCATCATGCTGCCTAGATCGCATCTTGCGATCTAGGCAGCATAAGCTTATTTACGTTGTTCATGCGTTGCTCGTACTGAAGCCTTTTTTATGGCGAGCAACGTAGTTATCTTAGATATGTTAGCGTTAGCATTGTTCTTCGTATCATATGCTATCGTAGTGCAACCCTTGCATATCTAGCCGCCCTTACACCTATCTTAGGTGTAGGGGCGGCACCCCGCTTGATCATTATTTAGTAGATCCGATCCGTTACGGTTGCTCCTTGTTCTTCAAGGATTAGTTTAATATCTGCAATAGTTAGGCCTTACAAAGGGTTGGAGGATCCAGCGGCACGCAGGGTGTCGTTTGCTAGTCCTAGACAGGATGTTCCGGGGATCAACCTCGTGTTGGTTTTTAGGCCTTGTCTAGGATCGGCTTACGATCACCGTGCGTGGCCGCGAGGCCCAATCGTGAGTAGGATGATCCGATTATGCGGTGAAAACCCTAAATCGTCGTAGGTCGCTTTAGCTTTATTTTGATCAAGCAGGACCACCATATATTCGTGCACCTCGTATGAATCATGGGTGGATCGGCTCCTTGAGCCGATTCACAGGATAACCTGAGAGCCGATCGAGGCTCGTATTTAATGTTTACGTGTATGCCATGCAGGAAACTAAGCGAGGCATCTCCATCACCTTCCTGACCAGGTATAGGTCAGGTGGCACGCCCTTGCATCAGCATCGGACGTGTGTACCAGAGGCTTTGCGGGCCGTCGCTCGGAGGGACCAGGGCCAGCCGCAGCCCTAAGTTGTTCCCGGCTCTACTGTGTTGCCCGTCGCTGCTCGCCGGTGGGTTTTGACCGCAACAACTACAGTACTCACACAGCGGCTACATACATGTAGACCAGCAAAATCTTTCGATCTGCCACCGCGGTAGTTGCATTATGTGCTCCCCGCAAAAAAAAAAAAAAAGTTGCACTATGTGCGACGGATGGGAGACCATCACGTGGAAAAAAGACCGCAATCTTGTTTTCCTTTTGTTTTTTTTCTCTTGCACGTGGAAGAGGTACGTAGCATCAGTCTCATACAAATTAGTGGTGAATTTCCTTTCAAAACTAAAAAAATTACAATACTTTTCTAGAGTATTCCATCTTTTGCGTATTTTAACAAGATATTTCGATAAACATGACTATAAATGTAAGTGTTGTATCCTACACATGATTTAGATATTGGGCCATTCTATTAGAATACTAAATTATACAAACATGCTAGAATATTTCATTATAATTTTATGTTCTTAACGACAAGAAAAAATAATTCGATGAGAAATAGACCTCTAAATAGTACTATGTATGTGTGTACCTATGAATACGAGTTCTCGGTAATGTCATTATTGTGCTCTACAAATAACACATCTATGCAAAAGATTGCATGAACCTCACTGATTAGCCCACACACTCTTAGGTTGAGTGAGTGTAATTATGTACGACAAGGATACAAAAGAAAAGTCCAAATAATGTTCCATATGCTGAAATATATTTAGAAACAAAACACAAAAAATAGAATAATAGATATGATGTAAGACATGCAATGCTATTTAATTTAGTCAATGTTTAGTCTCATGATTGATCCACTACGGGAATTAAATACATATACATTTTCCAGGAGATAACACATGTCATAATCTTTAAAACGTGAAATCCAAAAGATCCCATGGTGCGTATCGGAGGTGCAATATAAATACACGTTTTCTGTATGGTACTTTATAACTTTACAACATCGGGTCAGATTACATAGAGTACATTGAATGTTTTGCGTGATTTATTTTCCTTGTCTCCACACTCTTGTGATTCCTAGCTGTATTTTAATCTATGGTTGTGAGAATTGACGGAGAGTCACTAACTATCATCGGCAACCAATTAAAAAGATATCTACAAATAGAAAAAGGCAGGAAAATGCAGAGATGGTACTTCATCAATGGCAACCTCATCCCATAGGAACTTGATATCAATTATCATCGGCAACCAATTAAAAAGATATCTACATTAGAGACACATTGTTGATGTATAAAATAGTTGATTTTGACATAGGCACACGAAGAACCCACAAAATATGTCGCATCCAACATTTCTCTGCAACACATGGGAAAAGAGATATATATCCCTATTTGACATTGGATCGTGGAAGGTAAATGTCTCCTACAGGACTAGTAGATGAGATTGTTACGATGAAAAGATTTAGAGACCTAATGTGTATCTTCTTGTGTTAGGAATTGCCCCAATCAACATCAAAAGAAACGACGAAAGAATGATTTGAGATGGAGCAATGTACATGACATTATCAATTGTGCCTTTGACATACAAAATGATTCATTCGAAAAGATTAAAATAAGCAGATTTGTGGGCATGCGTAAAAAGACATGTATGTTGGGACATATGAGAGATCATGTCGAGTGATAGGTAGGTACTGCAAAGCACAAAAGAGGCTACGGTATTGGGTAGGATTATCGAAGGGTCGGCCAACATGTAGAGAAAGTTTAGATCCGAAACAGGTAGGGGTTTGACAATATTATAATTGTCCATGGCAATGCGGTGAATAATGTCCAGTGCATATGGCATTGAGAAAGAAGAAGGCCGGATGTAGATTGTGTGATAGATATGCCTAGAAAATGTGAAAGGGGTCCAATATCGGTCATCGAAAATTCCAGTTCTAAAGATGTGATGATTTGGCTAAGGAAGTGGCAAAGCGGTAGCATCATGATTATGTCATCAACATATAACAAAAAAATAGGCACATGCGTGGGAAAGATTTGAAGATAAATAGAGAGGTACCACACTTTGATGCTACAGAACCAAAAAGGGTGAAACACTGAAACTGGGCACTGGGAGCTTTTCTAAACCATACAAATATTTTTGTAACATGGAACGTGAGAGGGAGCATGAATGTCTACAACCCTAGCGTGGTCGTGGACTATAGGCTGTCTCAGCTGTGTTATCAAGTAAGAAAGCGTTTTCTCTTTTTGTATCTAGTTGATGAATGGATCAAGAGGAGGAGCCATCTGTGAAGAAACGAGAGAAGCGAGAGAGATTGAAGCGAATGGATGTCTTTATTGATAGAATCTGTTGGGTATTTATAGGGGCCCAACAGGTGCTTTACATTGTCAGTTACAACATTTGCGTCCCTTTGAAAGGATGCGACGACGGTTCCATATACACAGCGTTTGGACAACGCTAAAGTTCTAACTGCTAGGTAGTTATCCTAATGGAAATCCTAACTGCCTAATTAGCTTAATTATGACGCTAATTTATTCCTAACACTTCCCTTGGACAAACGATGTCTTCGAAATCTTCTATGTCCGAAATTCTCCACAATGTTTCTTGAAACCTTTATCTTGATGGACGTTGATCTTGAAAACTTGATCTTGTACAATATATGTCCTCCAAAATCCTGTGAAAAAAATATCCTATATAACTAAATAGTTCATCCCCACTAACCTACTTCTCTAAACATGCAGCTATGCCACCTCAGCAGGCCCACCATTTTAGACATCTCACCTCCACGTCATATCATGCATGCAACCAAGTGCGGCTGTTGATTACTTTTTTCAGACCTGATCGTTTCACCTTCTAGCTGCATCACGGAAATGCTCCACAGTCCCTAGCGATTGTATTAGTCGCTCCCCCTTCTAGTGATCAATAACCCTTTGGCTGCCCATCACTATTCCCTCACTAAAGGGTGGTATATTTAATTCGTTCTGAACCGATGAGTTTTACTCCTCTAGGAACCAGCGTTTCCCTTCCCCACTATCAAAATCCTCCTCTCCCATGCCTTATATACATGGTCGCCGATGTACACAGGGAGGCCCAGGTGAGCGTCCGAGGATTCATTTGGTGTATGTAGGCTGGTGCTCAGTATTCTTTTTGCTATAATCTGATTCGTTTCTCCTTGAAGCTCGGATCAATTTCTTGCTATGTTACTCGAGCGTCATCTGATTTTGATCAAGAAATCTTCATATGGTTGTGTTCTTGCATTTCCTCCTTACATCGGATGAGAAGTGGAAAATGGAGTTAATCCTCCTCTCCCACGCCTTATATAATCCATCGACATGGTCGCCAATCTACACATGGGGCCTCAGGTGAGCGTCCGAGAATTCATTTGGTGTATGCAGGGTGGTGCTCAGGTCTTCTTTTTGATATAATCTGATTCATTTTCTCCTTGAAGCTCGGACCAATTTCTTTGTATGTGATTCCAGCGTCATCTGATTTTGATCAAGAAATCTTCATATGGCTGTGTTCTTTCATGTCTTGGTTGTTTATTTCCTCAGATGTGACGAGGAGTGGAAAATGGAGCTGATGTGGTTAAAGAACAATGGAGTTAATGTGGTTGTATTGCTGAGTATAAACAATGTTCTTTTATAATCAGCGCTTATGATATTCTTTGGAGAGGAAACCCAGCAGCTCATCTACTGTTGATCTTTCAGGCACGATCAATAATTTCAGTTTAATTTTGCTTGACCGATTTTGGTTGTGAGGCTCAATGGCTGAATGCTAAGACGAGTAGTGTTTAATATTTACACAAGGACTACAGGTATTCCTGAAGGGGATCCAGATAACTGTTTGAGCACATAATTCAATTTCTGATTATTGGAATTGAAATGGCTGAGTTTGGCACAAGGCTATTTCTTGAGGTTACTACAATACACTTTTATCAAATGAGTCCTATTTCTTTTACATGGTCTGTACTGGCAAAAATCTCAGCGTATGGCAGGTCTATACCAAACCAACTCTCCTCTTATTTTTATGTGCCTTCCTTATTTCCACATTTTAAACCAATTAGCTATAGTTCATCCAGGATTTATTTTTCTGTACGTCCTATCTTAGTAGGGTACTTCTTTTAACCCTCACGGACATGACAAAAACATGAAATTTAACTATTGAGTAGCACTAATCCATGTGCATTCCTCGGTGCTTGCTGTAAGAATCTTAATATAATTAATCACCACGTGTATCAAATATTGTTTCAAATATGTACAGTTATGTCTAATATTATTGATCTGATACTCTCTTTTTTTTGCATATAGATTATCTACGTTCTATTCTTCTCTAGAAAGCGGGCATGTAAACAAGTAAGCCAATAAATTTTAGGTCATCAATTTAGTCTGACTGAATATTTGCTGATGGAGTATGACACTCATTCGTTTTGCCTGCTGTTTACGCCAGGAAACATGAAATGGTTTATACGGAGATAACACAATTCCAAATGTTTTCATTTTGTGTAGAATAAGATTGCAAATGGATGTGTAAGTTCCAATACACACGTACACACATCCAGGGAATTTAAATGATGTAATTGGAGTGATGTACGGCTTAGAAGTTTCTAAATAATTCCTCATTAACCTTCGGACAATTGATTTCTTCATATACAAAACTGTGAAATGATATGCACATACACTGGCACCTACTATTTCTGAAATGGCTATCCTGGAATAGCTGCAAGATGCTTCTTCAATTCTTTGGATGCTATAGGTGGCTTGGATATTCTTCTGTTTGATCGGCCGGTGAAGGCATTTCCTCAACTTTTAATTTCATTCACATGTGAACAACTAGACCGTGTGTTCCATGCGTTAGCATATCCTTTATGCAAGCCACAATTGTAGTCTACACCAAAACAACTTTCTTCCCCGGTGTAACCGTGTAAGCCACACCTAATATGCCACAAAGCAACCGCTCCGCGTACTGTAGTTTGATGTGTGAGGCGTCAACACAAAAAATGCATGTTGGACCATACTTTTGGTCATGTGCTGAATGCCCTTCTTTGAAGAAAATGTACATTCTTTTTTTTACAATTCTCTAAATTGTTTGCCCGGTTTCCGCAGCAACGCGCGGGAAATTATCTAGTAAAGATAATATAGGAATCCGATATACCGTTGGTATAATAATTGTATCATTAAAGCCTATATGAGAAATCCGTTGGAGAACTCACAAGGAAAAAGTACAATATATTATTATCTGATGATAAATACTAAGTTCAGTTCTGGGAGATTTCTCCCCCTGAACTTTGCAAATTTCTAAGTCGTCTCATACCAATGCCATGAATGCATTTTTGAAATGCAGCTGCTGGTAAAGATTTAGTGAACAAATCTGCAAGATTGTCACATGATTTTGTTTGCAAAATATTAATTTCTCCATTTTTCTGTAATTCATGAGGAAAGAACAGTTTTGGAGCAATATGTTTTGTGATATTACTTTTAATATATCACATATGCATTTGAGCAACACATGCGGCATTATCTTCATAGATAATAGTTGGTGATTCTAATGAACCTATGCCGCATGAGATCTGGATGTGATTAATCACTCTGCGAAGCCATACACGCTCACGTGAAGCTTCATATAATGCAATTATTTCAGAGTGGTTAGTGGAAGTTGCTACTAGAGTCTGTTTAGTTGACTTCCATGAGATAGCAGTTCCACCGAACAAAAATACAAATCCAGTTTGTGATCTAGTATTATGGGGATCAGAAAGATAGCGAGCATCAGTATAGCCAGTCAAAGTCATGTCCTGATTCTTCTTATAGAATAAACCAAGATCTTTGGTACCTTGTAAATATCTGAAGATATTCTTCACTCCGGCCCAATGGTGTTTTGTTGGAGCTGCACTATGTCTAGCCAATAAATTTACTGCGAAGGCAATATCTGGCCTAGTACAATTAGCAAGGTACATTAGTGCTCCTATCGCACTAAGGTATGGAAACTCACGTCCCAATACTTCTTCGTTATCATCCCTATGTCTAAAAGGATCCTTTTCCATATCAAGGGATCTAACGACCATGGGTGTTTTGGATGGATATGATTTATCCATATTGAATTTTTCCAAAACTTTCTGAATATATGCGGGCTGATAAACGAGTATTCCTGAGGGAAGATGCTCAAGTTGTAAACCTAAGCAGAATTTGGTTTTTCCCAAATCCTTCATCTCAAACTCCGTCATTAAATGATTGCGTGCTACAGATATATCTGCTGCGTTACCAATGATGTTGAGGTCATCAACATAAACTGAGATGATGCAAAATCCTTTTGAGGATTTCTTAATGAAAACGCATGGGCAATCATCATTATTTGAGTATCCTTTCTGAAGAAGGAACTCACTAAGCCGGTTATACCACATTTTACCCGACTGCTTTAAGCCATAGAGTGATTTTTGTAATTTTACACAATACACGTTGCGATTTATATTTGGATTAGGGATTTTAAGTCCATCAGGGACTTTCATATAAATATCCGCATCGAGTGACCCATATAGATATGCGGTCACTACATCCATTAACTGCATTGATAAATTCATTTGTACTGCCAATGATATTAAGTATCGAAACGTAATTCCACTCATTACAGGAGAATATGTATCGTCGTAGTCGATACCGGGTCTCTGCGTAAACCCTTGTGCTACTAGTCTCGCTTTATATCTCACCACCTCATTATTTTCGTTCCTTTTTCGAACGAAAACCCATTTAGCTCCCACAGGGAAGACTTTTTGAGGAGTAGGTATTACTTTAGAGAATACCTCTCTTTTATTAAGCGAGCGCAGTTCTGCCTCAATTGCCTCCTTCCATTTAGGCCAATCGGAGCGCTTCAGGCACTCTTTCATAGATTTTGGCTCTAGATCCAGTTGAAAGGTTTTAGCAATTTTAGAGGAGAAATATGTGTCGATAAGTGTAGTCTTTCTATTGTATGATTCTCCCGAATCGATATAGTTTATGGAAATTTCATTGATTTCTTCAGGCACCGTGTGATTTCCCATAACAACGGTGTCTGGTAGTTTCGATGTCCCAGCAATAGAATTTGTGTGCACATTTATGCTAGGTTCTTGATGTTGAACATCATCTTGGTGTCTATCAATTTCAGGTTGATTTGCATTTACCGTCATAGATTTCCTTTGTTTCCGCGGTGGCTTTGGAGAAGCCTTTTCCCTTGAGACCAGATTTCTCCCCCTTTTATTTGTAATTGGGAGTTGAGTAGTTTTATTTGGTACCTCTACTCGTTCTGGTGCATTGACTGCAGGGATATATGATTTAGTGACACCTTTGTGATCAGTAAATGCGTCTGGCAAGTTATTTGCAAAGTGTTGCAAATCTATTATTCTCTGAACTTCAGATTCAGATTCTTTAGTACGTAGATCTAAGGATTGGGTGCCTGTTACATTCCAATCTATTTCCTGGCATTCTTTGTGGTTTGTTTCTCCCCCTAATGCCGGGAAATGATCCTCATCAAAAATTGAATCAGCATACCGGGCTGTAAACAGGTCCCCTGTTAGGGATTCTAAATATTTTATAATTGACGGAGATTTATATCCCACATAGATTCCAATTTTTCTATGGGGGCCCATGGAGGTACGCTGCGATGGTGATATCGGTACGTATACAGCGCAACCAAATTTTTGCAGGTGGGAAATACTTGGCTGATTGCCTCGTACTATTTGAAATGGGGAAGTTTCATGATATGCAGTTGGTCTGATTTGCATCAGATCTGCGGCGTGTAAAACTGCGTGTCCCCAACAAGAGGTTGGTAAATTGCAATTCTGCAATAATGGTCTAGCAATTAATTTTACTCTTTTGATTAAAGATTCAGCCAATCCATTTTGAGTATGAACATAAGGTACAGAATGTTCTAGATGAATGCCTAAGGCCATACAATAATCATTGAATGCGCGTGAACTGAATTCAGCCGCATTGTCCATTCTTATTGTTTTAATCATGTGTTCAGGATGATTTGCTCTTAATTTGATAATTTGAGCTATTAATTTGGCAAAGGCATGGTTACGTGTTGATAATAAACACACATGTGACCATCTAGTAGATGCATCAATTAGCACCATAAAGTACCTAAATGGTCCAGATAAAGGTTGTATTGGACCACATATATCTCCTTGAATTCTTTCAAGAAAATTAAGTGACTCATTTTTAACTTTGAGGTAGGATGGCCTAATAATTAATTTCCCAGTAGCACATGCAGTGCATACGAAATCTGATGACTTAGGAAATCTTTTAATTGGTAAATTATGACCAACATAATTGCTTATAATTTTTCTCATCATACCTATTCCAGGATGACCAAGGCGATCATGCCAAGTCTTGAATTTATCAAGATTTCGAAAAAATTATTTTGTACGCAACATAAGGTACGGGTTTAATGTATGTAAAGTATAATCCGGAAGAAAATGAAGGGAATTTTTCGAGAGTTTGTTCCTCATATCCGTCGCTTTTGTTAAAAGCAAATATTATCCATCTTAACAGTTTTAAGATGGAAATCATTTGATCGGATATCTTTGAAACTTATAAGGGTACGTGTTGATTCAGGATACAAGAGTGCATTCTGAATTACAATAGTAGTACCCATAGGGAGTGTGAATGTGGCTCTTCCTGAACCAATTATTGCTTTGTTACTCCCGGTTATAGTCATAACATCTTCCTTTCTCTTAGTGAGAGTTTGGAAGTATTTAGTTTCCCTTAAAATTGTATTAGTGGTAGCACTATCCACTAAACATAATTCTTCTTCCATCGATTTTCTTTTTCCCGTAAAATTTCTAAAAATAGAAAGAGAATATTTTAGAATAAATTTATCTTATTCATATATTCATCAAATTACATACATAGTATTTATATTACAAATTTGAAATATAAATACATTAAAATATTATGTCTGATTCACATAATACAATACATGTAGTCTGAAAGACTTTATTCTACTTATTGTTATACAATATATAACATATCGTAGTATTTAAATAGCTAAGTGACATCAATTGTTTAGGAGATCAATTGAGGTCTCCAAAAACATCTTAGGTGTAGTCCACAAGCATGTCTTCATCGAGGATGATGTTGTCCTTTGGCTTGAATTCTTCAATAGCACTTTGAGAAGGACTAGCTTGAGGGTTGTCTTCAATGACATTGAAGTGAGCTTCAACCTTATTTCCATGAACTTGTTTCCCTTTTCCTCCATACTTCATGTATAGATTCACTAGGTGCTTGGGAATACGACATTTGGTTGTACGGTGATTCACATATCCACACCTTTGACAAACTTGAGAGTTGTCATTTTGATCATTTTTCTTGAAATGACCATTCCCCTTAAATTGACCATTGGTCCTTTGACCATTATTCTTCCACTTTCCCTTAAATTTTCGGAAGTTCCTCTTACGATTTCCGAATTTATTAGTAAAATGAGCATTAGCATGTGCTTCAGGGATCGGCATGGCACCCGTTGGGCGAGCATTGTGATTTTTCATGAGAAGTTCATCATGCTTCTCGGCCTGAAGTAATGTGTATATAAGCTCAGAATACTTCGTGTATTTGTGTTGACGATATTGCTGAGGGATGGAAAGTGCATAAGGTCTTTTCTATTAAATCTTCATCTGAAACTTGCTTATTGCAGAATCTCAGTTTGGAGTTAACTTTATGCACAGCAGAATTATATGCCGCAACAGACTTAAAGCCCTGGAACCTTATGAGAGACCATTCTCTCTCGGCTTCCGGCAACATAACCGCTCTTTGTTGGTCATATCTCTCCTTAAGGGAGTTCCATAAAGCTAGTGGGTCCTCCTCCATCAAGTATTCAGTCTTCAAATCATGATGGAGGTGGTGCCTTATGAAATGTAATGCCGCATACTTTACCATTTGAGGTATTTCTGGAGCATTTTCGGGGGGTGTGGTAATCACGGGACCAAGGCCACGACCAGTTAAATTTATTTTCATATCCATGGCCCATGATAGATAGTTACTTCCATCAAGTTGTAGTTCTTGAAATTCTTTTTTACTGATGTCACCCATTTTTCCTGCATGTATGATCATGCATTTAATTAATTTTACTTGATAGTAAAATTTATTTTGGTAAACAACAAATTTGTTCTAGAGGAACAGTTTGAACGCGTAGAGCGCGGGATAAAATTGTTGTACCAAATAACATGTTATAATATGCTAGAGGCAAATATATTAATAACATGGCACATTACATACTTGTGACTTCTAGTGGACATAAAATATAGTCTAGATGTATTTACACACAGTATACTGCTAATCTGAATAAAAACAGTTCATATGCTACTTGTTGGATCTACAAGTCGCTAGAAACATTAGTGCGAACATGTGAATCAATTAAATACTATAAGCCTGTAAGGCCTTTTCAGTACACGACGGGCCTTGTCGGCACTTCGCTGGACCAGCTAATTTATTCCTAACACCATCAATAGAGTGGTCAACCCCAGTGGTGCAGGACTCCACAACCGGGCAAGGCATTTTGTAGTCGATGCCATGCTCCTGAGAGAAACCTCCTATGACCCATCAAACATTGTGACGTGTGAGAGTGCCATCGTAATACTTGTGGTGAAAAGCTCCCGCAATGTTGACACCAGAAGTCCAGGAGGAAGACAAGAACCCACGACTCGTTCTGAATCAAAGTATCATATCCGAGTTGCGCATGGCACCTGACCTGCTCAATGCTGGTTGTGGAGATATGGTTGGTGAATTGAGGAGCAAGTTAGACTCAAAGTTGCTTTTAAAATTATTAGTCAGAATATGCGCGTGCACGATTTAAAAATATTATCGTTTTTTTCTTGAGATCCAAAAATATTATCGTTAGTTAGTTAAAAAGGAATCTTGATCTGGAATCTCAGATTGGAAGTAATGCCTTTTTGAATTTTAGAACAGTTTTGCATGTCGCCCAGCAAATGTACTAACTGCAACATAGAGAATGTTCTACTGTCTATAGCATATATATACACACAATAACAGTTACGGTATATTGTCATTCCAGAATAAACTCAATAATTCCTTGGTCATCTTTCCCAACCAAAACCATATTGATCAGAGTATGCACAAAATGGCCTGAAATAACGACCCACAAAACGAACTACGGATGATAAAGAAAGTGTCATAGGAATCCTCCAGTAAAAACACAATTTTCATTTATCTCCCAAGCAGACGGCGGGTTCGAGTGTTTGCCCCCTTGACCCTATAGTTAAGTTCGTCGAAGTCCTTCTCTGCATGACCCAAGTCGCTTGTTTGCCTGAAACCAACCAATGTACAAAAGAGCATGTCACCACTTAGCCTGTGCAAATCTTACACCCTGAAGCATGAAGCAACAATGCTAAAATATATCTCTAAAAAAAACAATGCTAAAATATAACTACAGAAATGTTCCACTAGATATCGACACTGCTGAATGGTAACTCTGATATTTGGAGAATAAAGTGCTATGGATAAAAGAATAAAATATATTTTGTGCAACATAAACAAGCTAGGAAAAATGCATATTAGGTTGTGATCTGCAAGTAAGAATAGTGAAGCGTGAGGCATTTACCTGCCAATCTCAGATCCCATGTCAACGGCCATGCCTTTCAGCTCCGTCAGTATGTCGCTGAGATCAGATAGGGCATCGTCCTGCTTTGCCTTCTCCACCTGACGAGATGAACCAGATCATCAGAAAATACATAACGTCCACATAGTATCACTGCCAGACACGAAATCCAGAACAGAAAATTTGAGGTATTCATAGTAATTCTATGTACCTCAACTTTCTGGAGCCCTGTGGTAGGTTCAGAAAGGGCTTCTCGTGATTTGGACCGACGTGGACGACCTGTCAGCCCCAAATTTTGCCTTTGCTCCAAATGGTTGCCCTTGCGTATGAAGGAATCGTCTGCGTCCATGCCATTCCATCCGTTCAGTTACAAGTAGCATGGAACGGTGACAGCAGAGCACAATTTGCTCATGCCAGCAATAATCGTTCTTGCAGTCTGGTTTAAGATTTCACTGGAAAGAGTTTACCTCTGGTTAGCATAGGACCCTTGATTGCGCCATTCTTCTTGGGCTTCCAAGTCTTGGAAAACAAACCTCCAAGATCCCCTAGCAGCTTTTCCCCCTGAAAGTAAGTTTGGTAGGACGAAATGCACCGTCACAAACTTGTTCATCTAAGCAAGGATCAATTCATCGGCATAAACTCGCGACTTCATGTCTCAATTTAAATTATCCTAAGCAGCTAGTTCCAACTTCAAAAAAATTAAAAGCAAATACTAGTTTCTGTGAGTTTGGTAATGTAATCTTTTGAGTACGCGTAGTTCCACGCTTCCAACAGTGATCTTGGTTCAAAAGGAGAAGTTGCCAACAAAATTGGGCTAATCAGTAGCAATATATAACTTTTGCGGTCTTGTTCATCTAAGCAATGAGAAATTTATAAGCATAAACTTACGACTTCATGTCTGAATTTGAATTATCCTAAGCAACTAGTTCAAGCTTCAGAAATTTCCATAGCTAATAGTACTGCTAGTTTCTAATAGTTTGGTAATGTGATTTTTGGGGGGGTAAGTCTAATTCCAAGCTTCCAACAGCGATCTTATCTTAGTTGAGACTTCAGAAGAAGTCGTTAACAAAATTGGGCTAATCAGTAACGATGTATAATTTGAGACGTCTAGAGAGGAAGAAAGCAAGATCCTGTACGTACCCTGGATAGATCCTGGTCGATGTCTTGGGCCATGGCGTGGGTGCGCCTGATCTGCTGGCCCTGCTGGTGGACGGTGAAGAGGGTCTTGGACGCGGTCTCCCGCATCTCCTCGGCGATCCTGAGGCAGCCGTCGACCCGCTGCGTGGTCTCCTCGGCCTTGTAGGCCGCGTAGCCCTCGAGCTCCTGCACGGACTGGCCGTCCACGCCGCCGGAGTCGCGGAAGTCGTTCCTGTAGCGGCTCCTGGCGGCCGCCGAGGAGGAGGAGGCGAACCCCGAGGAGGGCCCGGTCCTCTCCTCGGCGCCGCCGGCGAAGAGGGCGCCCCGCTGGTCGGCGGCCGGGATGGGCGCGGAGGAGGCCCGCGCCGGCGGCCTCTGCTGCGTCGCCCCGCCGTCGTCCGAGTCCGAGTCGAAGGGGTTCCGGGAGGAGGCGCCGTTGCTGGTGGCGGCGGCCTTCTTCTTGGATGTGAAGTAGGACCTGGCGCCGCTCATGGCGAAATTCTTGGGGCCGAAGTGCCGAAGCAAGATCGATTCTTGGGACCTGCGGAGGATTGGGGCGCCGTAGAGCTGGGATGGCAGGGCCTGGAGATTGGGCAAGAACGAGGGGGAGGAGGATAACTTGACAGCGGCTATATAACAGTAAGCAGTAGACCTGGAAGGAAGGAAGAAGAGGTAAAAAATGAGGACCCGGTCGCTTCAATTGCCACCACCACCTTCTCCTTCTCCTCTTCCGTCTGTGAAGAACGAGTACCAGGACTTCTTCGCCTGGCGCACGCGCTTCCTGTCTGCCGGGGAGAAGAAGGGGATGGAAATTAAAGCCGAAAACTGATTACGTGACGGGTGATGGCGTGGTGGTTAATTGTTTAGCCGTGTGGAATTGGTTGCCGGATCACGATGCGCATGTCGCAGGAAGCAGACGCGAAGCTCCGGCCGTGCGCGTTGACGCGAAGAAGAGAGGGTGTGGTTCGCGCGGCCGGCGGTCATGGCTTTCTAGAATCGCCTGCCAAGTTGGCGTCTTGGCGATGCCCATACGCTTGACGCTTCAAAGTTCAAACCGTGGCAATCGGTTCACCCTCTCCAAATTTTGATCACACGGATAGATACCCTCGAAATCACTTCATTTTGTGCCGTGCGAGCTCTGACGGAACATACCCCTAAACTCGTACCGAAAATTACGGCATAAACAACAACAATTACCACATGCAACTTGAACATAATACATGCATTCAACAACATGATGAACGATACATGTACTCAGAAAACATGTTGAACAGGTAAACATGACAACAATGTACATATCGATCGTTTGCTCACCAAGCTATATATAGGAGGCTCAGTAGTTATGCTAACACGTCCATGATCATCACAAATGCCTCTTAGCCCAAATTTCGCCACACAACATGCGAAAACGTCCATGAGCTCGGTGAGAAAAATGTCCTAAGCATCCATTAAAAAGATAATACAAGGCAGTGTTTGAAAATTTCATGATTTTTAAACAAATTAACAAAAAAGAAGGAGGAAGAAGGTACTATAGGACCGCTACTGATAGATATCTATGACCAAGTCATACAGAAAAATAAAATAGAAGAAAAAAAAGTGATTAGAAGAGATGGGCTGGCCCATCTACCGATTGATTTGAGCGATTCGTACACCGACTTGCTATAGGCGAGATATAGTGTCCGTGACTAGTAGCACCTCGACCTGAAGAATGAAAGGCCATCAACCGTAAAACTTCACAATCCGATTTTCCTTTTGTTTTATATTTCTCTTAATCAGAAGGCTAATAGTTGGGAAAGCTAGCAGCCATTACGTATAACCGTGCGGGTTTTATTTTCCAAAATGAAATGCTACTTTATCTAGAGTATTCCACCTTCGTAGTTTTAACATGATATATGCTATATGTTGGGATCGTGTAAACATGACTACATATATGTTTTATATCCTATGAATGATTTAAATATGGGACCATCCTAATAGAACATTTAATTATAATTTTTTTTGTTAATGAGAAGAAACCTGAATAAAAAAAAGTTGTGTCCATCTCTCGATGCACAGACCAGAGTTCCTCTTTTCGAAAAAATAGAAAGAAACCTCCAAATAGTTGGTATATTCTTGGAGATCCTTGATTAGCATCATTATTATTTTTCTCTAAAACCAACATATGTATGCGCAAAAGATTGCATGTAGGTCATTAATGAACTCACAGTAAAGTTCATAATCTACATTACATGTATCATATAAGGACGGCAAAAAGAAAAAAAAACAAATAATGATCCAAACATTAACATGTAAGTAGAAACAAATTTCAGAAAGTAAAATAATATGTATTGCTTAAGACATGCAATGCTATTTAATTTAGCCAATACTTAGTCTTACTGCATAATTCAATTTATAAATATAGAAAAAGGAAACTTACGTGTGTTTTGTAAGGTCTTGTTAGAATTGTAATAAAAAGTGATAGCTACCAAGACGAAAGAAGTCCACAAACCCCCCTCAGGTTTCAGTTTCTAGACGGAGAACCCCTCAGGTTTCAACTGGACCACTTAACCCCCCAGGTTTCCATTACCAGTTAATTTACCTCCTCATCCCTTTGATGGTTGTTTTGGCTGATCTAGAAGCGGTATTGGTATGTTTGAAAAAATAATGGAAGCGGCATTGGTCGCACCCGAGCAACTGGTTGAGTCGCGACCTTTCTCTTATGTTCCTTCACCGCCTGCTACAAGCCTCGGCCGCCCGCGAGAGGAGCTGCTGCCGCCGCCCTTGCATACACCGGCCATTTTGGCGTGTCTCGGTGGCGGTGAGGGCGGCGGCCACGGAGGCGCATGCGATGGAGATGAAGGTGTACCAGCGTCTCGGTGGCGAGAGGGCAGCGGCCGCGGAGGCATATGCGATGGAGGCGGTCGCCGAAGGTCTTTGATTTGGGAGCAGCGCCCCCTGCCACTTCCTGATTTTAGATGATTTGGGCTGAAGAAGAACATATTTTTTTGAGAATTGGAGGATGCCGTGTAGGGTATGGAGAATAGAAGAATCAAAGGTTGAAGAGTAGATTCAAAGTTGTATTGTCTATAATATAGTGAATCAAAGTTGTATTGTATGGATGTCTAATGTTTGTCCGTAATGTACTCATGAATAGAGATCATTTTTCTGTCCATGTGTAAGACTCAATGTAATGTACCTTGTACACTGATTCATGAATAGAGGTTATTTTCTGTCCCTGCGTAATCTGTTGCTTCAAGATTTGGAATAACTGATTTCAGATTTTCGTGAAGTGCTACTGTCAGTTGTGATATTGTCAGTTATTTCACCATTGCGAGTAGATAGAAGTGCTACTGTCGGAATCAATGAGTGTAGTGTTGAGCTGAAGAGGCGGACACCCCAGCCAAGGTTAATGAAAGCACGATCTAACCTCACGAGGGTGGGTTCATCTCTAGAGTTTTTCCAGGTATATCTGCGGTCCAGAAGTGGATGTTCCTGTAGAGCAAGCTCGTCAATAAGCTCATTCAGACCGTCTGCGGCGCGCACATCAAAGTTATCATTGTTCATGTCATCGGCATAACGGGCAATGTTGAAGTCATCCACTAGAAGCCATAGGTTGAACTGAGGAGCGGAGATGAGACGACGGCGTCGGCTCACGTTGGCTCCGGGAGGTCTCCGCGGCAGGATCGGATCGTCCTCTCCGGCGTCTGCCTTGAGCGGGGGTTCCCAGTTCAACGTTTTGGTCGAAGAGGGAGAGGACTCCTCCGACGGCGATGCATCTGATGTGCCGTTTGAGGCTGCTATGGCGGTCATCGGATCGCCGAAGGCGCCGGAATGGTCAACCGTCGTGCGCCGGGGCAGGAGGTCCGACGAGGAATTAGCTCAAGATTTCTGGATGGATATCGGGTATCCGACCCCTGCGTCAAGGTTCTGGGAAAAACACTCGCCGGCCCCCGCAGGTATGGTTTATGGGTGTTCATCTGTCTGCAGGTCTGAAGAAGCGGAGGTCTCGCCGGCGTCAGCAGGTGACAATCCTTCCGCTTCGACCGCTGGGACGGAGACGGGCACCGGATCTCCTTCGCCCTACGGCTTCGCCATGCAGAGGAAGCTTCGGGCTGGGGTGTGGCGGGATCCTATTCCACGCCGCCGTGTCCCGCCACCGGTCATCGCCGACTTCATCCCCTGCCGGACGCCGTCGTCGACGGTTACTACGAAAGAGGCGGCATCTACGGAGTTTTCAAATCTGGTGCAGAACGGTGGACCAGTGACGCATGCAGGGTGTACGTGGGCCGGGTTGGGCCATGCGCTCAGGTTCCTGTGGAGGGATCGTTCGGATCGTTCTTCCTCGATTTCGGATTCCTCCTCACACGACCGAGCAGCCGCCATCGACGCACCAAGCCCTCCTTCGACGCCATCGCTCTCGCCCTCTCCTGGGAAGTCATCTGAGGTCTGCGCCACAAGGTCTTCTTCGCCAAACGTCCTTCCCTCCCCGTCGTCTTCCTCCAAGTTTTCAAGGGCGGCGCCGGATCCAAGATCATCGTCGTCTCCGTTGACAACGCCGGGGGCTGTCGGCGGTTCTGCTTTGGCATCGAAGGCCTTCTCGTCGGCTTCGTCGTCAACTCCTCTCCGTCGAGGTTGGAGGCCCCTGCGGCTCCCTTCGTTCGCGGAGGTCGCTGCTCGCCCTCCCGCGACTATGGCGGCCCAGCCACCGCATCGGGGACCCGCTCCTGCACCCGCAGTGGTCTCGCAGGGGAGTGGTCGTCCGGCTGGTCCCGGCTTCGCAGCGCAAGTTCGACCTCCCCCTGTACCCCTGGCTCCAGGGACGCAGGGACCTCCTCGCCCGCTGGCGCCGAACTATGGTTTCGGTTTCGCTGCAGGGCAACCGGCGTTCGCGGCTCCGACTCGTCCTCAGTTCGGTTTGGCAGGGCAGCAGCAGCCAGCTCCTATGTACATGCAGCAGCCAGCGCAGGGGTTTCAGCAGCAGCCGGCCCCAAGCTTCCCTTTACAGCAGCCTTTTGCGCCGGGTGTGGCGCCGAAGCGTAAAAGCAAGAAGAAAAAGGCAGGGACTCCTTCTGGCCTTGCACCCGGTGGTGCGGCACCTCAAGCTCCTCCTCAGCACGGTCATACTCAAGCGGTACAGATGCAGGGACAGGTGCACCAAGGGATGGGGAATCCCAATATGTATCAATATCCTTTTATCCCGCAAGGTTATCCGCAACAGCCCGCAGTCCCTCAGCAGCAGGTCATGGCACATCAACCGATGGTGGCGGTGCAAGGGCAGACGCAGGGTGTCGTCCAGACCGTGCCCCAGCCCGCCGCGGTTGCTGAGGTTGACGATGGTTCTAAGGTGATGACTAAGGTCAAGAAGGCTGTGTGGTGTTCGAAGTGTTCTGATAATTCTCACACGACCAAGGATTGCAGGGTCAAGCACTACTGTTACTTTTGTGATAAAATTGCTCACCCGACTTTGCGTTGTCCTGTGCTTAGAGCGCCCCGCCCTTCAGCTTATGTTACTGGGGCTGGCCTGCTGGAGACTTACTTTACGGCGATGCCAGACTCTGTGGTTAATGATGCGCTTGCGCCTACTCAGTCTCCTGTAGCTCTTGTTGTTGTGGTTGGAGAGGTGGTGCCTGCGGATGTGATCGCCAAGCAGGTGGCGAGACGGTGTTCGGACAGGCCAGGATGGAGGTGGGAGGCTGTACCCACTGACGAGTTCAGGTTCCTTATCAGCGTCCCTTCCTTTGAGGACCTTGACAGGGTTGATGGCATCCAGGTGACCGTCCCGGGTTTCAATTCCACCATGTCTATTTCCGCTTGGCAGTCATCGGAAGTACCGCACAAGTTCGAGCTACATAAGGTGTGATTACATGTTGATGGGGTTCCTCATACACTTAGGCATTTCTTAGGGCTATGGGAAGTGGGTTCGCTACTGGGAAAGACAGTTGATGTTGATCTTCTAAGCCTCAGACGCAGAGCAGTGGTCCGCATTCAGGTTGCTATGATAGATGCTAAAGTGTTGGAGAAAATCTCAGATTCCGGAAAAATAATCAAGTCTGATGTAGTGGTTAAGCTTAAGGCCTTCGAGTTTCGTTTTCGCCGAGAACCCGAGGACTATGTACCTGAGGCCGATTTTGTTCCCTTGATTTGGGTTAAGAAGGATGATGCCGATGATGAAGGTGATGGGAACGATGCTGGAGACGAGGATGCTATGGACACTTCAGAGGTTCGACCTGAACCATCAGCTTCGGTGGCGCCCAAAGGGGTGGGGGGCGGAGGTGGGAATTCTACATCCGGTGGCACGCGGACTGCCGCGGCGATCATGGCTCTCACTCCGTTCAACCCAAACCCACAGACTCCCAAGGCTAAGGAGATTGTGGAAAGATTGCGGCGGACTAGTCCTACCCTTGAGGCTCGGGGCTCGCAGTTATCTCCTGGCGCTGCGACCGATCAGGTGTGGGGTGCTTCGGAGTCCCCGAGGTCCGACAGACCAGCGCGCGGACGTGTGTGTACTCTCGGACGCACGACGCCAGCGGCTGCTAGGAGGGCGGCTTCGAGTACGTCTTCGGCGGAGTCTTTAGGTGGTGCTGGGTTGGACGCCCGTGCTCCCCTACACCCACCGATCGTCTCCACGTCCGACTCCGCCACATCGCTAGGCGGCTCGGTGGGACAGCAACCGGCGGCACAGCCGGAGCTTGCGCTGGCTCGGTCGCCACCTGGGTCGACCCGGCCTCAGTCCGTGGCTGTAGGCGGAGGCGCGCCCCAGCGCGGCATCGTGGCAGGGCTGGCCACCACCAGGCCTTGCGCTGGGCAGCTGGTCCAAGGCGTTGCCACCTCTGCCTTGGACGCTGCAGCCCAGGTGCAGGTCGCCGTGCAGCCGACCTTGGCCGCTGCAGCCCGGGTGCAGGCCACCGTGCAGCCGGACGGGATGCAGTCAGGCGCTGCTGCTGTGGCCGCGCATGGCTCCTCGTCGGCGACACGCGGAGGTCCTGCTCCTTCGGATGGTCTTGGGGGACGTACTACTTCGACAAACGGTCCCCCGGACTCGAGTGTGGGTGCGGGAGCTCTTTTAGAGGAGGGGCCTGCTACGCCGTTACCCTCCTCTAAGGGTGCCCATACTTCGAGCGCCGGTGTGCACACTCCAACACGTCGGAGTACGCGCCACGGAGTCGCTCCTGATGGTGCTTCGCACACGGATGAGGACTCCATGGCCAAGGCAATGCGCCGTAAAGCGGCGACTAACCTCGACACTAAGGGTATGGATAAATGCACTAAATCATTTTTATCTTTCTCTACACCTCAGGTTTCCGCCAAACTGAATAGTGTTGGAGTCTCCTTGGGTTCGTCTTTAGATACTATTTCTGTTTCGACTAAAGCTCTAAAACATTTGGAGTTTGATAGATTAAAATTCACTCCTATGTTTGGAACTAAGTCTACTTCCTCTCCGACTAATGTTGATGATGACGAAGCGTACGCCATTACGGATGGCCAGCTTCTCACACAGATTGTTGGAGAGGTTCTGGAGGTAGGAACGGATGACGCGATGCTTGGTTCGTGCTTCGAACTACAAGCAACAAATCGCAAATCCAGAGCCTCCAATATTAAAAGGAACGCATGGCCTAATAAAAAGGCTAGAGTGACAAAATCTGCAACAGTTTCTAAATGAATGGCATGTTTAAGAATAGCAGAGGTCTCCAAGACTTGGCTAAACACTTACACATCGCTGAATCCATCAGAGACTATGCTTTAGATTTTGTTGCCATCTCCGAGACAGGTAAACGGAATTACTCAACGAATTTTCTAAATCGCCTATCAGGCGGGGAAGATTTCGATTGGGTATCCCGTCCACCTAGGGGACGTTCCGGCGGTCTATTGATAGGAGTCCGATCTTCAACCATGGAAATTCTGGATAATTCGGGTGGAGATTTTCACATAAAACTTCACATTCGGAATAAGTCAGATAATTTCATTTGGAGTTTGGTCTCTGTTTATGGGGCCGCACAGGATAACTTTAAGCCTGCTTTTCTTCGGGAGTTGGTTAATCTAGCAAAAGATAATCCATATCCTATTGTTATAGGTGGTGATTTTAATTTGCTGCGATACCCTCATGAAAAGAGCAAAGGAAGGTTTGACAACCATTGGCCTTTTCTGTTCAACGCTGTCATTGACAGTTTGGACTTAAGAGAAGTGACAACGGTTGGAAGATACTTTACTTGGGCTAACAGTCTTCCTGAACCTACATATGAAAAATTAGACCGAGTACTCATGGATTCGGACTGGGAACAGAAATTCCCTCTCGTGTCGCTACGAGTTTTACCTCGGATTGTATCTTTGTCGGATCATGCTCCTATCTTACTTTCCACTGGAATTCCAACACCTCAGCGCCGTCGTCCGTTCAAATTTGAACTTGGATGGCTGCATAGGGATGGATTCTCAGATATGGTTAAGAAGGTATGGGAACAGCCGGTCGCTGGGTCTACCCCCATTCAAAGGTGGAATAACAAACTTCGATCGGTTCGGAGATACCTTGGTGGATGGGCAAGACACTTAGCTGGGCAGTTTAAGCAGGAGAAACTCTCTCTCTCTTCATCAATTGATGATTTAGAGGCAAGCGCCGAAGTACGCCCATTAACTACGCAAGAAATTGAACTTAAGAGTCAATACAATGCAAAGTTAGCTGGACTACTGAGAGAAGAGGAACTCAAATGGTACCAAAGAGCTAAGGCCCAATTCATTCTTGAAGGAGATTCAAATACGAGATACTTCCATAGTGTCGCCAATGGTCGACACAGGAAGAAACGTATTCATTCTCTATCACAAGATGAGGGTCTGATTGAGGGCCATGAGCAGCTCAAGTCTTATATTACATCATATTATAAAGGTCTTTTCGGTGCACCGGAGGAATCAGATATATCTTTAGATGAATCTAGGATAAATGATATCCCTCAGGTGTCGCCTCAAGAAAATGCTTTTCTTACGAATCATTACACAGAAGAGGAGGTGAGAAAAGCGGTCTTCCAAATGGAACTCAATAAGGCACCGGGTCCCGATGGATTTCCAGCAGAGTTCTACCAGAACTTCTGGGAATTCATTAAGAACGACTTGATGGCTCTCTTCGTTGAGCTCCATGCTGGACAGTTGGACCTTTTCCGAATCAACTTTGGGGAAATAATTCTGCTCCCTAAAGTTAATGATGCGGAAAGGATCCAACAATTTAGACCAATTTTCCTTCTAAATGTATGCTTTAAAATTTTCACCAAAGTCGCTACTATTAGGCTAAACTCGGTGGCAGATCATGTTGTGCGACCTACTCAAACTGCTTTCATGCAAGGACGATATATCCTAGATGGAGTCGTTACATTGCATGAAACAATCCATGAGTTGCACCGCAAAAAGTTGAATGGAGTTATCCTTAAAATCGACTTTGAAAAAGCCTATGATAAAGTCAAATGGTCGTTTCTTCAACAAACACTCCGTATGAAAGGTTTTTCGGAAGAGTGGCGCGCTTTAATTAATAACTTTGTTTTTGGAGGAAGTGTCGCCATCAAAGTAAACGATGTTACTGGACGATACTTTCAAACAAAAAAAGGTTTACGACAAGGTGATCCACTATCTCCAATGTTATTTAACATTGTTGCGGACATGTTGGCAATTTTAATTGAGCGTGCTAAAGTTGATGGTCAAATTGAAGGAGTGGTACCTCACTTAGTTGACGGAGGTTTATCAATTCTTCAGTACGCCGATGACACAATTCTGTTCATGGATCATGACCTACAGAAAGCTACAAACCTGAAATTAATTTTGTCAGTGTTTGAGCAACTGTCGGGTCTCAAAATAAATTTCCATAAGAGCGAATTGTTTTGCTTTGGCGAAGCCCAAGACGAGGCAAACCTATACGCCGAACTTTTCGGTTGTGGGTTGGGCAGTTTTCCGCTTAGCTATTTAGGCATTCCGGTTCACCACCGGAGGCTCACTATAGCTGAATGGAAGCTCGTTGAGGAAAGACTTCAGAAACGACTTAGTAGTTGGAAATGAAAGTTACTATCTCTTGGTGGAAGATTGGTTCTCATCAATTCAGTACTCACAAACTTGGTACTGTATATGATTTCCTTTTTCCAGTTGCCTAAGGGAGTCCTACATAGATTGGACTTCTTCCGATCTAGGTTCTTTTGGCAAGGGGATAGTGAGAAGAAAAAATACCGGTTGACAAAATGGAGTGTCGTTTGCCGTCCCAAAGATCAAGGTGGACTTGGGGTCCATGATCTGGAGGTTAAGAACAGAGCTTTGCTAGGGAAATGGCTAGCTCGGTTATTAACTGAGGATGGTGTATGGCAAAATTTGCTGCGGAGAAAGTATGTTGGCTCAAAGGCAATATCTCAGGTTATTTGGAAGCCAGGAGATTCGCATTTTTGGGCAGGTCTTATGGCAACTAATAAATACTTCTTTCCACATGGTTCTTTCTCCATTAGGGATGGGTCTGAGATAAGGTTCTGGGAGGATATATGGTTGGGAACAACCACTCTCCGTGAACAATATCCAGCCCTATTCAATATTGTGAGACATAAGCATGATACTATACAGAAGGTGATGGAAACATCACCTCCGTCTGTGACATTCAGGCGTGATCTCAATGGTCCTCGTTTGAACTCTTGGAATGAGCTAATGCAAAGATTAGCTTCTGTCCAACTGCGACAAGGAACAGATGAGTTTCGTTGGAATCTTACAAAAAACAGAGTTTTTTCTGTTGGTTCCATGTACTCTGCCTTAATTGAACCTATTCAACCGGTACCTAATTATAAATCTATTTGGAAGATGAAGATACCACTAAAAACTAAAGTTTTCGCCTGGTACCTTCGTTGGGGGGTTATTCTTACTAAAGATAATCTTGCAAAGCGGAATTGGCATGGATGTACGAAGTGTGTTTTCTGTCACGAAGAGGAGACAATAAAACACTTGTTCTTTCAATGCCAGTTCGCTAGATCTATATGGTCAATCATTCAGATAGGTTCTACCTTATATCCTCCAAAAAGCGTGGCAAATATTTTTGGCAATTGGCTAAATGGAGTGAATGCTAGGTTTAAAGTTCTTATCAGAGTGGGAGCGATAGCAGTTATATGGTCGCTGTGGCTATGTAGAAATGGCAAGGTTTTTGATAATAAAAACTCTTCTCTTATGCAGGTCATTTACAGATGTACGGCGTTGCTCCGTTCATGGTCGTCGCTCCAGCGTTTGGAGGACCGCGACCTATTTACGGAGGTGTCTACACGATTGGAGGAAACGGCGAAGGATTTTATTACCCAACATGGGTGGCTGCATAGTCGAAGGATTTTGCCTCCTACAGTCTAGCGTTTTGCTTTTATCAGACAAAGTTCTCATGTGTTTTCATGTGTACCTGGTTGTACTTTTGTGAACCTATAAACGGCTGTGTGCATCTTAGTTATGCAGAGGCTGGGTGTATTGCTTGAACTTGAGTAATAAAATCGCCCTTTATCGAAATAAAAGAAGTGCTACTGTCGGTTGTGCCTTAGCTCTAGAAAAATAGTGCTACTGTCAAGTTGGTTCCTGTGTAATCTAATCTCCAGGTTGAGTGCTACTGTAAATTGTGCATTGCTTGAATATTTATTTACAACAGATACAACACAGATTGTTCTTTACAACATATGACAGTGAGAGTTTTCTCCGTGTTGAAGCATAAGAAAGTTTAAATTTTGACAGCATATTGGCTGCATACGGGTGCTTTTATGGCTGGAATGTGAGACCATATATACACTGATTTGTGACAACAACTTGCATGCATTTATACAGTAAATATGAGATCATATATACAGTACAAGAAAGGTTTACCGTCATATAACAGAATCACAAAGTGATAAAAAAATGGAACTTCAGTTTGACAAAAGTGACAAAATGCAGACCAAAAAAGTGACAAAACTGGAACTTGACTACTCTTGTCCATCTCCACCTTCTTCATTTCCGTATAAGTACCATTTCAACCTCCCATGCTTTGCTACAGATTCTGTCACCACCTCACACATCGGAATTGTTTAACTTCTTGGATTTTTTTGAAGATTGGCTAGCTCCATCATATGAGTTCGTCTGCTTCTTCTTTGGCGGAACAAAAAGTCTAGGCTCTTGCCTTGGCTGGACATGCCCTGGAGCTTGTTGTTGGTCGTCCTGGAGCTTGTTTCTTGGCATGTCATGGAGCTTGCTTCTTCATGGTACTTCTCTTATCAACATAGAGTACATGCTTCTCTTGCAGCTGGGCATGTTGTTGCTGGGTAGAAGAGCTAGCATGCTGTAAACAAACATTGCATGAGTCAAATAAATATTACAAAGATATTGTTGCATTGTAAGAAGTTAAAATAGAGATATTTCTAATATGGGCTGCTTCTTCATCTCTTTTTTTCCTACTTCTCTTGGCTGCTTTCTTCTTTTGGGCCTGTTTAGTCACAGACATCTGGATTGCCAATGCACTTTCTTTTGTTATGGTTTTCAGAGCCACACATCGAGCATCTCTGAATGCAACTTTTTCTTGACAATTTATTTCCTCTAGGCTTCTCCTGCTCTTCCCTTCTTCTCTCGGTCTTAGGCCTTCCTGGCATTTTCATTTTAACTGGTGGAAAAGGCCTAGGATTTGTAGCTACTGGCCAATTCTCCTTCCCCTCTACTGGTTGCAATACATGGCTGTATACCTGGTCATACACATCTATCATGTAACAAGGAGCAATGTAATCCTCCAAGTCCTTGTGTGCAGTGTAGATAGCATATATAGCATGGCAACATGGCAAACAGATAGATCCCAATATCTACAGCTGCATGTTTGTGTTTCCAAGTTAACAACGAACCTTCTCCAAGTCCCTTCCATTACTTCAAATCCTTGAGTGTCGTTGAACAAAACTTGGCAGATGTTTGATCTTTTCACATTCAGCTTTAGTTTCTTGAAAATGTTTGGGAATATTGTACCACACCAGCCTTTTGAATTTTCCTTATTCTCTGCTATTCTAGCCATCACCTTTCTCCTGATGATTTCCATGGAAGAAATAATAGGAAAAAATCTCGCTCTCATGATTGCATTGTTGAATAACTCACATAGATTATTTTCCACATAATCACAATAGGAACCAAGCCTAAAAAATGCTCTACACCAATGTTCATGAGCAGTTTTTATCATATCCTTTGCACCATGTGGTGTCTTCTGTGCTAGCTTGGCCCTATTGTAGTTGAACTGAATCCTTTCATATGATTTAACACAAGCCCAAAACATTTTGTGGAATAGCTTGTCTTTGTGACCAAGTCATACAGAAAAATAAAATAGAAGAAAAAAATAAAGTGATTAGAAGAGATGGGCTGGCCCATCTACCGACTGCTTTGAGCGAGTCGTACACCGACTCGCTATAGGCGAGATATAGTGTCTCCAACTAGTAACACCTCGACCTGAAGCATGAAAGACCATCAACCGTAAAACTTCACAATCCGGTTTTCCTTTTGTTTTATATTTCTCTTAATCAGAAGGCTAATAGTTGGGAAAGCTAGCATCCACTACGTATAACCGTGCATGTTTTTATTTTCCAAAATGAAATGCTATTGTATCTAGAGTATTCCACCTTCGTAGTTTTAACATGATATATATGCTATATGTTGGGATCGTGTAAACATGCCTACATATATGTTTTATATCCTATGAATGATTTAAATATGGGACCATCCTACTAGAACATTTAGTTATAAATTTTGTATTGCTAATGAGAAGAAACCTGAATAACAAAAAGTTGTGTCCATCTCTCAATGCGGAGACTGGAGCTTCCGTTCCTCTTTTCGAGAAAAAAGAGAGAAAGAAACCTCCAAATAGTAGGTATATTCTTGGAGATCCTTGATTAACATCATCATTATTTTCTCGAAAACCAACATATGTATGCGCAAAAGATCGCATGTAGGTCATTAATTAACTCACGAGTAAAGTCCATAATCTACATAACCATGTATCATATAAGGGCAGGAAATTAAAAATAAAAATAAGTAATGTCCCAAACATAAACATGTAACTAGAAACAAATTTCAGAAAATAAAATAATATGTATTGTTTAAGAGATGCAATGCTATTTAATTTAGTCAATACTTAGTCTTATAGTTGATTCAGAACATGAGGAGATCCTCTTCCTCTTGTATTAACCCAATTTGTTTTCTGCTTATATGCAACATTAGCCTCAATTGTGCGATAAGTGAGCGATCTTTTAGTATGTTATTTCATGATATTGATGAATAATTCAGATTAATAGGAAAAAAGAAACCTATATGTGTAATTTTGTAAGGTCTTGATGTAATTGTAATAAAAAGTGATTGCTACGATGACTGACTTGAGTTCAGCTATGGTGCTTAGATTTATTTCTATTGAAGTTCATTTTGAGCCAAATCAAGCAATAAAAAATGATTATTAGCTAAAGCTACAATGACATTTTTTTGCTTGAAAAGAAATGAATGAAGTTGACTTATTGTTAAAAGGATTATAAAAAACATACAACTGAATCCATTATGATAGCATTCCCTTCTTTAATAACAGAAACTCATTAATGTTGGAGTTTGGACTATCGAGATCACCGATACATTGTATGTTTGGTTTATCCCCGAGATTTGCTCTCACTAGTAGGAAACTGGGCTTTCGTCCAGGCCTTTTGTCCCGGACCAGTCTGGAGTCAGGACAAATGGCCTGGCAACGTCGCCCCGAAACCAGCTGGAGGGCACGGGGCATAAAAATAAAGGAAGTTCCCCAGCAAAGAGCGGCTGCATCAACTGCCAACGCATATGCAGAATTTGCATCAGTCGTACCTTGATGTGTGCAAGGAGAACACAAAATTCATCGTGGCGAATATCCCAGAAGAATATTACTTCCGAAGGGAAGATCTCCATATTGAGATTTCCGAACTCTGGCAGTTATTCAATTTAGACTCCCTCGACAAATCTCTCATGAGCTGCTATTGCTTGTAAGTTGTTAACTACATATAAGTTCATGTTCATTCAGTTGTTTCTGTTCATTGCATATACTCATTATATCTTATGTACTCTCTTATGCAGACTAAAGATCGATGAATGCAAAAGAAAGAAGATAACCAATATTGGGTTTGTTGACCCAGATAAAGTACATCATGACACGGTAAGGGATAAAGCCCAAGAAAGGGGGGAATCCTACTAAGGTTTATAACGGAGCAACATTTCTGTGATTCAATATTGTTTCCTTACAACTACATGTGAGAGTCTTACTGATCTGTTGTACACATTCAATTTTTCTTACTGGATGTTAAGTGTAATTCATGACGTATATATATATAGCGCGTCAATTAATGATTGAAATTACCGCGACTTGCAGCACTTGCTCCAGAGGTAATTTCAATCATTAATTGACGCGCTATATCTTTCGTGAGATAGCAATTAATTATACACTCATTTAATCATTCTTTTACCTGGCAGGGTTTGGAGAGCTTTCAAGAAAAATAATACGGGTGACTTCGCAGAGAAGATAACATTTACTCATGTACCGTGCGCCCAGCAGCCACAGGGGATGAATCTATGTGGGTACTACGTTTGCGAGTACATTCACATGTTGACCACTGAGAAGAACGATAACAGATTCAACGTAAGCAATAACATTCACAACTTTAATTTATTATCGTCAATATTTCGTTATCAAGATTGATATAGTCATATTCATCTCATTTTCCTATATAGGTCGAGTTCATGCGGGAGAAGCTCCAACCACGCGAACACCTACTAGGAATTGCGGAGGAAGTGGCGGGACTTCTGGTGAGAGAAATGATAGACGATAAAGGCTTATTTAGTCAAAGTAGGACCTGGTCATGATCCCCGTGTAATATTTGAATAGACGACGGGCTATAATCCCGGTAGTCGTGAGCTCCATGTATATGTAAGGAGAACCTACGAATAGACTTTTACTTCTAATATTTGTTTGCTCGATCTATATATAATGAATGAACGTGTTCCTTGTAATAGCGTACAAATATATGAAAGTTTTATTTTGAAATGAAAAATGAAATAAAAGGGGGGCGGTGGCAGGGGGTGCTGCACCACTTAAACCCTAAAGGAGCAGCGTCCTGCGCACGCCACGTAGAGGGCCTTTTGTCGCGGGCTGTGTTACCACCCACGACAAAAGGGGGTGTCCCCTGCGCGCCTCGCGGTTGCCACGTGGTGAACCTTATGTCGCGGGTGGTAAGCGGGCTGGGACAAAAGGTTGGCCTTTTGTCGTGCCCCCATTGTCCCGGCTGGCCGCCCGCGACAAAAAGGCCTTTATGGTCCGCGACATTAGGTCTGTTTTCTACTAGTGTATGTCCAATAACACAAAATTAGCTAGCTAATTTTTCTTTTGTTGAGGTTTCACTTGTCCATGAGATGGCTAAGATTGGTTTATAAAATTACCCGCGAAACTTAGTGACCAAATTTATTCCCGTCTCTCTCTCTCTCCCTCTCAGTACCTCTTCTTGTATTATCATGTGCCCTCATCATTGTGTTGGTAACTTATTTCATGGATATTGGGAGGAGCTAAATGAGAGTGCTTGCTACAAAAACAAGAATTGTGTCGCTCCCTCCTTATTGGAGATTTGGAACAAACATCAGAGGAACCTAGCTACGGAGGAGCTAAATGAGAGCGTGTGCTTGATACAAAACAAAGAAGTGTGTCTCTTGCAGCAACTTCTGCCTTACAAAATGTCGCTGCATACCACGCTGTGCTACATTGAATCGTCATGGCGTGCCAGCTGTACATCCTGTCATAGCGGGAGCTCAGGCAAGGGTTCTTCCTAACCTCGATGCCTCGGTCCTTGGTAAGAAGGGAGACGAGGAATCAAGGGATGTTGGCGGATAGAAGGTGGGAAGTTGAAGCTCATGCGGGAGGCTCGATGGCTAGTTCCGGTGGTGCCTCGTCTCTTCTAGCACTCTGAATACACAAAGTGAGCTGCTGACCATGAATCTCACATCATGGGCCGTGACTAGGAAAAAAGACCAAAACTGGATAATGTGAATGATATGAGTGTGTTTCAAGTGGTTTTAGCTTTTGAGGGGGCTTTCAGACCGAAGTGTGGTTTGGGTTTGTAACTTCAACTCAGCTACAAGTTGAGAGCAGAAAAATATACTTTTCTCAAAATGAACTAGAGTTTGTTTTTCATGACAGTGAACTACAGTTGGGCAAAGGAGCAGTTTCAAACAAACAAAAAGTTTGACAACCATTGAAGCAAATACCAATTTGTTTGGTACCCTTTGGTCACAATCTAGCTTTCTTTTTTTGAGCGGATGGTCAGAGTGAGACATACCAAATGTGCGCACGGCCCACCTTTTCTTTGTAGATGGCCCACATGCCACCTTTGCTTTGAAGATGGCCCACGGCCCACCTAGAAAAGCCTCTTAATACTGCAACTTATCATCTGTGCTCTAATTCTCCATGCTCATGGCCTTTTCGCCCAGCAAAATCACGCCTTCAATCTACGCTCGCGCCGTACGTGAAAAGCCAGCTGTGGCGCACAAAAGTCTAAAATCGAGACGCCGCGCGCCACATGGAAACTGGCAAGTGCGATACCGCATCAGCACGCACAGAAGGATGACGGGCTACATGCACAGCACATCGATCCATCCACGACGTACCCTCGCACACGGCCGCCATGCTACGCCGGCCGCGGTGTGGTTCGCGCGGCCGGATCCGCACCAGCGCCGGCTGCTCAGATCACGCGCAGCCGTCCACGACGCAGCTCACCGGCCGGCGGGCTCGGGGCTCCAACCCGAGCAGAGGATACCCAGCACTGGACCACGCGTTCACGCTACTCAAAGCTAGATGATGCATACGCCGTGCCGTACCAATTGCACTACACTGGTGCCTGGTGACCACGAGCCGAGCCACAGCGTGCGCAAGGTCCACTATTCTCTACTCTACCACGGGACATGACATTGCCTGCAGACCACAAAGTCCACATTTGCGATGAACGCTTTACGACGCATTTCTCTCGTTTCAGCACGTTGCGTGACCAAATTGGGATGAGGGGCAGTTGCCTCTCTGGGACCCCGCCCGTTGTGCGTTCCGATCGAATCGATCATGGGCGAGAAGAGGAAAGCGCCAACACGTACGTACGTAGCGGCTAGCTACTCGTAGACCGGCAACATCTCCACCTGCTACATGTATCCGTCGGATGGGAGACCATCATCAAATCAACAGTAACCGTCCACAATTTGCATCTTCTTTTCGTCCTCTCCATCTCGCCTTCTTGGGGATTACTGGTGGAAAAGCTAGCATCTGTCCATCACACATAGTACAATCAAATGATGGATTGAGCCGGTTCTTTCGAGATAAACTTGTTCTTCATCAGCGTTTTCTTGAAAAGGAGAAAAATTTTCCACCAAATAAACAAGAGAAAATTTGCTACGGGGCACACCATTGCTAGTTGGTGGCTCAAATGTAGGATGCCTCCATCCAAACTTGAAAGCCATGGCTCGATTACTTTGCTCACCTCTTCGGAGATATGGAACAAGAGGAATTTGCATGTCATCCACCACCAACAAGCACCCCCCTCCCGATGGTGTGAAGCCCGCTCGTCGGTGCGAAGAAGTTACGTGAAATAACCGGGAGAATAGAGGCGGTTGTACCCCTATTTTTTTACTTTCTTGTTAAACTTCTACTTAATTTATAGATTCGGGAAAGGCTTTTGCCCCTGTTTAGAAAAAATATGGCCCGTGACGGAACCTCAAACAACCTAGCGCAAAAAAATGACCCAGACCAAACACTACAACAGAAGCATGGAGGAGGCAATATGTCTTGCCGGCTGTTAGCTCAAACGATGGGCCAAATGGCATGGAGGTGGAGGATTACAAAAGCATATGGTGGTGGGGGTGTCTATCGTGTTGGAAAGGCGTGAAGAAGGTGTGGTGCATCATGTGGGCAGGGGCAGTCCTTCGAGTATCTCCGCGAGGACATGTTGCGTGCCAAGAAGAAAGGTAAGAAGGGTGGTCACGCGGCATGGAACAAAGTAGTTTGGGCAGCCTAGAAAATTTGCGCGTTCTCGTGCTCCAGAAATACTTTCGCCGACAATGCCGAGGAATCATAGTACGGAAATGGCATCGCGCTGCGGATGAATTCATCAAAAAATTCTTGACCTACTTGTTGACGTATTTCCTCATATGTTTGTAGCTTTCTAACAGTTAACAATAGATGCCTCATACTTGTCCATCATTTCAAAGATGAGATTTAGTTCTCAAGGTCGGAAATCTAGCATCTACTTGATGAAACACATGTGATTTTCTCTTCTGAACTTTAGTTCATCTAGAGTATGCCATCTTATGTTCTATCAACATGATATTTATATGGGGTTTTACATCTAGAGTATATTTTAGGATAGGGTAAACATGACTACAAATATGTGTTGTATCATATGCATGATTTGCATATTGGACCATCATACTAGAATACATTGTTACAATATTTTATTGTTAACGATAACTAAATATCCAATCAATAGTTGACATATACTTTGAATCTTCAATAAATGAACTTATATGTATTTTGTTGTACAACCAAAACATGTATGCAATTTTTTATATACATGAACATCGATAATTAACTAACAAACTCTTAGATCATTTGTGTTACTGTACGAGTAAATGATCTACATAATCATATGCAAGACATAAGGGTGGTAAAGGAACATATTCGAAATACTAATTATAATTTGAAACAAATCCAGAAAATAAAATAACATGTATTATTATATTAGGAGATGCACTGCTATTTAATTTGGTCAATACTTAGTCTTATAATTGCTCTAGAAAAAGATGCGCCGGTCAGATGTGAAACAACTTATACTTCTTTTTGTGGATATAATAAATGGGTATATCAACAACGTAGTTCTATACCGGAAAACCCGGGTGGTTGCCATGTTGCTGATAGACCAAGGCAGACAGTCCAGTCCCGTTTGCGCTAGCCATATCTGTACCGACATAGATTAGCTAGATCCTTTCGTGCACGACAAGATGTACCTCATATTATGATAGAGTTTGTACTGTCTGACCTAGACTAATCCATATAAACCCTAAATCATGGCTCATTGTAAGCTGGATCTAGGGAGCACTTGAGGCATAACTAATCCTTTCATTGTAATCGTGTACTTGTTGCCCTTATAGTGAATTATAGTAGCATGTAAGATCTTGCTATCGTTGTGAGATCTGAAGCTGGGTAACTTGTGTCTCACCGTCCCGGTAGCTCCTTGCCTTTCGCATCTCTCTTTAGACGCTCTGAGGTACCCTCTATAGTGTACTCGTCGATCACATAACGAGAGTTGGCGCCCACTGTGGGGAAAGAGGCACCTGGAGCGCGGATCCGGGCAGGATTCGCCTTCACAAGCATCGGCAACCCCGTCACCATCGGGTGTGTCCTCTACACCGATAACATCCCATCATCCCCAATTGACGAAACTTGGTATTCGACGAGGATAAGCCATGTCCCGCTGTATCATCGTTCCGATCGGTGCCATCCACATCTTCATCGACAAACTGACGATCAAGACACGGACACGATGTCAAGACTGATGCGTGCAGTTGACACACGTCCGTTGGGAACCCCAAGAGGAAGGTGTGATGCGTACAGCAGTGAGTTTTCCCTCAGTGTGAAACCAAGGTTATCGAACCAGTAGGAGTCAAGGAACACGTGAAGGTTGTTGGTGACGGAGTGTAGTGCGGCGCAACACCAGGGATTCCGGCGCCAACGTGGAACCTGCACAACACAATCAAAGTACTTTGCCCCAACGTAACAGTGAGGTTGTCAATCTCACCGGCTTGCTGTAAACAAAGGATTAAACGTATGGTGCGGAAAATGATGTTTGTTTGCGAAGAACAGTAAAGAACAGAGTTTGCAGTAGATTGTATTTCAGATGTAAAAGAATGGACCGGGGTCCACAGTTAACTAGTGGTGTCTCTCCCATAAGATAAATAGCATGTTGGGTGAACAAATTATAGTTGGGCAATTGACAAATAGAGAGGGCATAACAATGCACATACATATCACGATGAATACTATGAGATTTAATCAGGGCATTACGACAAAGTACATAGACCGCTATCCAGCATGCATCTATGCCTAAAAAGTCCACCTTCGGGTTAGCATCCGCACCCCTTCCAGTATTAAGTTGCAAACAACAGACAATTGCATTAAGTATGGTGCGTAATGTAATCAACACAAATATCCTTAGACAAAGCATTGATGTTTTATCCCTAATGGCAACAGCACATCCACAACCTTAGAACTTTCTGTCACTGTCCCAGATTCAATGGAGGCATGAACCCACTATCGAGCATAAATACTCCCTCTTGGAGTTACAAGTATCAACTTGGCCAGAGCCTCTACTAGCAATGAAGAGCATGCAAGAACATAAACAACATATATGATAGATTGATAATCAACTTGACATAGTATTACATATTCATCGGATCCCAACAAACACAACATGTAGCATTACAAATAGATGATCTTGATCATGATAGGCAGCTCACAAGATCTAACATGATAGCACAATGAGGAGAAGACAACCATCTAGCTACTGCTATGGACCCATAGTCCAGGGGTGAACTACTCACACATCAGTCCGGAGGCGATCATGGTGATGAAGAGTCCTCCGGGAGATGATTCCCCTCTCCGGCAGGGTGCTGGAGGCGATCTCCTGAATCCCCCGAGATGGGATTGGCGGCGGCGGCGTCTCTGGAAGGTTTTCCGTATCGTGGCTCTCGGTAATAGGGTTTTCGCGACGAAGGCTATAAGTAGGCGGAAGGGCAGAGTCGGAGGGCTGACGAGGGGCCCACACCATAGGGCGGCGCGAGCCCCTCCCTGGCCGCGCCGACCTATGGGTACGGGCCCTCGTGGCCCCACTTCGTATCCTCTCCGGTCTTCTGGAAGATTAGTGGAAAAATAAGACCCTAGGCGTTGCGTCCAATTCCGAGAATATTTCCTTTGTAGGATTTCTGAAACCAAAAACAGCAGAAAACATCAACTGGCTCTTCGGCATCTCGTCAATAGGTTAGTGCCGGAAAATGCATAATAATGACATAAAGTGTGTATAAAACATGTGAGTATCATCATAAAAGTAGCATGGAACATAAGAAATTATAGATACGTTTGAGACGTATCAAGCATCCCCGAGCTTAGTTCCTACTCGCCCTCGAGTAGGTAAACAATAACAAGGATAATTTGTGAAGTGACATGATATCATAATCTTGATCAATACTATTGTAAAGCATATGAGATGAATGCAACAATTCGAAGCAATGGTAAAGACAATGATTAAACAACTGAATTATATAGCAAAGACTTTTCATGAATAGTACTTTCAAGACAAGCATCAATAAGACTTGCATAAGAGTTAACTCATAAAGCAATAAATTCTTAGTAGAAATCTTTGAAGCAACACAAAGGAAGATATAAGTTTCAGCGGTTACTGATGACCCACAAGTATAGGGGATCGCAACAGTCTTCGAGGGAAGTAAAACCCAATTTATTGATTCGACACAAGGGGAGACAAAGAACACTTGGAAGCCTTAACAGCGGAGTTGTCAATTCAGCTGCACCTGGAAACAGACTTGCTCGCAAGAGTTTATCGATAGTAACAGCTTTATAAGCGATGATAGTGAAATAACAGCAGCAGAGTAACAAAGACAGCAGTAGTGATTATAGTAAACAGCAGGATTAAAATACTGTAGGCACGGGGACGGATGACGGGCGTTGCATGGATGAGAGAAACTCATGTAACAATCATAGCAGGGCATTTGCAGATAATAATAAAACGGTGTCCAAGTACAAAGCAATCAATAGGCATGTGTTCCATATATAGTCGTGCGTGCTCGCAATGAGAAACTTGCACAACATCTTTTGTCCTACCAGCCGGTGGCAGCCGGGCCTCAAGGGAAACTACTGGATATTAAGGTACTCCTTTTAATAGAGTACCGGAGCAAAGCATTAACACTCCGTGAACACATGTGATCCTCACATCGCTACCATTCCCTCCGGTTGTCCCGATTTCTGTCACTTCGGGGCCATCGGTTCCGGACAGCGACATGTGTATACAACTTATAGGTAAGACCATAAACAATGAATATCTTGATGAAGCAATAACATGTTCAGATCTGAGATCATGGCACTCGGGCCCTAGTGACAAGCATTAAGCATAACAAGTTGCAACAATATCATCAAAGTACCAATTACGGACACTAGGCACTATGCCCTAACAATCTTATGCTATTACATGACCAATCTCATCCAATCCCTACCATCCCCTTCAGCCTACAGCGGGGGAATTACTCACACATGGATGGGGGAAACATGGCTGGTTGATGTAGAGGCGTTGGCGGTGATGGCGGTGATGATCTCCTCCAATTCCCCGTCCCTGCGGAGTGCCAGAACGGAGACTTCTGGCTCCCGCGACGGAGTTTCGCGATGTGGCGGCGTTCTGGAGGGTTTCTGGCGACTTCGACTTCTTCCCGTGCGTTTTTAGGTCGAGGCCGATAAATAGTCCGAAGGAGGGCGTCGGAGGCCGGCCGAGGGGGCCACACCACAGGGCCGCGCGGGCCCCCCCTGGGCCGCGCCGCCCTATGGTGTGGGGCCCTCGGGCCTCCACTTCAATTGTCCTTCTGGCTCCGTTAGTTTCCTGGGAAAATAGGGCCTTCTGCATAAATTCCGAGGATTTTCCCGAAAGTTGGATTTCTGCACAAAAACGAGACACCGTGAGCAGTTCTGCTGAAAACAGCGTTAGTCCGTGTTAGTTGCATCCAAAATACACAAATTAGAGGCAAAACAATAGCAAAAGTGTTCGGGAAAGTAGATACGTTTTGGAC